>NC_134706.1:22118513-22797263 GCF_043290135.1 Rhipicephalus microplus | reverse complement strand
CGTGGCCATTCACATAACTTACAAGGCTTAAAGGGAAATACGAAGCGGTCATAAAAACCTACGATGTAATTTATATAGACTAAAATGCATCTTTATTGCATATATACGAGCATCGGTGTATAGGCAACGAAGATTGCTGGCAATACAACTGGAGAACCAATGGACAGTCGGGTACCCAACAATGCGTTATGAAAAATTCCCATGACCATACGCACTTTTAATATTCTTTTGCGAGGCATTAGTATACGCCATAGCGTCGAACTTGTGATCAAGTAAAAAAAACCTTGGTAGTTATGGTAAGTTTTTCATTCCTTGTTCACCTCTATATTTCATTTATTCAAAGTAGCCTCGTCACCTACTCTACCGCTTTTAAAATCCCGAATACATTAAACTGATTGTTGCTTTTCCTTGAAAATATTTTTTCCCAATGCGCCCTGCTGTCCTGCAAAGTCCACGAATAAATATTCTTGGAAATATGGCATGAATAACTCAAAAAGTCATGTAGTTTTTGAGCTACCCTCAATGCAGGTGTGCTAACGTAAATATATTTTAGTCATCGTCAAAATGGCAACTCAGCAGAATAGCAATCATGATGATGAAAGGTGAAAAAGATGACAATCATCGCCAACGAATAACTGATTACATTTTATTTGCGGCTCAGTCTCGCTTGCACCCCCCTCCCTCCCTTTTTTTCCTCTCTTTACGTATTTGTTCTTCTCTTTTTCGTTTTTTTTTCTGCAAGATACACCCACACCTCGTGACACCACACTGTAAAGACTGCCCACAATCGGCCACCCTCACATACACAAGGCATGGACGCGCCCACAGTACGCTGACGCTTCTCTCACAGAAGATACATGAGAGTCCTTTCTGCATATCACTGACCTGGCAAAGCAACGCCGGGTTATCTCAGGCGCACTGGAGGCCACGGTGTACCAAGGGATCTCCGCTCACCTCCTCTAAGCAGCGTAACCGAGCTCTCGGCCGGTCCCATCTTTTAGGAGTAATAAAGTTTTGATCATCATCATCATCTGCTTAATTCTAAATTTCACCTCTATTTTCTTCTTTTTCATCTTTCTATTTGTTTCGTTTGTTTTCCCTCTCTTTCTATATGTCTTCCACCTGCTGCTCTTCTCGCGTTGTATTTTTCTCCTTAGAACTCTCCGTATAATACGCTTTGCTCCCTTCCCCCATGTTAACTCTCTCATCAATCGGAGATGCTCCTTTGAAGAACTATGCCCATAGTCATTCGCAAAGGCTGTCCTGAATTCATGTGACAGTGACCGTTAGTCCGGGGTCGTAGAGCTAGAATTACACGCCCTGAAATATATTCTGTTCAGAGTTATATGAAGTGCAGTCCTTGAATAAAGAACGCACCCCTTTAAAAATGTAAGCCAATGTTGTACTGCAGCTGCCAAAAAAACAGTATTGAAAACAACAACATTGATAATGCTAGGCCAGCCCACATACTAATACAGCAGCAAACACATAGTTGGCCAAAATTGTAATCACTGCCTTGATTGAGCGGTAGCTCTTATATTGATCCACCCTTTACAGTGTTTTAGATAGCTTCCGCAAAACTCCGTGCACACAAACGCCACCGTCTATGTGTACATCTTAGAAAGGCATGTGACAAGTATTATTCGTCATATGAGAATGGGGTGAGGGTGGCGGTAGTCGGTGCATATTGAAAAAGTTAACAAAAGTAGGGTCAGCTTACAATAGTCGATACCTCTGTTTACAATACATCATTACTTTGCAGAGTATCCAGATGGCTGCGGGATTCTAAACTGCAAGCACGCGAGGGTTAAATACAACACCTAACCAATATGGAAGTAGGTCTTGATTGATTTCTGGGTTTTAACGTCCTAGAACCACGCTATAGTAATGCGAGACCCCGTAATGGAGGGCTTCAGTAAATTTCGACCACCTGCGGTTCTTTAACGTGCACCCAAATCTGAGCACACGGGCCTACAACATTTCCGCCTCCATCGAAAATAAAGCCGCCGCAGCCGGGGTTCGATCCCGCGACCTGCGGGTCATGAGCCGAGTACCTTAGCCACTAGACCACCGTGGCGGGGCTGGAAATAGGTCTGCCTGTCGTATTTGACTAGTGCAACGTATTTGCAGAGGAGCAACAACTTAAGCATTACGTTGAGCATTTTTACAAAATCAACTTAAAGGCCAACTCCGTCAATTTTTCGACGTCAGTAGATCACAATGAAATCAAGAGGGTACATTTCTTTGCACATTCTGGTCATTTATGCTAAAAACAGGCTTGCGAGGTGCGCTGACTTTTGGAAAATTAACTTTAAATATTGCCTCGAAAAGCTCATCTCGCTTGCCAGAATTATTGGCAACACTGTCTGTGTGACGTCATGTTGGGCATGTCAGCGAAAGTGACGTGGCTGATGGCATTGCTATTTTAGCCACTACAGCGTTTAATGTGCTGGCCTCAAGGCAACAGCGGCCGCGTTTGATGCAGGTATAGCCCGGGAAAGCTTCCTTCCTTCCTCTGCGGTGTTTGGCCGGCGCTTTATTGGTTTGGCTTTCACAGTTTTCGTACTATGCGACAGTGAAACCAGTATACGGCCTCCGGTTCTTACCAAATAATACGTCATACGCAGACAGGAATCCCGGTCAAGTTTCGGTTTCGGTTTTAACCTTTTTACTTAATAAAATAATTTTCGAATTTTCTGAACATTTTACCTATTATACTCGTGACAAGAGTGTCTCGGGAACATAAAAAACACCATTACGTTGACATGGTCGAAAAATCACCGCAGTTTGTCTTTAGGGACAAAATTGAAAGTGAAAGGTAGGCTTTGCCTTGAATTTTATGACTGCACTGTCGAGGTAAATTTTGGTCGGGAGTGATTAATGGGACTGCTTAGTGTTTATATTGTCATCTTTTTGGTTTCAACTGCCATAACTTTGTCTACGGAAATTATTCCGCAACTTAATTTCCGATATGTTGAAGGCTGTGTCATACTGGGCGATTCGAGCATCCAGCAAAAAATATTGCATATTTATTGTAAATACGCTACAGCGTTCATAATTACCACAAACTTGCCGGTGTAACATTCACGGCTTGGCCAAATTTCATGGTGTCCCGACCAAAGTTATCTTTGTCGCTGTGAACACAGGAAGGAAACTGCCGCTCCCATGACTGTTGCGACTCGATATATCACCCGTGTTCTCACTGCGAAAACCAGAATTTGCTTAAGGAAATGTGCCCTGAAGGAATTTTACCGGGCGTATTCACCTGCATAAAGAATCGACACCATAATGCTATGACACACTGTGCAGTGATGAAAATGCAACTGCGTAGAAAAAGATGAAATATTTAGTATTAATGCAGAGTTAAACTCTGATCTGTTGAAATCATGTATTTCTACTTCTCTATTGCTCTGAACGCGTCTACTTTTGCCCAAAATATTAGATTCGTTAACTAATACGAGCGCTACTTCGTTTAAGGTGTTGTTTAATGCGATTTTGCGAAATAACTGCTTACCCACACGTCAAGGAAAAGCTTCCGACTATCGCCATTCCGAGAGACGAACTGCTGCACACCCCTTATGCACGTGCCCTCGCTGCATCCTTAGTTTCCTCCTCTTCGATAGAGTCAAGCACGCCCAAGATGACCCGTTACAATTTTGAAACGTCCTACCCATAGGAGCCATGATCAATCGCACGCATCGGCGGTGAAGCTTATGCGGTAGTAACGTGGCCGCACTACCAATAGGAAGTCTCGGTGGCGTTGCTTCCGCAGTTGAAATGCGAGGTGCTGGCGATGACGAGCCATGCGCCGTGGCAAAAGAGCATTCGAGAGGTCCAAGCATGGTGGGGTAGCCAAGCGTCTCCACGTTCCAGCAAAAAAAAAATGCACCCACGATGAAATACTGAAGCTCCTCGGGTTCACTCTGGAATCGTCTTCATGGTTTATGGCCACAATGTCTCTGCACACGCGAAATATGGCCGTCAGCATCCCATGCCCTTGGGGAGCGAGGATGCGAAAAATTGTGAGCTGATGACGCTTTCACGAGACGTCATGAGGACGTCATCAATAGCCAAAATATGGTACAGTATCACAAGACCCCATCACATCTTAGGTTGGTCAAATCTGGTACGATCAGAGCGACGATGTCAAAAAGAACGAGGTGCACAACCAGTTTAGGAGAACAAAGGTATGAAGCGTGTAGAAATTGTATCAGTACATCGACGCGGAAAAAAATAGTGACGTTCACTTGAGTCGTCCTAAGAGAATTATTAAGGGGGTGTGAGTGTTTTTTTCAGTCACATGAGTAGTATAAAGCCTCAGTGCACGCACAGCTCAAGCTCGGGGTAACACTGACACCGGCTTTTCGTTCTTCGTATGAAGGGAAAGCTGTGCACATACTGTTAGCGTGTCTATCTATCTATCTATCTATCTATCTATCTATCTATCTATCTATCTATCTATCTATCTATCTATCTATCTATCTATCTATCTATCTATCTATCTATCTATCTATCTATCTATCTGTCTATCTATCTATCTATCTATCTATCTATCTATCTATCTATCTATCTATCTATCTATCTATCTGTGTAACGTCCTAAATCCGGGCGCTTTCATGATCACCTCCTTAACTACGATTAAACCATCATAAGTATGCGATGCGAAAAAGGTAAGACAACTATTACAAATATTTTTTGTGGCGTTTAACGTCCCAAAACCTAAATATGACAAATATGAAGGTCCCAATGATAGCCAGAGACAAAATGTTTATGTTCTTACCCCGCAGTGCAATAACAAAACAAGGTCGAAGCAAGGACTTGTTGCATTAAAGAATTCTGAATTTACATTTTGTGTATATTCCTATTTGCCGTATGTCCATGGTCAAATACCTGTCCTACGTCTAAGGGAATAGCGGATGAGACGAAACAAAATCAGGGAAATTAGGGTAACAGGGCGCCACGCAGTCACAAATGAAGGCCGTCTTTCGTGCTATGGACGCTTAGAACGCGAGCTCACGCTTTTCGCTGCTACTTTAACGCACACTTGCCTCAATGCAGGTTTCTATTCTTGTCCTACGGTGACCTTTTTGCGTACCCTTTTATCAGTTGCAAGTCAGTGCGTGTCTTGTGTGTCACCGTTTATGCCGCGTTTTCTCAGTAAACCTGAATTAAAACCAGGCGAATCTGCGCTTCCTTCGAACTCAACGTTGAGTGCAATTGCAACATTTTTTCGCTTGTTTTGTCTTTTTTTTTCTTTAAGACGTACAGTTGGGCTAGTACATACCAACCATTTATGATCACGTCGTTCCGGACGAAGACATGAAGACAGAGAAGAAGAAACGCGGGGCTACGCTAGCGAAGTCTCGTGTTTTTTACTCGATTCCTGATGTCTTATTGCGCTGTTGCTATGATCTACTGTATTGAATACTTCTTGTTTCATTTCAACCAATAGAGAGAACGACATTAGCTTCGGGCTTTGTTAGGTCATGTATAGCTAATAAAGAACACTGGCGGTCAGCATGCTACAAAAGCATGCTGACCATGATTTTCGCCACTAATTTCAACTCATTCACTTCCCCGTCTAAATCAGAAAATTCTGAATATATAGTTGTTAGAAATGATTTCTGAAGCTGATCACAATAGCTTCGTGTACCCAAATGCTAGAACTTTTCCCAGTGGCGAAAAGTCTGCCGCAGTGGCATTCAGTTGCTGACGTGACGGCCATGAATTCGATCCCGGCCATAGTGGTCGCATGTATGTGGAACTGTAGAAATCGTCGATCACCACGTACTACGCGACATCGGTGCATGTTAAGCAGCACCAGATGGTCGAAATTCCCTCAGCCACGCATTGAGCATTTCTCCAAGCTATCTCTTCATATTGCGACGTAACATTCTCGATAATAGAGTTTATGTGTCATCTTTGACGATGAATAACGGGAACTTTTTAAACACCCTTCCAGAATAGCAAGTGCTTTCGATTGATATCACTGCATGTGCCAGCCTGCGTTACCGACTGCGTCACTAGCATCCGTTAATCAAAGTTTCGCAAGCATACTTTTGAACGCACTCAAGAAATAAAAATACGTCCTGATTTCAAAACCCATTGAAAAATGGAAGTTATCTTTCTGGGTGAATGTCGATTCCTATATATTTTGAACTTTTAGCAACGTATGTAAAGATCCGAGCGCTTAGGTTGTTCGTTGCAAATATCCTAATTACTCTGACGCAGTATAAAGAAAAAAATTGAATCATACCCAGATTTTTAGGATAACATTGAGGAACCTCATAGGATCAACCAATGATTACAATTCTATACAAATATATGAGGAGGTTGAAGTCGCATTGGTGGAAGACGTATCAGTGGACAAGTTGATGGGTTACACGTCTGGGCGGAGGCCTCCTTAGACTTAGAATAGCACTGGCGCCAAACGAGCCCTCATCTAGCATCATTCATGAAATGATAGCAAAAGCGGCTACAGCAAAATATATGTGGAAGATGGAAGCTTTCGCCATTGTTAATACTACAAGAACGCTGCACGTGTTCAATAAGAGACGCAAAGCCTTATATAAAAGTTTCAGCAGACCACGCATCAGCGGAAAATTGCCTCAATCCCTGTATCACTCTTTACAAATTTCTTTTTACGATGATGTGACGTCTTGATTAGCTTCTACAAGACTGAAAGGCCAGAAGAGCCTGTTTTAACAGTCAGTCTGCAGTGACATGAATAACTGGTGTGAGTCCATCTCCGAGGCTTTAAAATTAAACCAAAGTGATGTCACATACAGCATGTGGCTTCGCCACGTTGACTGATACGGCTACAAGACGTCTGCATTCTTTCCAAGTAAACGATTGTTCTTGGTATGTTCGGAGAATTATCTTTCATTATCCTGACGCGTATTATTTTAACAGTCACCCACCATGATTCTTCAGACGTTGTCCGTTTTTCTTTTCTGAAAGGCGCATTGTATTCAGGGTAATGTCATAGCTGGATGTATTGATTGCGCTATTTAAGATCGCAAATTTCAACAGAACATGTGGAAATTCTCAAGATGAAACGATTTTTTTTCATACAAACCCGCTAATGGCAGATACCCTAAAAAAGCAACTAGGTGCGTAGTAAATAACATACAACTTGATACACCTTGTGGCGTTACAAGCAAGGTATACCAATTTACAAGTTACATAGGACGTATGTCTGTATTTTCTGATGCCTTGTGCATTCATTATATGTGATCAATGTGGTGCTAAAATTTATCGGATGGTAGAGGCACTGCATAACAGCACTGACATATTTCTCTTGCCATAAGAGGTTCAGCATCGCCTAGCCATGCGCTCAGCTGGCGGTGCAGTACGGCCGGCATGGCCAAGGGAAAGATTACTGGTTTTTTGAAATTTTTGGCTCCGGGTGGTTGGTTAGTTTCTTGATGGAATGCAACACCATTTCACGCAGCTATTTATAGGCCACTTCACTGAATAACGGCAGTGGCTCCTGCTTGTTCAAGAAATGTGTCGCACAGTCTGCCTAATCTACCGAGCACAAAAACTGACATTGCTCTTGGACTACTGGTGAAGAAGTGCGAACGTCCCCGCATGAAAAGATCTCATAGGAAGCGTCAAAGCAACGGGAAAGAGAATGAAAATCTTGCACTTAAGATAAATTACGGTAATAAATTTACTGCCCCAATTTATTACCCCGTTACGGCAGTAAATATTCGCAAGTTCGACACCAACACGCCACATGTTTTTGTTTTTTTTCAGCAAGAATAATCAATATAAAAAAGTAAGTGAGGTATTTTCCTTTTACGAATCACAAGGTCGAAGCGCATTGTTGTGACAAGAAATTTCTCAAAATGCCTAGTCGACCAAACCATCATCTCATTGACAACGGCCATGGCATCGATGGTCTTCAGGAACGGCAGGACTTCTTGCGACAACACCGCCAAGGTTACCTGCAGTGAATGTTCAATTAGTATTGAGCACATTCTGTTATAGAGTTTGTGAACGCGCACTCAAGAAAAGTAAAAATCGCTGGGCTCGTTTAGTGTGTTTACTTTCATTTCTATATCAAGCTTCATAGTCATAGCCAAAGTGAGAACGTTTCCGTAATTTGACCTACTGTGCAACAATGGAGCAAAGCCGGAACAAGGAAGTATGTATTTGAAATGGTTTTAATTTGCCCCTTTTTAGGTCAATGCCTGTCTGCCATGTGTCTACGTGTGTCTGCCGTGTGTCTAATTGTGTGTTCAAGTGAACTGCAAGTGGAAGGCAGAAAAAAATGCCAGGCCCGCGTGAAAGGCGAAGCACAGTCACAGCGAAAGCTGGAGTAGTGGTCTCTCAGAGCCTTTTCTAAACACTCAATGCGTAACTGCTGCAAGCACACTTGCTTGATGCCCACTGCAGCATTTATAATAAAAAGTTTTGTGTAGTAGGCCATCATTCGCTATGCTATTTTTCGTCATTCTTCTGAGAAGCGTGGTATCCGCTAAACACTTGCAAAGCATTTTGTGCCTCTTGTTCATGTGAGTGGCTGACGACAATTAGGAATTATGCCTGAAGAGGGTATGCACCACAGTTATGAGGTGAACAAGAGCAAGATTTTGCAATGGGTTAGAGCATTGGGCGACCCGGATGTTACGCTATTCGCATTGTGTGATGACTAGTTGTTGTTGTTTCACTGCTTTAAAACGCTTTATAGGTAGTAAAAATGTGATTGCTTTCCCAACATCAAACCTGCCTAAGGCAAGTGTGCCAACATGTTCCAAGTTTTAGCGTGGCTAAGTGGGAGAATACTGGGCCGGCACCCAGCGAACCTGGGTTCGAGCCCCACTGTGCTAATGGTAATAAGCTGTTTTTCTAATTTTGTGCGATGTGGTTACGAACAATGGTGGCGGCGGACAACTACGGTGGCGCGTGACCTGAGTTGTGATCTCATACCAGCTTTTGCTGTGAAATTCCCAGAGTGAATGATATTAGAGAAGCTTGCTCGGAGATGCACGGCGCATTTATAGGCAAGATAATTACTGTAGGAAAGCTTGTTGACGAGCCGGCGCGTGGTGTGTTCGTCAAAGGCAGCGTTGTTGGGCACGCCTTGCGGCCGGCATTGCGCTGTGTTGGCCACGTGGATTAACACATTAGCCACCTGTCCTTTTATTCCATACTGGCCACTGCAGTCAGTCAAATGCCTAACGGTTTTAAATGGCAAACGTGGAACTATCAGGTGACATGCAACGGTATTAAGAGTAGACAGCGGACACGGCTTGGGAGGACATTGGTAGCCGTGCGTAACACTTATCGTAGGAACTTCTCACGTGATGTCATACCTATGAAGACTAGAACGAAGTGGACGTAGTCGTGAGGAGGCGAGACACGGGCCATTAGACAGTTTTAGTGCCGGGTACGCAAACTCTTGGGGCACCACGGGCTTGGGGGCGTGCGGTGTTGCGTACCAAACAGATACCCAACTGGAATGCCTTATAGCAGCGCGCACGCAAACGCGAGCCCCACCACAGAACACCTAGGCCTATGGAGGAAGGAAAAACTGAGAAGATACCCTATCGTATCCCAATGTACTGCGAGAAGTGCGGTGGAAGTGACGACAAATTTATAGGGCAAACAAACTGGTATGGGGCAAACAAAACAGCAGACGCTCCGCAGCGTGCTTCTCAGCGCTGGTTCGCTTCTGCGCGGACTTGTAGTCGTGGCGTGAACTTATCGCGTATTGCCGGTTTTCATGCAGCAAAATGTTGCGAGCACACCTTTCCCTGACTGTTCGTGCGTAGCAGGCCCGAGTGCGGCGTGCTCAAATATTTCGAGGAGTGTTTTTTTTTTGCAACGGCACAGAAAGAACAGGTACGTGTCGTATTCAAAATCATTGAGGCCCTGCATCATCGTTTTCAAACTCACCTGGCAGTGACTTACGCGTTCCGCTCGCCGCAAGGCATTTCTTTTGCCAGATTTCTTGATATACGGGCTGATTAGCAGTTTTTTGCTCGTATATAGTGTCAGTTTGGCAATCTACAATTTTGAGAGCGTGCTTCGTAGCTATATTCCGTGCAACGTCAGCCTGGTGATTGGCGTAATTCCCGTCGGTAAGAAGGCACAGCTGTATTGTGTACGTGATTATGCACGTAAAGTGTGTATTTCCAGTGCGCATGCAACTAACAAGCAGCGAGCACACACCGTACAATGCTTACACACTTAGTCCGGTAACAAGAAAAGTTTATTGTCCTACCATGTGAATGACACAACTTCTAAAAATGCGACACAATGTCTACCACACTAAAAACGAAAAATCGCGTGTGTTCATAATTGACACATTGTGTAAATACCAACGGAGCGTACAGCTGAGAGCCGTACGCTCGGTTGGTTCTTACTCGTTGACTTCTTTCCGCCCGATCGGAAACTTCCACCGGGCGTGGAAGTTTCCGTCTTTCGAGGCTTCGAATTTCTAAAATAAGGTTACTGTAATGGTGGTGTCGACATCTCGCGACACTTCGTGCAACCAGTCATGAACACGTTGACTTACGCGTAATGTTTTTGAGGTAAAAGGGATTAAAAAGATAACTCATTCGTAATAGCGCCCCTGCACGGTTTCTTCACCAGACGTACAGTGCACAATGTTTCTTCAATAACAATTTTGTGATTGCTTGGTTCACTATAGCCACAACAGATGGCGCCACCTATTCAGCTGGCCGGGGGCTTGCACGTGAAGGTTTCCATGTTCCAGGTCATTCTAGCACTGGTAACCTGGCTGAAACAATGTTATTGCTATTGGGGCTCGCACTTTGGCTTATTTTAACTCGACGGCTACGAAGGTGGATCCTACGAAGGTGAATCTTACAAGGCAGCCGATTCATGCTGCTCGAGATTTGGTGCTTTTTTATATATTATTTGTATAGTGGCTAGCCACAATTTGGGCTTAAAACCTTAAAAGTCAAGCTGGTGGCTCTGGCCAGCTTCGGCTAGACTCACCGTAAGGATGGTTGACGTTACGGGTAACATGATGCGCCAGCATGTGCACCAGGGCAGCTTAAATCCACTAGAAGGCCAGTGGTGGCCGTTTATAGCCGCGCTGACGCATGGCCCCAGCACCCCAGCGATCTTGCGACGCGTCTGCTTTGGGGTTTCGCGCATGCGCAATACCGCCACCCCAACGTCCTGGGTACGCAAGTCGCTTGGGTTCCCAGCACTAAAACTCTATATTGAAAACCGCTGCTTTGGGTGGCGGTGCCGCATCACGTGAGCATTCTTAGAATTATTGTAGGGGTGACTGGAAGAGCGACCTTGAGCGGCGACTGTAGAAGAGAGGAGTGCAACACTGTTGTACACTCCGGTCGCCGCCGCCGGAAAAGGCGCGAGCAATAGAAGCCTACCGACGAAGCTCCTAACAGGATGAGAGAGGCAATAGAAAAAACAGGGCGCAATTATGCGGCAAGTGAGGGCCTTCTTTCGTGCCATGGACGCCGAGCAGGCTGCACATTTATAACGCCAGCTCTTGCTCGCCCCCGCAGCTCCGACGCCCACTTGTGTTGTTTCGCATGGTTTCAATTTCTGTCTCTGTGTGACCTTTTCAAATAACGTTTTCATCTGCGAGTCAGTGCTCATCCCGTGTGTACGCTTCCATGTCGCGCTTGCTCGTGAATAGCAGCCTCACCGAGAAATGGGCAAATAACTGAGCCACACTTCCTGCAGCTTTCACGTTGGCTGCAACTTCAACATGTTTTTGCTTTTTTTTACTTTGTTCTGGAGACGGAGAGTTGGGTTAGTTTGTGTGGAGAATTATGCGCCATTGTTGGAGAGAAATAAGACATAGAGACAGAGAACAATAAACACGAGTTTACGCTCGAGCGTACAGGGTCCGCGTAATCAGCCGGAGATGAAAACTGACCTTTCTCTTGTAGTACTTTTGACAACGGGTACGCTTTCCCGTGACAAAATTTCGGAGCAATTGAAGGACAAAAAGAAAGAATAATACAATTACTAAAATTACAATGAATACTGGCCTCATTACGAAAGGAAATTTTCGTAGCTTTGACACCACCACGTAAAATATTTTTTATTTATTTTAGCAAGGGTAAGCAATACGAAAAAAAAAATGTGGAGGTATTTTTTTTTATTCACACGTTTGAAGTGCCCAAATGCAAGTAGAAACGTCTCAATTTGCGTAGTCGAGCAAGGCGCCTTCTCAGTGGTAATGATCATGCTATCCAACCGCTCCAGTGTGTTATGTAAGACCAGGACTGGGTGCGAAATCATCTTCAACCAATGTGTCTAGATACTGTCAGTTGTGAAACACTGCTTCGGAGGTGGCACCAACTCGTATCCGCTCCGAGGATGGCGCTGGCGTAAGGTTGCGATCGAGCCGTTTCCGCTGAATACTCGCCAGTGGCCGCAGCAGCATTGAAGTTTTTTCTTAAGACGATAGCCTTTCTTGAGGACCTCAGACGAAAAATTTTGGCCTGTCTCTCTGTCTGTCTGTCTGTCTGTCTGTACATTTGTATGTTTGTCCACTTTTAACAGTACCTTAAACGGCACCAAAGTGACCAAACGATACTTTAAACGGCTGGCCCCATCCACAGCACCCACTATTGCTGCTCAAGGTTCAGAATTCATACTTGTGTGATTGTCCATCAAAAATCAAATATTTCGCATATCTGAGGCACCATAACAACACGTCAATATTATGTATGCGTATTTTTACTACAAAAGGCATACATTAGGTAATTGTAAGGATTGTAGCCTTTATAACGCTGTGCGGACCATGCAACGCTTGCACGAAACGGCAAGTGTTGCCAACGATTTGAAAAAAAAAATGATACGGTGGTGGCACCTGCTCGTCTCCGTGCATTCTGCATCTTATCACCTGTTATGACCGGCATCAGTAGGCGCCATGCTGTCGCTGAGAAGCGTGGCCGGGCAGCGTTCCCACGCCTAGAACCCAGTTTTCTCGGAACCAGCGTCCAGAGATGACGGGGGAGCGGCGCTCTTTTAATCCTCAAAGAGGTAGCCGATGGTCGGCTGCCTATGCCCGCCAGGTATTGTCCCTGCTAGCCGGCGGATGAGACGTCGTGTCGCCACGAAGCTGTAAGCCGTTCCAGAGGGGACAACAAAGACAGCGTCTTCCTTTGAAGAAACGGCGACCGCCGCCACAAAGTGCCCTGCTAATTGAGCAGACAGATTGGCCGACCGTTTGATGTCTGCTGTCCGAAGCTTGGGACCCCTCGACCAGTGACACACACGACGAGCAAGAGCCCCTCTGGCGCCACCTTTCAGTGCAGGGATCTTGACTCAAAATTGGATGTTCACGTGCTCCGTGCATGCTCGCACCCCTCACCTGTTGTGTGTGTGTGTGATTGGTGTTCCACTGAAGAAGGAGGAGCCCGACAGGGCTTATAACGGCGCCGCAGAGTGCAGGACGTCGCTCTGAACCAAGTAAAGGTTCAACCACCACGTTCGTAGTTTGTGAAGGCTCTGAACTAAGTAAAGGTTCAACCACCACGTTCGTAGTTTGTGAACGCTCTGAAGCAAGTAGAGGTTCAACCACCACGTTCGTAGTTTGTGAAGGCTCTGAACCATGTAACGGTTTAACCACCACGCTCGTGGTTTGGGAACTCTTAACCTCATGCTGTAAATATTTGTAGATAGTGCCATAAACCTGTTTGTTTTTTCGTATCCCCATCTTGTAAGCGCTCGTTTCCTCAATCCGAAGCTACACCACGCTACCACAAGAGACCGGGTTTTGTTTTCGTATCCTCCAGCGACCTTCCTTCCGACCCGCAACAACTGGTTGGCAGAGGTGGGATACGACTCAGCACCCCGAGCCGCAACAACTGGTGAACAGCGGTGGGATTCGAAGCTACAAGTGACAGCAACAGTCGGCCCAAGAGAAGCAGTTGGCTCGAGACATGGATCACGTATGGGTGAGTGCTTGGCTTTTCCTTTGAGTGAACCAGGTTCTAAAAGAGGATTAAATTTTAGAACTGGTAGTTAACTTTGCCGAAAGACTCAGGTTCGCCGTTTCGGGAAGTTATTTTTGGAAGTAGCGAGCACTCAGTACGATCATGGACTCACGGGAGCTGCAGAAGTCAGACTTGTTGCTGTTGTGTGAGGAATTGGGGATCGATACAAAGGGTTTGGCACGAAAACCCATAATCATTCAAGCGATTAATGATTTGGGGGCTGATGATGAGGAACTAAGTGAAGAATGGGACCTCATCATCGAAAGAAAACTAAGAGCAGCTCAGATGGAAGGAAAGAGTGAAGACGAAAGAGAAGGCCTCAAGCTAAAGTTTTTCAAACAAGATAACGAATTGAGTAAGAGGCTGGGACCCCAGCGAGGAGTACTTCTCGAAAAGGAGGCAGAGTTCGAGATGTCTAGGTACATGCAGCCATATGAGGTATCATGGGATATGGGCCTGAATCTCAGACTCTTTGAACGAAAGTGTAGTCAACTTAAGTGTGAGCGAGACACCTGGTCTCAGAAGCTACGCACGGTTCTGCCCTGCGAGGCAGCGGACGTTGTTGCGCGACTCAGTGAGCAGCACGCGAACAACTATGAAGTTATCAAATCAGAGCTGATCGGAAAACTCGGAACTTCTGTTAGCAAAAAGAAAGAAAGACTCGCACCGGAGTCTGAAAGCGAGGCGCGTCGCAAAGCGCCGGAAGTTGAGGCGCCTCATAAAGCGCGACAGGAACAGATTGCGCCAGAGAAGGGCCCGCATATTCTCGAATGCATCCATGTAAATGATGTAGAGAACGAGGCCGTGGCCAGTCTGGAGGTGGGGACGATGCCGAAAGACGCTCCTTGCGCGGATGAAGAGGGTGCCAGCAGCCCTAATGGGCCCAGTAAGAGGCTGGAAACCTTCTTCGTGCCTCAGGGGGACCTTTCGACATTGTCAAATTTAGGCATGGTTAGCGCAGTGGCTGATGAGGGCAAGAACGCCACGCTTCAGCAGTGCAGCGATAACACCGAGCAGGTTTGCAAACATCGCAGAAAAAGGAAGAAGCGAAAGCGTTCGGCACTGCCTAAGCATAGGACTAGTCCCACACCGCCCCGCGAAAGACGAAAAGGTAGGCCACTAATCCGTTTAAGGAAACGTCAATGGGGCTGTTCATGGAGGCACAAGCGGCGAGTCAGGTGTGGAGGGAGAAAGGGAGGTGCGTCACCCCAACGAAGCGCGCGGTTCAGCTCGACGACTTCGGAAAAGCGGCCTTGCCCGAAGGGTCAAAGTCGAAAGGGCAGAGTGGCTAAATACCGCGCAGGGTTGAATACAAAGAGAAAATGGCACAGGCTCCCTCCGAGCTACTGGCGTCACTTTCAAATTCCTACGGGGAATAAGCCGAAGTGTAAAATGAGGTGTGACGGAAGTGCACTGCTTAGAGTTTGTACACTTTGTAGCCTCTGGCGTGCTCGAAAACCGCCGGGACCGCGACCCCATCGTGTACGATTAAAGGAACCATGAGAAAAGGGGGCGGTCAATATGAGTAAGTTTTGCACAGGCGGGTTAATTATGACTACTCAGTATTGCATTGGAGATGCAGATTTCAACCAGTTTAAATTTGGTAAGTTACGTGATGCGGTGTAAAGTTTGCAGAAAGAAAACCGCCGAACTAGAAGAGCTTTAATCATTTCAACGAATATACAAAAAAAACTGAACAAAATGTTTCACTTTTTTTAGTGTTTCAAAGGTTTAGTCTCATATTGCGTGCTTTCACTGTCATGTGGATGTGGCGTGAATGAGCAATTGAGGAAGAGTTAGAATAAACCGAACGATTTCGTAAAATGATAGAGTTTGGCGCAACACAGAGGAGCTGTCGTTGCGCGCTATGAGAATTGAGAACCATTGGTGCATGGTTTCAGCATAAAACCTATGCAATTGTTGTGAGGTACTTTTGATGAGTATTGCACCTAGAATTATTTGTGTTGTAGATGGAGTGTTGAAACGTAACGTAAGGATAAATAATTAGACCAACTGTGAAGGCTTTAGCGTTTGGTAAGTAGTGCCGTGCATTTTGCAGCGCTGTAGGAAGTAGGAATGAGATTAGTTGAAAACGCTCCGATGAACTCAGTGGTTTTTTTAATCAAAGGCGCTAGCAAAGTCTGGTAACTTTAACCGAATAAACCTGCTAAAAGGCAGTGTTTGTTACTTTTTTGTTGTTGCCTTCTTTGAAGAAGGATTGATCGAGTGACCATGAGATCATCAAGCTTTCTATAACCGTTGAGGTAGCCCGTTAGGTCAAGGCTTAGGTTGTGCTTTCGGGAGGCTGGTGAGCTTAATGTCTCAGTAGTAGACGGTTATTGGTACACATAAACAAAAACGGGCGTTAGGACAATCTTAGCGCTCGCTGAATCCGGAACCGAACCGATGCTCTCAGCGGGACAGAACCGATGAAAGCAGTCAGCGACGAAAAGAAGGAGACAGCCATTCTTTGTCAGGACGACAGTGGCAACGAGTACGATGCGTTCTACTTGAGCCAGAATTTGGGCTCCCGTGAGATAACGTACTGCGCTTCAGGAAACGAATGCGCTTGCCTTGTGTAGGTTATTGATCAGCTGCAGTTTTATCTCGGAGATGCTAAATTTAAAGTAGATACAGACCATTGTCCCCTAGGCTACAAACCATGACATCGAAGAACAGTCGCCTTGTTAGGCAGAGCTTGATTCTTCAAAAATATCATTTTGACATTAGGTAAAAAAAAAGGGCAAATTGAATGGAAACGCTGACGCGCTCAGCCGCTCTTTCTAAGCCATTCTGGGGTGCTCTTGATGTATCAAAATTGATATTTGAGTTTTTTCGTGCAACTTATTATGTGAAATTTGTAAGGTAGCACGTCTGCTTTCTCAGCTCAAGTGAGTCCTGAGAGTTTTGAGTGTGAGCTTTTGTTAAAGCTAGTAATTAAAATTGGTTTGCTATCCCTCTTTTGGCTTGGTTTGTTCGAAGGGGGCCGAGTGCTTGATTGTACATGTGGTCGAGTATCAGAGATGCTGTCGAAGATTCGGCAATCACCCGGACCATGCCACAAGCGAAGGCCAGTTCCTGGCATTCAACTACTGACCCTTTCGTCGTCCCTGCGAGCACCAGTGTTGACTGCTGCCCTCCGTGACTCATCTGGCGAGGGGGAAGCTGTTATGACCGGCATCAGTAGGCGCCATGCTGTCGCTGAGAAGCGTGGCCGGGCACCGTTCCCACGCCTAGAACCCAGTTTTCTCGGAACCAGCGTCCAGAGATGACGGGGGAGCGGCGTTCTTTTAATCCTCAAAGAGGTAGCCGACTGGTCGGCTGCCTATGCCCGCCAGGTATTGTGCCTGCTAGCCGGCGGATGAGACGTCGTGTCGCCACGAAGCTGTAAGCCGTTCCAGAGGGGACAACAAAGACAGCGTCTTCCTTTGAAGAAACGGCGACCGCCGCCACAAAGTGCCCTGCTAATTGAGCAGACAGATTGGCCGACCGTTTGATGTCTGCTGTCCGAAGCTTGGGACCCCTCGACCAGTGACACACACGACAAGCAAGAGCCGCTCTAGCGCCACCTTTCAGTGCAGGGATCTTGACTCAAAATTGGATGTTCACGTGCTCCGTGCATGCTCGCACCCCTCACCTGTTGTGTGTGTGTGTGATTGGTGTTCCACTGAAAAAGGAGGAGCCCGAAAGGGCTTATAACGGCGCCGCAGAGTGCAGGACGTCGCTCTGAACCAATAAAGGTTCAACCACCACGTTCGTAGTTTGTGAAGGCTCTGAACCAAGTAAAGGTCCAACCACCACGTTCGTAGTTTGTGAACGCTCTGAACCAAGTAAAGGTTCAACCACCACGTTCGTAGTTTGTGAAGGCTCTGAACCATGTAACGGTTTAACCACCACGCTCGTGGTTTGGGAACTCTTAACCTCATGCTGTAAATATTTGTAGATAGTGCCATAAACCTGTTTGTTTTTTCGTATCCCCATCTTGTAAGCGCTCGTTTCCTCAATCCGAAGCTACACCACGCTACCACAAGAGACCGGGTTTTGTTTTCGTATCCTCCAGCGACCTTCCTTCCGACCCGCAACAACTGGTTGGCAGTGGTGGGATACGACTCAGCACCCCGAGCCGCAACACACCTCAGAGACGGGCGTGCACGGCGTGTGCCCCGTTTTTCAGGAATACTGACACATAGCGCTCATGTCTCACGTGTGACGTGACTTGATGCGCTCGTTTGCCTCCGCTGCACGCTCGAGGCACTCTAACGCCGCGCCTCCAGTATACCTCTGCATCAATTTTCTTGCGCAGTACATCTAATAAACGTTTTGTTCACTCTCACCAGATTCAACAATATCGTCTTTCGACATTTGCGGTGTAACATGCAGATACGAGGCCAATTTCTTTTGTTTACTTGTAAATTAGTTTGTGATATCTAACGCCACAACACCTCCGTTTTTTGCCCTACTGTGCGATAATCAAACAAGGTGGAAGCAACATGCATTGAAATTGTTTTATTGATAATTAAGGCATATATTTCTCCACCGTATGTCCATGGTCATACACAAATTGTAGAAAATTCTCCATAGAGTTTCCTAAAATTAGGTAGAGTGGGCTCTGGCGCTGCGTGTCAATGGGAATGATGCGTAGTACCCGAATTTGCTAAGTTTTTGTGTTTGTGGGCTTCGAACTTACTAGTGGTTTTGTTTATTGCCTTGAACTGGTTTTGTTTTGAATCAAAGAACCGACCGTGGCGGTCTTTCTGAAAGGTTTTGAGTTGGTGAGCCTAAAAATTTCAGGTGGCGAAAGGCAACGTCTGAGCGTTTGCTAATCGTCATTTTCTGACAGAGCAGCTCCAAGGCACCGGAAGCTGACAGAGGCGACAGCGTGACGTAGCATATAGTATACGTTGATTACACAGCTTTGTGTGCTACCCATCATTGCTATGCGAGCTAAAGCGCCGTGGGTTGCCGCTCCCATTGACACTAGCGCCATTGTTTCCTTTATTATATTATTAAAAAACTCTTCAGATATTTGAATGCGAAGCAGAAAAAGGAATGAAAGGGTAAATCGGGAGACAGGGCGCCACTGAATCGCTAGTGAAGGCCTTCTATGCCGAGCAGCCTGCACGTTTAAAAAACCAGCTCGTGTTTGACGCTGCTGCTTTTGCGGCCACTTGCATTAGTGTCGCGTTGTATCGATTATGGTCCCTATGTGGTATTTTCAATAAATTTTTCAGTTTGGAGTCAGCGTTCGCCCGAGTTCGTTTGGTGGAGGTGCTTTCTCGTGAGTGTCAGTGAAAATTGGGCGAGCAATTTTTCAACACTTGCAGCTTTCACGTTGAGTGTGACTTCAACATTTTTCTTCGCTTGTTTTTGGCGCCGTTTAAGACGAAAAGTTGGGCCAGTTCATATTGACAACCAATGATCGTGGTACGAGCGAAATAAGAAACCAAGACAGAAAACAAGAAACACAAGGCTACGCTATTGAAGTCCCTTGTCTCCTCTTATCCCCTTCTGTTATTACACCAGTACTCTGATGTATTCCGTTGAATTTTGCTGTTTCTTTTCAGTCATTTGAAATAGCACTATGTTCAGGCTTCGTTATGTCATGCATGGCTGACAGTAGGTAAAGAATATTTGTGTTAAGCCCGTTACGAAAGCATGCAGAACGCCAAACTGGCCGCTCACAACAACTCATCCGTTTCTGCGTAGAAGTCTGAAAATACTGAATAGATAACCGTTAAGCATGATATTCTGAATTTATCGTAGCATCATCGTGTTACAGGATGCTAGAGCTTTTCTCAATGACGAAACGTCTGCCGCGGAGATTTTCCATTCATGGCCCTTCGCCGCTGATCAGAAGGCCGCAGGTTTGATGCTGGCCATGGCGGTGGCGTCTAGATGGAGCTGATGAAATGGTAGATGGTTATTACTGCATGACGTCAGGGTTTGGTAAAGAACACCAACTGGTTGAAATTTCCGGAGCCCTCAGATTTGCGTTTCTCATTATTATATTTTGATTTTGAGACGTAAAGCTCCGGAAATTATTAATCATCTATTATTCTTGACAAAAGCAATATAGAAGCTTTCCAAACATCCTTGCAGAATAGCGAGCACTTTTGATCAATACCAGCAGAGATGACATGCAGATTTATTGGCTGCTTTGCTTCCATTTATATGTGTTTTAAAAAATAATAATTCAAGCATTGTAAAAATTTTATACAGCTTCCATTTCAAATCTTTAGTTAAACAGAGCAGCGCGTAGGCTTGTATAAATGTCACTTTATAATGAATAGAACTATGACAATGCCTTCAAAGCTCGGAGCGTCTCAGTCGATCGTCTAAATATGCCATTTATTTTCATGCAGTGTAAAAATTTTAAATAAATCGTACCCAAAATTTGAGGTTAATAAGCTTGAGGAACTTCCAGAGATCTTTTAGCCAGCATAAATCCAGTACGACGTGGACGTTGTACCGGCGGACGACGCATCGGTGGACGAGTTGGAGGTGTTACCCGATTGAATTGAGGTCTCAGAAACACTCTAACTGCACTGGCACCAAATGTCTCTTCATCTAGCAGCATGCATAAAACGATAGCAAAAGCGGCTACAGCAAGACAAATGCGGAAATTGGGAGCTTTCCTCATCGTTAATACTATCCGAACGCTGCATATAGTAGGTAAGAGAGGCGAAGCCTTACATACAGGTTTCAGCAAACCAGATACGAACAATATATTGCGCTAATGTCAATATCCGTCAATACCAATCTCACTTTGCATTGGAGATGTGACATCATCATTAGCTTCGAGGAGCCTAAAAAACAAGAATAGGTCATTGTAAAGGTCATGCTTCAGTACAGTGAATGAACAAAGTGAGTTCGTCATCGTTGCTCTGAATGTGAAGCAAAGTGGTGTCAAATAAAAGAAAGTGACTTCGCCACGTTGGTGAGATGGCAGCGAGACGCAGTGCTTTCCCATGTCATCATTCTTTCAAGGCACCTTAATATAATTATCCTTTATTATTCTGAAGTGCTTCATTTTATCGGTCACCTCTCATGATTCAAAGACGCAGCGCTTCTCTAGTAATAAATCTGCTTTGTACTAAATATAGTCATGCAAGCACTACACTCCGCCTATCTGGTCCATCACTAATTGAAGTCACCGATTTTAAATCCGAAGTATTTCTTTGCAAATTTTGGCGACTTTGCACATATCTATCTATCTATCTATCTATCTATCTATCTATCTATCTATCTATCTATCTATCTATCTATATATCTATCTATCTATCTATCTATCTATCTATCTATCGGGCCGCCTACGACATTCAGCTCTCCTGGCCGTTTCGGTGTCAGTATCGATACCAAACTTTGTATGGCATAACAAGACTGTATGAAGAACGTATTTGACTAGTCATAGCATGAAAATAATGATATCAAAAAGTCTTGGTTTGTATTACCTTTTATTAGGCCCGAGGAACCGCAGCCGACAGCTACGATGAATGAGCCAAGATGATGATGCTTCGCGACAACGATGAGGATGCATGAGCCACACATGATAATAATGATAATGTACCAGCGAAGAGGATGCGTATACTAAACGCCCACACCAATTCCCCCCACGTGAAAGCGGCCAGCCTGGCCGCGGCAAGTCAAGGGGACAAAAAACGTCGCATGAAGGGCTTCACACGGGAGACATGGACGACCTCTGTAGTTCGATAACGGCGATCTTCTGGGGCTACAAGTGGCGTCACGCGATAATTCACTGGTGAAGTCTCTTCAAGAACTTTGTACGGCCCGATAAATCGAGGTTGAAATTTGTCACACAAACCAGGTGCACGAACAGGCGTCAAAAGGAGCACTTCGTCTCCAGGTTTGAAGGATACAGCACGATGCGATTCATCATAAAATAGCTTTCTGTCTTGCTGGCGGGCTTCAGTGTTTATACGAGCACGTTGGCGGCACTGTGCGAGCCGTAATATGTATTCATGTGACGAGGATGGAGATGAATTCGCTTGGCAGGTAAAGAAAGAGACGTCCAAGAAAGAAGTAGGGGAGCGTCCGTAAACTAGGTAAAATGGCGAGTAGCCGGTTGTCCGCTGAATGGCCGTATTGTAGGCGAAAGTGACGAATGGTAAAACAACGTCCCAGTTTTTGTGGTCTGGTTGAATATAGGCGGCAATCATGTCAGCAAGAGTGCGGTGGAATCACTCAGTGAGGCCGTTAGTCTGGGGATGATAACTAGAAGCAGTCTCGTGAGTTGTGCCGGAGGCGTGAAGAAGTTCGTTCACTAGTTGTGAAAGGAAGGCCCTTCCACGGTCACTGAGCAACACACGTGGAGCACCATGACGCAGTATAATGGCTCGGAGGATGAACTCGGCAATCTCAGAAGCTGAACCAGTAGTAATGGATGCCGTCCCGGCGTAGCGCGTCAAATGGTCAACGGCTGTTACTATCCACCGGTTTCCAGCAGCACTGACTGAGAGGGGGCCATAGAGATCGACGCCTACAACTTTGAATGGTGTGGCTGGGCACGGAAGAGGCTGTAGTGTACCGGCCGGAGCAGATGTTGGTAGTTTTCTACATTGGCGGGTAGTGCAGGACCCGACGTACTGAGCTACACTAGTGGTAATGCCTGGCCAATAAAACGGACTTCGAAGGCGATCGTGGGTTTTATGGTAACCAAGGTGACCAACAGTAGGATGGTCATGAAGCGCCCTGAGGACTTCGGACCGAAGCGATCGGGGTAAAACGGGAACCCAGCGCTGACCGTCAAGATGGTAAATTTTGCGGTACAGCACCGAGTTGTCCAGCTTAAATTGCGAGAGTTGGCGACGGAGCTTTGCATTAGGTGGACGGGAACTGCCAGTGAGGTAGCGTATAATACGTCGACAGTATGGGTCAGCCAACTGTCGAGAAGGAAAATCGTGGGGGTCGTCCGAAGGCAGCTGGTTCATAGAGGCGAGAGAGGAAACCGCCGTAGACGTGGACTCCGTGGGCGTGTTGTGCAAATCGATGGCGGAAACCCCGAGTGGAGTCGCTGGTAGTGGGAAGCGAGAAAGAGCATCGGCGTCACTATGCTTCTTGCCACGCTTGTACGCGATCTCAAAATCATATTATTGGAGGTGTAGAATCCAGCGTCCGAGGCATCCCGACAAGTTCTTGAGAGTCGAAAGCCAACATAAAGCGTGGTGGTCGGTCACAATGGTGAAATGGCGGCCATGTAGATATGGACGAAATTTCTGTACTGACCAAACGATGGCGAGGCACTCCTGCTCGGTGATTGTGTAGTACCTCTCGGCTGCGGAGAGGACGCGGCTGGAGTATGCAACGACTCGCTCTCGCGAAGAGTTGTCGCGTTGCAGGAGCCCGGCTCCTAAACCACGGCCGCTAGCGTCTGTGTGCAGGAAGGTCGGTGCATCATCGTGAAAATGAGCAAGTACAGGGTCGGTGGTGAGGACACTCTTCAACCTGTCAAAAGCCGATTCACATTCCTGAGACCACTGAAAAGGCATACCGGAAGCAAGTAGCTTATGAAGTGGTGCGGCTATGGAGGCAAAGTTTTGTATGAATCGCCGAAAGTAAGAGACGAGACCAAGAAAACTTCGCAAATCTTTCGGTTTGTCAGGGCGAGGGAAGCGAAGCACTGCTGCATTTTTATCAGGGTCTGGACAAATTCCGTCCTTGCTCACAACATGACCGAGTACCTTGATAGATCTGCTGGCGAAATGGCACTTTTTAGTGTTAATTTGAAGACCAGCGCCCGCAAGACAAGTCAGGACCTCGTCAAAGCGTTGCAGATGTTGAGGAAACATCAATGAAGAGACAACAATGTCATCAAAACAACAAAGGCAAGTCTTCCATTTCGGCCCACGCAGCACGGTGTCAATAATGCGCTCAAAAGTTGCGGCCGCATTGCATAGACCGAACGGCATAACTCTGATTTCGTATAGGCCGTCCGGGGTTGCAAACGCAGTTTTTTCTTTATCATCTTCGTGCATGGGAATTTGCCAATAGCCGGAACGCAAGTCGAGGCTCCAAAAGTATTCAGCACCCTGTAAGGAATCTAGGGCGTCGTCGATGCGTGGCATGGGGTAAACGTCCTTCCTAGAGATCTTATTGAGTGCTCGGTAATCGACACAAAATCGTACGGAACCGTCTTTTTTACAAACCAGAACGATGGGCGATGGCCAAGGCCTGGTTCAGGGTCAGATTATCTCTCGTTAGAGCATATCGTCTACGTTTTCTTCAATAATTTTTCGTTCGGCTAGAGAGACGCGGTACGGACGGCGGTGCACAATGGATGTTCCGTCGGTCTGAATACGATGTGCTGTAGCGGTTGTCTGGCCCAGGGTGGATGAATGAGCATCAAAGGATTTTGCATGCTTTTCCAACAAATCAAGTAGCTGCTGCTTCTGTGAGTCATTCAAATCTTTGTTGATGGCTGCTATAAAGGCCGAGGAAGGAGCGTGATCTGCAGGATGGCCTTTAGAGGAGACAGGGGTAAGAGGCACAACGCACACAGGCTGCAGATCGGCAACGCAGGCGACAGTAGTGCCCCGTGGCAGTAAAATTTTATCTTGTGTGGCGTTGGTAGCAGCGAGGACAGCTGATCCATTATTGAAGCGAGCCACACCTGATGCGAGAGCTATGCCTTTATTAAGGCAACGGGGCGATGGAGTGACCAAAATATCACCAGAGTCGACGTCGTTGGACAAAAATGTGACTTATTGATGTTCGTTTGGGGGTAACTCTATGTCTACAGCAGCGATGAGTCAAAGTGGCCTGTAGGTTTCGTCACTGAGCAAGTGGTCCGTGTCAGTAAGATGGACGACACGTTGTGACAGCAAATAGCCGCAGAAGCAGAGGAAAGAAAGTGCCAGCCTAAAATGAGTTCATGGGAGCACGGGGATAGCACAGCAAATTCTATATGATGAAGAATTTCGTCGATTAGTACACGGGCAGTACAGAGAGCGGAAGGGCGAATCATTGTTCCCTGGGCTGTAACCAGTGTCGGTCTATCATAAGGCGTCGTGACTTTTCGAAGACGGGCACACAAATCAGCACGAATAACAGAAAACGCAGCCCCAGTGTCCACCAAAGCATCAACGTCCCCTCCCTCAACTGTGACCGCCATCATATTGTAGGGGCGCGCTGGAGGAATTGGAATACAGTTTGTCTTCCAAAAATTGCATCGCTTAGTTTTCCGGACGCCGATCAGAAGTAAGGGAGGCAGGCTGAAGAGGAGAAGAAGAGTGACGGTAAGGCAACGGTGAACGGCGTCGGGTTGATCGGTGAATACTGCGCAGTTCACCTGATGCTGGCGGAGTTGGAGACCGACGCAGCGGTGACGAATAACGGTGGCCCTGGTACAAGGCTCCTGCGGTATAGTCCCGTTCGCGTATGTCATACCCTCGGCGCTCGTCTTGCTGGCGCTTGCGGCAAAAGCGTGCAATGTGACCACGATAGCCGCAATAATAGCACGTAGGCCGAGTCGATTGATGAGGAAGGTAGTAGCTTGCGCTAAGTGCACCGGGAGAGAGAGCAGTCAGAGGGACAGGTGACGGCTCAGGCGGTGGTGATGAAAAGCTCGTGGGAAAGCTTGTGGGAGGTGCGGCAGCAACCGACGCGTACGTTTGGGGCGGGGACGTCGAGCTGACGGTGCCTGGTGGTGCGGCAGCGGTGTGCGGGAACGATGGTAGAGTACGAGAGACAATAGTCTGCAGGTTGGCCATGTGGTTCATGGACTTGAGCTCTTCCCTGATGACATCCCGCAATTACGTTGAAGAAGACTGAATGGGACACACTGAAGGTAGTGTGAATCCCATTGATTCTAATTTTTCACGTATAATCGCCCTTATCGTGTCTCGCAGGTTTAGATCAGTCGTAATACGGGCCGCGTCACTGTCTGGTTGTAGGCGCATAGACTCAAGTTCTACGAGGCGCTGACAGGTTTTCGCAACGTCAGCCACGGTAGCCGGATTCTGGATTGCAAGGGCATTGAATGCGACGGGTGCAATCCCCTTAAGAAGCTGGCGCACCTTGTCTGATTTTGTCAATCGTGTGTCAACCCGGCGGCAAAGTCAAAGAACATTCTCGATGTAGGATGTATACGACTCCCCGATGTGCTGTTTCCGAGTCGCGAGAGCTTTCTTTGCGAGAGCCGAACGAACAGCCGGTGTGCCAAAGACATGGCGAAGCTGATCTTTGAAGGCTGACCCGTCGGGGATGTCGATGAAGTGATGAAGTGGTTGAGGAACCACGTCTTCGCTACACCCGTGAGGTAGAATGACGCGTGAGCGAGTTTGTAGGTGTTATCCCACCGGTTAGCAGCGCCGACACGTTCAAAATTGTCCAGTCATTCCTCCACATCTTCCGCGCGCATACCAGAGAATGGATGGGGCTCACGCTGGAGGCTGTTGATGACGTGAGAAGGCGCGGCACGAGGTGGTTGAGTGGGAACGGCTGCAGCACCGGCCTCATCTTGGTGCGACATATTTCCGGACACCTGGCCCAAGCAGCGACCTGAACGTAGCTCCAGGGGGTAGAGTGGTCGAGAGGATGGCGGGGGATCTAACAGCACGCTCCACCGCGTATGAAGTCTTGGTTTGGATTACCTTTTATTACGCCCGAGGAAGCGGCAGTCGGCAGCTACAATGAATGAGCCAAGATGATGATGCTACGCAACAACGATGAGGATGCATGAGCCACACATGATAATGATGATAATGTACCGCTGAAGAGGATGCGTATACTAAATGCCCACAATATATATGTCATGATTTACATTTAATGGTCCTGCAGCTCTCACACTCATTCATTCACATGGCATGTTGCAAAACTGGTATGCTTAGACATGATTACATGGCGAACACAAGTGACAGACCCAAACATGGAATTAATACCATGCGTGTCATGTAACGACATGACTACGTTCCCCGTTCATGATGCACTCGGGGCCGTTTCCCTAGCGTCACATATACCAAATTTGGAATTACGGTACGTAAATGGACGACGAAGGTATGTGACTGGTGCAAACATGATAATCATGAGATGCGTGCCATGTAATAACATGACTACATGTCACGTTCATGATGCACTGGCAGCCGTCTCGCTAGCTTCACTTTTACCGAATTGGGTATAGCGGGACATGAATACATTATAAAGGTATAATACTGGTGCAAACATGATAAACTTGAGATGCGTGTCTTGTAACAACATGCCTACATGCTACGCTCAAAATATGCTCGCGACCGTTTCACTAGCTTCACTTGTACCAAACTCGGTATTACGCGACGCCAATGAATGACGAAGATATGTGACTGGTGAAAGCATGATAATCATGAGATGAGTGCCATGTCAGAACATAACTACATGCCAATGTCAAGACGCTAATACCTTTAGACGTGACGCGATGCGCGTGCTTGCCGGCGTTCATTTCGTCGCGTCATGCCGGCGTTGCCACGCCAGGCGCCGGTCCTGCCATATACTCGAAGGCGCGCGCCGCGCTGCGGTGCTTTGACGCATGCGGATTTCAGTGCGTCTGGCGCTGAAAGGATTCCTTGCCCTCCTTCTCGAAAAGAGGGAAACGCATTGCTGTCTGGGTAACGCATCAGCGCGAAATGCAGCATGTCACATTTCGGGCCGTGACCTTCGGGCCGCGCCGACGAACATTTGTCGCACCTGTTGCGCCTAGCGCCAGACTATAAAGTGCCCACGTTTTGATAACGTAGCGTCGCTGCACCCAGCGTGCGTGCGCGAAAACACTTCATTGGAGCATACTGGGCCCTTCATTATGCACTCGTGGCCGTTTTGCTAGTTCCACATATACCAAATTGGATGTTACGTCACGTCAATAGATGACTAAATATTTATATGACCGGTGCAAACATGATAATCCTGACACGTGTGTTACGTAGGAACATAACATACCACGCTCATAGCGTGCTCATTGCCGTTTTTCTAGCTCCACATATAATAAATTAGGTATCACGTGACGTGAATAGATGACGTAAGTAAACGACACATCCCAACTTGATAATTATGACACGGAAGTCATCTACGGCATCATTTACCTCCACCTCGTAACTTTGGGCTTATTTTAAAGCGACATATCAACATTTTTTATTCGTGCTTCGCATATCATCGATTTCCACCGTACATGAGATCTGCCAAGTTTTTTACTTGAGATGTATTTTTGTAGTATCACATCATACGTCGGGATATCGGATTCCTTATATGAACACTGGAATATCATTTTAAAGCAATGGCACTTGATGATAACAAATACAATTGGCAGATTCGACGTACAGTGGGAATTGATGATGCACAAACATGACTGAGAAATGTTGGTGTGTCACTTTAAAATCAGCACAACGTTCCGAGGTGGAAGTATATAGCAGGACCAGCGCCTGGCATAGCAACGCCGGCACGCCGCGACGAAATGAACGCTGGCGAGCAAGCGCACCGCGTTAGGTCGATATGTTTTGGCGCCATGACTGTGACGTGTAGTCATGTTCTCACATGACACGCATTTCATGATTATCATGTTTGCACCAGTCAAATACCTTCATCGTCCATTGGCGTGACGTAATTGCAAATTTGGCATATGTGAAGCTAGCGAAATGGCCGCGAGCGCATCATGAGCGTGGAATGTAGTCATGTTGTTACATGTCACGCATATCGTGATTATCATGTATAGATGTGTCATTTACCTACGTTGTTCGTTCGCATCATATATTACCTAGTTTGGTACATGTGAAGCTAGTGAAACAGCCGCGGGCGCATCATGATATTAGCTACTAGTCATGACATGCATGTCATGTTTATCATGTTTGCACTAGTATCATACCTTCGTCATTCATTCACGTCCCGTAATGCCAAATTAAGTAGAAGTGAAGCTAGTGGAATGGCCGCCGGCGAATCATGAGCGTGGCATGAGTGATGTTGTGATATGACAGGCATCTCATGATTATCATGTTTGCACAAGTCACATACTTTTGTCAGCTATTCACGTGCTGCAAAACCAAATTTGTTATATGTGACGCTAGCGAAACGGCCGCGAGCGCATGATGAGCATGGCATATACTCATGTTGTTGCATGACACACATGTCATGATTTTCATGTTAGGGTCTGTCACTTGCGTTCACCATGCGCTAATGCCATACCATACCAGGTTTGCAACATGTCATGTGAAAGAAACCACCGCAAGAGTTGCAGCATCATGAAATATGAATCATGACATACATGTAATGATCCTAGTGTTATGATTAGTCAAACATGTTTTCGTACTGTGATGTTATACCATACCAAATTTGGTATTGATACCATTACCGAAACGGCCAGGACAGCTACAACTCTTAAGCGGCTAGATAGATAGATAGATAGATAGATAGATAGATAGATAGATAGATAGATAGATAGATAGATAGATAGATAGATAGATAGATAGATAGATAGATAGATAGATAGATAGATAGATAGATACGCTGAAGGTACCCGAAGTTCGCTAAAAAATGCTTAGCAGTTAAGTTTAAGTGTTCTTCAGTATGCGTATGGGTGAACTTTTTATATGAAACTCTGCTAGGCCGATTGCTGAACATATATGTATGGACAATTGATGATGAAATCCCCAAGACATTTCGGCTTGCCTTTTTTTGTGATGTCATGTCCTTACTCTTCTATTAGATCTTCCTCATTGATTGTCAAGTCAAAGCTATGATAGGTTAGAAAGGATAATGCCACCCTTTATTTTACAACTATCGTTATTTTCCACGTCAGGAAGTAAACACTAAAAAATAAAATATGGAGAATTGTTGTTACGGCAAATATCTTTGAAGGTAGTGCCACTAACAATATTCAAGTAGTTATTCTGCTTGTTCACAATGGCATATACGGCGCTCGCTACGTCACCTTCATTGCAATATTGGGTACACAGGCATAAGCAGTCATGTCCCAAGGGAGGCCTAAAAGCTTAGTGAGCAGAATTGATATTATAACACTCTATATGTCAACACCAGAGACATATATTGAACTACGCCAATTGTAAACTCGGTTATGTACAATGTTCTTTCTTATCATCCAAGCACTTGATGCAGTCAGCATATCAGCGTCTAATGTTGTCATCGTATGTTATGTAGTCATAGTCTATATAGAGCAGGTGTAGATAGATATATAGTTAACTTTATTTGGGTCCGGAAGAATCTTCACCCCGTTTTTATAGGGGCAAGATTGCGGGCCGCTCCCACGTTGGGACAGGGAGGCCATGCCTCACCGCCGCATCGTGGCCCTTCTGGACAGCCCGGAGTTGGTCAAACTAGTCGTGGCTAGTGAGGAAAGCATAGAAGGCTTTCTCTGTCAAGCCGTGGATTATGTGGTGCTGCAAAGAGGGGCACGCCCAGAGCATGTTCTTGTTATGCTCAGAGCATGGCTCTTGTTATGCGCTTCAGAAATTATTGAAGGAAGCTCTCGCAAAAACGTTAAATGAAATGCAGTTAGAAGTATTCAGCCATCAATTAGGTAACATTGTTTAAATAACATAGCGGACAATCACGCCACGATGACTTCTCTCATCATTCCTCGGAATATATGTACGGCAACGTCATCCGTCGCGTTCACTGGAGGTCTGTTTTCGTCTTCGCTCATATTGCAGATTGTGGCAGCCTCTTTTGAAGATTTCTTACAATTTATTGAGCACACTACGAAAGTTATTCGATACAAAGAGAAGCTCCTGTCAGTACATTTAGTAGCAGATGAAATGTACTGGTGATTTTTTTCTTTAACACTACCACTTATGACTTGAAAATTCACGACAACCCACTAACCATTGATTGGTTCAAGCCGTGAAACTCACATAACCTGCAAGGCTTATGAGAAAAAAAAGTCACAACTTTTCCACAAACGTGAAGCATTGAACGCGTTAGCAACAAATTGGAAGGTCACGCGCAGAATGGCAAGCAGATCAAAACGTGCCCCTTGTTTCTCACGCACAGATGACGCATGAAACACACTTACAGGTTCAAATGAACACGAATAAGTCTCGCAGTTGTTACTTCGCTGTGTCTGAAAGATGCACCCTTTTCGCAAACAGAGGATGTGCAACAATTGTAGTGACATTTGTGTGCCCCGTAACTACAACAGGATCGTTCCAGTGCAATCCTGACGCCAGCCAAGACATATTGCCGCATTGAATATGCAGCACCAAGAAAACAACGAAGTACACGCGCAGCGGGAGAAAGAAGAAGAGGTTCTCTTCCGATCAGTTTGCCAGTGTTCTGGTAATTTTCAAGTGAGTTTTCTGTATTTAACTGCTGCTGTTTCTGCATTGTGACACTGGTGGAGGCGCTGGGTACATTTTCGGGACGCCTGACAACAGCCCCGCATCTAGTCCAGAAAGACTTCCGCGCATCGTCACCCCCGTTCACCGCAGCAGCCAGCGCCTGTTAGGCCTCAGCCCGGAGTTTGGTGCATTGCCGGAAAGCGTGACTGTGCCAGAAAGCATGACGGCGCCTGAAAGCACTGGCCCCAACATGTCCAGTCCAAGCATGACACAGGTAACTGTTTTGAACCCTCGACTTCCGGTTGACTTCCACAGAAACGCATATAAGGACGCACTTGACTGGCTCGAGGAATTCGAGCACACAGCGAATGTTAACGGCTGGAACACCACACAGAAATTGGGCTACGTTTATTTTCCGCTTCAAGACGGAGCCCGAACATGGTTCACAAATCGTGTGTGGTCGTCTTGGGATGAGTTCCGGCAGAAGTTCCTCAACACGTTCGCGATCACTGAAAGACAATAAATTGCACAGCGTCTCCTCGAGTCACGGATTCAGAAACCAAATGAATTCGTTACGATGTTTGTTGAGGACATGGCGCGGCTATTTCGTCGAGCAGATCCTAATATGCCGGAAGCCAAAAAGGTTAGCCACATCATGCGGGGCGTTAAGGAGCAGCTCTTCGCTGGTCTCGTACGAAACCCGCCTACAAGTGTAGATGAATTCTCCAAGGAGGTGACATCCATCGAATGCGCACTGCATTTACGTTATCACCAGTATGACCGCCCAACCCACAGTGCACCAATCAGCGTGGCAGCCACAACTCCAGCAACAACACCCGACGAAAGTTCTTTGTGCCAACTAATACGAGAAATCGTACAAGAAGAGGTCAAGAAGCTCGTCACCAAACCGAATGACTGCGCGATCGCCTCAGTAACGGAAGTTGTACGCCAGGAGATCAGGCAAGCGCTCTCGCTTCCTGAGCCGAACACGAGCACTCCCAAGGCAAGCTATGCAGACATAGTCCGCCGACAGCCAGCGCACGTGCCGACACCGCAACAGTACCACCAGCAACATCCGCCGACAACGCCTTGGTACTACAGAGAAACTTCGACGCCGAGGCGGCCACCACTTCGCAAAACTGACATCTGGTGTACCCTTGACCATAGGCCCCTGTGCTTTCATTGTGGGGAAGCAGGCCACATCGTTCGGTATTGCCCGTATCGCCTCGCACGGTACCAAGGGTTGCCTTTCATTGCTCCTCGGCGCCATTTCAACGGAACACCTTGCGTCGACACGAGTGTCATGACCCCGCGAGATGTTCCTCCTGGGTTTCGGTCGCGCTCACCCTCTCCTGGGCGTTATTCTCCATCCTCTAGACGGAGCACCACTGACATGCCAAGAGGGAGATCTCCTAGTCCACGCCCGGGAAACTAAAAGCAGCGACCTCAGGGGGGATGGTTTCGAATCTTGGAAGTGCTGAAAATCCCCCAATACTGCCGAGCGAAGAGAGACACCTTTTCAATAAATCGACAAAAGATGGGGTTGTTACTGCCGAAGTTGCAATTACGATTAACGGACATGACGTCATGGCATTGGTCGACACTGGCGCGGACTTCTCAATAATGAGTGAGATTCTGGCAGACACGCTCGGGAGGAAGGTTAGAATGGAATGGACAGGACCGCAGACTACAGGAGCTGGAGGGCAGCTACTCACACCTACCGGAAAGTGCACCGCAAGAATGAAGATAGGGGATGCATCCTTCGTCGCAACTTTCGTTATTCTTTCTGAGTGTTGCAAACAGGCAATCTTGGGGATGGATTTCTTGCGTGAATATGGTGCCATCATCAATATACCGGACGGTGTACTGACCTTTTCAGCGGATCAAAGCGCAGCGCTACACTGAAAATCCCTGCGAGTCATTGACGATCCGTACCTCCGTTATCGTGCCGCCTTGTTTCAGTCATGTGAAGCGAGCAGAATACTGGAGAAGGAATCGCTGAACAAGTATTGATACTTCTACTCTCCCGCGGTGTTGCAATTGCCAGAAGTATCGTCAATATTGTGTGTGGTGAAGTAGAGGTTTTGTTGACAAATTTTACCAACGAGCAACGACACATCACACAAAGCACTACAGTTGCCTACTTCGACGAGATCACCGAAATCCGCGAGTGCTGTGTAGTACAACAGGACGAGCCGCAAGCCACGTCAGCCCCACCACCTATTGACGTAAGCTTGGATTTGTCACCAGCGCAGAGACAGCGTCTAGTAGATCTTATTCATCCGTTCAAAAACTGTTTTTCTTCGACATCGAGGGTCAGTCAAACGCCACTGACAAAGCACCGGATAATAACGGAGGAGACGGCAAGGCCAATACGACATAACCCATACCGCGTAGCACCGAAAGAGCGTGAAGCGATCCAGGAACAAGTGAAGAAAATGCTCGATGATGACGTCATCAAGCCATCAAGAAGTCCTTGGGCGTCGCCGGTAGTGCTGGTTAAAAAGAAAGACGCAAGCTTGCGATTTTGCGTCGACTACCGCAAGCTGAACCGCGTGACAAAGAAAGACGTCTACCCACTACCGGGCATCGATGATTCACTCGACAGGCTGAGGTATGCGCGCTACTTTTCGTCAATGGACCTGTATCCTGTACAACGCCACTGAAAACCTTATAGATACAGTGATCAAAATTGGCGAGAAAGTAGGTGTACTACTTGAGGAAGCCGATTTTGAGTCGGTGCACAGAGTACCAACCTCCAATCTAACAAAAAAGAACGTAGTAGTTCAGTTCGCACGGAGGCAGAAGAGGGACTGTTTCCTCGAGAATGCGCGTACTGCCCGGCTCAAGTGCTCTGACATAGGCTTTGACTCGGAGGAGCCGTTCTTTGTTAACGAGCACCTATGCCCAGAGCTGAAACGTCTACTAGGTCAGGCTACTGCACGCAAACGCGAAACTGGTTGGAAATACGTTTGGGTGCAAAATGGTAAAATTTTCGCACGGCGCATGGACAACGCTCCAAAAATAAAGATTTCATGCAGTGGGGACGTTGCTAAAATGGTTAACCCATTATGAAAGCTGGAAAATAAGACCAATGCTCCAAGCTTTGAAGGAGCCCTTTGTGGTGCTATAGCGCATCTTATCATGCCGTTGATATGTGTTAAGGAGACACATAGTTGTATATGTTGCGATAGTCTACCCGGAGCAAAGGCAATATGCGCATGCGCTGTTCGCCACACATTTGTTCTCTTTCCGATATTTGTTGCCTGCTTTTTTATATTTTTTGTCTTGTGTGCTTTAATTTTGGAAGTACTGGTTTGTAGTTGCCGCTTTTGCTATTTTCTGGATTGTTTGCGTTTATGCCTGTATCGCTACATGAGCTGGGAAACAACTTGGCTGCATTTTTCTGCCCTTGTTGATGAAATCTGTAGGCATAGTGATATTTTTCGTTGTCTGTTTCTCATTTGGAAGTATGTCACTACTTGTCTGCAAATTGACAGCACTTCTATGTTGACCCATAATAATCAGCAATGACTTTATCTTGTATTAGTCCAACCACACTCAAGTCGGATATTGTTGAAAAGTGTAAATCACCATTAACATTTTTACATATGAACATGCAGTCGTTACGCCAAAAATATGATGACTTTTGCATTTTAATAAACGAGTTCGGGTTTTCCTTTTCGGTTATTATGCTGACTGAGACGTGGTACTCTGATCTTGATACCATACATTTAGACGGCTACAGTGCCGTTTCTTTGAATAGGAAATTGAAAAGGGGAGGCGGCGTATGCATGTTCACAAAACTGGGATTTACCTATGACCTCCTCGATGACTTTTCTTGGTCCACAACGGACATTGAGATAATTTGTATAAAATGCAACAATTTTGTATTTGCTGTCGTGTATAGGCCACCTGATGGTAACTTGAGCGAATTTTTCACGTTTCTAGAGGCTATTTTTTCGTTTGTAAACATAAACCAATACTCTTTAATTTTAGGAGGTGACCTAAACATAGATATTCTGACAAAAACTCCTAAACAGGGCGAATTATCTGCGATTCTCGATTCCCATTTTTTGTTTAATGTAATAACCACCCCCACACGTATCACTGCAACTAGTGAAACTCTTATCGACCTTTTTATTACTAACCTAGCAATTAATGACCTATTCTCTGGTACGATTAATGTGACACTTAGCGACCACTTGCCTATCTATTTAGTAACTGATACGTACAATACGGCAAAAGAATTCACTGTAAATATAATATATCAAGACATCAACGCGGTTACACTGTCGCAGTTCCGAGATGAACTCGCCAGAACAAGCTGGAACGCAGTTTTTGCGTGCTCTACGGCTGATACCGCATATGACCATTTCATAGAAATTTTTTCTTCGGTATATAAAAAACACTTTCCGTACAAAGAAATAACTAAGCCAAAACGCGCACGTAAGCCTTGGGTAACGTTAAGTATATTGAAAATGATACGTACGAAAAACAGACTGTACCAGGTGTTCTTGAAAAATCGCGATTTGAATGCACTGAAAGCGTTTAGGGCCTACAGAAACAGTCTTTCAAAAACTTTAAGACAAGCCAAACGCGACTATTACCATACTATTTTTAACGGTATCGTAGATGTCAAGCAAATGTGGAAAAAATTAAACACAATCATATCTTCAAGTAATAGGACGCCTGGTGTCGACGAAATTACAATTGATAATCATATATTTAAAGGAACAGCAGTAGCCAATAAATTCAATGGGTACTTTACTTCTTTGTCAGAAAGTACTTACGACGGAAATGCATTAAGTTACATGCCAACACCTATAGCCCCCTCAATATTTATTGACCCTACGGAGCAAACTGAGGTAAACAACGTTTTCATGAAACTTAAAAAAAGCAAAAGTGAGGACATTGACGGCATAAAAATGGAACCGGTTATCTTTGTTATTGATTTATTATCACCCTGCCTGACGCATATTTATAATATTGTTTTAAGCACAGGTATGTTCCCTAAGCGGATGAAAAATGCCAAAGTTGCAGTGCTTTTTAAAGGTGGTGACAAAAATGGAATGAGTAATTACCGGCCAATATCAGTATTACCTATATTTTCAAAGGCTCTAGAAAAAATCATTTTCACTAGATTGTATAAATTTTTGGACTCGCATTCTGTGATAACAACAGCACAATATGGGTTCAGGTCTGGCGTATCGACGGAGACAGCGCTGCTGCATCAAAAAGAGTTGATACTGGGCAACATTAAAGCAAGAAAGCTAACATTAGGCGTATTCATAGACTTTACGAAGGCGTTCGACAGAATTGATCACCAAACCTTGTTAGAAAAATTGTTTTATTACGGGATTAGAGGCATCACGCTCGATTTAATAGGAAGCTACCTTAGTGATCGGTACCAGTGTATGTCTATAAATAGGCAAACATCTATGCCCAAAAAATCAAACGCGGTGTACCACAGGGAAGCATATTAGGACCTCTTCTATTTAACCTTTATATCAATGATATTGTAAATGTGGATCACTCAATAACGTACATTATTTATGCAGATGATACAAGCTTATTTTAAACAAATATAGACGATTTGATAAAAGCAGCTAATAAAACGTTAGTCAATTTTTCGAAATGGTCCTGCCAAAATTCGCTACAGATCAACAGCTCTAAAACCAAGGCCGTTCTTTTCCGTGCGAAAGGAATAACATGTACGTACACACAAAAACTGATGCTAAATAATTTCAATATCGAACTTTCAGAGACTGTCAAAACTTTGGGCGTCATCTTTCATCAACATATGTTCTGGAATTCTCACACTGAACAATTGTGTATTAAGCTAAGAAAAGCCCTTGGCGTGCTGAGAAGGTGTCAGTCGTTTCTACCGCTCCCCCAGAAACTTCTTATCTTTAATACGCTTTTTTGTTCTCATCTACGCTATTGTCAGTTGGTATGGGCTTCTGGAACTGAAACATCAAAACAAAAGTTGTATACACTTCAAAAAAGTGCTTTGCGGGCTGTTGCAAATATAGGTTACAGAGAACACACATCCCATTTATTTGTCAAGTTTAAAGTTTTAAAATTTTGTGTGGCATATGAACATAACTTGCTGTTGTCTTTGAGGTCTGAAATTCGAAATAATTGCGCAAACCTGAGAGGCTTAGCACATTTACAGCCGAAAATTTTGTTGCGTTCGATGCGGAGTTCTGAACACTGGCACATCCCCCGACCGCGAACAAATTACGGACTCCAAATGCTAAAGCACTCTGTTCCCCATATACTAAATAAGTTCAAGCTCACAGAACAGCAATTGCGTCTCCTTTCAAGTAGTGATATATTAAACCTGTTTGTATAAGGAGCTATAAACCCAGAAAAATTGCACCCAGTACTTGTAAATGCATGAAATTTTAAGTGTACCCCTTTCTGTTATAGCGTCTTATATTGGTTGCCTTTTTTCCCTAAAATTGTTTGTTTGTAAACACCCAAGTGTGCATCTATTCTGTACTTCATAAACAACCACTACAATGTTATTTTCTTTTCTTTTTTCTTTCAATCATACGTGAGCACCGTATGGAGCTTGGTGTGCCATTGTTTTTGTTGCCTTGTACAAAAGGGAGGTGGGGCTAGTCAAGCTGCTATAGCGCAGCTTTTTTCCTACTTTCCATGCCACAATTGTTTCTCGTTTGTGTAAATCACGGTGCATCGTTGTGGTGAAATAAATTTCAACTTTCAACTTTCAACTTTCAACTTTCAACCTCAAAAGTGGGTATTGGCAAATTGAGGTTGATGAGCAAGATAGAGAAAAAACGGCTTTTGTAACGCCTGACCGGCTTTATGAATTTAAAGTCCTGCCATTCGGATTGTGCTCAGCCCCCGCAACATTTCAGAGAATGATGGATACCATTCTGTCAGGCCTTAAGTGGCGGACATGTCTGGTCTATCTGGACGACGTCATTGTTTTTTCAAAAACATTTGAGGAACACCTGAGCAGGCTGCTCTCGGTATTCAGGGCAATAAGGTCTGCCGGCCTGACACTGAAACCCGAGAAGTGTCATTTCGGTTTCAAGGAGATCCAATTTTTAGGCCATGTGGTGAGCCATGAAAGTGTTCGACCTGATCCCGATAAGATTGCGGCTGTCGAAAAATTTCCGGTGCCAAAAGACAAGAAAGCAGTCAGGCGTTTCCTTGGCCTATGCGCATACTACCGAAGGTTTATTGCCAATTTCTCCCACATAGCCTCGCCATTAACACGACTCACAAGAGAAGACGTTTCGTTCTCATGGGGCGACGATTAGCAGGTGGCATCTGACGATCTGTGACAACGCCTGCAGACTCCACCTGTGCTTGCTCACTTTGATGAGGATGCTCCTATTATGGTCCACACAGATGCCAGCAACGTGGGTTGAGGCGCTGTACTCGTCCAGTGGCAAGACTCAGCCGAGCGTGTGATCGCATATGCTAGTAGGACGCTTTCCCGCGCCGAGTCCAACTACTCCACAACGGAAAAAGAGTGTCTTGCTGTCGTATGGGTGGTTATGAAGTTTCGTCCGTGCCTCTATGGTCGTTCCTTCCACGTAGTAAGCGACCATCATTCCCTCTGCAGACTGACCAACTTGAAAGACCCGTCTGGTCGGCTCGCACGGTGAAGCTTACGCCTTCAAGAGTTATATGACGGTCGTGTATAAGTCCGGGCGGCAGCACGCCGACGCCGATTGCTTATCAAGGTCACCGATAAAGCGTGACGATGACACAGAAGATGACAGCATGGCTTTTGTAAGAGTCGTCGAGACTACTACGATTTCGTGCAAGCAGAAGGAAGACAGCGAGTTTCTTCCCCTCATTGAATTTTTGAATGGCCGGACAACAACCGTCCCTATAAGATTTGCAAAGAGCCTGCCGTCATTCTGCTTACGTAGTGGTGTTCTCTATAGGAAGAACTTTTCTCCCAGAGGAAACACCCACCTACTTGTCGTTCCAACGTCACTCTGTGAGGAGATCCTCTGTGCTTGCCACGATGAGGCAACGTCAGGTCATCTCGGATACAGAGGCACATTGGCTAGAATCCAACAGAGATACTACTGGCCAAGACTTCCAGCTATTGTGAAGCATTACGTGCGCACGTGCCTCGATTGCCAACGAACAAAATCGCCACCATTAAAACCAGCTGGACTATTACAACCAATTTAAGTGCTCACGGTACCTTTTGGCCCAAATTGGAATGGATCTCCTCGGATCATATCCGGCTTTCCATGGTGGCAACAAGTGGGTAATAGTCGCCACTGATTATCTTACGCGCTACGCGGAAACAAAGACTTTGTCAAGTGGCACCGCCGTTGAAACCGCACGATTCTTCGTAGAAAATATCGTCCTGAGGCACGGTGCTCCGACAATCATAATAACGGACCGAGGTGCCGCTTTCACGGCCGCGCTCCTTAAGACAGTGCTTGAGCTCAGTGGAACAGCTCACCGGAAAACCACTTCCTATCATCCACAAACCAACGGCTTAACAGAACGCCTCAACAAGACTATTGCCGACATGTTGAGTATGTACGTTGACGTGGATCACAAGAACTGGGACGACATTCTACCGTACATCACGTTCACCTATATTACAGCGCAGCAAGAAACTACACGAAGAACGCCGTTCAGGCTCCTTTATGGCCGTGAAGTTATGACGATGTCTGACGCCATGTTACTGCACGACTGCAATGACATCGATTTGGAAGCTGCATCTTTTACCCAACGAGCAGAAGAAGCGAGGTAGCTTGCACGCGTCCGAATCACCCAGCAGCAAAATACGACGCCCAACATTATAATCTGTGACAGCGACATGTCGTCTATCGGCCCGGCGACAAAGTCTGGGTATGGAGTGATATCCGCCGCCGGGGACTGTCTGAAAAATTGCTAAAGAACTATCGTCTATCGTCTATCGTCTATCGGCCCCTACACAGTTTTACAACGCCTGGGCAACGTTAATTACGTGGTCGTTCCTGACAGCTCCTCGACAACTCGCCAGCAAAAAACAGAAATCGTGCACGTTGTGGGAATGAAGCCCTATTTTTAGGACTGATTTACATCATACATCTACTACACCGTCTTTTGTAGAAGAGCATCGGGACGCTGCTCTCTGGAGGGGGGCAAATGCCGCATTGAATATGCAGCACCAAGAAAACAACGAAGTACACGCGCAGCCGGAGAAAGAAAAAGAGGTTCTCTTCCGATCAGTTTGCCAGTGTTCTAGTACAATTAAAGAGAGTTTTCTGTATTTAACTCCGGCTGTTTCTGCATTGTGACAGTATGATCTTTCCCATCAGGAGATAAGGGCGCGCGAGAGATCGTCCACTCCCCTTCTTTCCGCGGGCCAAAGTCCACGTGAGAGATAAGAGCCCCCGAGCGCTGCTGTCGCCATCTTGCTGATAATGCTGTAAACACGTTAGTCTCCTCCCCCCTCGGAGATGCCCGCTAACGGCGGGAAGTGGTAGATATAGAAAGCTTGCCATTTAAACGTTGAAGGAGGAACCGCTTGGTGGCTCAGTGATTAACGCCTCACTTTCACGACGCGGTGGTCCGACAGTCGATTCCGCTCGCAAAAGTCTTTTGCCTGGATTTTCTTCTTGTGTTTTCGCGTATATAGCTACGTATACATATACGGTGCGTGACATCGACGCTGACGTCCACGCCGATGCCCACGCCGGCGGCGAAATCAAGCCGAGAGTGTACATATGAGTGCTATCGCAATAAAACAAAGCAGTCTAACTAGACCTTCATGGTGTTCAATCCAGTGTGAAATGCATCCTTATTTCACACTGTGCACGCACAAAACGTGGCAACTTAAGGCACCTATATATAGGGTAAGCAAGCATCGGTTTAGAGCTGACGAGTTTGAGGTACAATAAGAATGCAGTAATTACCACAACTAGAATAGAAAACTCACGAACATCTATGTAGCCAACGACCACTGAAGAAAAGTTTCACATGACCACACGTACAGCCACAATCCTGTAGAAGGCATTAGTATATGCCATGTCATCAAAATTGTGATGAAGTAAAAAAAGTACTGAAAGTATTTTCAGTATTTCGTTGCTTGATCATCTCATAATTTTGTCCAATGCAATGTTCCCTTGTCACCTACAGTACCGCTTCCAATATTTCGAATATATTAGATTAAATGTTGATTTCTTAAAAAATAACCCTGTCGGTTCTGTTACGCATAAAAAGTGCATAAATAACTTTTGCGAAAAGTGTGACAAAAATACCTAAAAAATGGAACAAGTATCTGAAGTATCGTAATTGCACCTGTGCTAACATATTTAGTTTTTAAATTTTTGTCTTCATGGGAACTCCGTAGGGTAGAAAGCAAGAGCGTTTCCCCGGTCGTCTTTTCAAGACTACTAATGTAAATGTTCATGTACGGGTTTCATATATTACGAGCGTGCGTAAACATAGGCCGGATAAAGGGTGAATGACCAGATACATACAAGAGGTGGTTAATTTAGGTTGGGACGTAAAACTTAGAGTAGGCTAATATAAAAGAATATACTGGATAGTCATGGTGACATTTGTCTTGTATACTGCAGGCATAGTTAGTGTACCTTATTTTTGAGATTTTGAGTTGACAGTAAACACAATCAACAAAAAAATATCTATAAAACTTAACAGAACACTAAGAAAGCTGCGCACTAAATGTGTGAGGCTAGAATACAGAGAAAAGCAGGGAGGCCTTTGTTGTTGCTCGTTTCCTCTTTCAAGGGCGAATCATGTCAAGACCGTACAAAGTCTCCTACGCTCATATACGACCACCCAGCGTCTACAGCAGATGCAAAAACCAAAAGATTTGTGAACAACAAAAAGGTTATCAAACGCATGGTACCCAGAACAAACCAAACAGAATGTCACAACACTAAAAAAATGACCCAGATTCTTCCACCCACCAACCAAAGCTTATGATAGAACAAACGATTCACAAGAACAAAATAAAAATATGTAAACCATAACAAAATTGAAAGTCCACGATTCACGATCCGGTGAACACTGTTTTGCTCCGTAATCAGCATTTGCTATGATAATATGCGTGGGCGTTTTTCTGTCCTTTCGTGTTTTTTCTCTGATTTTGTTTCTTTCTTTCAAAGTATATTTATCGTTCACTTCTTTCTCTTTATTTCTTTTTATTTCTATCGCTTTTTATCTACATATTGCCATCCACACGTAGTTGGCCAACAGCAAGAGCAGCTCTCAATCTGAAGAAACAAAGAAGATCGCGTGCTCCTTCTCTGCTCGCGAGCCAGCCACGACTGATTCATCGTTCTAGAACTAGCTAGTCGGTGGTTTAATAAACTCCCCAGAACTTGTTATTTATCGTGACAAACAGTTCGAGGTGCTGGGTAGCCTCACAAATGCTGCACCCCCCCCCCCCCAAAGAGTTGTAATACGTGTCCAGTGCCAGTCAATACTCCCGTGCATCGGACCAGCCACCAACTCATGGGATTGCCTATAAAAGTTGAACATACTGCTCCCATCACGTCGACAAATATGACCAGCGCTTCAGTGCACACCTGGCCAACCAGCACGGGAAGCACGAGAAGAACCGCTATACGTGGGAAATCCCACGGGCACCATGGCACGGAGCGCGAAGATATTCAGGACTTGCTGGCAGACATCGAGTGCGTAGCCACCTTGAATCAGTGGGACGGCGTGGCGAAACTGGATCGTGCCCGTTTCTTTCTCAAAGACGGGGCACGCACGTGGTATCAAAATCGAGAGGAGCAGCTGAAGACGTGGCTCGAATTCTCTCGTAGACTTCTGCAGACCTATACCAGCGCTGACTGCCAAGAACGAGCTGAACAACCTATTCTGGCCCGCGTCGAGTGTCCAAACGAAACTGTGACCACGTACGTCGAAGACATGACGCGCCTCTTCTGATGGGCCAATTCAAGAATAACCGAGGTCAAGAAGTTACGTCACTTGATTCGCGGTGTCAGAGAACCAGTTTTTTGCCAGCCTCGTGCGAAGCCCTCCGAAGATGGTCACGGAGTTCTTGTCCGAAGCCGTGACAATGGAAAAAATGCTGCACCAGCAATCCAATCAATACGACAGGCAAGTCAGGGGCATGTCCACTGCTGACATTTTCACCACCACTGGAACCAGCAATGACCATCTACGTGAACTCATCCGTAATATAGTACGTGAAGAGTTGCAACAGGCTGGTGTAACACCTCATCCTATGGTCAGCTTTATTGCAACTGTGATTAAGGATGCGCTGCATCAGGCCCTCCGGGACACCTTGCCTTCTGATACAGCTGCGCCAGCTCCTGCTGATTACCGCCATGGTACAACCTACGCGGAAGCCTTGAAACGCCCTGCTGTATCACCGCCATTGTTTGCTGATCCTGTCCCTGCTGTTTCACTCCAGTCAGCGCAGCACCTACCCTACTACGAAGGCACGTACATGCCACCGCCTTAGCCCTTTGTCCGTGGCCCTTTGTCCGTGGCCCAGCAGCGACCATCGTTCTGTGCAACCTGTCCAGTGCATCGACGGTCGGCACACGTCTCCTCGGAAATCTGATGTTTGGCGCACACCTGATCACCGACCTCTATGCTTTCACTGCAGAGAAGCTGATCACTTCCACCGCCAGTGCCCATATAGCCGTCTTGGGCTTCGCGGCTTCTCTGTGTACTCGCCGCCATCCTGTTACGGCCAGAGACCACGAGACATCAAAAACTACCTCTCCCAGCAGCGCGCACCACCATCTGCTGGACGCCAGTCGCTTTCGCCATCACTGAGGCGATTTTAATCAACGCTCCAGCGATATTCTACCGCACGGTCTACCAGTCCCCGCCGGGAAAACTAGCCGAAGCGACACCTGGGGGCATGGCGCTGATCGTCGAAGTGCTGAAGACCTCTTATGGACGCAGAACTGTACAAAAACTGGTCCGACATGAACTGCTGCTACAAAGAATAGCCGGCTTTCACTCGGCATAGCAGTGACAACTGATGGTTGTGCAGTTAATGCGCTAGTGGACACCGGCGCAGACTATTCCATACTGAGCTGGAAACTGCTAAGGCAGCTGAAGAAAATTGTGGTGTCATCATCAACTTCATTCATCTTCATCGTCATTTTCTAGCCACCGCGCTGCGCCTCTCGTGCAGCTCATGCCACAGCTCGAGGCATGAGCTGGGTAAATCTTGTTCACGCGTCTGGTGGTTTGGACGCTGCAGTCGTCAATCAGCTACCGATTCTGCCAGACTGTCCATCATCCGCTTATGTGACTGCTGCTCGACTCCGCAGACGTACGCTTATAGAAGTCTTTAAAGGTTCAGCACTAACAAACTCTACAGAATATCGCCATTTATTATATCCCTGGCGAAGAGACTTTTGCCACACTCGTAAACAAGAAGTAGTTATGACAAGGCTGCGTTGCCGGGTACCAAATCTAAATTTCTATGAACACAGGTCTGCTCAAGCAACTTCGCCACTGTGCGCGTTTTGTGATGAACTGGAAACAATAGATAATTTTTTGACCTGCAGGCGGTTTAACAAATTACGAAAAACCCTTTTAGAAATATCTTTACGTGGTATTGGTATGGACTTATCTGTGCCTGTCATTTTGTCTTTTGGAGCTTCCATTTCTGGTTTCTCTATTGCGACAGTGTGGGCGGCCGTCCGGGACTATATTGATGAAACTAATAGGTTGACTAATTAACCAGTTCCATTATCCTAACATTGCCACATAATTATATACGTATAAAATCTAATTATTTCTCTATTCTAAGAATGAATTCGTTTATGTAAATACTTGTATGCATTACATTAAGCACCACACTTTCCTAGGCTATCGGTAATCTTTCTGTTATACCTCTATAATTACAAATTTTCACAGAAATTTTTAAAACCACTTGATTCTTGGCCAATCCCCCATATTTGGTATGCGCCACTATCAATAGGTGAACAACAACAATAGCCGCTGCCGCTCCGCTTCGGCAATCGAATAAAGCGGCGAGTTTGACACGACCACGTTGGCCGCCGTCCCGTATTGCTCTCTCGCTACATTGGTGACCTGGAAAACATGCCCTTCACCGAGCAGCCCGCTGCCATGCTTCTGCAAATCTGCCTTTGAGTTCCACCATTTCACGTGGTCTACCCACGAGAGTGGTTTAAGCAGCTCGATGCCATTCTCGCGGTCAACGGCATCAAAGCACAGCCGATGATGCGCGCTGTCCTGCTGGACACCATAGCGGTTGAGCTGCGTCATCTAGCTGCCGAGCCGTTCTCCAGCCCGCGACCCTTCGACAACCTCTGCGGTGCAGTGCTCGCCTTCTACGGTGAAACCTGTGGTGTACACGTATCCCGAAGGAGTATGGCCACCAGCGTGGGTCCGGTCTTAGCGAGCCGCAGGGCACGCGTTAACTGTCGCCGTGGCGAAAACACGATACTGCTCAAAGTCGCAACACTTTATTGTGGCAACACCAAACGCAGTACAGCCCGTTGCCAAGGCGCGGCGGGAAATCAAAGAGGCTTATCCACGCCACGGGCACACAGTACTACACGGGGTGCCACGAACACGTCTCCTCGGTAAAGGTGATCCACGGAGACACCGGGACAAAGGCCCGGTTGCTCGAGCGAGGGCGAACGCGCTCGCGTTGGCTTCGGAGGGAGACGGGTCGGCGTAGCTGGGCCACGCACTAGGACACCGTACCACCCTCGGCCATGCGTACGCAGCGGGGCAACAAAAGATGAGCGTTCGCCTCGGGCGCGAGGCGCCGTCAGCGAAGTCCGACGAGCCCCCGAGCGACGGGAGTCGACGGACGGAAAAGATTGCGTGGCTCACCGTTTGCTGTCGCGGAGAGTACTGTCCACTCCTGACACAGCACGCGAAAACCTCTTGGGAGCCTCCGCGCGCGGCGCCACAGTCAACATCCGCTACCGGGTGAGGGAGTTAAACGTCACTCTGCTCACTCACCATGGCAGACAGCAAAGGAGGGCAGACATGTCAGGACAACAGAACAACAGAAAAGGCGGCAAAGCCCGCGAAAGGCAGCGGGCTAGCCTCAATTCCAACAAACCTACCGCCCACTTCCGGGGAGCCGCGAGTCCCAGGTTTCACCTCCGCCTCAGCGAGGGGTACCTGACTGCCCGCAGCCCTTCCTTGACAAAGATCTCACATTCCCGGCTTCAACTACTACCTCTTATCCGGTCGCAGGAACATTTAATCCTGCACCTGACCCCGACCACGAGGTAGAAGACGCTCCGACTGCGACTGACCTCTTCTTCGAGAAGTGCATTCACTCGCAGTCCACGTATGCAGCCCCGTCACATGTGCCTGCCACCTACACATCTTCCGTGACTTCGACTGCTGGCGACACCATGGCCACACCATGACATCACGACTGCTACCTTGACGCACGCCTCGGAGTCTGGCTCAGACATCCTTGCACCCGCTGTTCACCTCTCGGTCGTGGAACCTTCACCACCCTTGACGTCGGAGGGCGACTCTCTACGAACCCCAACGCTCTGCGTGTCCTGCCAGCAGCGACCAGCATAGCCCTTGCAGTTTCCTGCAGCTGAAGTTAAAGCCACCAGCCATCAAGCGTGGCTAAACTTCCAAGACCCTGCGACTGTGATCGACGCTCCTGAGACGACGTGCCTGGTCCGCCTATGACACAACAGACCGCCCCTTGTGTACCACCTACACAGGCGGACAACCAGCAAGCTTCCCCGACGAGCACGGGCACGGCAACCGACCTTCCGGTAGAGCCAACGCCTACTGGGTCTCATGACCGCCCTCCGGAGTCCTTGAAGGGTTACACGACCTCGCAACGATGCACCTAGAATTCAGACGTGCCCCTCGGCACGGCACAGACGTCAACTACCTCTCCGTGGCGCATCGGCCGACTGGTCGCTGTGGACCTGCTTACCTGTCATGACCTTCGTGCGCTTCTTCAAGCATGGCGTTTCCACGTCCGTCGACTCGGCCACCCGCACCGCCACGGCAGCCGCACTGTATCGCTTAGGTCAGTGTTTCGTCGACGGTTGCGTCTGTATCAGCATAGCAAGCCAACTGCTCTTTGTCGGCAGCCTTGTCGGCACCATGCGCGCTGTCGGAGACTCCGCCGTCACCACTCCATATGGTTCCTCGGTCATCATTGCTTCGCTTTGATCCATCAGACCGCTTCGCCCATATCACCGACGCGGGTTCTTCAGCGCCTTTCCACGGCTCAAGTAGGGGCACCTTTGTCAGCCCCATCCGTTAGAACCACCAGATTCACTCTCGAATTCTCCCAACCAGTCGTCGGGGGACGCACGTGTCTATGACCGCTGCGACCGGCTCTTTCATCTCCGTTCACTGCGTTTCTCCCAGTGTCGGCCACCAGAGGCCCACTGGTTCCCTATGGTCCCTTCTCGTTGACAACCTGTACTGCCTACGGACACTTTGACTCGCGTCACGAACCTTTTTGTTTATACGCCCCTATCGTTTTTCTTTTCGGCTTCATATTTCTGTGGGGGGGGGGGGGGGGGTAATCTGTAGCGTCATCATCATCGTAATTTTTCTAGCCACCACACTGCGCCTCTCGTGCAGCTCATGCCACAGCTCGAGGCGCGAGCTTGGTAGATCGTGCTCATGCGCCTGGCGGTTTGGACGCTGCAGCCGCTGCTGCTCCGCTTCGGCAATCGAATAATGTGCCAACCACTGGCACGGATACGCACGCGCCTACGCGTCAAAAGCGTCAAGTCGCGCCTATGGAGGAAAAGGGCGCGCAACCACTGGAACGCGTAAACCGCGTTTACGCCCACTCGTACAAGGATGATGCACAGTGTTGCTCGAGCTCTTGGCCTAAAGCTGTCGTAACTCAGCACAGAACGGCGCGTTCTGAACTGAAGCAGGTTAGTACGACACCGAGGATATGATAGCGCGTTAAAATATTGATAATGCTTCCCTCGTCGCAGTTTTGGCTATTTAGAAGTAACTGGCATCGCAGTGAGCAAAGTAAGAACAGCGATGTGCACCAGAAATCAACATCAGTGCGTGCGCCGCTCCCGCGAACAAAAATTCAAGTCTCGAATACTGTGCGTCTACCATAGGCGTGCGCAGGGTTCTCCTTAAGGGGGGAAGGAGATGATTGCCGCAGTGTCCCCCCTTCTTTTTATGCCAACGTAAGGGGCTGCCTTAGCGCCCCCCTCCCTATTATTATAATCTATGGAGCTGACATTGTGCCCCTCCTCTCTTCGGTGACTGAGGGGCGGCCACCCCCCTAATTATGTTTATAAATAAGGTTTACAAGAAAAAGAACGTGTATAAATCGCTACTGTACCTTCACAACCGAATTCTTTATTATTATTGTGAATATCCTGGTACCTTCAGTACATTCATACTTCATATTTTACAATATTCATTAACTTTATGTTCCCACCTAAAACTTCATGAAGCGTCAGATTTAGCTCATAACACTACAATAGAGCCCTATGTAGAGAGCTTTCGAATGTTGTCTGCGATAGAAATATCCTTTATTGCATCCAACTACACCTGACTCTTACTTATGCAAGAGATATCGGTCATAAGATAGAAACTGCGCAGAATGCTTCTGGGCATTTTTCTGTAGCTGAAATACGCTTTGACACAGCTGTGCCTGACACTTCATGATGTGACAGATATTGGTTATTTTAACACTGTACTATCTGAATCCTGTATGGAAGACTTCTGGACGTTGTCTGTATTCAAAATATTCTCTAAAGCGACAAACCGCACCCAATTCTTCATGATGTCACAGATATAGTTCATTAGACTGCAACGGAAGTCTGTATGGAAGGCTTTTGCTGATGTGTGTATTAGAATTATTCTCTAATGCAAGGAAGCACACCTGGCTCCCAATGATGCAACAGATATTGACGTAATTGGAACTAAGCACTGTGTAGAATACTTTTGGGAATTGCCTGTAGTGGAGATGTGCTCTAACGCAACTAACTGTGCCTGACACTTCATCATGTGACAGATATTGCTCAAAAGACTGCAACTAAATTCTGTATGAAAGACTTCTGGACGTTCTCTGTAGTCAAAATACTCTCTAAAGCGACAGACCACACCCGACACTTCGTGATGTCAGAGATATCGCTCATAAGATTGCAACTGAACCCCGTATAGAAGGCTTTTGATAATGTATGTTTTAAAAATATTCTCAAATGCAAGAAAGCACACCTGGCTCCCAATGATGCAACAGATATCGACGTAAGATAGGAACCAAGCACTGTGTAGAATGCTTTTGGCCATTGCGTGTAGCCGAGATGTGCTCTAACGCAACTAACTAACCCTGAAACTTCATGATGTGAGAGATACTGCTCAAAAGGCTGCAACTGAATCTTTTATGGAAGACTTCTGGACGTTGTCTGTAGTCAAAATATTCTCTAGAAACACAAATCGCACACAACACTTAATGAAGTCACAGGCATTGGTCTTAAGATTGCAACTGAACCCTGTGCGGAAGGCTTTTGAACGTTGTCTGCAGCCAAAAATATTCTCCAATGCAATAAACAACACCCGACCCTTCATGATGCAACGGCTATCAGTCGTAAGATTGTAACCGAGCACTGTGTGGAACCCTTTCGGATGGTATATTGTGACGGGGTGAGTATAGGCTTATAGGATAGCGTCCACAGAGAATCGGAAGCCGAACAGGGTGGCTGACTTGCCTCGCGCGCAAGCGTCTAACGCACAAGCGTCTTCCTCATCTTCGCAAAGTGCCACGGTTGCTCCTGTCGATGATGCACCGTAACATCACTCCCCTGCGACGGAAGCGCCGTCACGGTGCCTGGTACGGCGACGACGAACTAGCACGGTGATACGGTTTGAGTCTGGACACGTGGACAACGTCGATCTGGAGTGAGGTGGTCGAAGAGCCTTTTTTTTGCACTTTACTGGCAGTTGAAATGTCCTTTAACATCTACAAAATGCATCTGACACTTCTTGATGAGACAGATATTTGTTTTGAGATTCGGGCAAGCACTGCGTAGAAGGATTTCACATGTCATAAAAGGCCAAATACCCTATAATGAAATAAAGCGTGTGCAAAATTTTTGATGCGACAAATACCGGTCGTAGAATTGTATCAGAGCACCGTACAGAAGTTTTTGCAAGTTTTCTAACACAGATAAACTGAATATCTTGATATTTTGAACATGCTTAAGTGCATGCATATATAGTCCAAGTTAACGCGTATACTAAAAAACTGAACAGAAAGGAAGCAGTCCTTGGAAACACATACAAACATTCAATGTTCGAAACCATCATATAATATCTTCAGCTCATTAAAGTCTGGAGGAACAGATAAGTATGTCTCATAAGAATGTCTCATAAGAATGGAAGATAAGAATGGTCTCATAAGTCACATAAGGCACTTTTCCATTTCTTCTAAACAATGTGCAGTACAGTACTAGTGCATCTTCAATCATTCTGTGCATACATGTGGTGACCTTCTCATCCTACTATCATGTCATCGTGCTGCTGATTTGAAATCAGGTGCTTCTCACAAGCTTTTCAGTTCTCTGTCTAGCTGTAAACGACATGCGTGGTATAGTAAACCGTAAAACGACAGGGAAGCACCATTGTAGGCCTATAGTATCAGAATGAACTACAAATTAAGAATGTGTGATAGAATGCTTCCAAACAACGTATGTGCTACTGAGCGTGGCAGAGAAGCAGAACAAGTGAGAAGTGAAACAGCTGGCATCACCAGCAGCACTCAATCATGCAACTTTTCTTTCGATCACCACAACAACGCACGTTCGAGTTTCTGTCTTGTACATGAATGGAAATGAGACCGCTGACAGCTGAATGTATCACCGTCGCTGGTACCCGACACGAAATCACATCACACTGCCACCAACCAGCGCACGCTAGTGGTCAGTTTGGTAACACACGAAAACAATTTGCACCGAAGGCAGTGAATGTTTCAGTCTTGTACAATCAGCGAATACACTTATGTAAGCACGTACATTTTTACATCACCGAAATGTATTGGCTAGTGCGAAGTTCGCTTTCTGCGAAGATGAATACCGATGTTGAAAACACACACAATGCAGGTAAAAGCTCCCCGTATGCACTACACGATTTTTCGGGCGTCGTATATAGTGTCAATGTTGCGAGGGAAAATACTGTCGATTTTTCTCAGCCTATGTTCCTCGCATGAGCTGGTACATACCAACTCGACGGTAGAGGCCTACGCTGGGTGCAGATGACACCACTCTGAATTGCCTACGCGGTAAGCAAGGGCTTACGATCAAAGCCTCGAACGTGCGAAGCCCATTTACACTCGTGTTTAGCACATAAAATCACAGATCAAAGCACAAGAACACCGACATGCTCCAGTAGTCTACGATGTTTTTGCTCGGCCGACAATCGCTTTCAGGACCGGTGCAAATACAGCCGGCCGGCATTCGCTGGATTTGTTGGCATCGCTCGAACTCTGCACGAAACCGTGTCACGCTGATAGCACTCGCAGTCCTTCGTCGTGTCGTTGTCGTTCTGCATTACGTAGCAGTCATTGAGGAACGTTTGAAGTAGTTTGCGTGCATGCTTTCAGCACTCGGCAGTGCCTTCGAAGTACCGGCCATTACGCACAGCATTCGGACGCATCGCGGCCTCTGGTTGGTTGGCGCCACTTTACGCGTGGTGACGTGGTGTACGCGTAGCGAAAATATCAAGCCCGGCTTGATCCCTCGCGTCTTCTCACGTATGCCACTCCGACGCCGACACCGAGAGGCGCATTTGACACTTTTGACGCGTAGGCGCGAGCATATATGCATGCCAGTGGTTAGCACTTAAAGTAGCGAGTTTGACACGACCACATTGGCCGCCATCCCGTCTTCCTCTCTTGCTACGAAGTCATCATGCCGTGGCATAACTCGCAGATTCGGACAGCTGGTGGCCATGTCGTTACTCCACTGGATACATGCACAACTAGAGTACATATTCAAGGGTATACATTCGTAGCAATCTACCATGTTCTACGTGAATGCTCCCGTGACGTTATGCTTTGAGTTGACTTTCTACAGGAAAATGGAGCTATCATTGATCTGCAAGAGCGCCGCGTCACGTTCTCAGCCCAGCGAGCAATCAATGTGCAGGATGACAGAATCCGTGTCGACGCACTCCGTATTTCTGAACAGAGCATGAAGCTTCCTTTACGAGCAAGTATTCCAGTCGACGTAACATGGTGTGATTTTGGCGATGGCGATGTGGTGGCCGAGACAAATTTAGAACACCTTCTGCAGCAAGGCGTCTCTGTAGCTAGAAGTGTACTACACATTCGTGATGGCTGACCAGAATTGCTCATTACCAACTTTAGCAACGAGCATCGATACCTTTTTCGTGTCACTTCAATAGCGTTTCCCCACGAAGTAGCAAGCATCACCAACTGTCTCACATCAAAACTAGTGGATACCGCAGACACGTGAATGAGTAATATTGACATCAACCCTGATCTGTCCACCGATAACCAGACTGCGCTGCGAGCAATCTTGATCAAGTTTAAGTCTTGCTTTGCAAGTTGCTCAAAGATCCGCCAGACGTCCATCACTCCAGACAAGATCATCACGTGCGAGGACGAACGTCTGATACACTAGCACCCCTACCGCGTGTAGGCTAAAGAACGTGAAGCGATACGTACGCAAGCCCGCCAGATGCTCGACGATGGCGTTATCGAACCATCCAACAGCACGTGCTCATCTCCAATCGCGCTTGTCAAAAAGAAGGACGGGTCGCTAGGCTTCCTCGTCGACCACCGAAAGCTTAACAACGTGACCAAAGAAGGATATGTACGCGCTGCTACGTATCACCGATTCGTTGGATGGACTTCGTCGTGCCCATTATTTCACTTCTCTGGATCTCGAAAGCTGGTACTGACAAATCGAGGTAGATCAGTGAGATTGAGAGAAAACAGCCTTTGGGACTCCAGACGACCTATACCAATTTCGAGTACTTCTTTTTGTCTTGTGTTCAGCGCTAGCAACTTTTCAGCGAATGATGAACACTGTCCACACAGGGCTCAAGGGGCAGACTTGTCTTGTCTACCTTGATGATGTGCTGGGCTTCTCTGCCACGTTCGAGCAGCACCTTCACCGCCTGCGCAACGTGTTGGAAGCTATCCTATCCTTGGACCTCGCAATAAAGCCGAAAAAGTGCCACTTTGGCTATGAAGAACTCAATTGTTTTTTAGACATATAGTTAGTGCCGAAGGAGACCGGCCCGATCCAGACAAGCTTGCTGCTGTTGCCAAATTACCAGCTTCTGTCGATGAGAAAGCCATCTGGCGCTTTCTAGGTTTGTGCACCTACTATCACCGGTTCATTCACAACGTTCCACAGATAGCAGAACCTCTGACTGGTATCACAAGGGACGACACGCCGTTTGTCAGGGAAAACGACCAACAACCAGGTTTTGATGAGCTGCGATCGCGCATGCAATCAGTGCCCGTTCTCGCTCGTTTCGACGATGATGCTGACACGGAAGTACATACTGACGCTAGTAACGTTTGGGCTTGGTGCAGTGCTCGTTCATCGTCAACAGAACATCAAAAGAGGGATAGCTTACACCAGCCGCTCTCTATCCCGTGTCGAGGCGAAGTATTCCACTACGGAAAAAAAGTGCCTCGCAGTCCTGTGGGCAATCAAAAAGTTTTGCCCGTGCCATTATGGTCGTCCCTTAGAGATAATGACAGGCCACCACGCCGTCTGTTGGTTGGGAAGCCTTTGCGACCCTTCAGGATGGCTAGCACAGTTGAGCTTGAGAGCTGCAGAAATTTGACGTCGCCATCGTCTCTAAGTCCGATCGTAAGCATGAAGACGCTGACACACTGTGACGCGCACCCCCGATAGGTCGTCAGTCAGGAAGCGGAGGAAGACTAAGGCTTTCTGGGCGCCATTAGCTCGTCCCACTTGAGCAAACAGCAGCAAGATGACACAGAGAGTCGTTCAATCATCGATCATTCAGAGGGCCAGGGCGCAATCGTACCACGTCGTTTATCCCACTCGTTGACGTCGCTCTCCTTCGAGACAGTGTGCTGTACAAGAAGAACGCTCGTTCGAACAACCGCGCTTACCTCTTGGTGGTTCCTCGAGACATGCGAGACGACGTCGTCTCCGCTTGCCATAATGAACCCACATCTGGTTATCTTGGCTACTCACGGGCACTTGCCAGAGTGAGCGAGAAGTAATATTGGCCAGGACTGTCGGCAAGTGTCAAGAAGTACGTCAAGAGCTATCCGGAATGTCAGCGCCGAAAGCAACCGTCTGTTAAGCCAGCTGGTTTGCTTCGGCCCATTGAAGCACCATGCATGCCATCCGTCCAAGTCGGCATGTACACTCTCGGGCCATTTCTCCTGCCTGCGGACAGCAACGAATGGGTGATCGTCGCGACCGACTATTTGACACGCTACGCTGACATGCAGGTGATCCCACGATTCCACGGCTTCTGACGTAGCTCAGTTTTACACGCGCCACATTGTGTTACGATACGGTGCTCCTTCCAGTATAATAGCGGTCGGAGAAACGGCATTCATGGCGCAGCTTATGGACGAAGTTTTCAAACTAAGAAACACCAGACACGGAAAGACAACTGCGAGCCACCAGCAAACCAACGGACTTACGGAGCGACTAAATAAGACCCTGGCTGACCTGATATCAATGTAGATCGACGCACAGCACAAGACATGGGACCAGATCTTACCTTACGTGACCTTCGCGTATAATACCACCGTGGAAGAGACCACGCGATTCACGCCATTTCCAATTCTTTACGGCCGAGAAGTGGAGACCATGCTGGACTCTATGCTACGGTGTCAAGACGAAGTTGAGTTGGCAACTGACGCCGAATAATTTGCTGAGCGGGCTGAAGAAGCCCGACAGCTCGCACAACTGAACATCGGCCAGCGCCAGCAGGCAGACGCACGACGCTATAGAATCCGCCACAGTGAAGTTTTTTACAACCCCAGAGACCAAGTTTGGGTGTCGACGCCCATCCGCCACCCAGGCCTTAGTGAAAAGTTACTGAGCCGGTACTTTGGCCCATATAAAGTGTTACGCCGTGTCGGTGACGTGAACTACGAAGTGGTTCCGGGCTCAACGTCGCAGGCACGGAGCAGGACACGACCGAGGCCGGACGTCGTTTATGTGTTGTGTATGAAACCATTTATTGCGCGTTGTGCGTATTTTTTTCTTTACCGTACACAATTCTTTGTGTTATTTCTTAATTGTTACGAACTTGCTTTTTTGTTCATTGATTTTTCCTGTATTGGCACGCTCTTTAATTTCTACCTTTTACTTTATCGGAATTTCTAATTTCTTTTTTTCACGTGCCTATGTTGTAGCGTCGAGGTGGTGCTATGTACTTTCCTTTCCCTCTCTGGAAACTTTTTTTTTTCGAAAGGGGGGATAATGCCACCCACACGTAGTGAGTCGACAGCAAAAGTGGCTTTCAATCTGAAGGGAAAAAATGGCCCCTTATCTGCATGTAATCTGCAAATCGTCGAAAGACGATAGTCTTGCGTGTGGAGAGAGCGAACAAAACATTTATTCGATGTTCTGCGCGAGAAAATTGGTGAATGGTATTCTTGAGGCGCTGCGTTACAGTACCCCGAGCGTGCAGCGGAGGCGAACGAGCGCATCAAGTCACGTCACACGTGAGACATGAGCGCCATCTGGCAGTTCGTTTTTTAAAACAAACCACGTGGCCCTGAGACGGGCGTGCCCGCCCGTCTCATGGGTAATAAAGTGTGGAACGCAAGGCGACGGGTAGGTGCCACCACTGTGTCGTCTTAGCAAAGCGTTGGAAACACTCGCTTCTTTGTGCAAGCGTTGCATGGTCAGCGCAGCGTGATAAGTGCGATGGTCCTTCGAATCACTTTTGTATTCATTTTCTAGTAAAAGAGACACATGCAGAATATATACGTGTTGTTATGGTGCCTCAGATATGCGCAATGATTGCTTTTTAATTGACAATCGAACACATGTGAACGCTGATCCTGGACCAACATTGGTGGGCGCTGCGGATGGGGTCGGCCGTTTAGGGTATCTGCTTGTGCTGTTTAGAGTACCCGGTTCGCGGTAATGGTGGACCAACAGACAAATGTACGGACAGACAGACCAAACATTTGCGTCGAAGGTCCCCAAGAAAGACTATCGTCTTTAAAAGAAGATCGCGTGCTTGCCTGCTCGAGAGCCAGCCAGGACTGACGCGTCGTGTTAGAGCTAGCTACTCGGTGGTTTAATAAACCCAACAGTACTAGTGATTCATCGTGACAATATCTTTCATAGTTTCTCTATTTTATCAGTTTGTTAGGGGTTTTTTCACTGCTTACAGAATTTTTTCCTTTATTTATTTCTTTTTGTTTATGTATAACTGGCTGCTTTTTCTCTTACTACCTCTCCAATTTTCTGCCTTTCTCGCTTTTTATTTCTCTTCTTCGCCCTCTTCGTATATTAAGCTTTACTCTCTTTTCTGCTGCTTCGTCTCTCATATATACGGATTTTTTTCTTGAACAAATATGCCCATAGTAGATGCCCAAATCTATTGTGCGATTTGTGATGACCGTGACGTTTAGTCGGAGCTCGTACAGTAAAAAATACGCACTCGATATCATGTTATGTTCAGGGATATATGAAGCGCATTTATTTCATAAATCATGGAGTTCCTTGAAAAGTGAGACTTAGGTCAGACCACGGCTTTTAAACAATTATAATTATGACAGCATTGTTAGTAAAGATACGCTCGGCGGTGCACTGATAGTGCAGCAAATGCAAAGTTGGCTAACACTGAAATCAGCATTTTGATTAAGCGGGCACTGCTGTTTTAAGCCACCTTTCTGCAGTGATTAGAAATAGATGCTCCGAAATTCCGTGCACACAAACGCCTCGCTGTCCTCGCCTTCATTTACATCCTAGGTAGATGTATGACGTGTATGTTTTGATATACAAAAATAGATGATAAAGGTCGTAATATTCACGCATTGGAGAGAGAGAGAGTAGTAGGAAAAAAACAGATTTTGCCGCTGTCGGTATATCACTGGCACGCTACTCTATATGAAGATAGGTAAGGCCACTAAAATATTTCGAGATAGAGGAAAGAGAACCATGAAAATATGGTCACCAAGCGAACCTGAAGAACTGTACAGTCAGGGTATTAATTGAATCGTGGCTTGCTTATGTGATCACCAGAGCCTTCCAGCAAAGCCAGTTTTGGGCAGGTGATTCATTAATGACATGATGGTTCGAGGCTGGGTTAGAGGTCCACGCACAGGCCTAATATGTTGCGCAACGTTAACTGTTTCCGGCAAATAACGCCCATTTCTTGTTCAAACAATCCTCTCGTCACGGCACGTGTTACATTCGAGTTGTACGTGCTCCACTGTCTGTATTCTGCCACAGTTGTCCTAACATGACTTCTGGGACACCCCATGGCGTATATCTAGACGCCTACGGGAACCTAAATTGCAAGGACGCGACTGTCAAATACAATACCTAATCAATAAGCAAATAAGTCTGCTTGTCGTATTTGAATAGTGCAATGCACTTGCACAACAGCAACAGCTTAGGCATTACGTCGAGCATTTTCACAAAATCACAATAAGGACAAAAATGAAAGTGAAAGGTAGGCTTTACCTTGAGTTTGATCACCTAATTGTTAAAGTAAGTTTTGGTAGAGAGTGAATGATGGGACTGCTTAGTGTTCCTATTATTGTCTTCTTAGTTTTTACTGCAATAATTTTGTCTACGGGAACCAGTTTACTACTTACTTCCCGAAAAGTTCAAGGCTGTATCACATTTAGTGATCCCAGCAAAGAATATTGTATATTCATTGTAAAATATGCTACAGCGTCTATAAATATCACAAACTTGCCGGTGTAACAATCACGGCTCGGGCAAATGTCATCGTGTCCCGACCAAATTTATCTTTGTCATTGTGAACAGAGGAAAGAAACTGCCGCTCCACTCACTGTTGCGACTCTAGATATAGGGCGTGTTTTCACATCGAAAGCGAGAATTTACAAAAGGAAGTGTGCCCTGATTCAAGTTGACCGGAAATATTCACATGCATAGAGAATCAACAACATAGTGGTATGACAAGCTGTGCTTGGATCAAAATGCAACTCCAATGAGGAAGATGAAATAATTACTAATATTGCAAAGTCAAATTCTAATCAGTTGCTTTAAGTGCACCGTGGGCGCTACATCGTGTAGTTCTACATCTTTATTGCTCTTAACGCGTCTAGTTTTGCCCAAAACTTTAGATTCATTGATTCATACGAGTGCTACTTCGTTTAAGGTGTTGTTTAATGTGTTGTTGCGAAAGAACTGTTTACCCACACGTCAAGGAAAGGCATCCGACTATTGCCAATCCAAGAGGCGAACTGCTACACACACCAGGTGCACGTGCCCTCGGTGCACCCTTAGTTTCCTCTTTTTCGATAGAGTCAAACACGCAAAAGTTGACCCGTTACTATTTTGAAACGTCCTACCCAAAGTATCCACGATCAATCACAAGCGTCGTCGGTAAAGCTTAAGCGGTGGTAACGTGGCCACACTACCATTAGAAAGTCTTGGTGGCGTTGCTTCCGCAGTTGAGCTGCGAGGAGCTGGCGATGACCAACCTTGCGCCGCGGGTAAAGTGCATTCGAGAGCTCCAAGCATGATGTGTTAGCCAAGCGTCTCGACTTTCCGGCAAAAAAATCGAGCCCACAATGGCATACAGAAGCTCCTAGGATTCACTCTGGAGACGTCTTCTTGGTCTAATGGCCACGATATCTCTGCACACACGAAGTATGACCGTCGGCACCCCTTGCCCTTGGAAAGCGGTGATGCGAAAAATCGTGACCTGATGACGCTTTCACAAGACGTCATGTAGACGTTATCAATAGCCAAAAAAAAGGGGCAGCATGAGATCACCTCATCACATCTAAGGTTGGTCTAACCTGGTATGATCGTAGCGACAATGTCAAAATGAACGAGGTGCACAACCAGTTTAGGGGAACAAAGGTATGAAGCGTGTAGAAGTTGTATCAATACATCGACGCAGTAGAAAAGAAAGTGGGGTTCGCTGATGAGTCGTTCTAAGAGAATTGTTGTGAGATTTTGAGTATTTTAAATCCTGAGTGAACACGCTGCTCAAGCTCAGGGTAACACTGACGCCGGCTTTTCGGTCTTCATATGAAGGGAAAGCTGTGCACATACTGTTAGCGTATCTATCTATCTATCTATCTATCTATCTATCTATCTATCTATCTATCTATCTATCTATCTATCTATCTATCTATCTATCTATCTATCTATCTATGCAACGACCTAAATCTGGGCGCTTTCGTGATCACCTCTTTTACTTCGTTTAAACCATCATAGGTATGTGATGACAAGAAGGTAAGACAAACATGACTCACTGGTCATGGAATGGAAACATAGAAATACCTTCGCGTACGATTTCAAACCCTTTTCTCCAGACATGCGGGGCACATACCCGCATACCACGGGCTCTAGAATATGGATATGTACAAGAGGTATGTTTGACAATTTATATCTAACCGAGAACGACGAGAGCACACATTGGTAATTTTTATTCGAGAGCATTAAGTAAGTGCTGACATGTTAAGTGTTGATCTGACGAATGCAAAGGATAAATGTCAGGATTGCAGCAGGGCTCAAGCCCCACTATTCTGCGTCACGCCCTGTTAAACCATCAGACCCTGTTAACGTGAAATGGGTTTAAGCACTTTGCACTCACGTTGAATTATATAGAAGTACCCATCTCCTCGAGTGCAAGGGCTACATATCAGCTTACCACTTTTGGTAAACTTGGAAGCAAACCGGGTGCCATTATCTCGTTAACCTTGCCGCCTTCCTTTTTATCTCGCTTTCTCTCGCTCTTTACTGCTTCTAGTGTTGCTAACAGCTGTGTTGCTGTTGGCGTTGGTTCTCAAATGTGAACATCTGGTTATATAAAACATATGCGACAGTCGAACATATCTCTGTGCGTACGACATATGTGCTTACGACGATTTCTGCTTTTTTTGTTTTTTTCCAAATACTGTTGGTCGTTATGGCCGTAACAGGGTGGGCACAGTAAATGTTAACATAAAACAAAAACAAGTACAACATATTGTAATGAAGAGAGAACTTTCAAGAATACATATTTAGAATAAACAAAGAAAAAATATTTTTTAAACGCTGCTAATAAAAGCCTACATACAAATAATGTGATGGGGGTATAGTATACAATATGAAGTAACTACATGATGTATTTTTGAACAACATGGCAATATATGTACAATACTATAGCAACACTTAATGTTGACGACATAATTTAACGCACTTTTTAAAGCTGTCTATGCTCTTCGAATTCAGTACCGGTACTGGCAACTGATTCCACTCTTTTATGGTTAGTATTGAATAGTGCCCGTAATACGGAAGTAAATCTTTGCAACTTCGACACCAATACATGAACTATTTTATTCGTTTTAGCAAGGGTAACCTATGTGAAGCTTGAAAGGGAGGCTCTTCATTCCACGATTGAGAAGTTTGATGTTCCCGGCTGTGACAAAAAGTTTATCGAAATGTGTAGTCGACTGAGCCACCTGCTTATTGGTAATAGCCATAGTATTCAAACGCTTCAGGATATTCAGGAAGGGCAGGACTGTGGGCGAGATTGCCTTCAAGGTTACCTGTGGTAGATATTCAATAATTATCCATCAACATCTCTAATCGAGATTGTGAAGGCGCAACAAAGAACATACAAAAAGCAGGGCATATACATTATTCACTTTCACTCATATCGATATCAGCTGTTATATTTATCATCAAAAACCGCAGTGACAACGTTTTTTTGTACAATGTTGGGGTAATAAAATAAGTTTTAGGCAATAGGTCACAGGTTTCGTTCCTGCCCACGGCAAGTTATCTTTGCGTTCGCTTTTAAGTGCGAAGCATTTTTCGGCGAACATCGACATTGAGCGTATCTATCTATCTATCTATCTATCTATCTATCTATCTATCTATCTATCTATCTATCTATCTATCTATCTATCTATCTATCTATCTATCTATCTATCTATCTATCTATCTATCTATCTATCTATCTAGCCGCTTATGACTTTTAGCTCTCCTGGCCGTTTGGATAATGGTATCAATACCAAGCTTGGTATGACATAACATGACTGTATTTCGAACATAACTGACTAGTCATAGCGTGAAAATCATGACATGCATGTCAATTATGTCATGATAAGCATTTCATGGTCTTGCTACTCTTGCGGAGGTTTCATTCACATGGCATGTTGCGAAACTGGTATAGTATGACATAACTGCATGGCGAAAACAATCGACAGACCCTAACATAAAAATCATGACATGCGTGTAATGTAAAAACATGACTACATGCCACACCTATGATGCTCTCGCGGCCATTTCGCTAGCTTTGCATATACCAAATTTGGTATGACGGGACGTGAATGGAGGACGAAGCATTGTTACTGGTTCAAACATAATCATGAAATGCGTGTCATGTAAAAACATGACTACATGCCAAGCTCATGATGCGCTGGCGGCCATATAACTAGCTTGGCATGTTTCAAGTTTGGTACTACATGCCCCACTGCGGTGGTATAGTGGCTAAGGTACTTGGCTGCTGACCCGCAGGTCGCGGGTCGTTTCCCAACTGCGGCAGCTGCATTTCCGATGGAGGCGGAAATGATGTATGTACGTGTGCTCAGGTTTGGGTGCACATTAAGGAACCCCAGGTGGTAGAAATTTCCGGAACCCTTCACTAGGGCGTCTCTATAATCGTATGGTGGTTTTGGGACGTTAAACCCAACTTATCAATCAAATCAATCAGTTCGGTATTACGAGACGTGAGTGGATGACGAAGGTATGTGACTAGTACAAACATGGTAATCATGAGATGCGTGCTGTGTAAAAACATGACTACATGCTACACTCATGATGTGCTCGCGACCATCTCGCTAGCTTCACATATATGAAATTCGGTGTTACATGACGCGAACGGACGACATAGGTCAATGACATGTCTACACGTGATGATCATAACATGCGTGTCATTTAACAACATGACTACGTCCCACACTGATGATGTTTTCGTGGCTGATTCGCTAGCTTCACATATGCCAAATTTAGTACTACATCACATGAATGGATGACGAAGGTATGTGACTGGTGCAAACAAGATAATCATGAGATGCGTGTCATGTAAGAACATCATTACATGCCACACTCAAGGTGCCTATACACTTCGACGTGACCCGGTGCGCGTGTGCGCCAGCATTGGTTTCATTACGCAACGCCTGGAATGCCACATCAGGCATTGATCTCCCTAGTAGAGATCAGTGGATCTGTCCACTGACCATCATTGTGGATCTGCCTGCCATATACTCGCAGGTGCACTGCGTTGCTTTGACGCATGTGCGTTTGAACGCACACGGCATCCCTCCGTCACGAAGAGAGGCAGACACGGTGGTGTCTATGTAACGTCGTCAGTGCGTAATGCAGCACGTCACATATTATGCCGGTTGCCACCGAGCCACGCGGAGGGACGTTGGTCGCACCGGTCGCGTATCGCTTTCGTGGCGTCGTGTCTCACAGCCTGCGCGTGCGAGTACGATGCGTCGGAGTATAGGCACCCGGCAATGCAGTTTACGAGATCTGATGATAGCGCCAGAACACACAGCCTAGCGGGTAGGCACAGCAAAACCGTCTCCACATGTATATCCTTTTCTTTGTTTGTTGTGACCAAGTGGTCACGGCTGATTATGTAAGCGCCCATGAAGCGTTCTTTGCAAACGTGCCAAAAAGGGCACTGACACTTCAACGTGTCACTGTGTTCAGCGAGAGTTCCATTTCATTAGTATCCCTGGCGGTCGGTACCAACAATGCTGAGGCCGCCCAAAGAGCTTCGTTGCGCCCTCTGGTTCACTGTCGGGTGCCTATATTGGGCCCTTCATGATGCACCCGCCGGCGTTTCGCTAGTTCCACATGCACCAAATTTGGTATTACGGGAAGTGAATTGACGACGATCGTAAATGACACGTCCAAACCTGATAATTATAAGATGCGTTTCATGTAAATCAAGACTACATGCTACGCTCTTAGCGTTCTCGCAGCTGTTTCACTAGCTCCACATATACCAAATTTGGTATTACGTGACGTCAATGAACAACGAATGTAAATGACACGTCCAAACATGATAATCATGATATGGATGTCATGTAAAACATGACCACATGCTACGCTCATAGCACGCTCATGGCCGTTTCACTAGCTTCCTATATACCAAAGTCGGTATCAGGTGACGTTAATAGATGACGAAGGTAAACGAAACGTCTAAACATGATAATATCATGGAATTCACGTATGGCATAACTTATCTCCATCTCGTAACGTTGTGCTAATTCAGAAGGGACCTATCAACGTTCCTTATTCCTGCTTCGCATATCATCGATTCCCACTGTACGTGGGATCTGCCAACTTTTTTCTTGATATTTATAGATTTCAATTACGTGTAATAAAATCCCGTATATTTTTCTTGGTATGATTGTTTGTTTATTCTCACTAAAACTGTGCCTTACAAAGAGAAAAGAGCTCTAAAACGTACAAGATCTTAGAAACGAGTTTTTGCATTGAAATATTTCTACTTTAGCCTTGTGTCTCTAAACCTATATACTCTGTATCTGCTGTCATAAATATGGTAGGTCCAATGCAAGTGTGACTATGAAGAAGAATAAGTTGGAAATGAAGAAAATAGCCGACAGAGTGCCACTGCGTCAGAAAAGTCTTCTTCCATGACGCTAAGTTGGCTGCTAGGGAGCCTTCATGTGCGTGCTTCTCCGTGTTTTAGGGTAGTGTCAGCCTTTGGCCCACCACTTACCGAAAGCCGCTAAAATGCAATGTTTTCGATCCCGGTTTCCATGGCAACAAGCGCCATGTTGGTTATTGCGGCCAGGCGATCTTGCTCCACCGCACTGTACCAGCTGCATGTTGGCGCAAATGGGCAAGCTGCGGTATGAGCTGCCTTTGACTACCCCGTAGACTTAGCTTCCGCTAAGACACCTTCCTCGTGCTACGCGCACCTACAAGAACTTTGAAGTGTAAATGCCAGGCTGCTGCGTACCGCAATGCAAAACCATCTGGAGGCTTTCCCGCTTCCCGACTTGCTCTAGCCAACGAAAACGCTGCCCTATAGAAGTGAAGTGAGACTGCTTTGAGCCGGCTACTTCTCACCGTGTTTGTGAGGTGAGTACCCGTCGTATTGCGAGTGGGTTGAGTGTATCGCCGTGAAATGGCTGACTTAACCATGCGACGAAATCAGGTTTGAGCAAAGTAAACACGAAAACGTGCACAGTATAAAAAGAATCAGGCCTCGTTCGGCTACGCCGGGATATGCAAGCGAAAGCTGGTCAAGTATGCTTGTTTATCCTCGTAGTTAAAGCACAGTTCAACAATCGAATGATATGACTAGTTGAATGTGAGATCTTGCATGCATTTCCACACTGCGCGTTATCGGTTTCCGAAGCCGTCGCCGCATTCGTAGCGGAAAACGCAAGGCCCGTAAACCACCTACAGACGCTCGCGCTTACACCTTCCTTTGCTGGCACATGTTCACATTCCTGCAATTTCACCTCGGTCACTGAAGAAGGGCATTTGGATAGGTAGACAGACAAGCCGACGAACGCGTTCCCTGTAGACTCTTGTGGTTTTGCACAGTTGCAACACAACTAAATTTTCTGCGGCTTGTCATGGGTATTCGTTCTTCCCTTCAATGACACGTGCAACCATACCAAAAATTGCTCAATAATTGCAAAGAGGGTCTCTCTTTAATAACATAGAATGTGACAGACTTACTGTTCGTGTCTGTTCGTACTTCTGTCTGTCTGTCGGTCCTGAATGGCGCAGTATATGTGCACTAAGCAAGTCGGTTGTTGATCTATAACTCAAATGTGCCCTATGTGCTGCATCGTTATTTTTGTCGTCCTTTTGGTTCATAACCAGCCACACAGATGATTTGATATCGTAAACTCAGTTTTTGTTTAGTGCTTGTAGAAAAACTGTGTGGACTCTGTATATGTGGTCGGCGCCATGTATGACGTTTCGTCTTATTGATTTATATTGCAGGCCCACTGCGAGGACAGAAGCTTCCAGCGAAAAAGGCAGGAAAGTTTGAAGAAATTAAGGCCGGATGTCGTTTGGATGTGGTTTGCAACAAAATCTGACCTGGAAAAATTTGGTTTGTCTCTTCTTGCTCCCCTTTGCTCTTTTTAGCCTAATATAAAGGCTTGTAGTGGGAGGGGAAGGTTGGTGTAATATGATTGAGTGCCCAACTGATTTCTGGCAGTGCTTACAGCTTGTAAGCTTTTTAGGCAGTCCATTGTACATATTCATTCAGAGGAACTATACTTGCTGCAGGAAATTATGTTACGCAGAAAAGCAATATTTAGGGTATGAGAAACTGGCTAGTGGAGTTATGCGGTTTACAGAGAACATCGCGAGCTACCCGGTTATTTGATCTGCCTTCCCTGTCGTTATGGGTACCATCATATGAACAGCAGAGGTTTGAGCCTTGTACTAGAAGGCCTTTGAGGTGTCTGCAGTGCTAAGGTGAATTTGTTTCAGGAATGCCGCACAGACTTTGTAGTCCGCTCACAGTGACATCGAGGTTCTCCTCCTCGCCAATATAGGCTCCCTAATTATCCTCTGCCAATGAGGTGGGTCTACCAGGTGGGAGAAACGAACTGTTTTAGCAGTATTTTATACAAACTCAAGTCACGAACATGACTTTTCTGTTCTACAAAACCACGGCTAACTTCAGAATACAACTCTTCAGCCTTCAGAGCTTGCTATATATATAAAAAAACTGCCCCTTTTTTGTTGAAACCCGTGCTGCGTCCAATGTAAATAAGCGATCGCTCAGAACCAACTTGGCGGCCCGCCAAGTATGGTGGCCGTTTTAGCCAATTGTAAGCAAATGTGATACAAGTTGTCACCACCCTAATACGCGGAAGCGCGCGGACATGAAGGCGCCTTATTTGCTGCACGACTTGAGCGCCAGCTCGTGGTTGCCCTCGACATTTTCACACAAGTTTGCCTTCTTTCGCATTGTTTCAATTGCCATCCCTTGGTAGTCCTTTCAAATATTATTTACAGTTTTGAGCCAGCTCTTGTCCCCTGTGTTCAATAAGATAAAGCGCTTTCTCGTGAACGTCATTGAAACTTGGCGATCAACTGCTCCACGAGTCTTGATGCTCTCACGCTGAGTGCAAATACAACATTCTTTTGTTTTAGAGTGAATGCTGTTGTGAGATCACAATAAGGGTCGCGTGCGGGGTCATAGTTGTCCGCCGCCTCCGGTGTCCATAAACACTATCACTCAAAAAACTAAATAAAAACACAAACAACTCAATGGGATTCGATCTCGCTTTCCTTGGGTGCCAACCCAGTACTCTCCCACTGAGCTATGCTGGTCCTGGAAACTACGAATCAAACTGTCCTAAGGCGTGCTTGACGGCGCAAATGGAATTGCGTTAGTATAAGCAATGAAGTGTTGTAAAACAAAAAAAGAACCTGCGCAAATTTCCTAAATAGTGTGTCGCTGAACGCTCCAATCAATGGCCGAAGCTTCAGGCATTATTCTTCGTCGTCACGCAGTGGATCAAAAAATGCGCTAAATTCTATGCATGCGAGAAGTGGGTACCGCGTTTCTCCAAAAAAATGACGAAGGATGGCGTATGAAATCTTTAACAAATGAAATTCTACTCAGCTGTAGCGCCTTGAGTTTGAAATACTGCCACACAGAATTTCATTTTAACCACTATATGGTTACCATTTTAGTGCTGCCTTTAGATATTTTCGTTATAAAAATGAGGTAAAGCCTAATCTCTTCAAAATTGTTCTGATCAGGTCTTTGCGACAGTTAGATATATGAGCTCAAACAATATTACGGTAGTAGTCATAATTCATTGTAATACGTATATTTACTGTTTATTTTTTTATCTTTTACCCCTATAAAAAGCAGGCGAAATACTTCAGGACTACAATAAAGTTATTCATCCATCCATTCATATTTACAATACCGAATGACCTGTGAAGTTTCCAAGTACTTATTCTTGGGCAATCCATCAAAATGAGTACGTACCACTGGTTTTCAAGCACAAACAAACAAAAAAAATCGTCCCTACAACACAAAAAGTAATATGATTAATGCCGTTTTGAGTACCCTGCAAGTGTGTTTGTTTTAGTTACACAAAGAGTGTTTAAAAATGACTCTGAAAGGCCACTCTTGCAGCTTTCGCCGTGTCTGTGCTGCGCGTTCCACGCAGGCATGGCGGGTTTCTTTTCGTCGCTTGTTTCTTTTTTTCGCTGTTCTTTTAAAGTTGGGCTTCCTCACATCGACAACTATGGATCGTGAAATTAGCGAAACAAGACAGGAGCACTGAAAAGAAAAAAAAATGGGCCACGTATCTGCATGTCTCACTGCAAATGTCGTCAAAAGACGATATTCTTGCATCTGGAGAGAGTGAACAGAACGTTTATTTCATGTTCTGTGCGAGAAAATCTGTAAATGGTATTCTGGAGGCGTGCGTTAGAATGCTTTGATGTGTGCAGCGGAGGTTAACGAGCGTATCGAGGCCCGTTAAACATGAGGCTACCTGGCAGTTATCTTAGAAAACGAAGCACACGGCGTGCGCGCCCGTCTTAGAGGTGATAAGGTGTAGAACGCAAGGTGACCGGTAGGTGCCACTATCGTGCCGTCTTAGCAAAGCGTTGGAAACACTTGCCTTTTTGAGCATGGCGTTGCACAGTCAGCGCATTGTGATAAAAATAATGTTCATTAAAATTACTTATGTACGTTTTTATAGTATAAAGAGACATATTAGGAATAATTACGTATTGTTATTAGGCCTGAGATATGCGAAATGTTTACATTTTATTTGACAATCACACAAGTATGAACCGAGAAACTTGAGCATTGTTGTTGGCCGCTGCGGATGCTGTTAGATTTTAACCGTTTCAGGTATGGTTTCGGCTGACAAACACACAATTCCACCGGCAGACAGACAGACCGACCGATGTTTTTACGTTGAAGGTTCCCGAGGAAGACTGTCGTCTATAAAATCGCGGCATATCCATGGGATGATTGATCATGCGTGGGGCGAAGCTTCGAAGGATTTTATCTGTAAACGGTGAGTCATCCTCTGGCCGTGTATGTCTGTCCGTCTATCCATCCACAAGTGTATCCGTTTGTCTCTCTGTCGGTCGTTCCGTTCGTCCATCCGATCATCTCGCGAACACTTCGAGTACTGCCATTTCACATTTTCGCATCATATTTTCATTATTTACAAGTACCGCCATCCAGCAGACATTCCAAAAACTAAAACAAGCGGTGGCTACTACATACAGGAGACGAGCCACGCTTTAAGGAGCTTCACCCTTAAACCATACGGCTACGCTACCAAAGTACCATGTTTGTTCTTTTCATCCTTATTGGTTATTTGGTTAGTAGCAAAACGTATTTAATTGAATATTTCGTGTTTTTTTCGAGCAATTGAAATAATTGAGGTTGGTGCTGCATTACGTTATGTGTAGCTGGTAAGTTCAAAATATTGGGGGTAGGCGTGCTATAAAAGCATGCAGAACAACACCATGGCCACTCATTTAAACTCACTTCCTTGTCTGTTTAAATATGAAAAATTTCATTACATAGTTGTAATGAAAATTTCCTCAGCCAATCGCAGCTATAACTTGTACCTGAATGCTAGAGGTTTTCTTATGAACGAAGAGTCTGGTGCTTTGAGATTGCTGTTAGAGTGCTAGGCTGCTGACCTAAAGAACGCGGGTTCGATCCCGCACATGGCAGTCGCATTTAGGTGTAGCTGAAGAAATGCTATGTGACCAATTACTGGGCGATGTCGGTGCATGGTAAGCAGCGCCAAATGGTCGTAATTTCCGGAGTCATCAACATAGCGCTTCTCAAGAATATATAATAAATTTAGGACCTAATATGTCAGATAATATTAATGTAACACTATCGCTGATTAAAAATTCTGGAAACTTTCCGAAGAGCTTAACGAAATAGAGAGCACTTTTGATTGATATGAACACACATGCCAGCAAGGTTTACTGACTGACTTGTTACGATCAGTAATAAATATTTCAAAATTCGTACTTTACAGCCCTCTCTACAAAAGAAAATGCCTCATAAAGTTCAAAACTTCAAATTTGGGGAAATGTTCAAAACATATTCCTGTACGGATGCCAATTTTGTTGATTTGAGCTTTTGACAATGCCCTCAGAGCTACGAGCACTACACTTGTTCGTTCCAGATATTCCGATTGCTTTCAAGCAGTATAAAAAAATCATACCCTCATTTTTAGGTTAATAAGCTTGATGAACTTGCAAAGATCTCGGAGCCACGAATTTTCCTGGTAAACGAGGGAACCTTCCTGGAGGACGACGCATCGGTGGACGAGTTGTACTCGTTACACGATAGCGTCCACCTCGTCTCTGAGGTAGTCTGAGAGCACTGGCACCAAATGTGCCTTCATCTAGCATTATGCATAAAACAATAGCGAAAGCGGCTACAGCGAGAAAAACGCAGAAACTGGGAGTTTTCATCATCATTACCACTATCCAAATGCTGCATATTCACTGTATGAGATGAAAAACCTTATATATTCGTTTCAGCAAAGCACACACGAAGAAAAAAGTGGCGTCAATGTCTACGTCACTCCATACAATCAAACTTAGTGTTGAAGATGTGACGACGACATTAACATATATAAGCATAAAATAGAACAGGTCCTTTTAAAAGTTCATCTGCAGCAATGTTAATTTTAAAATGAGTTCATATTCGCGGCTCTTATTCTGAATTAACGTCGTGTCGATCACAGCATATGGTTTCGCCACGTAGATTAAAGTGGCTCATAAGCGTCGGTGTTTTTTCCAAGTCATCAATTTCTCGTGCTAAAATGAGATATCTACCCTTTATGAGTCTGGCGGTCTTTATTTCAAAGGTCACTCAGCATGATCCATGGACGCACCACTTAGTTAGAAATAAATCTGTTTTGTACTGCATATAGTCCATGCAAACTCTATAAACCGCCCACGTGGACCATCACTGAATTATGTCACCAATATTTTTTTCCTTGAAATATATTTTTGTAGTATAACATGATACGTATAAATTTTTATTTGTGGTATCAACACTGCAAACTTCATCCAAAGCGATGGCACTTGACAACAAAAAATTTTGTCAAGTGTGTTTATGGGCGAACTTCCCATATGAAATACTGCACAGCCAATTGATGAATATGTATGTTCTTTTATTTGCGATGCAATTCACTTGGGATGTCGGCTTGCCTTTTTTTTCACGTGATGAGATGTTTTTACTTTTTCATTAGCTCTTCCTCAGTGCATGCAAAGCCAAAGCTATGATGATTTATGTTAGAAAGTATAATGCTACCCTTCATTTTCCACGCCGCTCAGTAAAGCGTTGCGATATAAAAATGCTGGCTTTACCGAAATCGAGTGTAGCTGTGAGGGTAAATATTTTTAAAGGTGGTGCCACCTACAGTTATAAAGTAGGAATTCTACATGTTGACATGGACATACTTTACAACATTCGCTACGTCGCCTTCATTTATATATAAGCGGTACAGAGGCACAACCGGTCATGTCCCGAGGTAGGCCTAAAAGCTTAATGAGCAGAATTTATATTAAAACACTCTATGCGTCTACACCAGAGACCGTCCGAACTGTATTACTTGGAAACTTCTTTATATAGAATGCTATGTCTTAGAAACTGAGCACTTTGTGTAGTCAAATGTCAGCGTCTACTGTCGTCATGGTATGTCATGTAGTCATTGTCTGTACAGAGCAGGTGTGGGCAACAGAAATAGAGTGAATTCTACTACACGACACCGCTGCTTTTAAAATAAAAAAGGCTACAGTAAGCCCAAAAAAAGGACGAGGACGTAGACCCTCAGCATATTTCGTCACTGATGGTTGTCCTTTCCACGATCTCCTGTGTTCGACGACCACAGGCTGATCGGGGCCCCGTCTGCTGGCTTTTTCAACCGTGTCTGAATACTCACTTATCTCTCTCTTCCATTCTATTCTTTCCTCATCCCATCTCTTGTGAATCACTGCTTAGGGATCGCATCCTAATACACGCAGCTGCGGGGATCACTTTTCTCTTCGTTTGCATTTCTCTTCATTTGCTATGTGGGGTACTCCAAGGCTATGTAAATGGAGCTCAGGCACCTTTTCCTGCGTGCCATAAGAAATTAAAAACGGGGCATGCAGAAAAAACGAAGAGCTTTTATGCCTAATGAGCACTTGAAAATTTGGTTTACGTAAGGACTCCATGTTGATGATGTACAAAATGTACATGCACCCATTATTAGAATATTTGTGTGTGTTGTTTTCGGGTGGACCTGGTAATAAAAGTAAACCGTTGATTACCTTCGAGCGGATAGCTGTGCGCTTGTGTCTAGGGCTCAGCATACACCTGCAGCAATTGAAGTTATTCATTAGGCAGCGCTTCGGCTTTCATTGTTCTGTTGATTACGCTTATTAGCGGTGCAAACACTTCTAACACTTTATAGGTTGTCTGTAATCATAGACTAATATATTTTTATCAATGATCCAGACTCCTCCTTTGTTGCCCGTTCGTCATGTTTTCACACATCTCAGATTGCACTAAAAAACACCGCAAACTATAAAGGTCAACATCAAAGTAGTGATTGTAATTAGTAACTCAAATCAATTTCTCATGATATCTTATGAGGAGATGTTCTCTCCAGAATTTAAAATTCAATACCGAAAAATTTTAGAGAACAGGTTAGAAGAATTCCTGGTACATTCTCAAACATGTAACATATTAGCTACAGGTGCCTCGGTGAAGGAGGAGAGGGCAGGCATGGGCATTGTCTGCCCAAGCCTGCCCTGACTGATGATTCGCTGTCAGCCCACCCGATTTCACTCCGGTTTTTGAAGCTGAGCTCATGGCTGAGATCATGGAAGTGCAAAAATTTGTGATGGGCGAAAGTGGGCGATAGTATTAACAGTTTACGTTTTGGTATACACAATTCTTCAAGCTTCAAATAACTGGCATGCCCTCAAAGCGTTATTGAATTTAGTTCCATCTCAGCTCTAACACTTAAAATTAGTGCGAGTCCCAAGTCCCTGTGGACTAAAATTCAATGAAACGGAAGTGGCTTTAACGCGTGCATCGCATAGAACTCCTAAAAATTCTGTTTATTTCAGAATACTCTGCCGCAATCAAATATGGAAAAATAGCAATGAACACATAAAGGATGGAATCAATAACTACGTGGACGAAGTACAAGTGTCCATACTTTTCATGGAAGATTGAATGGAGTAAATTTCTACAATCAAAAGTGACGGCCGTCCGATTCCGACACCCTGTCATCCCGTCGAACTTGTACCTACACAGGGCTGGTCTGACGATATCACCCTTGTGTTCATTCTGGGTATAATTACAAATTTGTGCGCACTACTTTCTGTCAAATCACCATTATTCAAATAATAAAACACGACTTTTCATCAGTCCACCTTTAAAAATAAACTTATTGTAATCAAAGTGGTCTTGTTACGCTTAGGCGCCTGATGTCTGTCATAGGGATGCCTTTGATGCCGTATGCTATTTCACTCATACTACTACTACAAGACTACTGTACAAAACTACTGACTAGAAGGGGGCCATAAACATCGACGCCTACAGTGCTATTTTAGTGCTGTGCTCAAGAATTCTTTTCGTAATATCTTGTGAAATATAAGTAATCTCCTCAAAATTGTTCTGAAGAGGCTTTTACGACATTCTAAACTAGGAGCTCATAAACATATTACTTGAAGCCTTAGTTCATTGCGTTATGTATCCTTAACACGTTACTTTTTGTTTGTTTGTTTGTTTGCTTTTATCTCCAAACATTTTCATCAAACTTCTCAAATTTTCAACTACTCATTCTTTACCAAGTCACCAATGTGGCAACGTGCCCTTGTTTTTGAAAGAAAAACAAACGAACACTAGGTAGCCTTTTGAAATAGATTCCTGATGACGTTAGTGGAACACGATTACTCTTCTCTACAGGCCCTATTTCGGACTTAGCACCACTTTCAAAGTTATCTTTCTCAAAAAACAGCATACTTCGGCTCTCCCCAGGTGTCAGGTTGATGAAGATGACGCACCCTTACGTGCTTCATCCCTCGTCGTTTTCTTTTGTGTAAAAAGCAAGCATGATGTGGCTTTTGCTTTTGCATCTCTCACTCTCTCTCAGCATCTCTCACTAAAGACTTAGTGTAGCAGCTTGGGATCAATGAAGTGCTAAATTACAATCGATCTCAACTCCGTCTTTGGCACAATCGTAACTGCTGCCACGGATCATCCCGTCGTCAATGCCCCTATCGTTTTTCACTATTTTTACAAAGGTGCTCTAACCCTATTGGGCCCTTGCGATACGCTTCATGAATTAATGAAAGGGAGCTCTCAAAATATCGTTAAATGAAATGCAGTGAGGAGTATGCAGCCATAATTTTAGTAATATTGTTTCATTGATATAGCGGAAAATCAGGTCACATTGGTTTCTCTTATGATTTCTCGGAATATATTCGTGGCAACAACATCTGTCGCGTTCACTGGAGGTATGTTTTTGTCTTCGCACATATTGCATATTGTGGCAGCCTCTTTTGCAAATTTTCTTCAATTTATTTAGCACACAACGAAGGATATACGATACGAAGAGAAGCTCCTGTGAACAAATTTTGCAGGAGATGAATATACTGCTGTTGTTTTCCTTAACAGAACCCCTATGACTTAACATTTTACGACAACCCACTCGCCATTGATGGCTTTAGGCCGTGAAACTCACATAACCTACAAGGCTTATGAGAAAAAAAAAGTCACAGCTTTGCCACAAAGGCGAAGCATTGAACGCGTTAGCGAAAAATTGGAAGGTCATGCGAAAAATGGAAAAGCAGATCGAAACGCGCCCTTTGTTTCTCACACACAAATGACATATGAAACGTACTCAAAGGTAGAGATGAACACAAATAAGTGTCGCAGTTGTTACTTCGCTCTGTCTGAGAGCTGCACCCTTTTCGCAAACAAAGGCTGTGCAAAGATTTCAGTGACCTTTTTGCGCCCCGCATCTGCAAGAGGACCGTATCAGTGCAAGCCCGACGCCAGCCGAGACGTATGATCCTCCCCACTAGGAGATAAGAGCTTGCGAGAGATCGTCCACTCTCCTTCTTTCTGTGGGCCAAAGTACGCGTAAAAGACAGGAGCCACCCCACGCTCATGTCGCCATCTTGCTGATAATACTGAAAACATGGTAGTCTCCTCCCCTCTCCTAGATGTCTGCTAAAAACGGTAAGTGGTAGATATAAAAAGCTTGCAATTTAAACATCGAAGGTGGTTCCGTTGGGTGGCTCAGTGATTAACGCCTCGCTTTCACAACGTGGTGGTCCCACGTTTGATTTCACTCGCCAAGGTCGTTTTCCTGGATTTTTTTCTTGTTTTCATGTATATAGATACGTATACATATACGATTTATGACATCGACGCCCACGCCGATACCCACGCCGGTGGCGAAATCAAGCTGAGTGCGTTCATATTAGTGCTATCGCAGTAAAACAAAGCAGTCTAACGAACCTTGCAATGTGTTCAATACAGGGTTAAATGCATTCTTATTTCACACTGTGCACGCACAAAACGTTGCCAGCTAAGACACCTATATGGGTAAGCAAGCATCGGTTTATAGATAACAAGTTATAGGTACAATAAGAATGCAGGAATCACCAGAACTAGAATACTAATGAATATCTATCTAACGAACGACAAATGAAGGAAAATTTCACATAGTCATAGGTACTGTCACATTCCTGTAGAAGGCATTAGTGTATGCCGTGCCATCAGAATTGTGATAATTAAAAAAATATTAAAACACTTTCGGTATTTCGTTTCTTGATCATCTTTGAATTTTATCTGATGGAATGTACCCCTGTCACCCACAGTTCCGCTTCCAAAATTCCAAATATATTAAATTCAATGTTGATTTCTTTGAAAAAAATAGACCCTATTGGTTCTGCTACGCATAAAAAGTGCACAAATAACTTTTCCGTAAAGCGTGACATAAACACCTAAAAAATGAACCAGTATGTGAAGTATCCTCATTACACGAGTGCTAACATATTTAGTTTTTAAATCTTTGTCTTCATCGGAACTCAGTAGGGTAGAAAGCAAGAGCGTTTCCCCGGTCGTCTTTTCAAGACAACTAATGTATATTTTCATGTACGGGTTTCATATAATACCCACGTACGTGACCATAGGCTGGATTAAGGGGGAACAACTAGGCGCATACAAGTGGTGGTTAATATAGGTTTGTGACGTAAAACTTAGAGTTGGCTGATATATAGGAATATACAGGACATTCTTAGTAACCTTTGTCTTGTATACTGCAGGCATACTTAGTGTACCTTAATTTAGAAATTTTTTGTTGATAGTAAACACAATCAACAATAAAATATATATAGAACTTGACAGAACACTGAGAAAGCTTCGCCACAAAGGTGAGAGGCTAGAAAGTAGGAAAAAGCAGCGACGTCTGCGTTGATACTCATTTCCTCTTTCAAGGGCGAATCACGTCAAGACCGTAATATATCTGCTACGCTCATATAGGACCATTCAGCGTCTACAGCAGATGCAAAACCAAAATATCTATGAACAAAAGAAAGGTTCTGGAGCGTATGGTACCCAGAACAAACAAATAAGAGGTCATAACACTAAAAGTTGACCCAGATTCCCACACCCATCAACCAAAGCATATGACAGAAAAAATGGTTCACAAAAATAAAATAAAAATGTGTTAACCATATCAAAAATGGAACTCCACGATTCACGACCCGATTAACACTGCATCGCTCCATCATCAACATTTGCTATGATAATATTCGTGAACGTTTTTCTGTCTTTCTGTGTTTTTTCTCTCTATTCGTTTCTTTCTTTCAGCGTATATTTTTCTTTCTATTCTTTCTCTCTATTTCTCTGTATTCTTATAGCTTTCTATCTACAGATTGCCACCCACACGTAGCAGGTCGACAGCAAGAGCGGCTCTCGATCAGGAGGAAAAAAGAAAATCATGTGCTTCGTCTCTGTTCGAGAGCAAGCCACGACTAACGCATCGTCCTAGAGCTAGCTACTCAGTGGTTTATTAACCACCAAGTACTTCTGATTCATCGTGACAAACTGGTGGAGGTGCTGGGTAGTCTCACGGAGGCTGCACACCCCGAAGGGCGCCGTAATACGAGCCCGATACCAGGCAATACTCTTGTGTACGACCAGCTGCCAAATCAGGGGATTGCCTCTGGAAGTCGACGATACTATGCTCCCACCACGTTGACAAATATGACCAGCACTTCAGCGCAAACTTTGCCAACCGGCACGGGAAGCGCAACCTGGAACCGCAATAGCTTGGAAAGCCCATGGGCACCGGCGACGTTCCAGGGCACGCAGCGCGAGGATGTAGAGGACTGGTTGGCGGACTTCGAGCGCGTAGCCACTTTGAATCAGTGGGAAGACTCGGCGAAACTGGGTAGTGTCTGTTTCTTTCTCGAAGACGGGGCACGTACGCGGTAACAAAATTGAGAGGAGCACCTGATGACGTGGCCCGAATTCTCTCGTAGACTTCTGCAGACCTATGCCATCGCTGATCGCCAAGAACGAGCTGAACGAGCTATTGTGGCCCGCGTCCAGTCGCCAAATGAAACTGTGACCACGTACGTCAAAGGCATGATGCGCCTCTTCCGACGGAACAAATCAAGAATGACCAAGGTCAAGAAGTTGCGTCATTTTATGTGCGGTGTCAAGGACCAGCTTTTTGCCGGCGGCCTCCGGTGAAGCCCTCTGAAGACGGTCACAGAGTTCTTGTCCGAAGCCGTGATAATGGAAAAAAAAGCTGCGGCAACTATCCAACCAATATGACAGGCAAGTCAGTGGCATGGCCGCTGCTGACATTTTCACTGCCACTGGAATCAGCAATGACTGTCTACGTGAACTCATCCGTATTATGGTACGTGAAGAGTTGCGAAAGGCTGGTGTAACACCTCATCTTATGGTTAGCCCTATTGCAACTGTGATCGAGGATGCACTGCACCAGGCCCTCCGGGATATCTGGCCTCCAGATGCAGCTACGCCAGCTCCTGCTGAATACCGCCAAAATAGAACCTACGTATAAGCCTTGAAACGCCCTGCTGCATCCCCACCATTGTTCGCTGATCCGGTCCATGCTGTTTCACTCCAGTCAGCGCAGCACATACCGTACTACGAAGGCACGTACATGTCACCGCCCTTGCCCTTTGTCCGCGGTGCTTCTGTCCCCTATCGTTCGGTGCAACCGGTCCAGTACATATACAGTCGGCACACGTCATCTCTGAAGTCAGATGTTTGGCGCACACCTGATCACCAGCCTCTATGCTTTCACTGCGGAGAAGCTGATCACTTATACCACCAGTGCCCATATCGCCATCTTGGGCTTCGGGGCTTCTCTGCGTACTCGCCGCTATCCCCTTACGGCCAGGGACCCCGCGGCATCGAATACTATCTCTCCCAGCAGCATGCACCAACTTTTTCCGGGCGCCAGTCAAGCTCGCCATCACCGAGGTGATTTTGATCAACACCTAGCGATATTCTACAGCACGGTCTCCCAGCCCCCGCAGGAAAACTAGCCGAAGCGACCATGGGGCGGGGTCGCTGAACTTTGAAGCGCTGAAGACCTCCTGTTGAAGCAGAACCGTACAGAAACTGGTCCGACATCACCCACTGCCGCAAACAATAGCCGGCTTTCACTCGACATAGCAGTGACAATTCATGGTTGTGCTGCTAATAAGTTAGCGGACACCAGCGCAGACTATTCCATACTGAGCGGGAAACTGATAACGCAGCTGAAGAAAGTGCTCATGCCATGGCATAACTCGCAGATTTGAACAGCTGGTGGCCATGTCGTTACTACACTGGGCACCTGTACAACTACAGTAAAGATTCAAGGGTATAAAATCGTAGCAAGCTGCCTTGTTATACGTGAGTGCTCCCATTATGTCATTCTGGGAGTTGACTTTCGACAGTAAATGGAGATATCATTGATCTGCAAGAGCGCCGCGTCAACGAACAATCAACGTGCAGGATGACGGAAGGCATGTCGACGTACTCCGTATTTCTGAATAGAGCATGACGTTGCCTCCACGAACAAGTATTCTAGTCGACGTAACATGGTGAGGTTTGGGCGATGGCGATGCGGTGGCCGAAACAGATTTAGAACTCCTCTTGCAGCAAAGCATCTGTGTAGCTAGAAATGTAATACACATTCGTCATGGCTGATCTGAATTGCTCGTTACGAACTTTAGCAACGAGCATCGACACCTTTTTCATGGCACTTCAGTAGCGTTTGTCAACGAAGTAGCAAAGGTCACCAACTGTCTCACGTCCGAAGTAGTGGATACCGGAGACACGTCAATGAGTAATATTGACATCAATCCTGATCTGTCCACCGATAACCAGACTGCGCTGCGAGCGCTCTTTTCGAGGTCAGGTCTTGCTTTGCAAGTTGCTCGAAGATCCGCCAGACGCCCAGCACTCAACACAGGATCATCACGTCCGAGGACGCACGCCCGATACACCAGCAACCCTACAGCATGTCGGCTAAAGAACGTGAAGCGATACGTACGCAAGTCTGCGAGATGCTCGACGTTGTCGTTATCGAGCCATCCAACAGCCCCTGGTCATCTCCAGTCTTGTTTGTCAAAAAGAAAAACGGGTCGCTACGCTTCTGCGTTGACTACCGAAAGCTTAACAACGTGACCAAGAAGGATGTGTACCCAATACCGCGTATTGACGATTCATTGGTAGACGTCGTCGTGCCCATTATTTTACTCCTCTCGATCTCAAAAGCGGGTACTGGCAAATCGAAGTAGATGAGCGAGATTGCGAGAAAACAGCCTTCTCTACTCCAGACGGCCTATACCAATTGTGAGTGCTCCCTCTTGGCTTGTGTTCAGCGCCGCAACTTTCCAGCTAATGATGGACGCTGTCCTCACAGGGCTCAAGTGGCATACTTGTGAACCTTGATGATGTGGTGGCCTTCTCTGCCACGTTCAAGGCGCACCTTCACCACCTGCGCAGCGTGCTGGAAGCTATTCGATCGGCGGACATCGCACTAAAGCCACAGAAGTGCTACTTCGGCTATGAAGAACTGAAACTTCTTGGACATGTAGTTAGCACTGTAGGAGTCTGGCACGATCCACAGAAGCTTGCCGCTGTTGCCGAATTACCAGCTCCTATCGATAAGAAAGCCTTCCAGCGTTTTTTTGGTTTGTACGCCAACTATCGCTGGTTCATTCACAACTTTTCACAGATAGCAGAACCTCTGACTCGTTTCACAAGGTACGACACCCGTTTGTCAGAGAAAACGACCAACAAGCAGCTTTTGATGAGCTCCGACAACGCATGCAATCAGCACCCGTTCTCGCTCATTTTCACGATGATGCTGACACGGAGGTCCATGCTGACGCTAGTAACATTGGGCTCAGTGGCATGCTCGTTCAGCGTCAAGAGGACATCGAAAGAGTGCTAGCCTACGTGAGCCGCTCTATATCCCGTGCCGAGGCGAATTATTTCACTACGCAGAAAGGTTGCCTTGCAGTCGTGTGGGCAATTACCAAGTTTTGTCCGTACCTTTATAGTCGTCCCTTCCACACGGACGGATGGATGAATGGATGGATGGATGGATGGATGGATGAATGGATGGATGGATGGATGGATGGATGGATGGATGGATGGATGGATGGATGGATGGATGGATGGATGGATGGATGGATGGATGGATGGATGGATGGATGGATGGATGGATGGAAGGGTGGATGGATGGATGGATGGATGGATGAATGGATGGATGGATGGATGGATGGATGGATGGATGGATGGATGGATGGATGGATGGATGGATGGATGGATGGATATGGCTGTACTCTTGAGATCCGGCAGAGGCTAGCGCCACCAAGCCATAATACTTAATGAACAAAAAACTACATTTATTTTTTTCCTTAAATAGTGAGGTTGAGGATTCGTGTTTTGCATTGAAGGGCTCAATTTTCACTCGTGCCATGACTTTAGCCACCAATCAGATAACGTCCTTCTAGTTAAATCTACCCGCTTAAAATCTATATTGCCCTCTCTGTCCCAAACCCCAGCGCTTTAAAATCCTGTGCGCCATCAACCTGAACTACAGGGTGAAGCCCTTTAGAGAACATTATCAAGTGTTCGGCAGTTTCTTGTTCTTCTCCACACGCACTGCATACCGTGTCTACCCCTTCGTAATTGGCCCGATATGTCTTTGTTCGCAATACTCCCCTCCTGGCTTCAAACAGTAGAGAACTACCCCGAGTAATATCATAGATCCTTTCCTTGGCTATTTCCTGCTTAAAAATTCAATAGATCTCTAGTGCGGACTTCCTAATCATGCCAATTCTCCACATATTGGTGTGAGCTTCCTTCACCTTCTTCTTAACCGATAATTCTTTTTGGTTTGGCCCCTTGCTGTTTTCCAATTATTTACCAGTCAATTTCTTGGTTCGGTTCCGCCATTTTATATCGAGACTCTTTATGTACAAGTAGCTGAAGAACTTCCTAGCCCAACGCTCCTCCCCCATTTGTCTCAATCGCTTCTCAAATTCAATCTTGCTGCTAGCTTCCCTGCCCTCAAATGATGTCCATCTCATATCACCTTGTACTCCCTGATTTGGTGTATTCCCGTGAGCTCCTAAGGCAAGCCTACCTATTACACGTTGCTTAATTTCTAATCTTGCTTGAACTTCTGATCTCATGCACAAGACCGCATTGCCGAACGTCATACAAGAAACCATCATCCCTTTCCATATTCATTTCACAACGTCATAGCTATTGTAATTCCACAGTGCCCTGTTTTTCATTACCGCTGCATTTCTGTTACCTTTAGTCGACACGTATATTTCGTGTTCCTTTGGGTACTCTGCCCCATTATTTATCCATACGCCCAGATATTTGTATTTATCTGTTATCTCTAGCGTGACCTCCTGTATTCTAAGCTCACTACCTTCATTGTCATTAAAAATCATGACTGCTGATTTTTCCTCACTGAATCTGAAATTTGACCTATCTCCATCGTTACCACAAATGTCCACCAACCTCTGCAAATCTTCCTTGTTGTCGGCCATTAGCACTGTATCATCTGCGTACATCAATGCTGGTAGTGCCTGTTCAATGACTTTTCCTTGTTTGACTAAAGAGAGCTTGAAGCCCAGTCCACTTCCCTCTTATTTGGCCTCTAATCTTTGTAGGTACATCATGAATAACAAGGGTGACAGAGGACACCCCTGCCTAAGCCCCCGTTTCACCTCTGTGGCTTTAGATACCTGTTTTGTCCCCTTTATAACTACCTTTTTACTTTTATATTTCTCCTTTACAAAATTAGTGACTGCATCTCCCACGCATAGTGTGTCCAGTATTCCCCACTATTTCTCTTGAACCACGCTATCGTACCCTCCCACGATATCCAAAAATGCTAGCTACAGGGGCCTGTGTTCCTTTTCTGCTATTTCGATGCACTGCGTCAGTGAGAACAGATTGTCTTTCAAACTCCTGTGTTTCCGAAACCCATTCTGCAGCTCCTCCAGCACCCTCTCATCTTCTATTCATGCCTGCAGTCTATCTCTTATGATCTGCATCGCCAGCCTGTAGACCACTGATGTCACTGTTATAGGGCGGTAGTTGTTTATGTCAGCTTTGTCCCTTCTTTCTTTATAGATCACGCTCATCCTGCATAATGACCGGCCACCACGCCCTCTGTTGGTTGGCAATCCTTTGTGACCCTTCAGGGTGGCTAGCACGGTTGAGCTTGCGGCTGCAGGAATTTCACGTCCCGATTGTCTCCAAGTCCGGCCGTAAGCATAAAGACGCTGACACATGTTGACGCGCAGCCCTAGAGGTTGTCAGTCTGGAAGCGGAGGAAGACGAAGGGTTCCTGGGCGCCATTACCTCGTCAGACTTGAGCAAACGGCAGCTAGATGACGCAGAGAGTCGTCCAATTATCGATTATTCAGAGGGCCAGGGTGCAATCATACCTAGTCATTCATCCCTCTCGTTGACGTCGTTCTGCATTCGAGACAGTGTGCTGTACAAGAAGAACGCTCATTCGAACAAGCGCGCTTAACTCCTGGTGATTCTTCAATACATGCGAGACGATGTCCTTTTCGCTTGCCATGATGTACCCACATCTGATCATCTGGGCTACTCACGGACACTTGGCAGAGTGAGCGAGAAGTACTATCAGCCAGGACTTTCGGCAAGCGTCACGAAGTACGTCAAGACCTGTCGGGAATGTCAGCGCTGAAAGCAACCTTCTGTTTAACCAGCTGGTTTGCTTGAGCCCATTGAAGCACCTTGCAAGCCATTGGTCCAAGTCAGAATGGAAGTTTGTGTGTGGACGGCCGTCCGCCACCGTGGTCTTAGTGAAAAGTTACTGAGCTGGTAATTTGGCCGATATAAATGTTACACCGCGTCAGTGACATGAACTACGAAGTGGTTCCGGACTCAACACCGCAGGCACAAAGCTGAACATGACTGAGGCTTTACGTCATTCATGTGTTGCGTATTAAACCATTTATGGTGCGTTTTTTGTAACGTTTTCTGTACTGCCCATCATTCTTTGTTTTTTTTTCAGTCAATCTGATTTTTATTGACAAACCAAAGAAAAGAACAAGATGTCTGGACCGTTAGCCTACATTGGCTAGTGATCGGTCAATATCGGACTACATAAAAGCCGCTTAGCCGAGCATAATTAGCAATAAACACATATACACACAATTATTTATACATATAGCTATTCACATATGCACATACATACTACATACATAAACGCGTGCACATATATGCATTTTCACAACATATCCAAATATAGTTTGTTTTATCACCATTGTCATATATAATAAGTGACTGGGTAAATGCACTAATTAGCGTTTCCGTATAAGATATAGCTTGTAGGTAAGTTAAAATTGCCTTTCGATGCGTGTCTAGTGTTTCGCGATGGTATTGTAAATAAAGTGGAGGAGAGGGTAAAGCTAGTGCCTATAATTTTCTGAACAAAAAAGGCAACCTTATAATCGCGAAGTGGCCAAACTGATAAGATTTGGTGTTCCTGAAATGTAGTTTTATTAAAATTTCTATGGTTTCCACCTATTATGCTTAGGGCTCTCTTTTGTAGTCGTAGTGATGGCTCTAGGTATGTCGTATACGTTACACCCCACGATTCAGTACAGTAGCTAATATGTGAATGACAGAAGGAAAAATACAATGTTCGAAGCACGCTGGGGGGAAAGCATTCGCGTGCTTTTATTACGGTATAACAACCATAAGCCACCTTTCTACAAACACTATGGATTTGTTCTTCCCAGTGAAGGTGCTGGTCAAAAAACACTCCTAAATATTTAAAAGAAACCACTTGTTCAATAGGACTGTTGTTCAGGTAAAGTTGCATAGACGCTGTGTCAATGTCCTTTCGCCTTGATCGAAAAACAACATACTTCGTTTTCACCGAATGTAGTGTCAATTTATTCTGTGTAAACCAGTTGCTTACGTGTATCAATTCAGACATTATGTTGGCTTGCAGTGTTGAAAGACTACCTCCAGTGAATACTATGGCAGTATCGTCCGCTTACATTATTGCTTTAGAGTACACTAGTGCTATGGGGAAATCATTTATGTACATAGAAAAAAGTACCGGGCCTAATACGTATCCCTGGGGCACTCCACACACTATTGAGCTGTATGCAGATTCGTTATTGTTTATCACCACTTTTTGTTTGCGCGAGGACAAGTAGCTTGAGAAGACCTAGAGTGAACTGCCACTGAAGCCGTAACTTCCTAGTTTTTGAAATAGTATGTCGTGGGGAACTGTATCGAATGCCTTTTTAATATCTAGGAAGACTGCTATTGCAATTTCACCGTTGTGGAGCACGGTGATTATATTGTGCGAGAGGGTTAAAATGGCTGATGCAGTAGACCTAGCGGGAACGAATCCGTGCTCTTGTGGGCATATGATGTCGTTGTCAACCAGAAAGCGTTTTAATTGAAGAACAATTATCTTCTCGAAAAGTTTATTAAGACAGCTTAGAACCGAGATCGGTATGTAGTTTTCAGCGTTGTTTGAGTTCCCTGATTTGTATACAGGAACTACTTTGGCGGTTTTTAAGCTAGATGAATATATGCGACAGGTAAATGCATGGTTAAAAATATGACATATCGGAATGCAAAAAAGGTTAATGTTATCTTTAATAACCTTAACTGGTAATTTATCATCACCAGTGGCTTTATTGACCGGCATCTTAGCCACGACAGATTAGATTTCATCTGTTGTGACAGCTGCAAGGTTGAAATCATTATCAATTATTTTGGGGAGAGAAGGAGCAGATATCGACGAGCAAAACTGTGAAGCAAGGTTAGCGCCAATACTAGTGAAATATGCATTGAAATCTTCTGCAACCTTTGAGGAGATGTTATCTGGAAGAATGCGTTTTGTTTGGCCTATGTCTGTAACATCTCTGACTACTTGCCACACTTTCTTTGCATTACTCCCGTTCCGTGTAATAGTGTTCGTATAATACTCCCTCTTCAATTTACGTTTCAGAGTAACTGATTTATTCCTGCAGAACTTGAAGCTTTCGTGGTAATATGTGTTGCTTTTACTGTTTTTCCACTTATAACATGAATCCTTTAATTTCAATATTTCTAAGAGGTCGTTAGTCATCCATGGACAAATGACGTGATTGTAGTTACGACGCGTACGTACACGTGTCGACCGCCTAATCAAATTGCTTATCGATTCCAGAAAGTTTGCACATTCCTTTTCTATGTCATTATCACATTTACTCTCAAAGTCAACATCCTGAAGCAATCGGTTAAATTGAACATTATCCACATATGCCGAACACTGCAATCGTGACGCACCGACCTTCGATAGGTATTTACATGGAATAAAGAGAAATGTTGCGTTATGATCGGTAACGCTTACGTCATAAACCCCAGCACTCACGTCCCATTCAGTGCGACATAACATGTGATCAATAATGTATTCAGATTGGTCAGTGACACGAGTCGCAGTTGAAATGACATTTTTAAGGTAAAGTGACTCGAGTAAAAATAAATAATGAGATCTATCTTTCAGCAAATTAATATTGAAGTCTCCGCACTGGAACTTGAGAGGCTATCAGAGATGTCATCAGATATACCATAGCGCAGATAAATTCATTGACCGCTGAAGAAGGTGAGCGATAGACGACGCCCACTGTGATTCCACGCTTAATATGAACAAATATCGTTACCGCTGACGGAGTCGAAACAGAGTTTTTAGGAAGAATATCAAAATTCATTTCATTTTTATTAAAGAGCGCAACGCTTCCGCCATGGGATTAACTCAGGCGAGGCATAGATGCCACAGTGTAACCAGGTAAAGTAGCGGTCTCGCCTTTTTTCAACCATGTTTCCGTTACGGCAATTATATCGTATGTGAATTTGTGTTGGGTCAAATATACTAGTAGGTTATCCAAGTTCTTTTTAATGCTACGAAGATTGCAATGCAAAATTGATCAATTATCTTGCTCTTGCCGTGCCTTTTCAACTTCGGGAATATTCAGAGCCATTGTAAATAATTAGGTAGTGCGTGGTTGAGGTCACTCAACAATATTTTAGATAACTTGAGCAAGGTCATTAGCGCACGTGAAATGAATTACGCGTGAGTTTTCTGTCTTCCTTATCAAAATTTTTTCCCTGTGACACCCAAGTGTACTTTCACTTTTTTTCACGTTTAGTCTTCAGGGCGTATCCTAGAAGTGCCTTGTTGGCAGGGCTTAGGTGCTCATTGATGTAAACTGGGCTTTTTTCGTTTTCAAAACCCAACACTCAAGTGTTAAGTCTCAATTTTATTGCCGCCTTCAAGACATTCTCCCTTACAGCCCTTGTAGCAAATTTTACTACTATATTCTGTGTCTGCTCACGTCTTAAGGTACGCGGTCAATGACATCAATGTCCGATTCTTTTACGTCCACTTTTACACAGCTACATATTGTTTACATTGTTGAAACTAGGTTTGCTGATGAGGTCATCGGGATTTCCTTGATTTCAAGATTATTACTTCGACTGTACTGTTCTAACGTAGTCAGTTCCTTTTTCACCTCGTTTAAATCCTTTGAGAGGCGGTCATTATCGTTTTTTATCTCAGTATTCTCAGCCCTTACAGTGGTAAGTTCCTTCTTCACTGTTAGTAGCTCGGTGTTGAATTACTCGAACCTCTTATTTATAAAACCCATTCCCTCCTTGATGGGTTCAATTTCCTGCTCAATTATTTTCTTCAGGTCCTTCTTTAGATCGTCATGGTTGTCACTAATTCTAGCACTTAAATCAGAAAGAGCCCTTGCTAGTTCTTTCACAGTCGAAGGCTGTGTTTTGGACATGTTAAAATTAATCACACTTCTTCACAGTGCAGTCTAGGAGCCTAATTTTAAAAAGTCAAAGTTGCCAAGACCAGAGCACGTACCTGCACGAAGCAAAGGAAGTGATTGTGTACTGCTTGATGTTGCTGCTGCCTAGACTGCTCTGGAATGATGAGGTGTCTGCTGTGGGCAGCGGTTTTATAGCGTTTTTTTTATTTATTTCTTTTAGTGAACTTGCTTTTTCGTTCAATACCTTTTCCTATATTAGCACGCTCCTTAATTTCTACTTTTACTCTATTCTAATTTCCAATTTCTTTTTTTTTCACGTGCCCATGTTGTAGCATCGGGGATGTGCTATGAACATTTGTTACCTTCTTTGGGTACTTTTTTTTCTTTTTGAAAGGGGGATACTGCTACCATCACGTAGTGGGTCGATAGCAAGAGCGGCTCTCAATCTGGGTGAAAAAAAGAAGATCGAGTGCTTCTCTGCTCAAAAACCAGCCACCACTGGCGCATCCTCCTAGAGCTAGCTACTCGGTGGTTTTATAAATCACCCAGTACTTGTGATTCATTCTGACAATATTTTTCATGATTTCTGCATTTTGTCCGTTCATTAGGCGTTTTTTCACTGCTTACACAAATTTTCTTTCCTTTATTTATTTCTCTCCCTGTATCACTTGCTGCTTTTTTTTCTTACTATCTTTATGTGTCGGCCTTTCTCGCTTTCTATTTCTCTTCTTCGCTTTCTTCGTATACTATGCTTTACTCTCTTTTCTACTGCTTCGTTTCTCTATAATACAAAAAATTTGCTTGTAGATATATGGCCGTAGTTGATGGTGAAAACTATTGTGCTATTCGTGATAACCGGGGCATTTAGTCAGAGCGCATAGAGTAAAAAATACGTATTCAATATTGTGTTATCTTCAGAGATATATGAAGCGCATTCCTTTCATAAATCATGCAGTTCCTTGAAAAGTGAGACTGATGTGAGGCCATGGCTTTTAATCGACAATAATTATGGCAGCATTGTCAGTAATGCTACGCTCGAGCACACTGATAAATCAGCAAATGCAAAGTTGGCTAACACTGAAATCAGCATCTTGATTAAGCGGGCACTGCTGTTTTAAGCCTTTTGTCAGCCGTGATTAGAAATAGCTGCTTCGAAATTCCGTGTACACAAACACCTCGCTGTCCTTGTTTTCAATTAAATGCTAGGTGGATGCGTGACATGTATAATTCGATATATCAAAATAGATGAGAAAGGCCTTATTATGCATACATTGAAGATACAGAGTGAGACTACTAGGAAAACTGAGATTTTGCCAGTGTCGATATATCGCTGGCACGCTACTCCATATAGAGATGGAGAAGGGGACTAAAATATTTCAAAAAGAGAGGGAAAAGTTATCAAAATATAGTGACCAAGCAAACCTGAAAAACTGTACACTCAGGGCATCAGGTCATTCATGGCTTGCCTTTGTGATCACCAGAGCCTTCCGGCAAGGCCAAGATTGGGCAGAGGATTAATTAATGACATGACGGGCCGACGCTGTGTTGAAGGTCCACGCACATAAAATGCCTATTATGTTGTACAACGTTAACTGTTTCCGGCAAATAACGCCCATTTCTTGTTCAAACAATCCTCTCGTTGCGGTGCGTGTAACATTCGAGTAGTATGTACTCCACTGTATCTATTCTGCCACAGTTATCACAACATGAACTTCTGGTACAGCTCATGCCGTATATCCAGAAGCCTAAGGGAACCTAAACTACACGCACGCAACTGTCAAATACATCACCCAATCAATATGGAAATAAGTTCGCCTGTCACGATTGACTAGTGCAATGCATTTTCAGAGCAGAAACAACTTAGGCATTACGTCAAGCATTTTTACGAAATCACTTTGAGGACATAAATGAAAGTGAAAGTTAGGCTTTACATTGAATTTTATCACTAAACTGCCGAAGTAAGTTTTTGTCGGGAGTGAAAATGGGACTGCTTAGTGTTTTTATTTTCGTCTTCTTGGTTTCTACTGCCCTAAATTTGTCTACGGGAAGTACTTCGCTACTTACTTCCCGATATGTTCAAGGCTGTATCATAGTTTGGCGATTCCAGCGAAAAAAACTTGGCAGGTCCCTTGTACCTGAAAATCGACGTTATGCGAAGCATGCGCAGGGAAGGTGACCAAGTTGAATTTTCGTCAAAGTTGAACGCTAATGACATCTGCATTTGAACATCAATTGTGACAAGGCCTCAGCTTCGCGCCCACCTTCTGAAGCCTGCTGCAACGACGTCATGCTACCTTCGTAAACAAGGCCTCCAGGTGTCCTGTGGAAACTGTGCAGTGGCAGCGCTCACGTGGAAACAAATGTCTGCTTAGAGAATATCGATTTATGAAGAATACATATCGTTCAGCAGAAGCCACAGGTTCTTGGGAGTCATAATAGACAGAAACCTGTCGTGTACTCCACACGTGGACTATGTGAAGAAGTGGCTGATCGCAACATGCCATATGTTCAAATTCCTTTCAGGAAAGAATTGGGGAGTGCCCATACCATCCATGCTACAGCTGTACAGAGTGCCCTTTATCGGATTATTACGGTACAGCTTACCTGCAATATCTAACACCGGCAAGACCAACCTGCGCGCAATTCAGAACATTCAAGCCCAAGCACTTAAGATATGCCTTAGATGACCCCGCAGTGCTTCAACGGCTGAAACCGTTGCCATCGCTCAAGATCACTCAATAAAGACGCATATTATTACCGAGACAATGCGCATGCACCTCAGGCATTATGCCAGGACCCCTTCTCACCACCTGTCGAGCCTAGCTGCTGAAAGGCCCCGCACGACATACGGCACTACTGTCTACAAGCACCGTCCATCGTTTACTGAGACGTATGCACCTGCATCAAACGCACCTGCTTCCTCCTTAGAGCTGGAGCCGGCCGCGAGTTCACTTAATGATTCCAGGAATGAGGAGAAAATCGGACTTACCGACAAATGCCCTGAAACAACTGAGTCTATTCCTACTGGAACAAAACTACAGTATCCACGTACAAATATACACGGATGGCTCTACTACGCCGTCTAGTTCAGGGGGAGCAGTGGTTATACCATCACAAGTGGCAACTCGGTGTTTTAAGACTTCACATGTGACAACGTCTACGACGGCAGAACTCGAGGCTCTGCGCAATGCACTAGAGCTCATCAATTCAAAAGAAAGACTAGGTAAATTGCCTGTTTTCTGACTGAAAACGAGCGTTACAGTGCCTGATATCAGTTTTCCAACGCGGATGCCACGACCAGTTGACCTACCAAACCATGAAACTTCACCACCTTTTAATACAAAAAGGCCACGACATCGTCTTTCAGTGGTTACGAGAACATTGTGGTATAGGCAGCAATGATTCTGCACATCATGCTGCTCGCACATCACATAAAGAAGCGAAGAGCGTTCCGATTCTGCTTTCAAGAGCGGATGCGGCGAGGCAGATTCATCAACTGGCCCGCAGTCCCACACCGACTGAGTGGAACATTTCAAGCATACGACGTACAAGACTGCACGAGCTCGACCCTTCACTACAATTCCGGCCTGCACCCGGCCTACATCGACGTGTAACTTCGCTTCTCTGTCGCCTTTGGCTGGGAGTTGCTTTAACGAAAGCTTATACCACGTTAATTGGAATTACTGACAGGGCAGCGTGCGATGTTTGTGACACCGACGAAAATATCAAACACCTGCTGTGTCATTGTCCTATATGTGCCTCAGATAGACAAGTACTTGCCAACGCAATGCGGCGACTGGATGATCGGCCTCTTTCTGTGCGGGCGTTATTACAGCAACGTGCACATGCCTCGACAGCTCACAAGGCAGTGAAAGCCCTGCTGTGTTTCCTGAGAAAGGCAGGCTTGCGTGAATGCCTCTGACATGCGGTAGAGTTCTACACGCTGCAGTGAAATTACTGTCAGTCTCTCCCCTACCCTTTTTTTCTTTTCCCCCTCTTCCCTCTTTCTCGTCTTTCTTGTCCCCTTTCCTAATCCCCCAGTGTAGGGTAGCCAACCGGATGTCATTTTAGTTAACCTCCCTGCCTTCTCCCTTTTCTTGCTTCCTCCTCCTCCTCAACGATAGGCAGAAACTATGCTCTTTAACATCTACACCACTGTCAGAAGATCGAGGGCTGCCTTTGCAGTGCTTTTTTTCATTGGGCCCTAACGTACAAAAGTGAGTTGTCTATGGGAATGACCGAGAAGACTCCTGAGATAACATGTCGCGAACTCTACTCCCCGACGCACAAAGTTTTTGCGGCTATATTCATGGCAAAAGTTATACTTGCTTAGTAACGGTGCAGGGCCCCCAATGTATTCCTGACAAATTTTACTACTATGGGTGTTTGTTGCGCCCCAAATTCCACCTTCCTCCGGCAATTTTTTGTTACCGTTGCTTTCAACGTGGACACATGCAGGCATTTTGCCCACAGCGTACTATTGACACAGAAAGGCTCACATGTACCTGAGGGCCAACCACGATAATGATGTGGCCTATGTAATTCCGATGAGCACGACATGACAAACATAAACTGTCCAACTAAACAAAGGGCCACAGCGAGATTACGAAAGGCTACACCAAAACACAATATAGTAAGAACGAACAATCGCTTCGAAGTTCTTATTGAAGAGCCGGAGGCACTCACGGCAGAAGACACACAGGGCTGCGAAAAACAACTGTTCTCTTCAGTGGTTAAACAAGGCAGATAGACCCAAACATTGAAATCAAATTTAGCTGAATCACTCCTTGAATCGAATGATGGCCATGATGATATTGGCGCTCGGATAGAAGCATTAGCCAAATAAATTGAGAGACTACGCAAACGTTAGGAATTGGTCGTTCTGAAGCGCCAGAAAACAGGACCTACACGCAATGAATCACTGAGTGCGCATTCCCCATTTTCTCCTGCAGCCCACACGACAATACGGGTCAACCAACCAGTTTGTACAGCAGTTTCTGATTAGCTTGCTCAACTGACGACACTCATACACGATTGCTTGCATCATGGCTAACTCACTGCTGCAGCTACCACGTGACAGAATTTTTCACTGGAATTTTTTAGGCTTAGGCTCCAAGTTAGAAGAAATTAGAAACAAGCTTGAATACAACAAGCTACACGTATGGCAACCGTTTATTCAAGAGCATAATAAGCTGTGCTCTCTGTATAAATTTAATGGGAATCATAACCCGTTCATTACAGATAGGCGTGCTACGACTATGGGTTCAAATTCGGGAAAAGCCGCAGTGTATGTGTCATCTCGTATTACTCATTCAATGATTGATATGGCACCATGGTGCCGTAGAAATCAAGAATTTGTCGCTGTTCTGACACGAACAATGAGGACCCCTATCATACTAGTGTTTTTTATGCCAGACCACAGCGTACATGTGTGGGCGTGGGTAGCACATCTGCGTTTTATGTGTCCGAGGATTCCCATCCTCGTGAGTGGAGATTTCAATGCACCACATACAGAGTGGGGATACAAGCACAACTCCCAACGAGGATGCCAGGTTGAAAACATCATAACTGATGCCACATTTACTCTGTTGAACCATCACGCCGTGTATACCTGCTCTGTGCGTACAACATCGGAAACGCACGCTCCAGATCTCACATGGTGGTTGGGTCCTGGGACGCCGCAATGGCGAGGGGAGCCGGATGTCTGGGGTAGTGATCATATGACAGTAATAATTGGTTTACAAAGAAGATGCACAAGGAATATTCGACGGCGCGTAGTGATCACGCCTTGAGGTAAATTTCGAGAATTGTCAATTGATAAAGTTTCCACAGAGCTCAAAGAAATTCTTCCCGCTTTGCAAGAGCTGCTCCGCAGTAACAGATTTGTGACCACCGTTGATGAAGAACAACCTCAACCGGACCTCGCTCTTTTGAGACTCTGGGCGAAGCGACGTCAGGCGGAGCTGTATGCGTCGAGGTATCCAGATGCACCAGGTAGCCATGCACATGCCAACCATATAGCAGGAGAGGCGCGTTGGCACAAAAAGTAGTTTTTTCGACTGTGGTGGCGTGAGCGGTGTGAAAGACTTGAATCTGGCATGAAAAACAGAGCCCTTTGGCCTACGTTCATGCCAACAGAATTTGCAGAGCAAGCTGCAAGAACATTTCTCCAGAAGTATGATAGCGCATCTTCTATAACCTGCCCCGAAATCAACGAGCTTGAGCCAAGTGCTAAATCCAATATATCCAGTCCTTTTGGCATGGCCGAACTAATAGTGGTGATAGAAACTTCTCACCAAGGAACAACACTTGGTCCAGACGGTATTCCATACGAAGTTTTCAAGAACCTGGAAGGTGAAGCTCATGATGCACTTCTGCAGGCTATTAATAAAGTATGGCAAACTCGGGACCTCCCATCTGATTGTAAAAACTCAGTTGTCATCCCAATTCCCAAACCCGGAAAGTGTCCAAATAACCTGTAATCCATACGCCCAATTTCGTTGGCTGCTACTGTCTGCAAGCTTGCTGAAAAGATGCTGGCCACACGTGTTTGCTGGTGGCTTGATCAACACAAGAAGTACCATCCGGCTTAAATCGGGTTTCGTTCTCATTTGGGGACTGAAGACGATCTGCCTATCTTGTTGGATGACATTTTATAAGTTTCTCCACACAGCCACGCAGTACGCACTGTAATAGCAACGGACGTAGTGAAAACTTACGACAACATGAACTATGACGTCATTTGATCCAACCTAATCGAGCTCGGATATCCACTGCTGATAGTAAAAGTTATTTACTCTTTTCTTCACAACCGTACATTTGCGATAAGAGTAGATGGAAATCCTGAAGGTTGCTTCATGTCCAACAGAGGTGCCCCGCCAGGATCCGTTTTGGCTCCTCTCCTGTTCAACATTGTTCTATTACCTCTAGCATGGCAACTACAAAGAGTTCCAGACGTGAGATTTCTGATATACGCTGATGATGTCACCTTATAGTCTGTACATAAAGACGTATCAAGACAAGCAAAACAGCTTCAGAAAGCCCTTGATGTTCTTCAGAGCTACACTCAGAACGCAGGAATAGACATGTCCGCCTAAAAATCATGCTATGTTCTGGTAGCAAACAAAGCAAGATGCAGAAAAATCAACCAGTGCCCCTTTACATTTACACTAGGTGCAGTGAACATTGCTTAGGCTTCGGAGGTCCGCATACTAGGTTTTGATATTCACCAGTCTACCAGTGGAGTGCACTGACTTGAAAAAGTCAAACAGAGTTTCACAAAAACACTTCATCTGATTCGCCACAATGCATCGAAAGCATCTGGAGCTCGTACAGATGTAGCTCGACAGCTAGTCCGCACAGTTCTACAGCCAAGAGTTTTATACCAGGCGCAATTTAACGGTTAACTTTGGCCCAATGTGCACAGTTGGAGAATATTAACCGTGATGCTATGCGCACGCACAATAACAGCGTTAACTCGCATCCATCCCATACCAACTTTACAGGAGCACGCCCAGCTTAACACAATTGCAGAGCTGGTTATGCAAGGAGAAAAAGCTCGTGAAATCAAAAGGCAACTTGTACCGGATGTTGTGGCGTTGCATGCTCACTTTCAACGTGGCTCTCACATTGACAACCAGCCCGAGTCTATGCCTCCGTGGGAATTCACTTCATCACATCTATTAAAACAACAAAGTTACGGCGCTCCGATATATCATCTACCGTTCACCAATGCTCCATCATCGATGCCCCATGTGCTAATACCTGCAAACTATATACAGATGCTGATATCCTACAACACGGCGGAAGGACATTATTCCTGAGTACTACGCATACTTTTGAGTGAGGCCACCAGCGTTATCTATCTAGGCAAGCCACTCCTCTCGTGAGAGAGCTTCAAGCTATCCATGACGCAATCATGGATGCTATCTTCAAGCTGCCCACAATTAAGCAGATTGACGTATACACTGATTAGGAGCTATTAAGGAGTTCAACAAAGGACACAAGGCGATGGAGATCTGCGAGGAGATGCTGAACCATAATATGGCTACTTGCGTAAAAAAACATTGGATTCAAGGCCATGCTGTGAACTCACACAACATTGCTGCTGACCAGCAGGCGCACTGCCCTCCAGAGATAGACCTTCCAGCCATTCTTCCTTCACCTCAGCCCCTAAACTTACTTCATACCCGTAAAAATGTTCTCCAGCAGAATACACGTGCTCTCATTCCACCGTGTGTCTGCTCTTTCCCCCCTCATCTTGCTAGGGCGGAGGAAGTTGTGGTTAGGAGGCTTCGGGCAGGGCTGGCCCTTACACCGCCCATTATATCGTCATGGAACTGGTAACATTTACGAGTTGGTGACACGTGTCCGTATTGTCTCACTCCTGCGATGCAAGCAGATACATGCAACCTTTTATGTACATGTGAAGGGTTGCAGCCAGAACGCTCCAGTCACCTTCTCAAGCCGGCTTTCGCTACAGCGACACAGCCAGTTACAACTGCTGGATACATGAAAACAGATTCCACAAGACACTACTTCACTTCACACACTACATCAGCCTAACAGCCCACACTTAAGAAAAACATTATGCTCTGAAGGGATGTCTTGGTCGCAATAAAAAACATACCGTTGGCGTATCTATCTATCTATCTATCTATCTACCTATCTATCTATCTATCTATCTATTTATCTATCTATCTATCTATTGATCTGTTGAGGAAGGAGAGGCGAGACAGGGGCGATGAGCCCGTTCCGAAGTCACAGCTGTCATTCGGAATGCAGGCTCTTAAGGGTAAGAAGTTGCTGATGGCATCCCACCGCTGCCACCAGTTGTTAAGGGCTCCAAGTTCTGAAGTCGATGGCAGGTACGGTCACGAGTATCTTTACGGTAGCTGGCTTCCCGCCGTCATCCGCATGGCCGATCTTCGCTAGTGACGGGACGCATTAAAAAAGGTAGAACGAAGGTTTCTTTACATCATAGAAGAAAGATTGGAACTGTACAGGGACCTAGAAGATCCCGCAATATGTACAAAAGAGATTCAGTTCATGGTTCAGCTCATGATTCCACACAAGATTCAGCACTATTTACAAAAAATGTTTCGGCTTTTATAGCCCGCCGTCACTGCCGTCCGAAGGAGGTGGTGATCACTCTTGCCACAAAGCAGGGGACGAAGTCTTTGTGGTTCACCTACTAAAAAGGGTGCAGATATTGCACCACTTGGCTTGGCGAAACGGTCCATTGGTAACGGGAACGCAGCACACAAAGACGCACCTGGCCCACGCGACAGTCTGTGGATTGTCTATGGGGAAGTCCGAGTCGTCAACGTGAAGAGACCATCAGGAACCAGTGGGTCTCTGAGGGGCGACACTGGGAGTTGCGCAAAGGACGAAGAAGTAAGCGTTGGGTCGCTGTGGTCGTACACAATTGGGCGACAAGATGACCAGCTGGGGCCAACCAGGAGCGCACAAAGTGTCGCGAGTGATCATTGCAGGGAGAGGTGCCTTCAGGGTGAGATGAGGGTGGGTGCACAAAAGACGATGTGCCCTGCACGCGAAACAATCAGAAGTGGCGCAGTGAAGTTGTGCAGACCACCTATCCATAAACAATGGCTTGGATCATGCTTTCGCGGGCGTGCACAGTGCTGACGCCGATGTCGACACGCACGAGTCATGACTTTTGCGCTACTCGAATATGAGTGGACTTGACCGCTTACATTGTCAGTGGTTAAGTAACATTGTACACGTCAGGTAGAGGTGATTGACGTCTGCGGCTTGTAAAAGGGCATGCCTACATTCCAGTTACATGCCTGCTCGTCCGCGGTTTCCGTCAGGAACTCGGTAGGAGGTGTGTCATGGGACCCAGCAGGTGTGGACTTTGAAGGAAGCTCAGTGGGCGCACCGTGACTTAGGGAAAAACGTGCAGTAGTTCGCGCACGCGGGTCCATGCGCAGGTCGGTATCGCAGATGGTTGCCTCTATGGCAAGTGTGACGCGTGGTCTGCTGTCTCATAGGCGGACCAGGCACGTTGTCCTCAGGAGCGTTGGTCATAGTCGCAGCGTCTCGAAGGTTTGGCCGTTGGTGATGGCTGGTGGCTTTAACTTCGGCTGCGGGAGACTGCGAGGGCGATGCTGGTCGCTGCTGGCAGGACGCGCAGAGTGTTGGGGTTCGTAGGGAGTTGCCTTCGGACATCGTGGACGGCCAAGGTTCTGCAACCTGGTGGTAACTAGCGAGCGTGAGGATATCCGTAGTCTTGGCAGACTTCGGTGCATGTGGTGATGTAGCTGTCGTGGAGCGTGACATGTCCGAGAAGTCGTGGTCTGTAGAGGTCGGAGAAGACGCGCGGGCGGCGAGAGTGCCTGAGAGACCATCAGCCGAGGACTTCGAAAAGATGCACCTCGTGGTGGCCCGGTCGTTGATGGAAGGAACGTCTTGAAGAACCTCGTCGGATCTCATGGCTGACTGGTCGCATGCAGCACGAATGTGCTGAACCTCGTCGGATGGGCAGTCGTATGCAGCACTCGCGTTGCTAGTGGCCGGACAAGAAGTTGTAGCAGACGTAGTCGGGAAGTTAAGTCCCGGTCAGTGGAGAACTTTGGGCCGGAGGATACTCACGCTGCGACGCAGGTGAAACCTAGAATTCGCGGGTGAACGGAAGCGAACGATAGGTGAGGCCGTAGGAGGCCAGCACCACAGAGCAGAGGTCATAGTAGGGATGCTGGCTGGAGGTTGATGTGGCAGAGAGATGACGCAGCTCTACCGGAAGAGCGTCGTGAAGAATGGCGTGCAGCAGCGGCTGGTCCGTGCCGCCATTCGCCACAAGAACGGCATCAAACTGCACAAGCCATACCACGGGGTAGGTTGATTGGAACGGTGGCACTGGCGGACAGAGTCGCGGGAACATGGCAGCCGATGGCTTGTCGAAGGGCGCGTCCTTTAGATCACCAGATCCTTCAGATTCTGAACGGTAGCGGAGGCGAGTCAAAGTGTGGCTGCAAGGCTAGAGCTGGCAAGAACATGGCCGCGCATCTCAGAGGCAGCGGTGCAGCACCGGTCACTTGTCCGTTGTTCGGGTCACCAAATGTCGAGGAAAGAGAGGCGAGACGGCGGCGATGAGCCAGTGCTGAAGTCACAGCTTTTATTCGGGATGCAGGCGTAGGCGGAGTCGCCGCTGCGGCGTCCAGCCAGGTCCCGACGCTAGGCCGTTCTGAAATTCTTCGTGGTTCGCACCTCACGTGCCATCTGGCTCGCTTATTTTTTGGCGCGGCCAGCTGGCCAGATCTAGCTTGACGCTACATATCTGTCTGTCTGTCTGTCTGTCTGTCTGTCTGTCTGTCTGTCTGTCTGTCTGTCCGTCCGTCCGTTCGTCCGTCCGTCTGTCTGTCTGTCTGTCTGTCTGTCCATCTGTCTGTCTGTCTGTCTGTCTGTCTGTCTGTCTATCTATCTATCTATCTATCTATCTATCTATCTATCTATCTATCTATCTATCTATCTATCTATCTATCTATCTATCTATCTATCTATCTATCTATCTGTCTGTCTGTCTGTCTGTCTGTCTGTCTGTCTGTCTGTTTGTCTGTCTGTCTGTCTGTCTATCTATCCATGTAACCACCTAAATCTGAGCGGTTTCATGAACACCTCCTTAACTTCGGTAAAACCATCATAGCTGTGTGATGACAAGAAGGTAAGACGAATATGACTCGCTGGTCATGGAATGAACAACATAAAAGTACCTCCACGTACAACGTCAAACCCTTTCCTCCAGAAACGGCTGGTACATAACCACACACCACGGGCTTCGAAATACGGATATGCGCAAGAGATACGTTTGACAATTTATATTTAACCAGGAAAAGCGAGACATTGGTATTTTTACTCGAAAGCATTAAAAGAAAGTTGACGTGGGTGGCGTTGATCCGTCGAATGCAAAGGATAAATATCAGGATCACAGTAGGGCTCAAACCCCACTTTTCTGCGTAGCAATGAAGTCTTCTACTACAGAGCCACAGAAGGTTTCCGATCTTCTTATCAATGAGACCCTAATGTTCGTGAAGCGTCAATTGTCATTGTAGTGCAGGCTGTGCTATTTTGTAAGCCCTACATATGTACTGCCATGATACAGTCGTTGCGCGCTGTTAATCTGAAATGTTGTTAAGCACTTTGCACTTCAGTTGAGTTATATATAAGCGTCCATCTCCTCGAGCACAAACGCTACAAATCAGCTTACCACTTCTGGTAAGCTTGGAAGCAAACCGGATGCTATTATCTCGTTAACCTTCCAACCTTCGACTATCCCTTTTTCTCTCGCTCTCTGCTGCTTCTAGTGTTGCTAACAGCCGTGTTGCTGTTGTCGTCGGTTCATAACTGTGAAAGACAGGTTCTATAAAACATACGCGACTGTCGAACATATGTCTGTGCGTACGACATATGTGTCAACGACGATTTCTGAATTTATTTTTTATTTATTTCCAAATACTGTTGGCCATTATGGTCATAAAAGGCTGGGCACAGTAAATATTTATATAAAAAGAAAACAAGTACAGTGTATTGTTATGAAAACAGAACTTAAAAAAGGAATTAATATTCAAAACAAAGGAAAAAATATTTTTAAAACGCTGGTAATAAAAACGTGAATACATCTATTGTGATATTGGTATAGTATGAATGGTGCCGTTCGTATTGAATGGTGCCCGTATTACGGGAGTGAATCTTTGCAACTGCGGCACCAATGCACGAAATATTTTATTCATTTTAGCAAGGGTAACCTATGTGAAGCATGAAAGAGAGGCTTTTCATTCCACGATTGAGAAGTTTGCAGTGCTCGGCTGCGAGAAAAAGTTTATCAAAGTGTGCAGTCGACCAGGCCATCTGCTTATTGGTAATAGCCATAGTATTCAAACGCTTCAGGATATTCAGGAAGGGCAGGACTGTGTGCGAGATCACCTTCAAGGTTACCTGCGGTAGATATTCAATAAGCATCCATCAACATATGTTATCGAGATTGCGAACGCACAACAAGGACCATAAAAAATGCTGGGCACATATTAATATTTCTCACTCATTTTGATATCAGCTCTCATAGTGATTGTCAAACACCGTGGCGACAACGTTTTTTGTCCAACTTTTGGGTAAAGAAATTAGTTCTAAGCAATAGGTCGCAGGTTTGGTCTCTGCCCACGGCAAGTTATCCTTATGATCACTTTCCTTTTTTTGATATTTATATTACAATTACGTGTAATAATATCCAAAACATTTTTCTTGGCACGATTGTCTCTTTATTCCCATTAGTGCTGTGCCTTAAAAAGAAAGAAGAGCCCTTAAACGTGCAAGATCTTAGGAAGGAGTTTTGCATTGAGATATTTCTAATTTAGCCTTTTGTGTATAAACCTGTGTACTCTAAGTCTATGGTACGTTCAATGAACGTGTGATTACGAAGGAGAAAAAGATGAAAAGAAAGAGAGGACCTACAGGGTGCACTGCGTCAGAATTTAAAGTCTCCTTTCTAGACATGGACGCTAAGTCGGCTGCACTATTTGAAAGCCAGCTCACCGGTTGCCTTCGGCATTTTTACACAAGTTTGCCTTCCTTTGCATTGTATCAATTCTTGTCCCCGGGTTTTCCGTTCAAATAAAATGTGCAGTTGCGAGTCAGCGTCATCCCCTTTGTTTGTTAAGATGTAACGTTTTCTCGTGCACATCATTGAAAACCTGGTGAACAACTTTTCTGCGCGTGTGTGCTGCTCTCACGCTGAGTACAATTACACCTTTCTTCTTTAGAGCGAAAGCTGTAGTGAGAGCACAATAAGGGTCACGTGCGGTATTGTAGTTGTCCGCCGCCGCTGGTGTCCATAAACACTATAACTAAAAAAACATTAATAGAAACTCAAAGAACTGAAAGAGATTCGATCTTGGTTTCCTTGCGTGCCGACTCAGTATTCTGTCACTGAGCCATGCTGGTCCTGAAAACTAGGAAGCAAACTGGGCTTAGGTGGGCTTGACGGCGCAAAAGGAATTATGTTAGTATACGATATGAAGGATTGTAAAGCACTAAAAAACGCTCTGCGAATTTCCTCACGAGTGGGTTGCTGAATGCTCTAACCAATGACCGAAGCTTCAGACGTAATTCTCCGTTGTCGTCACGCAGAGGATGAAAAATGTGCGAAATTCTATGCACGTGTGCAATGGGTATCGCGTTTCTCCAAAGAATGAATGACGAAAGATGGCGTATGAAATCCTTAACGAATAAAATTGTACTAAGCTGCGGTGCCTTAAACTTAATATACTGCCACAAGGAATTTCATTCAAACTAGCAAATAAGTACCTTTTTTAGTGTTGCCTTTAGATATTTTTTGTTATGAAAATGAGGTAATGCTTAATATCCCAAAAATTGTTCTAATCAGGCCTTTACGGAAGTCCGATATATGCGCTCATAAAGTTTTACTACAGTAGTCCTAATTCATTGTAATATGTATATTTATCATTTAATTTTTTTATCTTTTACCTCTATAAAAAGAAGGTGGACTCCTTCAAGACTACAATAAAGTTTTTCATCCATCCATCCATTTTTATATACCCGAATGACCTGTCAAATGTTAAAGTACTCATTTTTGGCCAATCCCTCAAAGTGGGTTCGTGCCACTGGTTTTCAAGGACAAACGAACAAAAAAAATTCCTCCGTACTACACCAAAAGTAATATAATTATTGCCGTTTTGAGTACCCTGCAAGTGTGCTCGTTTCAGTTACACAAAGAGTGTTTTAAAATGACTCTAAAAGGCCACTCTTGCAGCTCTCGCTGTGACTGTGCTGCTCGTTTCACGCAGGCATGGCGGTTTTTTTTTTCGCTTGTTTCTTGTCTTCACTGTTCTTTTAAAGTTGAACTTACTCACATCAACAATTATTGATCATGTTATTAGTGAAACAAGGCAGGGCCACTGAAAAGAAAAGAAAATGCGCCCCGTATATGCATGTTTCACTGCAGATGTCGTCGAAAGACGATATTCTTGCGTCTAAAGAGAGTGAGCACGGCGTTTATTTCATGTTCTGCACGAGACAATCTGTGAATGGTATTCTGGAGTCATGCGTTAGAACGCCTTGATGCGTGCAGTGGAGGTGAACAAAACGCGCGGCGTGCGCGCCCGTCTTAGAGGCGATAAGGTGTAGAAAGCAAGGCGACTGGTAGGTGTCGTGTCGTTTTAGCAAAGCGTTAGGAACACTTGCCTTTTCGTGCATAGCGTTGCATTGTCACCGCAGTGGGATAAACACTATGATCATTAAAATCACTTCTGTATGCATTTTATAGAGTAAATAGACATATATGAAATAATTACGTATCGTTATTATGCCTCAGATATGCGCAATGTTTGCTTTTTAATTGACAATTGCAAAAGTATGAACCCTGAACTTTGAGAAATATTGACGGGCGCTGCGGGTGGTGTTAGATTTTAATCGTTTCGGGTATTGTTTCGGCTGACAAACAGACATGTCTACCGGCAGACAGACAGACCGACCAAAACTTTTGCGTCCAAGGTCCCCAAGAAAGACTACCGTCTTTTGAAATCGCGGCGTATTAATGGCGTGAATGATGATGAGTGGGGCTAAGCTTCGAAGGGTTTTATCGATAAACCGTGAATCATCCGCTGGCCGCGTCTGTCCGTCCATCAGTTCGTACACACGTGTATCCGTTTGTCTCTCTGTCAGTGAGTTCATTTGCCGTCCGTTCATCTAGCGAACACTCCGTGTACCGCCATCTCGTATTTTAGCATAATATTGCTACGTATGCCCTTTCCGTGTCATCACAGATCGTCATGTGCTGTGTTGGCTTTCTTTTCTGGAAGACCTCACTGTACGACTTGGTCGTTAGGCATTACGCCTACAGGAGTATTTCTACTCCGTTGCTTATAAGTCTGGACGTCTCCATCTGGACGCCGATTGCTTATGCCGCTACCCTGTCCATCAGCCCGACGAATCAGACATCGAGCCTAGCCTCAGCGTCATGTCAATGTCCCAGCTTCCTTGCGAAAACCTATTGATCATCTCGAATCTGCTCCGAACGACGCGTCGCTTCGCATGTACGTCCTCCTGAATGGCACGCTGTACCGTCGTAGCCTCCAGCCAGATGGCCCTGAGCTCCTTGTTGTCGTGCCGAAACCTTTGCGTTGAAGCGTGCTGCACGAGCTTCACGATGAACCAACTGCTGGTCATCTGGGTGTATCTCGGGCGGACGAGTGCGTGCGTCGCTGCTTCTTTTGGCGTGGTCTCGCCAGGTCCGTTTGCCATTACGTGTCCTCCTGCGATAAATGCCAACGTAGGAAGCGACCTACTGCACCACCGGCCGGACTTCTTCAATCGATATTCATTCCAATCGAACCTTTCTTCCGTGTTGGTATAGATATTCTCGGTCCTTTTCTTGAGTCGAAATTGGGCAACAAGTGGGTCCCCGTTGCTATAGACTACGCGACTAGGTATATCACTCGAGCGCTCCCCGCCAGCACCGCTACTGACGTTGTGGATTTTTCGCTCCATGATGTCACCCTATGCCATGGCGCTCCTCGCCAATTACTCACGAATCGCGGCCGCGCATTTTCGTCCCGAGTAATCGACGATATTCCGCGCTCTTCCTCGACGCAGCACAAGTTGACCACTTCCTACCATCCGCAAACAAATGGCTTTACCGAACGCCTAAATCGCACCCTCACGGAAGTGCTCGCGATAGGTGTTCTCCGACCACCATGAATGGGGCCCGGCACTACCTCACGTGACCTTCGCGTACAATTCTTCGCGCCACAACACCACTGGTTGTTCACATTTTTATTTGCTCTATGGCCGTGATCTAACGTTATCCCTCAACATCCTATTTCTAAACATAACAACGCCGTCAACCGAATGTGCACGCGACGTAATTGTTCGTGCAGACAATGCACGTCAGATCGCCCACTCTAGACTTTCGATTTCGCCCCGCCTCGGTGGTCTAGTGGCTAAGGTACTCGGCTGCTGACCCGCAGGTCGCGGGTTCAAATCCCGGCTGCGGCGGCTGCATTTCCGATGGAGGCGGAAATGTTGTAGGCCCGTGTGCTCAGATTTGGGTGCAGGTTAAAGAACCCCAGGTGGTCGAAATTTCCGGAGCCCTCCACTACGGCGTCTCTTATAATCATATGGTGGTTTTGGGACCTTAAAAACCACAAATCAATCAATCAATCAATAGACTTTCGATTTCGCACCCAGAAAGCCATCCACGACAGTCGGCATGTTGACCTTCGCTTCTCACCCGGTTCTCTCGTTCTCCTGTGGTGGCCAGTTCGTCGAGTTGGTTTATCAGAGAAGTTGTTGTCTCGCTACATGGGTCCTTATACCGTATCATCCGCCAGGTAACCAACGTCACCTATGAGACCATTCCTGCATCTGAGACCACAAGCCTGCTTGCAACCACACCCAGTGATGTTGTGCACGTCAGCAGGCTAAAACCTTACCACCTGTCCACTGAAGACCGTAATTATTATGCACCGAGACGGCACTTTTACTGCCGGTGGGGGGGGGGAGAGGGGTAATGCTACGTATATGACATATCAGCGCTCAGAAGACGACAACAAGGAAGTGGTCTGTCGGCTGTGTGTGCTGTCATCCATCTTAGTCGATGCTATACGCATCAGTGTGAATATAAATTCTAATTAGACACGCCTCGCGTTATTTTTATGTAACAATATATTTATTATATACAAGTACCGCCATCCAGCTGACATTCCAAGGACTAAAATAAGCGGTCGCTACTACATACAGCAGACGCACGAGACACGCCTCATGGAGCTTCAGCCCCTAAAACACCGGGCTACGCTACCGAAGTACCATGTTTGTTCTTTTCATCCCCATCTGTTATTTCATTAGTAGGAAGACGTATTTATTTGAATATTTTTTCTTTGTTTTCGAGCATTAGAACTAAATGAGCTTGGTTCTTCAATCGTCATGTGTAGCTGGCAAGCACAAATTATTGGTGGTGAGCGTACTTTAAAGCAATGCAGAACAGCATCATGGCCACTTATTTTAACACATTCTCTTCTCTGTGTAAATATGAACATTTTGATTAGATAATTGTAATAAAATATTCCTCAGCCAACTGCAGCTATAACTTGTGCTTGAATGCTAGACGTTTTCTCATTCACGAAGAGTCTGGCGCTTTGTGATTGCTGTTAGAGTGGTAGGCTGCTGACCTAAAGAACGCGGGTTCGATCCCAGGCAATGCAGTCGCATTTAGGTGTAGCTGAAGAAATGCTATGTGACCAATTACTGGGCGATGTCAATGCATGGTAAGCAACAACAAATAGTCGTAATTTCCGGAGTCATCAACTTTGCGCTTCTCAAGAATATATCCTAAATTTGGGACTTAATATGCCAGCACGTAATAATCTGATATTATCGCTGACTAAAAATTCTGGAAACTTTCCAAACACTTTAAGGAAATAGCGAGGACTTTTGATTGATATCAACGGACATGCCAGTGTGGTTTATTTACTGGCTTTTTACGATCAGTGAAAAATCTTTCAAAAATGTACTTTAGAACCCTCTCAACAAAAAGAATGCTCTGTAAAGTACAATATTTCCACTTTGGTGATACGTTCAACACGTATTCCTGCACGGATGTCAATTTTTGTTGATTCGAGCTTTTGGATATGGCTTCAGAGCTACGAGCACTACAGTTGTTCCTTCCAAATATTCCCTATTGCTTTCATACAGTAAAAACAACAAAAATAAATCATACCATCATTTTTAGGTTAAGAAGCTTGAGGAACTTCCAAAGATCTCCCAGTGATCATTCTTCTAGGTCGTTGTGGAAACCCTCCTGGTGGACGACGCATCGGTGGACGAGTTGGACTCGTTACACGAAAGCGTGCCCCAGATCTCTGAGGTAGTCTGCTAGCACTGGCACCAAATGTGCCCTCATCTAGCATTATGCTTAAAACAATTGCAAAAGCGGCTACAGCGAGAAAAATGCAGAAACTGGGAGCTTTCGTCATCGTTAATACTATCCGAACGCTGCATATTCTCTGTAGGAGACGCAGAACCTTATATACTCGTTTTAGCAAAGCACACATGAACAAAAAAGGAGCGTCAATGTCTACATCATTTCATACCAATCAAACTTAATGAGGAAGATGCGACGTCATCATTAGCGTCTATTAGCATAAAAGACAACAGGTCATTTTAAAGGTCCATCTGCAGCAAGGGTATTATTAAAGTGAGTGCATATTCGCAGCTCTTAATGTGAAGCAAAGTCGTGTCACTTACAGCATGTGGCTTCGCCACGTAGACTGATGCGGCTCCGAGATGTCTGTGTTCTTTCCATGTCATCCATTTCTCGTGCTACAATTAGATTATTACCCTTTATGAGTCTGGCAGTCTTAGTTTTAACGGTCACCTACGATGATTCATGGACGCAGCACTTATTTAGTAACAAATCTGTTTTGCACTACATATAGTACATGCAAGCACTGTACCGTCTTTGAACTATCACTTAAACAAGTAACCAATTTTTCTTTCCTTCAAATGTATTTCTGTTGTATATCATGATGCGTCATAAATTGGTATTTGTAGTATCAACACTGCAAATTTCATACAAACCAATGGCACTTTTCAAGAAAACATTTTATCGAGTATTTGTATGGGCGAACTTCCTATATGAAGTACTGCACAACCAATTGATGAATATGTATGTTCTTACAATTTCCTATGCAATCCCCGTGAAATGTCGGCTTGCCTTTTTTTTTCGCAACGTGATGTCTTTACTCTTTCTTTTGTTCTTCCTCAGTAAATGTCAAGCCAAAGCTATGATGTTTCATGTTATAAAGGATAATGACACCCTTTATTTTCCACACCACTTAGTAGAGTGTTGCTATATAAAAAAGCTGGCTTTACCAAAATCGAAAGTAGTTGTGAGGGCAAATAGTGTTAAAGGTGATACCACCTACAGTAATAAAATAGGGATTCGGCATGTTCACTTAATAGGGATTCTGCATGTCATTGAAATATCAGCGGTGCAGAGGTACAGCTGGTCACAGCCCAAGAGAGGCCTAAAAGACTAATGAGCAGAAATAACAATTTAACACTCTATACTTCAATCCCACAGACCGCACGAACTATATCACTTGAAAACTTAGTTATATAGAATGTTATGTGTTATCAGCTGAGCACTTTATGTGGTCAGCATGGCAGCGTCTAATCTCGTCATGGTATGTCACATAGTCATTATTCATATAGAAGATGTATGCGCAACAGAAATTGACTGAATTCTGCTACAGGTCACCGGTGCGTGTAATATAAAGAGGGCTACAGTGAGCCCAACAAAGGGGTGATGACGTAGACGCTCAGCGTATTTCGTCGCTGATGGTTGTCCTTTCTACAATATCCTGTGTTCAACGACCACATGCTGACCAGGGCCCCGTCCGCTGGCTTTTCTAACCGTGTCAGAATAATCACTTATCTCTGTTTCCCACTTTATGTTGTCCTCAACACTTTCCTTGTGAACCACTGCTCAAGCGTCCCATCTTGATGTATGCAGTTGCGGGGTTAACTTTTCTCTTCGTTTGCATTTCTCTTCATTCGTTGGGAGGCTCAATCAAGGAGTATAATGAAATGAAGAAGGCTCAATAGGAGGCTCAATGAAACGAAGCTCAGGCACCTTTCCCTGCATGTCGTAAGAAACTGAAAAGGGGCATGTAGAGAAACACTGCACCTTTTTGCCGACTGAGCAATTGCAAATTTGGTGTACGTAGGGACTTCATGTTATTATTGCACGAAGTGTACATGCGCCCAACATTAGAATTTGGATGTGTGTTTTTCTCGGGTGGACCTGCTAATAATACTAAACTGTTGATCACCCTCGAGCGGCCAGCTCGGTGCTTGTGTCTTGGGCTCAGTATACATCTGCACCCATTAGTTATTCATTAGGAAGCGCTTCGGCCTTCATTTCTCTGTCGTTTACGCTTATTAACGGTGCAAACACTTCTAAAATTTTATAGGTTGTTTGTAAAAATAGACGATAGTTTTTATCGGTGATCCAGACTCCTCCTTTGTCGCCTCTTGGCCATGTTTTAGCACATCTCAGATAGTACTAAAACACACTGTAAAGTATGAAGGTCAACATCAAAAGAGTGATTGTACCTATTAACTCAAATCAGTTGTTCATGATAAAATATGGGGAGATTTTCTCACCCGAATTTAAACTTCAGTACCGAAAATAATTAAACAACTGGTTAGAAGAATTCCTGGTACACTCATAGACATGTAACATATTAGCTACAGTTGTCTCGTTGAATGAGGAGAGGGCAGGCCTAGACATTGTCTGCCCACGCCTGCCCTGACTGATGATTCACCGTGAGGCCACCCGATTTCACTCCGGTTTTTGAAGCTGAGGTAATGGCTGTGATCATGGCAGTGCAAAAATTTGTGATGGATGAAAGTGGGCGATAGTATTACCAGTTTTCATTTTACTATACACAACTCTTCGAGCTTCAAATAACTGGCGTGCCCTCAAAGCACTACAGAATTTAGTTCCACATCAGCTGTAGCACCTAAATCTAATGTGAGCCCCAGGTCACTGTGGGTAAAAATTCAATGAAACAGACGTCGCTTTAACGCGTGCATCGCTAGAACTCAAAATACTTCCGTTTATTTCAGTGGTAGAATACTTGACCGCATTCAGGTATGGAAAATTAGCAATTAACACAAATGTTAATAAATAAATAACAACGTGAACGAAGTACAAGCGTCCAAGCCTTCTAACGAAGACTAATTAGAGTAAATGACGAAATTCAAAAGTGACGGTCACTTGATTCTGACGCCCTGTCATCCCGTCGAACATGTACCTACACGGGGCTGGTCTGACAGTATCACCCGTCTGTTCATTTGTGGTACAATTACAAAGTATTGCACGCTACTTTCTGTCAAGTCACCAATACTCACATATAAAACACGACTTCTCATCAGTTATCTTTCTAGAATATTCCTACTCTTAATCAAAATGGGTTTATTACGCATAGGCGCCTGATGTCTGCCATAGGGACGCCTTAGCGATGCCTTTAATGCCGTATGTAATTTCACTCATACTTCTAATACAAGAACACTATTTCAGTGATGTGCTCAAAAATGTTTTTAACTCTTGTGAAATATAAGTAATCTCTTTAAAATTGTTCTGAAGAGGCTATCACGACATTCTAAAGCAGGAGCCCAAAAGCATATTCCTTGTAGCCTTAGGGGAAGGTGATATGTGTCCTTAACACGTTATTTTTTGTTTGTTTGTTTGTTTGTTTTAATCTCCAAACGTTTTCAAAAACTTTTTAAAATTTCAACTACTCATTCTTTACCAAGCCCCCAGTGTGGCAACGTGCCATTGTTTTTGAAAGAAAAACAAACAAACAATAAGTACCCTTTCAATGCAGCTTTCCTATGACGTTTGGGGAACACGAGTACCCTCCTCTGCAGGCCCTATTTCGGACTTAGCACAGCTTTCAAAGAATTTTTTCTCTAAAAACAGCATACTGCGGCCCTCTGCAGGAGTCCGATTAATGAAGCTGACGCACCCTTACGTGCTTGACCCCTCGTCGTTTTCTTTATTGTAAAAAGCAAGCATGATGTAGCTTGTGCTGTTCGCGTAATAGTAAAGCCTTAGTTTTTAGCATTATTTCATATGTGTGATTCGGCGCTCCCCAACCATCGTAAAGGTTATCACATATATGGCGATTAACTACCGTGACGGGTGCATGCGGGTATTTTTGCAGTCAGTATTTTCAGGAAGCTAGATTGAAGCGTCTCTCACTGAAGATATAATGTAGCAGCTTGCGATCTATGAAGCTCTAATGCACAATCGATCTCAAGTCTGTCATTTCCGCAATACGTCGCTGCTGCCGCAGATCATCACGTCATCAATGCCCTTACCATTTTTCAGTATTTTTACAGTGGTGCTCTGACCTTCATGGGCCCTTGTGATGCACTTAATGAATTATCAAAGGGGAGCTCTCGAAATAACGTTAAAGGAAATGCAGTTAGGAGTATGCAGCCATAATTTTGGAAACATTGTTTCAATTACATAGCGGACAATCAGGCCACGATGGCTTCTCTCATGAATTCTCGGAATATATGCGTGGTAACGACATTCATCGCGTTGACTGGTGGTCTGTTTTCGTCTTCGCTCGTATTGCAGATTGTCACAGCCTCTTTGGCAGATTTCCTACAATTTATTGAGCACACAACGAAGGTTATACAATACAATGAGAAGCTCCTGTGAATTAATTTTTTAGGAGATGGAATAAACTGCTGTATTTTTTTTTCTTAACAGAACCCCTTGTGACTTACCATTTCACGAAACCCCACTCGCCATTGATGGCTTTAAGCCTTGAAACTCAAATAACACTCAAGGCTTAAGAGAAAAAAATCACAGCTTTGCCACAAAGGCGAAGAATTGAACACGTTAAGAAAAAATTAGAAGGTCACGTGCAGAATGGCAAGCAGGTGAAAACGTGCCCCTTGTTTATCACACACAAATGACGCACGAAACGTACTCACAGGTACAGATGAACAAGAATAAGTGTAGCAGTTGTTCCTTTGCTGCGTCTGAAAGGTGCAATCTTTTCGCAATTAGAGGCTGTGCAACATTTTCAGTGACCTTTGTGCGCCCCGAAACTACAATAGAATCATGCCAGTGCACTCCCGACGCCCGCCAAGACGTATGATCCTCCATACCATGAGATAAGGGCGCGCGAGAAATCGTCCACTTCCTTCTTTCCGCGGGCCAAAGTACGCGTGAGAGATAAGAGTCGCCGCACGCTCATGTCCCAATCTTGCTGATAATGCTGAAAACACGTTAGCCCCCACCCCCCTCCGAGATGCCCGCTAACAGTGGTAAGTGGTAGATAAAAAAAGCTTGCCATTTAGACGTTTAATGAGGTACCGCTTGGTGGCTCAGTTATACACGCCTCGCCTTCACAACGCGGAGGTCGCACGTTCGATTCCGCTCGCCCAAGTCTTTTTTCCTGGATTTTCAAAGACAATAGTCTTTCTTGGGGACCTTCGACGCAAAAGTATTGGTCTGTCTGTTAGTCTGTCTGTGTGTACATTTGTCTGTTCTCCACTCTTAACGGTATCTGGTACTTGAAACGGCCAACGCCATCCGCAGTGCCCACCATTGTTGCTTAAGTTTGAGCGATTATGCTTGTGCTATCGTCAAATAAAAAGCGCTCATTGCGCATGGCTGGGGCACCATAACAACACATATATATTCTGCATGTTCATCTTTTACTAGAAAAGGCATACATAAGTAATTTTGAGTGAGGACCGTAGCACTTATCACACTGCGCTGACCATGCAACGCTTGCATGGAACGAAGAGAGTTTCCCGCGCTTTGCTAAGTTCGAGACGATGGTGGCACCTACCGTCACCTTGCGTTCTACACCTTATCACTTCTGAGATGGGCGGGTATGCCCATCTCAGAACCACGCGCTTCGTTTTTTTTAAAGACTTCCAGATGGCGCTCGTGTATCACGTGTGACGTGACTAGATGCACTCGTTCGCCTCGGCTGCACGCTCGAGGCACTCTAACGCAGCGCCTCCAGAATACCACTCACCAATTTTCTTGCGCAGAACATAAAATAAATGTGTTGTTCTCTTTCCACACGCAAGACTATCGTCTTTCGACAAGATTTGCAGAAACATGCAGATACGGGGCCATTTGTTTTTAGTTTTCATGTATATAGATGCGTATACATATACGGTGCATGACATCGACGCCAATACCCACGCCGATGACCATGCCGATGCCCACACCGGCGTTGAAATCATGCCGAGTGTGTACATATGAGTGCTATCGCAATAAAACAATGCAGTCTAACAAAACTTGCAATGTGTTCAATACAGTGGTAAATGCATCCTTATTTCAAACTGTGCACGCGCAAAACATGGCAACGTAAGACACCTATATATAGAGTAAACAAGCATTGGTTCATAGCTAACGAGTTTTAGGTACAATAATATTGGAGGAATTCCCACAACTAAATAGTCGCGAACACCTATGTAGCCAATGAGAACAGAAGAAACATTTGCCATGGCCATTATAGAAAACAGATTGAAGATGGAGCTCGGAGGAGAGAAAGGAGAAGTGGCCAGGGCCACGCTCTAGATATATATTTTTTTATCGTTCTGTCAACAATAAACCGAAGACGTATCGGTTCTGCGGTCTCTATGGTCCTTCTGAAACATGGTGCCGTGACCAGAATATCTGAGGACAGACGCAAAGACTTCAACACCATTCGCAAATTGACTGCATTAGCGGTTCTTTGTTGCAAAGGTTGACCTAAACGAATGGTGCTTGGGGGTTAATTATGACATTGATTTTGCAAGTGCTATGGACGTCCCTGTGCGTTCTACGTCAGGGGCGTTCGTCAGTAGGAGTCATGGTGCCCGTCGCGTCTTCCAAGGCACTTGTATTCGACGTTGTTGTCCCTATGGGGACTATTGCCGAGAACGTCGTTGATGCGACGGCCTCAACAGTCGATCTCTCAGAGGTATACTGCGTGTAGCATAAGGGAGCTCACAACTTCCAAGTCACCGTGAATAGCATGGTCTCCACGCCTCTAAATGTCAATGCTGGCTGTCTGGTGATTGGCGGCGAGCGTGCTCAAGTCATCCCCGTTGGCCCACAAGTGGCCAACGTAGCCTGCCTGTTCCTGCTATCGTTCGTCTCAAACGAAGCTCTCGTCCAAGCGTTAGGGCCAAACATTCTAAGCGTGAAAATGCACGCGACAGCAACGAGCGATGCGACGTAGATCGTCTTCGCGCGATCAGTCGCTAGCGCAGGCAAACCTCATTCACGCGACGGCTTCGGCGAGCGAACTTCACTGTTGCTGGCATGAGGCCGTCTACTCGCACCAAAAAAACCGCGTAGTGAGCGGTATGCAATATAAAAATAAGATATATTGTTGTGTAATAGAACGGAAAGTGTTTATGAATGCCTTGCAACACGTTTTTTATATGCACATTCGTAAACATTGCATTATTTCTTGTTGCGCATACGTGACTAGGGCAGGGTCACGTGCACCTATGTAGTCTTTGTCTTTTCCGGTTTTTCGCTATTGGCTGTTTGAGCCGAGCACTTGCGGGTGATGAGCGATGGTTTCCAAATCTGGAAAACCGAGCGATCGCGTGAAAACTACTCCGCGACACGTCGCGCGAATGCCCTGTTTCATCGCTCATAGCATCGCTCGTCGCTGTCGCGTGCATATTCGCGCTTATGAGGTTTGCTCTTTATCCCCATATGCCAAGGTGCTCACTGTCACCAGTGGTTTGATGAGTGGGTGACGCGGCGTACTCACTGAGACGCGGTTTGTTCGAATGGAGATGAACGCAGCTAATCCTGTGCCGAACTACCTGCGCATTTCCGGTCACTATGCCACGTTTGACTACAGTGGTCTCCAGCGTGTATGTCGAAGATGTGGCTCATGGAACCATCTACGAGCCCAGTGCACAACACTATAAAATGGTCGCTGCGGCGTGAACGGTCACGTTAGTGAAGGATGTGACCGCCCGTGTCGACGCTGCGGGGACGGCCACCCAACTGTGGTTTGCCCTGTCCGCCGCTATTATTCAGACGCTGCCGCTGGTGTTTTTCCACCACTGACACCGGCAACGGAACCAACTACCGACTCGGGGGACGCGGAGGTGGTCACTGACGCTGTGCTGGCTTCACCCCTAGGAGTTCCTTCGAACGAAGCGCACAACAAAAGCGCGATTGTCAACGCCACGCTCGGCACGTCGGCCTTCCCGATGGTGCAGGAACCGTGCGCTTCGAAAACGCAGCGCACGGCCCTGCAAACGGCGTCGGCGTCTCTTCTGTGGCGCCACTTGATGTTCAGTGTACAATTGACCCCAGTTCTCAGGTTGCTGTTGCTAGAGTTGACCCTACGACCTCTGTTATACCGGAAAACAGTGCCGAAAATACCACAGTCTCTTCTGTCGCTGCCGCTCCGACCACTTCGACATCGCGTCGAGCACGTAAAAAATAGCCCTCACGAAGGGTCCCTACACCAGCCTGCCGAGACGTAGACAGTGTTTCCAACATCAAGGTTGTGGATCCAAGGTTCCCGGTGGCCCAGTCCTTACTTCCACAGGACACGTCTTCACAGGCTCAGTCCTTACTTCCACAGATAGTAGTGTTGGACTGCCGAGCCTTGCCGAATCCGACGTCGACGTGGAAGCTCCATGTGAAACCAAGAGAGGGCACATTTCAAGCTCTTGCTCCGATGAGCGCAGTGATGGCCGTGGTAAATCCAAACGGTTCAAAAAACTTTGGCCCTCTTTCGGAAAGTCGAACAGTGCATTGTGGTCTGGTTGAGGAAGTGTCCCCTGGATACCTTCCAGGAAATCGTCTAGAACTATGCGTCCAGGTTAGTCTTTACTTTAGGATATGGCTACTACACTGCATATTATTTCATTGAACGTTCAGGGTTTTTGCAGTCCGGCAATACAGGCTGAAGTGATTAGTGTCGCCCGTGCTGCGAATTGTGATGTTTTGTGCTGCAACAAGTTTCTTGTCGCTATCTGACGTGCTGGCTCTTAAACGAACGTTCAGCCTAGATTGTTATTTCTCTTTTGCTACATCTCGTTGTACGTGAGTAGGTATTATTAAATTTAATCAGGCTTTATTACGGGATCAACATGCTTTTTACGATGGTATGGGCAGGATTTTGGCTTAGACTGCAGGTAATTTTCTTTCAGACAAAGGATACTGTATGTGTATGGGCCATCACATGCTGGACAGTCTAGTGGCATTTTTAGAGACCTGGATTGGTTTTTTTCTTGACGATCACAATATCATTGCGATTGGCGACTTCAACTGCGTTCTGAATACGCGAACCAATGTACAAGGTCCTGGCTTGGGCCGGACTTCTTGGAATTCATGCCAGCTGTGACGCCTTGGCCACCACTTTTCATTACTGAACGGGCACATTGTAGTGCGTGGAAATACCTTTGTTTTGACATGGCGACGCGGAAGATTCTCCAGCAGACTCGACCGGGCTTATATCCAACGTGCGTTAGAGGCGTTTGTCTCCGATTTATGCGTTCCGTCTTTCCCACCTTCTCCTGTGTACGTATCTGATCATCGTCTTATTGTCTTGAAGCTTGAAGTTCCACTTTTTTTTTTCGGAAAAGTCATGGTGTCTTGATGTTTGCGTGCTGCAGAACGCGCGCTCAAGATCAGATTTGTCACGCGCAATACGTGTATCGCTCACGGCACCTGGGCCTGAAGATTGGAATGCGCTTAACACACAGTGGCGCCAACACTGCGCAGTAGAGGGGCGTTCGCTTTGTCGACGCATTTCTGAAGAGCTTGCTGATACTCGATGAAGTCACGCATTGCTTTGCCCGCCGAAACGCCTTCAGATCTGATGCGAGCTTGGCAGCGTGCACTACGTGAACGCTTTCAGCGCTTGACTGCTGCTTCGTCGCTTGCGGCTGCAGCATGGCGCTGTAGACACAACCCATACGCACATCCCGGGGTGCTGCACTACGCGAGACATTCGTTTTTTTTTAGAGACGAAGCTCCTTATAGCGGCACCCGTTCGTCCCCCGTAGAATGTAACAAGTATAACATTTTTACCTCCAAAGTGGTGCTGGTGAAAGACTTCTTCTGTGCGTTGCTGAAAAATAAAAAATAGTGCTCAATGTACATGTCAATGGCTGCTAATGGGGAATGTGAGACAGGAGCATTCGGCTTTTAGTTAACGCGCAGGCTGCAATTACCATTAGCAGCCATTGGCATGTACATTGAGCACTATCTGACAAGAAAGGGTTGCTAGGTTATACTCGCGGGGTGTAACCTCCTTAGCTTCAAAAAGGTTTAGCGAGCGTTGAACCGCAGGGCCATGAATACAATGAACTTGTGTATACTATGAATGAACTCGAGGTGGTTAAAAATGGGAAGTAGATACGAAGCGCAAACCGTAAGAAAGTAAAAGCCGAATTCTCCGCCTCTCATTTCCCATTAGCACCCATTGGCATGTACATTGAGCACTATCCGACTGAAAAAGTTTGCTACGTCATACTCGCTGGGCGTAACCTCCTTGGTTTTCGAAAGGTTTTGCGAGCGTTCGGCCGCAGTGCCATGAATACAGTGAACTAGTGTATACCAAGAACTTGAGGTGGTTAAAGGTGGGAAGTGGACCCGAAGCGCAAGCCGTAAGAAAGTTTGCGTGTGCCACTTCTTATTTAGTCCTTGGAATGTCCGCTGGATGGCGGTGCTTCTATATAAGGAATATATGATGAAAAGATGCGACATGGTGGTACTTGGAGTGTTGAATAGATGGACGAACGGACACATAGACAGATGCATGGATGGACGCATGAACGGACGCAGGGGCGGCTGCATGGACGAACGCAGGGAAGGACGCACGAACAGACGCACGCACGGACGGGCTGATGGACGCATGGACGGTCACACTGACGGACGCATGGACGGACGGAAGCAAGAACGAATGGACGGACGAATTCTTCGCACCATTCTCCATCATTCACTCCGTGGATATGCTGCCTTTTTTTTGGGGGGGGGGGGGCTATCACAGTCATCTGTCTCTATGGCAGCACAAATACCACCTGCGCAGCCGCTTCCTTCGCGTGATCGATCTGTTTTCTTGGCGCATTTTGAAGCAATGTCGTGTTCAGCCATGCGGACTAACTGTGATGAAACACCACCAATGCTTAGTTTACTCCGTATTCCAAGAAGCTGTGGATTGCCTGCACATCCCTACGTCGGCTGAAGAGGTAAAGGCGCCGCTGAAATCTATGAAACGTGGATCGGCCCCTGGGCCACATGGTTTTCCTGTTGAGTTTTGCTTGAGATTTCGGAATGAGATTGGTGCTACCTTTACCGTGGTTATCCAGCGATGTTACGAGGACTGTGTCTTTCCATACAGTTTTCGAGATGGACGCATTGTCCTTATTCCAAAAAGTGATGCTTCCTCTGTTAATCCTGAAGATTGGACACCTATCATGTTCCTCAACGTTGACTATAAAATATTCGGGGCAGTAGTCGTTGAACCTTTGAAGGGTCTGTTGAACGCCCTGGTAGGTCATCACCAGACTTCATCAGTGCTTGGATGAGAAATACGCGGCTTGTCATTTACCACACGTGATATCATAGCATATCATACCATATCATACTTTGTCGCAATCTGCGCGTGGTATTCTTGTGTCTTTGGACCATGAAAAAGTGTTCGACCTACTAAAGCACACGTATACCTTTAATGTTCTCACAGCCTTTGGTTTTCCTCATTCGTTTCTGGAAATGATTAGAAATACCTACACTGGTCTGAAAAGCACACTAGTTCTGGATGGCTACGTGGGGCCTGTCAGGGATGTCCATTGTCTCCTGTGCTATTTGTCGTCAGCCATGAGCCATATTTGCGTGCTCTTGACGCAGATTCAAACGTCCGAGGTCTTGTGCTTCCTGGTAGCAGTGTCGTCAAAGTCACAGCTTTCGCTGATGATATAATCCTGTACGTTTCAGACTAAGATAGCCTTTCACGCAGCCTGCGTGTATTTTGCCAGTATGGAGACATTTCAGGTGCAACGTAGAACTTCTCCAAATCCCGGTATTTCTTCATTGCCTCTCCAAACTCCAGGCTTAGCGCTGGTTTTCTTATGCAGCCAGCCGCGTCCCTTCATATCTTACGTATTTTATACAACCACTACGGCATTAGCGAATTCATTTGGTTAATCCCTCTTGAAGAAGTAAGACTGAAAATTCAGCATGCACAAATTTTTGACTTCCCGCTTTCTGAGTGAAGATACCTTGCACAGACTGTATTTTGCTGTCACATTTGGTACCTTTCTCACGTCGTGCAACCATCTTTACGTATCTTGCAGTCACTGCAGTCTGCTTTGTGTTACTTTTTTTGGTCAGGCGGCACTGAGTTGGTCTGTCGTGCGGCACTGGGACAGCAGTGTTCTCAGGGAAATTTTGCTTTCCCTTCAGTGTCCATACGCTGTAGGCTGCTGACCCTGCGCTTCCTTTTGGGCGTAGTGCAAGGAGAGGAATCTCCCGCACGAACGCTTGCATATTACTTTTTAGGTACTCACCTTTGGCGTTTGATGCATAATATGCACTGGGAACCACAGTCAATAACACTTACTGCGTTTTATGCAACAACTGTTGCATTATTTCGCCATGTCAAGTTGACCTACCCTGGCATAGATGTTTTTAACAACTACATAGTTGTGACAACTGCTGCTTTGTTGCTTCAGTTGGTCCCCTCAGCCCGCCGGGCTCGCTCTAGACGGGTGTCTTAGAGCGCATTAACGGCTTCTTTCCTGCCTGGACCACTCCGAGACTTTGTGTGGCGCCTGGGAATGGGTGTGCTTCCCACTCTCGACCACCTCGAAAGGTCGAGAATGGTCTGGTCAGAAACATGTCCGAACTGCTCCCTTCGGGAAACAAATCAGCATTTTCTGAGGCATTGTGTCATTGTTCGCGTTTTTTGGAGAGCCGTACGTGCCAGATTTCGCTGCCTCAGAGTAAATCATTTAGTTTCTTCTTGGTGTGGTTGGCGAGGCTGCTTCGCTTGTCTTCTCACTGTTGCCGGCTCTTTCTGCCTCTGGCGTAACCGCTGCGAGACGGTTGCAGCGGGCCGCCGCCGCCGCGCGCTCAGCCCGATCCTAAAGCGATTATACTCGCAGCTGCTGTTTGTTTTGTCGGAGGAGCGCTTCTTCCTCGGTGAAGAGGAATTTCTTCGACACAGGTTTTGCCCTCTTGTGTCAGTCTGTGACGGACGAGTGAAACTTGTCTTTCGGCAAGTTTAGTATTGGTAGGCGGATGTGTCGATGCGCTGGCACAAATTGCATGCCAACATGTATATATGCAAAACGTACAGCGGTAGGCTGATGTGTCGATGCGCCGGCAGAAATGGCATGTCAACATGTAAATATGTAAAATGTACATATCCATGCTTTTTTGTGTCTTTTGTTTACTTTGAAATATTTTTGTGCTTGTGTTCGTGTGAGCCATGACGCTTCGAGCAAATGTGAGAATGCTTACGAGCGAGATTGATAAGAAGATCGAAGAAGATGCCGATCGAGCGCAACTCATGAAGCTTCTAAACGAGATCAAGAGCTTGTCACAGACGCTAAGGCAAGTTAACGAACAGACTGAACTGCTTATCGAAGAAGAAGGCATGGAGGCAGAATTTGAAAGAGTTTTGCAGTATGAGATGAAGATCGTCTCCGCAACAACAAAAATTGCGGAGCAATTAATTAGGCGAGTTAGAACAAGCGACGCAACTGACTACGAGAGCAGTCACAGAAAATGTGGGCCCAGTGCAAGGTACTAACCAAATCTCAGGGACGCAAGAGCTTCTTGAGTTGCCACGTCTTGAGATGATCAAGTTTGATGAAGAAGAAAACAGCATGACCAAGTTTTTGGCATCGGTTCGAAACATCGTTGCATAATAGATTGTACATGTCGAAGAATCAAAAATTTAATTACCTTCTGGCGTTTCTGAGCGGGGAGGCTGCGTCAATAATAAAAGATTTGCAGTTTTCTGTTCAGAATTACGAGCATGCAGTCTCTCTTCTGAAAGAAACTTTCGGACAACAAGATAATTTAAAACAGACCTACATAATATAGCTAGCGAACGTGGAAGCATTGAAGAGTATTAAAGTTGTAGATGGGTTGAAGAAACTCTTCCAAAAGTTGCAAGTGACACACAAGCACTGCAGTCTTAAGGAGTGGAAATGGATAGTTACGCCACAGTGATAGCTCCTGTTGTAAAATCTGAGCTACCAGTGGATATGAGGCTTGAGATGAAAATCAAGGAGAGAAAGAAAAACGACAACAGACCAGTAACTACAGAATCAGACTCAGCGTCAAGATACAGCATGAGTAGTTTGAAAGAAATTATGGAGTTTTTAGGGATATATATACGCAGCAGAGAAGAAACTCGGGAGAAAAAATATGACGTGACTCACTCACCACACCGTATGAAGCGGACTAGAACATTTACGCTTCGAATACCTTGATCAAAAAATGCATCTTCTGTGAGATGCCTGGACATTATACGGAAGATTGCAGAGTAAGCATTACCATGAAACAAAAAAGAAGTCTTGCAACGGGAGCGAAGGTGCTTCACATGCACCAGACCTCACAACACGGCGAAGATATGTCTTGCTGACGTAAGCTGCAAAACATGCAAGGGAAGGCACGCGACATTCATATGTCGACGAAGTACGCCTGCAGGAAAGTCAGCACAGCAGGAAAGCGGTGATGATGTTGAGAAAGTACGTATAAGCTCGCAAGCGGACCGGTTAGACACCAGAAAGTCCTGCAACATGCAAGCACAGCAGTCTGGTGAACACAAGTGCATACTACTGCAGACAGCATTTCCGTGGACGGAGGGAGAAGACAGCGGGTGCTACGCACGAATTCTGCTGGACAATTGGAGCGATAGTACATTTATTTTCAAAACATAGTCAAGAAATTTAGCGTGCAAGGTGAGAAGATCCGAAAGGATTACCGTATAATCATTTCGAGGAGGAGAGATGGAACTTGACATGAAAGTAGTCGAGCTCAGCGTGAGGAAGGATCCCACATCAGAGCGGGTCACCATTATCTCAGCAGGAAGATACCAAAGCAGGAAGATACCAAGTGCGGCTACCATGAAAGGAAAACGTAACATTGGGCGACAACAACACCATTGCAGAGAAGAGGCTCATATAGGTTACAAAAAATTTATGCAAAGATAAAGATAACCTCCTAGCCTATGACAAAGCTATCCGATAGTACTTAGAGCAAGGAACAGCAGGAAACGTCGAAGAAGTTGCCGGATCAGATATACAGAACAAATTTTTATACTACATGCCGCATCAAGCGGTAATTAAGAAGGACTGAACAACGACAAAGATACGGATCGTCTTTGACGCATCGTCAAGCCAGAATCCAGGGGAATCCATGAAAGATAACTTGGTAAATGGCCTAAACCTAAACCCCGACAACACAAGTTTGACGATTAACTTTCGACATCACAAGATCGCCATGTCAGCCGACGCGAAAAAAGCATTTTACAGATAAAAGTGCACGAAAATCACTGAGACGACTGCAGTGTATGTGCTGGGAAAGAATACCCAGTGAAGATATGCCAAGCCCGAAGATAAAAACGTTGAGGATGACGAGGGTTACTTTCGAAACTACACCAAGTAGCTTACTTCTAGCGGCCACAATTCATCGACATTTGGATGAACTCGAAGATAAATTTTCTGAAGTTGTGGCGCAACTCCAGAAAGGAATCTACGTTGAGGATGTCTTCCTGGAAGCCAACGAATACTCGTCATCGACAAACATATAGAAAGAAGAAAGAGACATATTTCGTAATGCGGGAATGAATTTAAGAAAATGGACTTCAAACGATGCTGAACTAAAAAAACTATTTGATGAAGCAGGAGATGACCTGGATTGAGAGATAAGAAGAGGGAAGAATCTAGAATTTGGGACTAAAATGGAATTTCATAGACGACGTGTTGAGCTTTCCCAACACTAGATGGCGAAATGACAAGGACATGAGACAAGTCTCAAAAGGACAGCTTTTGCAAGCTACGACAAGGCTATACGACCCTCCAGGTTTTTCGACACCATTTTCAGTTAGAGCAAAAATATTGCTGCAAAAAGTTTGGATGGAGAAACTAAAATGGGACGACCCGTTACCAAGCCGGCATCGATCAGCTTGGAAGGGCTGGTCGAAGGAGCTTCAGCACTTAGATGACTTCACCGTTAACAGATATAACAACAGGCAAGCTGAAGTGAAAGCATCGACTCTACACGTGCTCTCCGATGCAAGTTCAATGGCGTATGGAGCAGCAACATACATTGTAACAGAATACTCCTATGTAAACGATGAAGCAAACTTAATCATTTTAAAAGGTAGAGTCACTCCAATCAAAAAGATTACACTAGCAACAATGGAGTTGTTGGCTGCCACAATATCAGTCAGATCTGCCAGTGATCTAACTGAGACTTTCATCAGCAAACTAAGGAGTGTGAAATTCAGGACTGACTCTCAAATTGTATTACCCTGGATAAAGTCAAACAAGACGAAAGATCTATTTGTTCGCAACCGTGCAGCAGATATCAAGAGCAGTTTCAACAAGACTAAATGGATATATGTTAAAAGGGATGAAAATTTTGCGGATTTGATGACAAGGGGGATGAAGATGAAACGTTTTCTGAATAGCGATTTCTGGTGGAAAGGCCCCACGTAGATCAAGAATGAAAAACAAATGCCTGATTATGACATCACGCAAGAAGCGGACAGTGATGTAAACAAAGACGATGAAGAGACCATTGCAAGCTTTACTACCACAACGAGTCAGGAAAAGTTAATTGATGTGAACAGGTTTGGATCGTACAAGAAAGCATTACGAGTTACCGCGTGCATGATGCGTTATATAGGAAACCAACGAAAAAAAAGCAAAACAGGTTCGCTCACAGGAGAATAATTGGACAAGGAAGAGTTGGTGCTGATAAAGAGAAGCAGAAAACGTTACAAAATGCAGTGACACAAATATACTGATACGTGTATGGAACTGTCGCCCCGAAACCGCTGAATTGGCACCCAAATGAAGAAGACGACAACGTGGTTGTAGTGGGTTGGACTCTCGAGCTTCTCCCGTTGGCCTGCATTACTGTGTGCTCTTTCAGCCGTTAGCAAGACCAGCTCTCGGTGAATAAATCTTCCCCGTAACATCTTTTGGTGGAAGGTGCGGGGTCTTCACACAACCCGGCTCTCGAACTCCACAGTAGACGCCAGCTTTGTCCAGCCGCGATGCCTGAAACTGGCACTCAGGCCTCGCCATCCGCGCCGGCTCCATCACCTGTGATTCCCCCCCCCCCCCATCTTCTCGACCCTGGCACGTTTTCCGGAACGGACAGCACGGACGTTGAAGAATGGCTCGCATTATTTGAGCGCGTCAGCAAGCACTACAGGTGGGACGAAACGCTTATGCTGGCAAATATTCTATTCTACCTTCGGGGTACGGCACGCGCCTGGTATGAGACGCATGAAGAAGAATTAAACAGCTGGGGCACATGCAAGCAAAAGCTTAGCGATTTCTTCGGTCGGTCCGTTGCTCGTCAGATGGCAGCCAGCCAGGAACTCGCGTCGCGTGTTCAATCATCGACGGAGTCGTACGTCACGTACATCCAAGACGTACTGGCACTGTGCCGGAAGACTGACAAAAACATGTCTGAGGCGGACAAGATCAGCAACGTGTTGAAAGGCATTGCTGATGATGCTTTCAACATACTAATGTGCAAGAACTGCACCAATGTCGACTCCATCATATCTGAATGCCGATGATTTGAACAAGCTAAAAGCAGGTGAATCACCCACCACATCGCGAGACTGCCAAACACTGCTGCGACTTCGTCTTGCGAAGATTCCGCAGCGCCCCGTTCACTTGCGCCTCCTGCCAATATCGAAAGAATTGTTCGCCAGGAGCTGGAAGCCGTGGCACCCGCTTCCTATCAGCCCCCTGCGCAAGACAACTGGGCAACAGTCTCGCTTATTCAAGCCGTCGTACGCCAGAAGTTTGCTAACCTGGGCGTCCAGGTTCCCCAGCCCGCCAGACTTATGCCGCAGCCCATGAGAATTCCTGTCCACAACGCTGACCACCGCTCTGCTCCACTTGTCGCTGCGGCAGCTTCGACTCCTCGGTTTCCACCACGCTACCGAAATCCATCTGAGTGGCGCACGCACGATGATCGACCCATTTGCTTTTCTCGCTCTCAGTTGGGCGCATCTCCCGCCATTGCCGCAACAGGTGGTATTTCCGGCCAAGCTTTCGTAATGTCGACCGCCGTCAGTACCGTGGACACTATTCGCAACCCGGTTTTCCGGATGACCATATTCAGGACAAAGTCAAGACGCAATTTACTTCGGGTGTTCGTTGATGGCCACGCCGTTACTGCTCTAATTGACACTGGTGCCCAAGTATCTGTTATGAGTTCTACACTTCAATCTCGCCTGAAAAATGTTCTCACACCAGATATGTTCTCTACTGTTCGAGTTGCCAACGGAAGTCGAACATCGGTGCTTGGTATGTGCACTGCCCGCGTTACTGTTGCTTGCCACCACACTTCCGTTCTCTTCGCAGTCCTCGATGCTTGCCCACACGACGTCATTCTTGGAATTGACTTCTTAACCGCCCACTCCGCCCTCATCGATTGTTCTACCGGTATCTTACGGCTCGAATTGCCTTTGTGCTCCGATTTCACTCTTCCAAGTCGCACTCCGCTACGATCCGTGTAGTCTCTACGGCTACCGCCCCAGGCTGCTATGTACGTTCCTCTGCCGCCCTTCCCGTCCGTTCCTGATGGAGACTATCTGGTAGCTCCCCTCAATGATTTGACCCTTACGCACCACATCGCACTACCACATACTATAGTGGTTGTTGCTAACAACACGGTGCTACTTCCAGTTCTGAACTTCTCTACGTCGACCCAAGTTCTTCTCCAAGGCATCACTTTAGCCGATCTTTCCACCCTTGATAAATGTTCAATTTGTTTTTTTACACCTGACACTAAGACCATGGCGAAACCTGTCATCACAACGCAAAATAAAGCGTTCCTCGACAAAATGATATCCAGCGACCTCTTACCTTCACAAGTTGCGGCGCTCCGGAGTGTTCTGTTTTCTTACCTGGATATCTTTGACGTCGACGACCGTCCCCTGGGCCACACAAGTGCCGTAACCCACCGCATCGACACCGGCGACGCCTGTCCACTCCACAAACGCCCTTATCGCGTGTCACATGCTGAGCGCCAAGTTATACAGACGGAGGTCGAGAAAATGCTGAGTAAAGACGTCATTGAGCTTTCATCGAGTCCTTGGACCTCCCCTGTGGTCTTAGTTAAAAAGAAGGACAACACCTGGCGATTTTGCGTCGACTATCGCCACCTGAATCGGATCACCAAGAAGGACGTTCATCCTTTACCCCGAATCGATATACGCTCGACTGCCTCCATGGCGCCAACTATTTCTCGACCCTTGACCTTCGATCCGGATACTGGCAAATTTTGGTCGACGACCGCGACCGCGAGAAGACAGCATTCATCATACCCGACGGCCTTTACCAATTCAAGGTCATGCCTTTTGGGTTGTGCAATGCCCCGGCTACTTTTGAACGTATGATGGACTCTCTTCTTTGCGGTTTCAAATGGTTGACCTGCCTTTGCTATCTGGATGATGTAATAGTTTTCTCGCCCTCCTTCGAAAGCCACCTGTCTCGTCTCTCGGCAATTCTTGACGTTTTTCGTTGCGCTGGTCTCCAACTGAATTCGTCGAAACGCTCATTTGGACGTCGGCAGATTAAACTACTCGGCCACCTTGTTGACGCCACTGGTGTTCAACCCGACCCTGACAAAGTCCGGGCAGTCCGAGAATTCCCCGTTCCGCGTTCCACACAAGAAGTTCGCAGTTTTATTGGGCTCTGCTCATACTTCCGCCGCTTTGTCTTCAACTTCGCGGATATTGCTAGGCCCCTCATGGATCTCCTCAAAAAGAATGTGACCTTTTCTTGGGGAAGGGACCAAGAACATTCTTTCGCGTCACTAATTATCGCCCTCACATCACCACCTGCATTGACTCATTTTGATCCAACGGCTCGAACAGAGCTTCGCACCGATGCAAGCGGCCATGGCATTGGTGCTATACTCGCTCAGATACAGAATGGCACCAACCGTGTGATAGCCTACGCTAGCCGCCTTTTGTCGCAAGCGGAACAAAATTATTCTATCACTGAGCGGGAATGCTTAGCCCTTGTTTGGGCTATTGCGAAATTCCGTCCGTACTTATACGGACGTCCGTTCGCAGTCATCCCGGACCATCATGCGCTTTGCTGGCTGTCGACGCTTAAGGACCCTACAGGAAGACTCGGCCGATGGGCACTTCGATTACAGGAGTACACGTTTTCGGTTGTTTACAAATCTGGAAAGCTGCACAGCGATGCTGACTGCTTATCCCGGCACCCCGTTGTTCCACCTAGCTTAACTGATTTGGAATTCGTTGCCTGCGTTTTAGCCATCACTGACTTTTCGAACGTGGCTGACGAACAGCGCCGAGATCCATCGCTGCTCACCATCATTGACCGCCTTCAATCGTGTTATGCTGACCCTTCTCTTAGCAGATACCTGCTTCAAGACAACGTTTTGCACCGCCGCAACTTACACCCCGACGGCGCGGAACTTTTAATCGTCATACCGCATCACCTGCAAAAGGATGTTCTGCGATAATTCCACGACGCTCCAACTTCTGGACATCTAGGAGTCTCCAGAACTTACGACCGCATTCGTAGACGAGTATTCTGGAAGGGTCTGTACCGCTATGTTCGCCATTACGTCGCATCTTGCGACCTCTGCCAGAGCTGAAAGAAGCCTACGACTCCCCCTGCCGGTCTTCTTCAACTTATTGAAGTTCCAGCCGAGCCATTTTATCGAGTGGGATTGGACTTGCTAGGTCCCTTTCCTACTTCTACAACTGGAAATAAATGGATGGCAGTGGCCACAGACTATGCCATTCGGTATGCAATCACTCGAGCGCTACCAACCAGCTGCGCAACCGACGTTGCTGACTTTCTGCTGTACGACATTATCCTCCAGCATGGCGCTCCGACTCACCTGCTCACAGACCGTGGTCGCTACTTTCTATCTCGTGTGGTTGATGATCTACTCCGAACTTGTGCTACCCGTCACAACTTCACCACATCTTACCACCCTCAGACTAACGGCCTTACGGAGCGCCTAAACCGCACCTTGACGTACATGCTTTCCATGTACGTATCTACCGACCACACTGATTGGGACATAGCTCTTCCGTTCGTAACCTTCGCCTATAACCCGTCGCGTCATGAAACAGCGGGCCACTCCCCTTTTTATCTACTCTTCGGACGTCATCCCTTACTGCCTTTCGACACACTGCTTTTATCAGACCACCCATCCTCCACTTCGTACGCTCAGGATGCGATCACCAGTGCCCTCATAGCACGCGCGGTAGCGCGTGCTCGGTTATCGTCGTCGCAGACAGCACAGAAGTCTCTTTATGACCGTCGACATAGAGATGCCGTTTTTCCTGCGGGATCTCTTGTTCTCTTGTGGCTCCCATTTCGACGTGTTGGCCTCTGCGAGAAACTACTGTCGCGATATGCTGGGCCCTACCGAGTCATTCGTCAGGTCACACCTGTGACCTACGAGATTGCCGCTACCACAAACTCATCAGCTGCTGCACCCAGAACGGAAGTAGTCCACGTTTCTCGTCTCAAGCCCTACAACGCCGACTCGCTCATTTAACAGGCACCGAGACGGTGCCTTACGGGCCGGGGTAATGATACGTGTATGGAACTGTCGCCCCGACACAGCTGAATTGGCACCCAAATGCAGAAGACGACAACGTGGTTGTAGTGGGTTGGACTCTCGAGCTTCTCCCGTTGGCCTGCATGACTGTGCGCTCTTTAAGCCGTTAGCAAGACCAGCTCTCGGTGAATAAATCTTCCCCGTAACAATATTACAACATGAATCTGTACGGCACGAACATCTTCGAAAACAATCAAGGTATCCTAAGAGGAAAAGGGAGGCTTCAGTGGAGTGATTTGAGTTTTTATGAGAAGCATCCTCTTCTTTTACAAAGAGAGAGTCACTTTTCAGAACTCCTAGCTCTGAACGCGCATCAAGTGACAATGCATGGTGACGTTGCGGCAACATTGACATATCTAAGAACGAGGTTTTGGATTGTTCGTGGACGACAGGTGGTAAAATATGTTATAGAGAAATGCATCACATGTACAAGGTTTAATTCTAGACAAATGGCACAAGAAATTTCACCACTACCGGCTGACAGGATAACGCAAACAAGGCTATTCTACACAGTTGGTATAGACTTTCCTGGACCGTTAAATGCTCAGGTGGAGAAAGACAACAAAATTACAAAGTTCTACATAGTGATATTTACGTGTGCAGTAACAAGAGCCGCACAACTGTAGTTGGTCAAGAGGGTGTCATCAGAAGCGTTTATACAAGCATTCCGAAGATTCGTAGCTTAAAGAAGACTGTGTAGAATATTATACAGTGATAATGCAAGGGCGTTCAAGAAATCTGAGAAAGATATGAACAGTTAATTAAAGATGGAAGATGAAATGGTGCAACAGTAAGCCAGTAACCTGAAAATGGAAAGCAAGTTTATTGTAAGGTTAGCTCCATGTTGGGGAGAATTTTATGAAAGACTGATCACAATCTTTAGAACGTCCTTGGCACTAACTATAGGTGCTCGACTTTTTGTTAGATGGAGAATAACCACGGACTGTGGTTGTTGAAGTAGAAGGAGTAATTAACATCCGGCCTCTCAGCTATATGTATGACGATCCTAACAAGCCACAACCCATCACACCGGCGGACGTTATAGGAGGCAAGAGAACAATGAACAAGCAGGAATACAAGAGACTCGGAGAATACAGTTTGCTTTATTACTTGAGTGTAAGAAGACAGGCAATGATAACATGGCAGACCAGAAGAAAAAAAGAGTACCTGAGGGAGCTTAAGTGTGCAAGCAGAAAAATAGAGGGTCACACATGTATTACAAGAAGCAGCTGTACTTCTGCTTGGAGAAGCGCGAAAAAGAACACAGTGGAAACTCACAAGGAAGAAAAGATTTTTGCATGCATGGATGGACTAGTGAAAACATTCTTGCTTCGTACACCTGAAGAAAAACTGGTCAAGAGGGCGATTCAACAGTTGTATTCGCTCAAAGGTTGCTTCGGTTGAATCTTGTCGGCGGGAAGATATAGAAAACAGATTGAAGATGGAGCTCGGAGGCGAGAAAGTAGAAATCGCCAGGAGCACCCTGTATATACTTTAATATCTTTCTGTCAACAATAAACCGAAGACGTATAGGTTGTGCGGTTTCTCTGGTCCTTCTGCAACAGCCATACGTACTGTCACGTTCTTGTAGGAGGCATTAGTGTATGTCATGCCATCATAATTGTGATGAAGTAAAAAAAGTAATGAAAACACTTTTGGTATGTCGTTCCTTGATCATATTCAAATTCTATCTAATTGAGAGTACCCTAGTCACCTACAGTTCAGCTTCGAAAATTCCGAATATATTTATTTAAATGTTGATTTCTTCGAAAAAAAAATCTAACCATATCGGCTACGCTACGCAAGAAAAAGTGCAAAAATACATTTTCCAAAAAGTGTGACATAAATACCTACAAAAATTGAACAAGTATGTGAAGTATCGTCATTACGCCAGTGCGAACATATTTAGTTTTTAAATCTCTGTCTTCATCGGAACTCAGCAGGATAGAAAGCAAGAGCATTTCGGCGGTCGTTTTTTGATGACTACAAATGTAAATTTTCACGTACAGGTTTCGTATAATACCAGCGCACGTAAACATAGGCCGGATTAAGGGTGAATGACCAGGCACATGCAGGTGGTGGTTAATATATGTTTGTGACGTATAACTTAGGGTTGGCTAATACATAGGAATATACTGGACATTCATGGTGACATTTGCCGTGTATACTGCAGGCATACTTAGTGTATCTTATTTTTGAGATTTTGAGCTGATATAAACACAAACAACAATGAAATATATATAAAACTTAACAACTGCGAAAGCTTCGCATTGAAGGTGCGAGGCTAGAAAGCAAGAAAAAGCGGGGTGGTCTTCGTTGTTGCTCGTTTCCTCTTTCAAGGGCGAATCACCTCAAGATCGTACAACATCTCCTATACGCTCATATACGACCACCCAGCGTCTACAGCCGATGCGAAAACCAAAATATCTGTGAACAACAAAAGGTTATCAAAGGTATGGTATCAAGAACAAACAAAATAACAACTCATAACACTAAAAATGACCCAGATTCACCCACCTGTCAACCAAAGTAAACGACAGAACAAACGGTTCACAAAAACAAAATAAAAATATGTAAACCAAACAAAGTGGAAGTCCACGATTCAAGACCGGATGAGTACTGCTTCGCTCCATCAATAGCGTTAGCTATGATAATATGCGTGGACGTTTTAGATGAGGAGCATCTTATACTCGCGCCTTGTAGTGCGCCGTCCGCGTCGTCCGCGCCGTCCACACCGCTTCTCGAACATTCGACAGCTGACGCGCGCGCATGCGCCGTCGCGCCGTCGCCAACTCTTCCACCATCTGTGCATCCCTTCCTCCTCTACACACCGCGCGCGCTTCACTCCTCCACCATCTGTGCACCCTTCCTCCTCTACACACCGCGTTCGACATCTACAATTCTCCTGATTCTCCAGTGGACGCGCATGTGGCGTCGCGCTTCGAGAACATTCAACAGCTGACAGTGCATGCGCCGTCGTGCTGTATATATACTCAAGGTCGGCGCTCGCTCGCTCAGTTGCCGCTCGTCGGTTGGTTTGTACGGCGCGTCGACGTCCAAGGTCGCGGTGAAATGAATTCCAACGAATCCACAAACACAATGATCGACGTCCCTTCGACCAGCGCCGCCCTTTCGCATACGTGTGTACGTGTTCACTCATTTAACACCCCCTCCTACAACCACGTTAACCAATTTAGCCATCGACCCAAGTAAGTCGCAATTTAACACCCCATTTCACAACCACGTTAACCAATTTAGCCATCGACCCAAGTAAGTCGCACTTTAACACCCCGTTAACCAATTATATGGTCCGCATCCTCCTCAGTGTTCCCCCGAGGGAAGCTGCGGGCAATTTTTTTTCTGTCTTTCTGTGTTTTTTCTCTTTTTTTCGTTTCTGTCTTTCAGCGTATATTTATTTTTTCTTCTTTCTCTCCATTTCTCTTTATTTTGATAGATTTTTCTCTACATATTGCCACCCACACGTAGTGGGTCGACAGCAAGAGTGGCTCTCAATCTAGAGTAAACAAAAATCACGTGTTTCGTCTCTGCTCGAGAACCAGTCATGACTAACGCATCGTCCTAGAGCTAGCCAATCGGTGGTTCAATACCCCCCTCCCCAGTATTTGTCATTCATCGTGACAAACTGATGGAGGTGCTGGGTAGTCTCACGGATGCTGCACAGCCCCCCCCCACCAGGGAGCTGTAATACGAGTCCAGTGCAAGGCAATATACTCCCGTGCAACGGACCAGCCGCCGAATCAGGGGATTGCCTCAAGAAATCGACGATACTACACCCTAAGGCAAAAGGGTGTTAAGAGGGTGTGTGTTTTGTCCTTTTTGGGACGAATGAGGCTGGCACAACCATTAATTCCTTTAAGGACTAATGGTACCGTGTCTCACAAATAGTTCCCACAGGTGAGCTCAAGGGACAAACCTTTAGTCTTCACATTTACACTTTTGTGAGTAACTGTTAGTCCCGCAATTCTGCTCATAGGACTAACATTTATTTCTTACATTTGCACCTTATAGAGCAACTGTTAATCCCCCCATTTACACCTTACCGGGCAACCGTTAGTCCTCACTGTCGCACCTTGCCGGATGAACGGTTGTTCCACTCAAATACTTCTATCGGACGAACTTTTTGTCGCCAGTTCAAACATTCTTTTTGTTTATTTTCCGCCAGGCCTAATACTTTTTTGGCCTGTTTTTGTGCAATGAGCAACAAATTGCACAGAAAAGAACACGCGAAAAAGTAGTCAGCTACCTATGTGTAACTGCTTTCGCAGTCAAGGAGACAACGATCGACAAAAGTGAGACATCGAAATATTTTATTTTTCTGCATACACATGAAGTTTCTCCATTTTTTAAAGTGAATTATTCATGGCGAAATGTACAAGTCTGTTGTCAAATCTTGTTCACTCCTTGGGGAGCTCCTTCGACGGAAGCGATAGATGACAGGCATTGCAGACGCCGCCGCACGCAGCCTTCTGCCTGTTGTGCTTCCACGGCTGCACGTACAATATTATAATGAAAATAGTTAGACACACGTGACAGAAGATGAAGATGCACGCATAAGACAAGTACGTGCACGTTAATATAAAAATGAGCGTTGAAATATGACACAAAAATAACTTTACCTTCACATCTCGCACAGTCCTTCTGAAGCTGCTCTGACAAAAGAGATGGATGACGGGCATCACAGACGCCAGCGCCACAGTCTTCATTCAGCACGGTGTGTGCCCACGGCTGCACAATAAGTATGTAAAGTAGTGAGTCACACGTGACAGAGGATGAATACAAATGCATATGAGAAATACGTGCAAGGTGAAATGAAAACATACGTGAGATATTACATGCTAATAATTTCACCGTGATGTCTCACATCGTCAGACTCCTTTCGATGCCCGTAGCACAGCAGCTTAGGAGCGGCGGCCGCAACCACAACACCGCGAACCACCGTGCCGCTAACAAGTCGGCGAGTCCTAAGCGAGCGACATCGTTCAGCTCCAGCAAGCGAACGCGATACCAAACACGCCACTGCACGCGGAGTGTCTGCCACCAGCGAACTTCGAACAGGAGAGCGAGCGTACACTTGGCCGCCGCCACGAACAGAGCCGAGCTGGTAGGAGCTAGCGCCGAAGAAATCGACATTAATACGGCCCTTTCCCACAAACTCGAGCGAGTGCAGGGCACAAACGCGAGTCCGCCGCCGCGGCCAACGGACAGCGCCAAGCTGCTTGCAACCAACTGATGGGAAAGCCAACTGTAATGGTGACAAACTTTCAGAGAGTTCCGACGCTAGCGAAATCCCCGCCAGCCCGTACTGGTGCACTTACAACGCTCGACATACTGCAACCAAGCTCTTTACGAGAACCCGCAACGTGTTTTCTACGACTCCCAACACAGCGACGAGGTCTCAGCCCATTATCGTCAGCCCGGAGCTTATCGCGGCGGCGTAGACAGGCGAGCACTCGATGAGCGAGCGTACGGGAGGCCGACGGCAATGGCGGCCAATTTCCAGGCAGTCGCAAACGACAGGCGAACTGCAGACGCCCAAGCTGACATTCGCAATGCATTTCGTGCGTGCGATACAGTCTAAGGCAAAATTACCCGAAATAGGAGTAACGGACCCCAATAGGCACGCGCGATGAACAGATAGACCTTTGAGGAGCAGCCACAGAAGGAAGCGTGCCGCGCGAAACCGCTTAGCCTCCAAACACGCTCCAATGAGATGAACCACCCAAGGATTGCAGGCAGCGCGAAAAGTTTGCCAAGATGACGTCCTCCTTCTCCTACCTTCTCCTCCTCTGTTGGCTCAGTCTTTCCCCGTATTTTCCCGGCGATGGTTGGCGTTGTGTCGAGCTTGGAGTGCTCGGCCACGGCCGCCTTAATTCGACGATCTAAGAATTACGACTTGGTGCTTGTCTATACGCTTGCATGAGCGTTTTGCGTTTCAGTGCACCCATGAAGTCTGGAGGAAGTCTCGAGCCGTCAACACACCACGCTGTATTTCTCTGTCTTCGAGATAGTCACGACCAACACACCACAGCAACAGTTGGCAAGGCCAATATGGTGGCCGAGAAGACAACAGATATCGGATATATACTTCAGTCCGACTCAAGGCAGAAAACAGCTAGCGCTGGATTCTAAGGCAAGTTGGTTATCATTCTTTATTCTTCTCTACTTGTCGTGCGTGCTATACGGGTCGTGCTTGCCGGCAAGGGGCTCGGTCGTGTTGTATATCGTACGCACGAAATGCATTGCGAAGGTCAGCTTTAGTGTCTGCAGTTCACCTGTGCTTCGCGACCACCTGGAAACTGGCGGCCATCGCCGTTGGCCTCCCATACCCTCGCTCATCGAGTGCTCACCTGTCTTCGCCGCCGCGATGAGCTCCGGGCTGACGATATTAGGCTGACACCTCGTCGCTGTGTTGGGAGTCGCCGAAAACACGTTGCGGGTTCTCGTAAAGAGCTTGGTTGCAGTATGTCGAGCGCTGTAAGTGCACCAGCACGGGCTGGCGGGGCTTTCGCTGGTGTCGGAACTCTCTGAAAATTGGTCGCCATTACAGTTGGCTTTCCCGTCAGTAGGTCGCAAGCATCTCAGCGCCGTTCGTTGGCCGCGGCGGTGGTGTCGCGTTTGCGCACTGCACTAGCTCGAGTTTGTGGAAAAAGGCCGCATTAACGTCGATTCCTTCGGCGCTAGCTCCAAACCAGCTCAGCGCTGTTCCTGGCGGCGGCCAAGCGTTCGCTCGCTCTCCTGTTCGAAGTTCGTTGGTGGCAGACACTCCGCGTGCAGCGCCGTGTTTGCACTCGCGTTCGCTCGCTCGAGCTCAACGACGTCGCTCACTTAGGACTCGCCGACTCGTTAGCGGCACTGTGGTTCGCGGAGTTGTGGCTGCAGCCACCGCTCCCAAGCTGTTGCACTGCGGGGATCGAAATGAGTGACGATGTGTAACATGACTCACGTATGTTTTCATTTCACCTTGCACGTATTTTCGTGGGAATTTGTATTCATCTTCTGTCACGTATGACTCACTATTTTACCTACTTATTGTGCAGTCGTGGGCACATACCGTGCCGAAGACTGTGTGCGCACGTGTCTGCGATGCCTGTCATCCATCTCTTTCGTCAGAGCAGCTTCAGATAGATTGTGCGAGATGTGAAGATAAAGTTATTTGAGTGTCATATTTTACCCCTTGTTTTTATATTAACGTGCACGTACTTGTCATATGCGTGCATCTTCATCTTCTGTCACGTGTGTCTGTTTTTACTTTTATTACTGTACGTGCAGCCGTGAGAACAGAATAGGCAGAAGGCTGCGTGCGCTGGCGTCTGCATTGCCTGTCATCTATCGCTTCCGCCGGTGGAGCTCCCCAAGGAGTGAACAAGATTTGACAACGGACTTGTACACTTCACCATGAATTCACTTAAAAGAATAGAGAAACTTCATGTGTATGTAGAAAAATATAAGATTTCGATGTCTCAATTTTGTCTTTCGTTGTCGCCGTCACTGCAAAAGCGGTTACACACAGGTGGCTAACTACTTTTTCGCGTGTTCTTTTGTGCGCGATTTGTTGCTCAGTGCGCAGATAAACAGGCGAAAAAAGTGTTAGGCCTCGCGGAAAATAAACAAAAAACAATGTTTGAACTGAGGACAAAAAGTTCATCCAATTGGAGTATTTGAGTGAATCAACCGTTCGTCTGGCAAGGTGCAACTGTGAGGACTAACGGTTGGCCGGTAAGGTGTAAATGTGTGGATTAACAGTTGCCCTATAAGGTTCAAAATTGAGGACTAAATGTTAGTCCCTGGAGGTGAATTGTGGAACTAATGGTTACTCACTAAGGTGTAATTGTGAAGAGTATATGTTAGTTCCTTAATCTCGTCTGTGGGGACTAACTGCTAGATCCGGTGCTGTTATTCCATAAAAAAATAATGGTTGTGGCAGCCCCATTACTCTCCCAAAAATGAACCGCACACCCTTTTAACACCCTTTTGCCGGAGAGTGTACACAACACGATCGAGCCCGTTCCGGCAAGTGCGATCCGTATCGCATACGCGACAAGTAGAGTAGAATGAAGAATGATAACCGACTTGCATTAAAATCCAGCACTGTTTTTGTCCTGAGTCGGACTGAAGTATATATCCGATAGGCCTGTTGTCTTCTTGGCCGCCATATTGGCCTTTCCAACTGTTGCTGTCTTGTGTTGGTCGTGACTATCTTGAAGACAGAGATATACAGCGCGGCGTGGTGATGTTTCGAGACTTACTGCAGACTTCATGGGTGCAGCAAAGTGCAAAAGCAGCAGCCCACGCTCATCCATGCGTACACACAAGCACCACGTCGTAATTCTTAGATCGTCGAATCTAGGCGGCCGTGGTCGAGCACTTCGAGCGCGATGCAACGCGAACCGTCGCCGACAAAATACGGGGAATAACTGGGCCAGCAGAGCAGGAGAAGGAGGGCTGGTCACCTTATTAACGCTTTTCGCGCTGCCGGCAATCCCCGGGCGGTTCACTCCCTTTGGAGTGAAGTGGTTTCATGGTTTCGCGCGACACGCTTCCCTCTGTGGTTGCTCCTCAACGGTCTATCCTTTCATCACGCCCACCTATTAGGCTCCGTTACTCTTTCTTTGGGTAATTTCGCCTTAGAGTGTGTGCTCCCACCACGTCGACAAATATTACCAGCACTTCGGTGCAAACCTCGCACCGGCACGGGAAGCACGACGTCGAATCGATATACGTTGGAAAGCCCCGCGGGCACCAGCAACGTTTCATGGCAGGGAGCGCGAATATGTTGAGGGCTGGTTGTTGGACTTCGAGAGCATAGCCACCTTGAATCAGTGGGATGATGCCGTGAAACTGGGTCATGCCTATTTTTATTTCGAAGGCGGGGCACGTACATGCTATTAAAATGGAGAAGAGCCACTGATGACGTGGCCCGAATTCTCTCGTTGAATTCTTCACACCTATGCCAGCGCTGATCACCAAGAACGAGCTGAACGAGTTATTCTGGCCCGCGTCCAGTCACCAAACGATACAGTGACCAAAAACGTGGAAGACATGACGTGCCTTTTTCGACGGGCAATTCAAGAATGACCGAGGTCAAGAAGTTGCGTCACTTCATTCGTGGTGTAAAGGACCAGCTTTTTACCGGCCTCGTGCGAAGCCCTCTGAAGACGGTCGTGGTGTTTCCGTCTGAAGCCGTGACAGTGAAAAAATTGCTGCAGCAGCAATCCAACAAATACGACAGGAAAGTAAGCGGCATGTCCACTGCTCACAGGTTCACCGTCACTGGAACCAGCAATGACTGTATACGTGAACTCATCCGTAATATAGTACGCGAGGAGTTGCAAAAAGCTGGTGTAACACCTCATCTTACGGTTAGCTCTATTGCAACTGTGATCAAGGATTCACTACACCAGGCCCTCCGAGAAACCTTGCCTCCTGATACAACTGCGCCAGCTCCTGCTGAATACTACCATGGTACAACCTACGCGGAAGCCTTGAAACACCCTGCTGCATTGCCGCCATTGTGTGCTGCTCCTGTCCATGCTGTTTCATTCCAGTTAGCGCAGAACATACCGTACTACGAAGGCACGTACATGCCACCGCCCTTACCCTTTGTCCGTGGCGCTTCTGTCACCCAACTTTCGATGCAACCGGTGCAGTACATCGACCATTGGCACACGTCTCCTCGAAAGTCTGATGTTTGGCGCACACCTCATCACCGGCCTCAATGCTTTCATTGCGGAGAAGCTGATCACCTTTACAGCCAATGCCCATATTGCCGTCTTGGGCTCCGCGGCTTCTCTGCGTACTCGCCGCCACCCCGCTTGGCCAGAGAACACGCGATATCAAAAACTACCTCTCCCAGTAGCATGCACTACCATCTGCCGGGCGCGAGTCGCGCTCGCCATACCGAGGCTATTTTCATCACGACCCCAGCGATATTCTGCCGCATGGTCTCCCAGCCTTCGCCGGGAAAACTAGTCGAAGCGACCTCTGGAGGCGGGGTCGCTGAACCTCGAAGCGCTGAAGACCTCCTGTTGACGCAAAACCGTACAGAAACCGGACTGACATCACCTGCTGCCGCAAAGGATAGCCGGCTTTCACTCGACATAGCAGTGACAAATGATGGTTGTGCAGTTAATGCGTTTGTGGAAACCGGCGCAGACTATTCCATACTGCGCAGGAAACTGATAACGCAGCCGAAGAAAGTCATTATGCTGTGGCATAACTCGAAGATTCGGACAGCTGGTGGTCATTTCGTTACTCCTCTGGGCACCTGCCCAACTGGAGTACTGATTCAAGGGTATACATTTGTAGCAAGCTACCTTGTTCTACGTGAATCTTCCCGTGACGTCAATCTGGGAGTTGACTTTCTGCAAGAAAATGGAGCTATCATTGATCGGCAAGAGTGCCGCGTCCCGTTCTCAACCCAGTGAGCAATCAACGTGCACTCCGTATTTCTGAACAGAACATTACGTTTCCTCCACGAGCAAGTATTCTAGTCGACGTAACATGGTGTAGTTTGTGCGATGGCGATATGGTGGCCAAGACAAATTTAGAACACCTCCTGCAGCAAGGCATCAGTGTAGCTAGAAGTGTAATACACCTTCGTGATGCCCGATCTGAATTGCTCGTTACCAACTTTACAAACGAGCATCGACACATTTTCCGTGGCACGTCGGTATCATTTGCCCACGAAGTAGCAAATGTCACCAACTGTCTCACGTCAGAACTAGTGGATACCGCAGACACGTCAATGACTTATATTGACATCAATCCTGATCTGCCCACCGACAACCAGACTGCGCTGAGAGTGCGCTTGTTCGAGTTCAGGTCTTGCTTCGCAAGTTTCTCAAAGATCCGCCAGACGTCCTTCACTCAACACAGGATCATCACGTACGAGGACGCACGCCTGATACACTAGCACCTCTACTGCGTGTAAGCTAAAGAACGTGAAGTGATACGTACGCAAGTCCGCGAGACGCTCGATGATGGCGTTATCGAACCATTCAACAGCCCGTGGCCATCTCAAGTCGTGCTTGTAAAAAAAGAAGGACAAATCGCTACGCTTCTGCGTCGACTACCGAAAGTTTAACAACGTGACCAAGAAGGATGTGTTCCCATGCCGCGTATCGACTATTCGTTGGATAGACTTAGTCGTGGCCATTATTTCACTTCTCTCGATCTCAAAAGCGGGTACTGGCAAATCGAAGTAGATCAGCGAGATTTTGAGAAAACAGCCTTCTTGACTTCAAACGGCCTATACCAAATTCAACTACTCGCTCTTGGCTTGTGTTCGGTGCCGGAAACTTTCCAGCGAATGATGAACACTGTCTTCACAGGGCTCAAGTGACAGACTTGTCTTGCCTACCTTGATGATGGGGTGGTCGTCTCTGCCACGTTCGAGTAGCACTTACACTGCCTACGCAGCGTGCTGGAAGCAATCCGATCGGCAGACCTCACACTCAAGCCACAGAAGTGCCACTTCAGCTATGACGAACTTAAATTTCTTGGACATAAAGTTAGCACAGAAGGAGTCCGACCCGATCCGGAGAAGCTTGCAGCTGTTGCCAAATTAGCAGCACCTGTAAAAAATAAAGCCATCCGGCGTTTTCTTGGTTTGTGCGCATACTATCGCTGGTTCATTCAAAACTTTCCACAGATAGCAGAACCTCTGACTCGTCTGACAAAGGACGACACGCCATTTGTCAGGGAAAACGACCAACGAGCAGCTTTCTATGAGCTGCGACAGCGCATGCAATTAGTGCCCGTTCTCGCTCATATCGACAATGATGCTGATACAGAGGTCCATACTGACGCTAATAACAATGGGCTCAGTGCAGTGCTTGTTCAGCGTCAAGAGGACATCGAAAGAGTGACATCCTACGCAACCCGCTCTATATACAGTGCCGAGGCGAATTATTCGACCACGCAGAAAGGGTGTCTTGAAGTCGTGTGGGCAAGCACCAAGTTTCGCCTTTATGGTCATCCCTTCGAGATAATGACAGGCCACCACGCCCTCGGTGTGTTGGCAAGCCTACGCGACCCTTCAGGATAGCTAGCACGGTGGAGCTTGCGGCTGCAGAAATTTGACGTCATCAATGCCCATACGTCCAGCCGTAAGCATGAAGACGCCGACACACTGTCACGCGCACCCCTTCAGCTCGTCATTCAGGAAGCGGAGAAAGACGAAGGCTTCCTGTGTGCCATTAGCTCTTCACACTTGAGCAAACGGCCGAGAGATGACGCAGAGGGTCTTTCAATCATCGATCATTCAGAGGGCCAGTGCGCAATCATACCACGTCATTTATTCCGCTCGTTGACGTCATTCTTCTTTCAAGACAGCATGCTTTACAAGAAGGCTCGTTTGAACAACCGTGCTTACTCCCTGGTGGTTCTTCGAGACATGCGAGACGACGCCCTCTTCGCTTGCCATGATGAACCCACATCCGGTCATCTGAGCTACTCACGGGCACTTGCCAGAGTGAGCGAGATGTACTATTGGCCAGGACTTTCGGCAAGCCTCAAGAAGTACGTCAGGAGCTGTCGGGAATGTAAACGCCGATAGCAACTGCTTGTTAAGCCAGCTGGTTTGCTTCAGCCCATCGAAGCACCATCAACGCCGTTCGACCAAGTTTGCATGGACATTCTCGGGCCATTCCCCCTGTCTGCGGACAGCAACGAATACGTGATCGTCACGACCGACTATTTGACACGCTATGCGGAGATGCAGGCAATCCCACGATCCACGGCTTCCGAGCACAATGTTACACTCGCCACATTGTGTTACGACACGGTGCTCCTTCCAGTATAAAAACGGACAGAGGGACGGCATTCACGGTGCAGCTTATGGTTGAACTTTTCAAACTAAGCAACACCAGACACCGAAAAACAACTGCGTACTACCCGCAAACCAACGGACTTAGCGAGCGACTAATTTAGACCCTCGCAGACATAATCTCATTTTACATCGACTTACAGCACAAAACATGGGGCCGGAGCTTACCTTACGTGACATTCGCGTATATTACCACCGTGCAAGAGATCACGTGATTAACGCCATTTCGGCTTCTCTACAGCCGGGATGTGAAGATCCTGCTGGACTCTATGCTACCGTGTCAAGATGTAGACGAGTTGGCATCTGATGGCGATGGATTTGCTGAGCGTGCCGAGGAAGCCCGGCAGATCGCGCGACTGCATATCGGCCAGCAACAACAGACAGACGCACGACGCTATAACATCCACCACAGAGAAGCTTTTTCATTCATTCATTTTTATTTCTTTAAGGACCCCACTGGGGGGGTATTACATAAGGGGTGGATACACAGAAAAAGAGAACATTTGAACACGTTAGTTTTCGCAGAACAGGTGATTCGTAACATTTATCGCGAAGTTCGATGGGCAGGTGGTTGAAGCAATGGATCAGGGAAGGTCGTTCCAATCCTTGACGGCGCGGGGACAAAAAGAAGCGGAAAAAGTGGCAGTTCTGTTGCGATAACGGGACACTTGAAGTGGTTGGCTTGTGCGGTTTGAAATGTATGTCGGGGGGAGGATGTAAGGAGCTTCATTGAGAGAAGAATGAAAAAAATTATGAAAGAGAGAAAGCGTGGCGATACGGCGGCGAACAGAGAGCGGTGATAAACTGGATTGTGCTTTCAAGGATGTAATGCCGATGTCGTATGAGTACTGGGAGTGAATGAATCGAACGGCGCGATTTCGGACAGATTCGAGGTCGTTAATGAGGCATGTTTGGGGCGGGTTCCATATGGAGGAGGCATATTGGAGTTTCGACCTGATGAGGCACTGATATGTCAGCAACTTCACATGTTTTGGTGCATGTTTACCACCCCAGTGTTTTACAACCCTAGAGACCAAATTTGGGTGTTGACGGCCATCCGCCGCCGTGGCTTTGGTGAAAAGTTACTGAGCCGGTACTTTGGCCCGTATAAAGTGTTACGCCGTGTCAGTGACGTGAACAACTAAGTGGTTCCAGACTCAATACCGCAGGCACGGAGCAGAACACGACCGAGGCCGGACGTCGTTCATGTGTTGCTTATGAAACCAATTATTAGCAATACATGAACGACGCCCGGCCTGTTCGTAAATTTTTTTTCCGTACACCGTTCTTTGCGCTAATAATTCATTTTTGCGAACTTGCTTCTCCGTTCATTGACTTTTCCTATATTGGCACGCTCTTTAATTTCTACCTTTTTCTTTATCCACATTTCACATTTCTTTTTTTCACGTGCCTATGTTGTAGCGTTGGGGTGTTGCTATGTACTTTTCTTTCCCTCTTTGGAGAATGTTTTGTCCTTCCGAAAGGGGGGATAATGCCACCCACACGTTGTTGGTCGACAGCAAGACCAGCGCTCAATCTGGGAGAAAAAAGAAGATCGCGTGCTTCTTCTCTGCTCGAGAGCCAGCTCCCACTGCGCACCGTCCTAGAGCTAGCTATTCGGTGGTATTATAAACCCCCCAGTAATCATGATTCATCGTGACAATATCTTTCATAGTTTCTCTAATTTATTAGTTTTGTTAGGACTTTTTTCACTGCTTCCACAATTTTTTCCCTTATTTATTTCTTTTTCTTTGTGTAATACTGGCTGTTTTTTTTTCTTACTACCTCTCTAATTTTCGGCCTTTCTGGCTTTCTATTTCTACTCTTCGCCCTCTTCGTATAATATCCTTTACTCTCTTCTCTGCTGCTTCGTCTCTTATTTATACGAAGTTTTTGATTGAAGAAATATGCCCGTATTTGATGGCAAAATATTTTGCGACTCGTGATGACCGTGACATTTAGTCAGAACTGGTAGAGTAAAAATACGTGCTCAATATCGTATTATCTTCAGAGCTATATGAAGCGCATTCCTTCCATAATCCATGCAGTTCCTTCAAAAGTGAGACTAATGTCAGACCATGGCTTTTAATTAACAATAATTATGGCAGCATTGTTAGTAATGCTACGCTCGGCGGCACACTGATAAATCAGCAAATGCAAAGTTCCCTAACATTGAAATCAGCATCCTGATTCAGCGGGCACTTCTGCTTTAAGCTACCTTTTAACACTGATCAGAAATGGCTGCTTCTGAATTCCGTGCACACAAACGCCTCGCTGTCCCCGTCTTCATTTAAATGCTAGGAGGATGCGTGACATCTATATTTCGATATATAAAAATAGATCAGAAAGGTCGTAATATGCTTACATTGAAGAGTGAGACTAGTAAGAAAACAGAGATTTTGCAGGTGTCAATATATCACTGGCACGCTACTCTATATAGAGATGGGGAAGGGGACAAAAATAGTTCAAAAAAGAGGGAAAAAGTTTCAAAATATAGTGACCAAGCGAACCTAAAAAACTGTACAGTCAAGGTATCAGGTCAATCATGGCTTGCCTATGTGATCACCAGAGCTTTCCGACAAGGCCAGTTTCAGATAGAGGATTCATTAATGACATGACTGGCCGACGCTGTGTTTAAGGTACACGCACAGGCTTAATATGTTGCGCAACAATATTTGTTTCCGGTAAATAACGCCCATTTATCTTTCAAGCAATCCTCTCGTCACGGCAAGTGTTATATTCGAGTAGTATGTGCTCCACTGTCTCTATTTTGCCACAGTTATCACAACATGGACTTCTGGTAAACCCCATGGGGTATATCCAGACGCCTACGGGAACCTAAACTTCAAGCACGTGACTGTCAAATGCAGCACCTATACAATATGAAAATATGTCTTTCGTCGTATTTGACTAGTGCAATGCATTTGCAGAGCAGCAACAACTTGGGCATTACGTCGAGCAATTTCGCAAAATCACATTAGGGAGAAAATTGAAAGAGAAAGGTAGGCGTTACCTTGAACTTTATCACTTAACTGCCGAAGTAAGTTTTGGTCGGTAGTGAATAATGAGACTGCTTAGTGTTCCTATTGTCGTCTTCTTGTTTTCTACTGCCATAATGTTGTCTACGGGAATTATTTCGTTAGTTACTTCCCGATATATTCAAGGCTGTATCATATTTGGCGATACCAGCTAAAAAAAATTCGGCAGATCCCATGTACCTGGAGATCGACGTAATGCGAAACATGCGCAGGGAAGGTGACCATGTAGCATTTTTTATTGAGCAACACGGTATAAAATGGCGCTAAATATATGCATAAATGTTGCACGCACAGACATATGTTGAATAGTTGCAGATGTTTATATAACCAGTTTTTTGCACTTGCGCAACGATGCCAACTGGAACATGCGTATTAGCAACACAAGAAGCTGAAATGAAGCGCTGATGCTCGCGAAGATGCTGGCTCTGGACACTGCTACAAAAATCAACTTCAGCTCAAGGCACCTAACCGGAATTGATGACAACCCGACGTGACGGCTGTATGAAAGGAGAACATATGTAACGTTTATAGAAATGGGTAGGCAGCACTGCAACCACTATTGACGTTTCAAGAAGATTAGCGCCTATTCGAAAAGTATTCCCGAGACATGGCGTAGCTCTGTGGTAGAATGCTTGACTGCCACGCAGAACGCTTGGGTTAGATTTCTGCTGGCACCCTGAAGTTTAATTATTTGAACTCGTGGTGTCAGCGCTGCCTATGTCGGGTTTTTCTTAACACTGACCTTTATTCTAGCCTTTCGTTGGGACGGCGCTACCGGTGTCGGGTATTGCTTAATGCTCACGCGTTAAAGTTGCCCATGTATGTTTTCGTCGTTCCTGGGTAGATACCAAGCAACGTTACTAGATTCTCGATACTAAGTGTCTGTCACCTGCGGCACATATCCGCATACCAGCAGCACATACCCACCCATGGGTATGTGCCACTGTTTGGCAGGAAGTGTTTGATGACGTACGTGACGGGATTGTGACATTATTCATGTGCTGACTAGTGCGTCATAATCGTCAAATCTCCTTACTCACACATGCTAATTCTGGTTCACGTCAAGTAAGAGGGTGACCACACGAGCATCCAAACGTAAGCGGCTAAATAGATAGATAGATAGATAGATAGATAGATAGATAGATAGATAGATAGATAGATAGATAGATAGATAGATAGATAGATAGATAGATAGATAGATAGATAGATAGATAGATAGATAGATAGATAGATAGATAGATAGATCCTCTCAAAGTCGCCGAAGTTTGCTAAGAAAATCTTCGCATTAATATTGTATATTTATTGTGAAATAGGCTACAGCGCTCATAATTAACGCCAACTTGCCGGTGTAACATGAACGGCACGGCCAAATTTCATCGTGTCCCGACCAAAATTATCTTTGTCGTTGTGAACAGAGGAAAAAAACTGCCGCTACACTGACTCTTGCGACTCGAGATATCGGCCGTGTTTTCACGGCAAAAGCCAGAATTTACTTAAGGAAGTGTGCCCTGAAGCGAGTGGACCAGAAGTATTCGCATGCATAGAGAATCAACAACATAGTGGTCTGACACACTGTGCAGTGATCAAAGTGTAACTGCATAGAGGAAGATGAAATAATTACTAATATTGCAAAGTGAAACTCTTAGTAGTTGCTTTAGGTGCGCCGTGGGCGCTGCATCTTGTAGTTCTACTTCTCCATTGCTCTGAACGCTTCTACTTTTGCCCAAAATTTTAGATTCGTTGACTCGTAAAAACGCTACTTTGTTTAATGCGATGTTGCGAAAGGACTGCTTACCCAGACGTCGAGAAAAGGCGTCCGACTATGGCCAATCCAAGAGGCGACCTGCTGCACACCCAACGTGCACGTGCCCTTGGTGCACCCTTAGTTTCCTCTGCTTCGATAGAGTCAAGCACGCCCAAGATGACCCGTTACAATTTTGAAACGTCCTACCCAAAAGAGTCATGATCAAACGCGCGCGTCGGCGGTGAAGCTTAGGCGGTGCTAACGTGCCCACACGAGCATTAGGAATTCTCCTAATGCTCGTGAAGAGGTATGTTTGACAATTTATATCTAACCAGAAATGACGGGAACACGCATTTGTAATTTTTATTCGAGAGCATTACGAAAAAGCTGACATGCGCAGTGTTGATCCGACGAATGCAAATGATAAATGTCAGGATCGCAGCAGGGCTCAAGCCCCACGATTCTGCGTAACAATCAAGTCATCTACTACGGAGCCACAGAAGGTTTCCGAACTTCTTATCAAATAGACCGTGAAATGTTCGTGAAACGTCAATTGTGGTTGCGGTGTGGGCTGTCCTATTTTCTGAGCACCACCTATGCACCCTTATGAAACAGCCGTCACGCCCTGTTAACGTGAAATGTCGTTAAGCACTTTGCACATAATTTGAATTATATAGAAGTGCCCATCTCCTCGAGCACGAGCGCCACATATCAGCTTATCACTTCTGGTAAACTTGGAAGCGGACTGGATACTATTATTTTGTTAACCTTCTAGCTTTTCTCTGTCTCTCTTTTTCTTGCTCTCTACTGCTTCTACTGTTGCTAACAGCCGTGTTGCTGTTGGCGTCGGATCGTAACTGTGAACAACTGGTCAAATAAGCATATGCCACTGTCGAACATATGACTGTTTGTACGACATATGTGCCTAAGACGATTTCACATTTATTTTTTTATTTATTTCCAAATACTGTTGGCCGTAATGGCTGTAACAAGGTGGGCACAGTAATGGTCAACATAACACGAAAACAAGTACAACGTATTGTAATGAAGACAGAAGTTTAAAAAAGTACTTATTTATTCAAAACTGAGGAAAATATTTTAAATGCTGTTAATAAAAACGCACATACATATATTGGGATGGTGGTAGAGCATGCAATATAAAGTAACTACACAATGTTTCTTCGAACAACATGTCAATATATGTACAATACTATAGCAACACTCAATGTTCATGGCATATTTGAAAGCACTTTTCAAAGCTTTCTATGCTCTTCGAATGCAGTACCAGTACTGGCAACTGATTCCACTCTTTTATCGTTTGTGTTGAATACCACCCGTAATACGGGAGTAAATCTTTGAAACTTCGACACCAATACATAAAATATTTTATTCATTTTAGCAAAGGTAACCTACGTGAAGCATGAAAGAGAGGCTTTTAATTCCAGGATTTAGCAGTTTGAAGTGTCCGGCTGCGACAAAAAGTTTATCGAAATGTGTAGTCGACCGAGCCACCTGCGCACTGGTAATATCCATAGTATTCAAACGCTTCAATATATTCAGGAAGGGCAGTAATGTGTGCGAGATCACCTTCAGTATTACCTGCGGTAGATATTCAATAAGCATCCATCAACATATGTTATCGAGATTGTGAAAGCGCAACAACGACCATAAAACTTGTTGGGCAAATATTATTATTTTGTACTCATTAGAACACCTGCTGTCAGTCACAGGGATTGTCAAACACCGTGGCGTCAACGTTTTTTCCCCAACTTTGGGGTAATGAAATAACCTTTAAGCAATAGGTCGCAGGTTTGGTCCTTGCCCGCGGTAAGTTATCCTTACGTCCCCTTTCCCTTCTCGATATTTAGATTACAATTACGTATAATAATATCCTAGATATTTTTTGGCATAATTGTCTGTTTGTTCTCATTATTCCTCTGCCTTACAAAGAGAAAAGAGCCCTTAAACGTATAAGATCTCAGGAACAAGTTTTTCCATTGTAATACTTCTAATTTAGCCTTTTGTCTATAAACCTATATACTCTATACCTGCTGCCATAAATATGGTAGGTTCAATGTAAGTGTGAATATGAAGGAAGAAAATATAGAGAGGAAGAAGAGTGTTGACAGGGTGCCACTGCATCAGAAGTTAAAGTCTTCTTTCATGACATGGACGCCAAGTTGGCTGCACGATTTGAACGCCAGCTCGCGGTTGCCTTCGACGTTTTCACACAAGTTTGTATTCTCTTGCTTATTTTCAATTCCTGTCCCTAGGTTTTCCCATCATATAAAATTCGCAGTTGCGAGACAGCGCTTGTCTCCTGTGTTCGTTAAGATGAAGCGCTTTCTTCTGAGCGTCACTAAAAACCGGGTGAACAACTGCTCCGTGCGCTTTCCTGCTCTCACACTGAGTGCAAATACAACATTTTTTTTTCTAGAGCGAAAGCTAATGTGATGTGTATTGTAGTGTAATGTGAGATGTGCAGTTGTCCACCGGTGCCGGTGTCCATACACTATCACTAAAAAACACTAAGTAAATAGAAACACAAAGAACTTAATGAGATTCTATCTCAGTTTCCATACGTGCCAATGCAGTACTCTGCCTCTGAGCCACGCTGCATGGTCCCGGAAATTAAGAAGCAAACTTGCTTTAGGCGTGCTTGACGGCGCAAAAGGAATTACGTTAGTATAAGCAATGAAGTGTTGCAGAACACAAAAAAGCCCCTCCACGAATTTCCTAAAGAGTGGGTCGCCGAATGCTGTAACTTATGACCAAAGCTTCAGGCATTATTCTTCGTCGTCGTCGTCACGCAGACGTTCGAAAAAAACCATTAAATTCCATGCAAGTGTGTAGTGGGTACCACGTTTCTCTAAAATATGGTGAACGATGTCGTATCAATAAAATTTCATCCTTAACGAATGAAATTGTATTGAGCTGTGGCGCCTCATGTTTGGTATTCTGCCACAGGAATGTCTTTGATTCCACGTATAATCTCATTCAAACCACCTAATGGGTACCAATTCAGTGTTTACTTTAGATATTTTTGTTATTAAAATGAGGTAAAACCTAACGAATCTGTTCAAACTTGCTCTGATCAGGTCTTTACATGAGTCTGATATATGAGCAAAAAGGATTTTTCTATAGTAGTCTAAATAATAGCAATACGTGTATTTACCCTTTATGTTTTTATCTCCTATTCCTATAAAAAGGGGGCGGAATTCTTTAAGAGCCCAATAAAGTTTTTCATCCATCCATTCATTCTAACATTCCCGAATGACCTGTGAAATTTTCAACTGCTCCTTCTTGGTCGATCCCTCGGAGTGGGTACGTACCACTGGCTTTAAAAGACAAACAAACAAAATATTCTTCCTTACTACAAAAAAGACATAATTATTATTGCTCTTTTGAGTACCCTGCAAGTGTGCTCGTTTAACTTATAAAAAAAGACTGTTTAAAAATTGACTCTAAAAGGCCACTTTTGCAGCTGTCGCTGTGACTGTGCTGCGCATTACACGCAGGCATTGCGGATTTCTTTTTTTTATCGCTTGTTTCTTGTCTTCGCTGTTTTTTTAAAGCTGGGCTTCTTCACATCGACAATTATTGATCATGGTATCAGCCAAATTGGACAGGGGCACTAAAAAGAAAAAAAAACCCGTGTCTGCATGTTTCAGTGCAAATGTCGTCAAAAGACGATATTTTTGCGGCTGGAAAGAGTGAACAGAACATTTATTTCATGTTTTGCGTGAGAATATATGTGAATGGTATTCTGGAGGCGTGTGTTAGAGTGCCTTGATGCATGCAGTGGAAGCGAATGAGCACATCGAGGCACGCGAGACATGAGCGCTATCTGGCAGTCATCTTAAAAAACGACACGCGTGGCGCGTGCGCTCATCTTCGAGGCGATAAGGTGTCGGGTAGATATCACTACTGTGTCGTCTTAGCGAAGCCTTGGAAACACTTGCCTTTAATTTATATGTGGGGTTTAACGTTCCAAAACCACTATATGATTATGAGAGACGCCGTAGTGGAGGCCTCCGGAAATTTAGACCGCCTGGGGTTCTTTAACGTGCACCCAAACCTGAGCACACGGGCCTACAACATTTCCGCCTCCAACGGAAATGCAGCCGCCGCAGCCGGGAATCGAACCCGCGACCTGCGGGTCAGCAGCCGAGTACCTTAGCCACTAGACCACCGCGGCGGGGCACACTTGCCTTTTTGTGCATAGCGTTGCATTGTGAGCGCAGTGTGATAAACACTATGGCCATTAAAATTACCTATGTATGCATTTTGTAGTATAAAGAGACATAAATGGAATAATTACGTAATATTATTATGCCTCAGATATGCGCAATATTTGGTTTTTATTGACAATCGCGCAAGTATGAACTTAGAAACTTGAGCAATGTTGGTGGGCGCTGCGGATGGTGTTATCTATCTTGCTAGCTTCCGGCACTGTACTTGTTCGTTACTAACAGCGCAGCCACTATAACACAGAACACGCAACACGAGCGCGTAACTTCAACTAAACGTTTATTGCAAACGTCAGGGTTTATAAAAGGGGTGAAAAGAGAAAAAAAAGAATAATAAAATGTAGACAACAAAGAGCACATGTGCCAGTCCTGCACATTACCATCCGTGATTATTCATCACCCCATTCAAAAAACATAGTTCTTTCTGAGTCAGCGAGATAGAAGGTGCACTAATACACTCAAAATCATCGCGTGTCATTTCCGCCACTTCTACTATCAAACGGGTTAATAAATATCTGTCCTGATATGACACACACGTGTTATCGAAATAAGACACACAACCGCACTCCTTACAGTGGATCGCCAAGTGATCATCTGAAGCCTTCTGCACTTTATTGTGGTGCTCTTTTAGCCTCTCATTAATGCATCTTTCAGTTGTTCCCACATAAACAAGACCACATTACAAGGGCACTCTGTAAACAACTGACTGTGCACACTCAACAGATTTATTACGATTCTTAATTTGGCCTCCTATCTTTTCCTTTGAAACAGGACAAGTTTTGTGACATATTCTGGACAGTTTCTCAGGAGCACACATGACCACTCGGACGCTCACCATATTACCAATCTTTTTAAGATTGTGTGCCACACTATGGGTATAGGGGACAACAGCCGTTTTACGCCACTGCAGGGAAGTGTTAACACGCTGCCTATTTTGTTTCTTTAGGTCTCTATGTAGCGATTCAGCGACGCTTATAAACATTCGTTGCGGGTAACCTGCTGCCTTCAGTCGCAAAACCTGTTGCTTAAAGCTCTTCTTCATGAGGTGAAAACAGGACTTCTTCAACGAATTAAAAAGGCACATTCATGCAACAGACCTCTTCACTACTTTGGTATGGGTAGAAGAGAAAGGCAACAGTGGCTTCTTGCTCCTGGGCCCATAAAGCCAACAAACATGGTCATCCTGAAATTGCAACGAAAGATCTAGGAACCTGAGCGTATCACCATAGAGCACGTGTGCTCTTTGTTGTCTACATTTTATTATTCTTTTTCTCTTTTCACCCCCTTTATAAACTCTGACGTTTGCAATAAACGTTTAGTTGAAGTTAAGCGCTTGTGTTGTGTGTTCTTTGTTATAGTGGCTGTGCTTCCTAGCAAGATGGATCCTTACCAGCTGGCCCGATACAATTGTTTATTGGATGGTGTTAGATTTTAACCGTCTCGTGTATTGTTTCTATACAATCACTACGGCGTTTGTAACTCCGTTTGGTCAAACGCCCTCGATGAAATAAAACAAAAAAAACTAGAACGCCCGGGATTTCAACTTTCCGCTTCTTGAGGAAAGGTACCTTGCGCAGACTGTGTTCGGCGGTCCCATTTGGTCCCTTTTTTCGTGGAACAACCGCCTTTACGCATCGTGAGGTCATTGCAGTCTGCCTTGTGTTCCTCCTTTCGGTTCGGTGGCACTGAGTTGGTTTCCGGTGCGGTGTTAGGACAGCAGCGTTCCCAGGGAGGTTTTGCTTTGCCTTTCGGTATCAATACGCTGCCGGCTATTGGCCCTGCTCTTCCTGTTGCGCCTCGTACAAGGAGAGGAATCCCCCGCATGAACTCTGGCATAATATTTTCTAGGCACTAACCTTCGGTATTTAATGCCTAATGTGCACCTTAATCGGGGCCCACAGTCAGTAGTACTTCCTTCGTTTTATGGAACAGCTGTCGCGTTTTTTCATCATATCCAGTCGACTTGCCCTGAGGTTGATGTGTTATACAATCCTATCGTTGACAACACAGCCGCTTTGTTGCTCCCCTTAGTTCCTCCGGCACGCCGCACCCGCTCTAGTCGTGTGTCTTGGAGCACGCTGACGGCGTCATTTCTATCTGGCCACCTCCGGGACTTCATGTGGCGGTTGGGGAGGGGGGGGGGGTTCTTTCTACCATTGACCGCCTCAAAAGGTGGAGACGGGTTCAGTCATCAACATGTCCGAACTGCTCCCTACGGGAAACAAATCAGCATGTTTTAGGACAATGCGTCGTTGCTCGTGTTTTCTGGAGGGTCGTGCATGCTGAATTTCATGGCTTCATAGTAAACCACTTTGTTTCTTCTGGATGTCGTTCTCGAGGCCGCTTCGCCTGCCTTCTCATTGTTGCTGGTGCCTACTGTCTTTGGCGCAATCGCTGTGAGGCTGTTGCAGCTGGTCGTCGCCGCCTTGCTCTCTTCCCGATTTTGGAGCGACTCTACAGAGAAATACTATCTGTTTTGTCGGTGGAACTCTTCTTTCTAGGTGAGGAGCAATTCCTTCAACACTGGTCCTGCCTTTTTGTGTTCGTCCGTGAGAGACGTGTAAGGCTTGATTTTTTTTAAGGCCTGCCTGGTACTAGTAGGTTAATTTTTGTTTTGTACTCGCACAAATACCTTGTAAACACTATGTAAATATCTGACATATATATCTCTACGTTTTATTTGTGTGTTCTTCGTTTACCATGTATTGTGCATATTGACACGTGCGGTTCTTTTGGTTTACGAAGGAAGACGCTATCACTTTCTGTTAAGCGCAACGCAGGCCGCGTTTATCTTGTATGCCACTCTGGAACGCGTTACGACGCGTGTATAAAAAACTGACACGTGCGGTTCTTTTCGTTTGCGAAGGAAGACGCTATCACTTTCTGTTAAGCGCAACGCAGGCCGCGTTTATCTTGTATGCCACTTTGGAACGCGTTACGACGCGTGTATAAAAAGCCGGCGCAGTGCGCCACTGGGGGTCTTTTTTTTTCCGTCGGCCGACGACTGTTCACGCCGCTGTTGCTGTGAGTTGTGTTTGGCCCTGTTTTGCTGGGCACAAGTTCGCCCAATAAACAGTTCGCCTGACACCGCCCTGACTCCTGCGTGCTTCCTCTCAAGTGCTGCGTGTATCACAACCTCGTGACATCTGGTGGAGGTGCTTCTCTGTCCATGTACCGTACGCCCCCGTCCAGCCGTGAGCCAAGCCCAAGCCGCCGAGAGGACGACGCCGACCCGGTCGTTCGAGTGAGCCGAAGACAACAAGGACTACCGCCCGAATACCTGCCGCTCCCCGACAAGGACAAGAAAACAAAGGCTGCTACGAAGCCGGCATCCACGATGACGGAAGCAAGGTCTTCGGCAACCGTGGTCGTCAACCAGCCCAAAGAGCCGCCTACCTTCCGCGGATCGACCTACGAAGACCCGGAAAGCTGGCTTGACATTTACGACCGCGTCGCAGCCCTCAATAAGTGGGACCCGGACGAGAAGCTGCGTCATGTGTATTTTTACCTGGAAGACGCCGCAAGGACTTGGTTCGAGAACCGCGAGTCAACGCTTCGAACCTGGGACGACTTCCGCGTTGCTTTCCTGCGCACCTTTGCAAGCGTCGTGCGGAAGGAAAGAGCCGCATCACTGCTTGAAACTCGGGTGCAGCTCCCCAACGAAAACGTAACGATCTTCACGGAGGAGATGACGCGACTTTTCCGCCACGCCGACGCCGACATGTCTGAGGACAAGAAGGTTCGCCTGCTTATGCGAGGAGTGAAGCAGGAGCTCTTCGCCGGACTGATCAGAACTCCGCCAAAGACGGTACAAGAGTTCCTCTCCGAGGCTACCACGATCGAGAAGACTCTTGAAATGCGGACCAGCCAATACGATCGGCGCATGTCGCCAGACGTCGCAGAAGTCCGAGGACTCTGCCCCGACGACCTGCGCGAGACCATACGCGCTATTGTTCGTGAAGAACTGCGCCGCATGTTGCCATCGTCTCAGCCCCAAGTCGCCTCTCTCGAAGACGTAGTCCGCGAGGAACTACAGCGCTCACTAAGCGTTCCTGAACGGCCACAGCCCCAACCGGAGGCGATGACCTACGCCGCTACTGCACGACGACCTGTCGCCGCTCCTCGCCAACACCAGGACCCAACGTCTCCGCAGTTTCGTCGCCAGCCACCGCCGCCACCCCCGACGCCTTCCCGCTCGCCAGTAATCCAGCGCTCGCCGAGAAAAACTGACGTTTGGCGCACCCCGAACCACCGCCCACTATGCTACCACTGCGGCGAAGCCGGGCACACCTACCGCTACTGCCAGTACCGTGAGATGGGACTGCGTGGCTTTGACGTGAACGCGCCGCGTCCGCGCCCAGGTGAGCGACCTCGCGACATCGCCGACTACATCGCCGGATCGCAGTGGCAACAACGACGACCATCCCGTTCACCTTCGCCTGGCCGCTACGTCTCCCCGGATCGCCGCCAGTACACCGGCCCTAACCGGGGCCGATCCCCAAGCCCCTACCCGGGAAACTAAAGGCAGCAACCGATGGAGGTGCGGTTGCTGCACGACGCAATGCCGAAGATCCTCCTCCGCCGCCGCCGCCGCTGCCGATGACGACGACCACGACGCACGAACTTTCCCGACGTAGTCACAGTACGCCGCCTGAGCAGAGTCTTTACGACAAAGCCTCGCCGCCGACGTGACATAGCAGCACCGTACCAAGCCGACGCTGCCGTGATCCGACGCCCCGACCTAACCGGAACGCCAGACGACGAACCACCGACCTCGACGTGATCATCGACGGCCACAGCGTCACCGCCCTAGTCGATACCGGCGCCGACTACTCTATCATCAGTGGTCTCTTCGCCGCTAAGCTCAAGAAGGTAAAGACTCTATGGGAAGGACCGGATATCCGAACAGCAGGGGGCCACCTTATAACACCGACTGGAACCTGCACGGCAAGAGTCACGATTCACAGCCAGACGTATTCTGTGAATTTTGTGGTCCTGCAGCAATGCTCGCGAGACGTCATTTTAGGCATGGATTTCCTGGACCAGCAAGGCGTGGTAATCGACCTAAGATCCAGGTCAATCACGCTGTCCACGGATAATGCAACGGCGTCAGACTGCAACGTCGCTCACAATGCCTTGAATGTGACAGAAGAGCAGGTAACCATCCCGCCACTGTCGAGCGTCATCATTTCCGTCGGCACCAAAGCGTCTACCAACTTACAAGGTGTCATCGAAGGCGACCAGCACCTGCTCCTAAACCGTCAGATGTGCGTCGCAAGAGGCATAGCCAAGCTTCATAACGGCGAAGCCAAGGTAATGGTGACGAACTTCAGCAACGAATATAGGCACTTAAATAGGGGCACGACGGTAGCACATCTAAGCGAATTTCTGGAAGCGAGCAATGCCTTCGCCCTCACTGATTCTCAGGGAGCCGCAACGTCGACAGCAGTGTCCGCGCCCGCCTTCGACGTCAATCAAAGCCTTTCCAGGCAGCAACAAAAGGAGCTCAAAGCCTTACTCCACCAATACAAGGACTGCTTCTCGTCGTCGTCGAGGCTTCGTCAGACCCCTCTCGCGAAACATCGCGTCATAACCGACGAATATGCCCGTCCGCTCCGTCAGAGCCCCTACCGAGTTTCTGCACGGGAACGCGAGGCCATCAAGCAACAAGTCGACGAAATGCTGCGTGACGACATCATTCAGCCGTCTACGAGTCCGTGGGCATCACCCGTGGTGTTGGTGAAGAAGGACGGAACCCTACGTTTTTGCGTCGATTATCGTCGCCTGAACAACATCACGAAGAAAGATGTGTATCCCCTCCCACGGATAGACGATGCTCTGGACAGACTCTACAACGCCAAGTATTTTTCGTCGATGGATCTCAAAACCGGCTACTGGCAAATCGAAGTAGACGAGAGAGACCGAGAGAAGACTGCCTTCATAACACCAGACGGCCTATTCGAGTTTAAGGTCATGCCCTTTGGTCTTTGCTCGGCGCCTGCGACGTTCCAACGGGTTATGGACACAGTACTCGCAGGCTTGAAGTGGCAGACTTGCCTCGTCTACTTGGACGACGTAGTCGTATTTTCTTCCAACTTCGACGAGCACCTCCGGCGCCTTGAAGCTGTTCTTCGGGTAATCAAAGCCTCGGGACTTACCCTGAAGCCAGAAAAGTGCCACTTCGCCTACGAGGAACTATTGTTCCTTGGCCACGTTATCAGCAAGTCGGGAGTGCTCTCTGATCCACAGAAAACAGCTGCGATCGCCGACTTTCCTGCACCCACCGACAAGAAAGCAGTACGCCGATTTCTTGGCCTCGGCGCTTATTACAGGCGCTTCGTGAAGAACTTTTCGCGGATCGCCGAGCCACTGACCTACCTTACGAAGGCCGACGTCGACTTCAAATGGGAAACGCCGCAAGTCGAGGCATTTCAAGAATTAAAGCGACTCCTGCAAACGCCGCCAATACTGGCGCACTTCGACGAAGAAGCTGACACCGAAATTCACACGGACGCAAGCAGCACAGGGCTCGGCGCCGTGATCGTGCAGAGGACCGACGGACTTGAAAGGGTCATCAGTTACGCTAGCCGGTCACTTTCGAAGGCAGAAGCCAATTATTCCACGACAGAAAAGGAATGCCTTGCCATCATCTGGGCTACATCAAAGTTCCGCCCCTACTTGTACGGCAGGCCTTTCAAAGTCGTGAGTGACCACCACGCCTTGTGTTGGCTAGCTAACTTGAAGGATCCATCAGGGCGCCTCGCACGGTGGAGTCTCAGACTACAAGAATTTGACATCACTGTCGTCTACAAGAGCGGACGAAAGCACTCCGACGCCGACTGCTTGTCTCGCGCCCCTGTCGATCCGCCGCCCCAGGATGACAAGGACGACGACTCTTTCCTGGGACCCATAAGTACCGACGACTACGCGGAACGCCAACGAGCTGACCCGGAGCTCAAGATCCTCATGGACTACCTGCAAGGCAAGACCGCCGACGTGCCGAAAGTATTCCGCCGAGGACTGGCTTCGTTTTTCCTGCGAAACAACGTCCTCCTGAAGAAAAACTTCTCGCTGCTCCGCGCCGACCACCTCCTCGTGGTACCTTCAGCGTTACGTCCAGAGGTTCTGGAAGCATTACACGACGACCCGACAGCCGGACATCTTGGTGTTTCCCGCACACTGTCACGAATACAAGAGAAGTACTACTGGCCTCGCCTCGCTGCCGACGTCGCCCACTACGTAAAAACATGCAGAAACTGTCAGCGACGCAAGACGCCGACAACTAGGCCAGCCGGACTTCTGCAACCCGTCGAACCACCTCAACGGCCATTCCAACAAATCGGCATGGACTTACTGGGGCCGTTCCCGACGTCAACTTCTGGCAACAAATGGATTGTCGTAGCGACTGACTACCTCACCCGCTATGCCGAAACAAGGGCCTTGCCCAAGGGCACTGCCGCCGAGGTCGCCATGTTCTTCATTGAGAACATCGTCCTCCGCCACGGAGCCCCCGAGGTCCTCATCACCGACAGAGGTACGGCCTTTACGGCTGACCTAACGCAAGCGATCTTGAGGTACAGTCAGACAAGCCACCGCCGAACCACCGCGTACCACCCACAGACGAATGGCCTCACCGAGCGTCTAAATAAGACCATCGCCGACATGCTGGCCATGTACGTGGACGTCGAGCACAAGACGTGGGACGCCATACTCCCGTATGTAACCTTCGCGTACAACACGGCCGTGCAGGAAACGACGCAGTTTGCTCCATACAAGCTCGTCTACGGACGGAGCCCAACAACGACGCTTGACGCCATGCTACCGGTCGGCACCGACGAAGAAGACCTCGACGTCGCCAGCTACCTGGATCGCGCTGAAGAAGCTCGACAGCTAGCCCGCCTGCGTATCAAGAGCCAACAGACGGTCGACAGGCGCCACTACAACCTTCGACGACACCACACCGAATACCAACCAGGTGACTTTGTCTGGGTCTCGACGCCGATACGACGACGGGGATTATCTGAGAAGCTCCTGCGACGCTACTTTGGACCCTACAAGGTAGTCCGACGTCGTGGTGAACTGGACCATGAGGTCGTGCCCGATGGCTTAACGTCATCCCAACGACGCCGTGCACGACCCGAAGTCGTACACGTGGTGCGACTTAAACCTTATTACGCGCGCTGATTAGCTGTGACGCATTGTTAATGTAATTTATTGCATGTACTCTCTCTTATGTTCTGTCTTTAGCATCGGGACGATGCTTTTTCAGAGGGGGGTAGTGACACGTGCGGTTCTTTTGGTTTACGAAGGAAGACGCTATCACTTTCTGTTAAGCGCAACGCAGGCCGCGTTTATCTTGTATGTCACTCTGGAACGCGTTACGACGCGTGTATAAAAAACTGACACGTGCGGTTCTTTTCGTTTGCGAAGGAAGACGCTATCACTTTCTGTTAAGCGCAACGCAGGCCGCGTTTATCTTGTATGCCACTTTGGAACGCGTTACGACGCGTGTATAAAAAGCCGGCGCAGTGCGCCACTGGGGGTCTTTTTTTTTTTCCGTCGGCCGACGACTGTTCACGCCGCTGTTGCTGTGAGTTGTGTTTGGCCCTGTTTTGCTGGGCACAAGTTCGCCCAATAAACAGTTCGCCTGACACCGCCCTGACTCCTGCGTGCTTCCTCTCAAGTGCTGCGTGTATCACAACCTCGTGACAATATGTAGACACATCTTTTTGTAACAATTCTTGTGTATCTGTGTATGTTGTGTTCCGTGTACATATGTAAACATATCTTTTTGTAACAACTTTTAATGTTTGTGTGGATGTTGCGTTCTCTCGCGATGTTCTGTTGGATTGTAATTCATGTTCACTGTCCGTGAGAATAAGTTTCTCTAAACACAAACAGACCAACCAAAACGTTTGCGGCGGAGGTCCCCAAGAAAGACGATTGGTTTAAAATCACGGCATATCCACGGGTTAATTGATGATGCATGGAGCGAAGTTTCCAAGCGTTTTATTGGTGAACCGTGAATCATCTGCTGGCAGCGTCTGTCCGTTCGTCAGTCCGTCCGCACGTCTACACTTTTGTCTGTCTGTCAGTCTGTGCACTCATCCGTCCGTTAATTTAGTGAACACTCCGAGTACCGCCATCTCACATGTTCGCATCATATATTCATTATATACAAATACCGCCATCCAGCAGACATTCCAAGGACTAAAACAAGTGGTGGCTGCTACATACTTGAGACGCACGAGCCATGTCCTAATGAGCTTCACCCCTAAAACATAAGGCTACGCTACCGAAATACCATGTTTGTTCTCTTCATCCCCATATGTTACTTCGTTAGTAGCAAGACGTATTTAATTGAATATTTCTTGTTTGTTTTGGAGCATTCGAAATAAATGAGCTTGGTGCTGCATTACGTTATGTGTAGCTGGCAAGCACAAAATATTGGCGGTAAGCGTGCTATATAAAGCGTGCAGAACACCACCATGGCCACTCATTTCAACTCATTCCCTGCTCTGTTTAACTATGAAAATGTCGACTAGATAGCTGTAACGAAAATTTCCTCAGCCCATCGAAGCTACTAGCTGTACTTAATTTATATACTTTTCTGATTGACGAAGATTGTGGCGCTTTGAGATTGCTCTTGGAATGCTAGGCTGCTGACCTAAAGAACACGGGTTCGATCCCGCACATGGCAGTCGCATTTAGATGTAGCTGAAGAAATTGTATGTCACCAATTACTGGGCGATGTTGGTGCATGCTAAACAACACCAAATGGTCGTAATTTCCGGAACCATCCAGTTCGCGCTACTCAAACATATTTTTTAAATTTGGGGATTAATATGCCACGTATATTATTCTGATATAATTGCTGACTAAAATTTCTGGAAACTTTCCAAACACCTTAACAAAACAGCGAGCACTTTTGATTGATATCAATGGATATTCCAGCATGATTTACTAACTGGCTTTTTACGACCAGAGATAAGCAGTTCAAATGTGTATTTTAGATCACTCTCTACATAAAAAATGCTCCGTAAAGTTCATAACTTCAAAATTGGTGAAACGTTCAACACATATTCTTGTACGGAGGACAATTTTTGTGTATTTTAGGATTTGACAATGGCTTCAGAGCTACGAGCACTACAGTTGTTCGTTCCAAATATCCCTATGACTTTCATGCGGTATAAACAACAAAAATAAATCATACCCTCATTTTTAGGTTAGGAAGCTTGAGGAACTTCCAAAGATCTCCCAGCCACAAAGTTTCTATGTGGACGGGGAAGCCCTCCTGGTGCATGACGCCTCGGTGGACCGCGCATCGGAGGACGACGCATCGGTGGACGAGTTGGACTCGTTACACGATAGCGTGCACCAAATCTATGAGTTAGTCTGTGAGCACTGGCACCAAATGTGCCCTCATCTAGCATTATGCATAAAACAATAGCAAAAGCGGCTACAGCGAGAAAAATGCAGAAACTGGGAGCTTTAGTCATTCTTAGTACTACCAGAACGCTGCATAGTCCCTGTAAGATAGGCAGAACCTTATATACTGGTTTCAGCAAACCACACATGAACAAAAAAGTACCGTCAATGTTTACATCATTTCATACCAATCAAACTTAGTGTTGAAGATGCGACGTCATCATTAGCGTCTATAAGCATAAAAGAAAACAAGTCATAATAAAGGTGAATCTGCCGCAACATTAATAGTAAAATGAGTTTATATTTGCGGCTCTTAATCTGAAGCAAAGACGTGTCGTTTGCGGCATGTGGCTTCGCCACGTAGGCTTACGGTGCTCCGAGACGTCTGTATTCTTTCCAAGTCATCAATTTCTCGTGCTAAAATGAGATAACTAACATTTATGAGTCTGTCGGTCTATAATTTAAAGGTCACCTAGCATGATTCATGGACGCAGCATTTATTTAGTAATAAATCTGTTTTGTACTGCATATGGTACATGCAAGTACTACAAGCCTCCCATGTGGACCATCACTGAATGTATTTTTATAGTATCACATGATACGTCATAATTTTGTATTTGTGGTATGAACACTGTAATTTTCATCCGAAGCTATGGCACTTTACAACAAAAAATTTTATCGAGTAGGTGAATGGGCGATCTTCCCATATAAAATACTGCACAGCCATTTGATGAATATGTATGTTCTTACAATTTGTAATGCAGTCATTATGGCATGTAAGCTTGCCTTTTTTTTCATGATTTGATGTTTTAACTCTTTCATTAGTTCTTGCTCAATAAATGTCAAGCCAAAGCTATGATGTTTTATGTTAGAAAGGATAATGCCACCCTTTATTTTCCACTCCACGTAGTAAAGCGTTGCTATATGAAAAAGCTGGCTTTACCGAAATCGAGAGTAGTTGTAAGGGTAAATATTTTTAAAGGTGATGCTGCCCACAGTAATGTAGTATAAGAATTCTTCATGTTGACAAGAACATACTTAAAAACGTTGGCTACGTCGCCTTCATTTAAGTATAAGTGGTGCACAGGCACAGCTGGTCACGGCCCAAGAGAGGCCTAAAAGCGTAATGAGCATATATGACATTAAAACACGCTATACGTCATTGCTTGAGACCGTCCTAACTCTGTCACTTGAAAACTCAGTTATATAGAATGTTATGTTTTAGCAGTTGAGCACTTTATGTAGTCAGCGTGTCAGCGTCTAATGTCGTCATGGTATGTCATGTAGTCATTATTTATTATTATCAGGTATGACCAAGCTAAATTGAGCGAATTCTACTACACGCCACCAGTGCGTTTAAAATGAAGAAGGCTACAGTCAGCCCGATGACGTAGACGCTCAGCGTAGTTTGTCGCTAATGGTTGTCCTATCCACGATCTCCTGTGACGACCACAGGTTGATCGGGGCCGCGTCCGCTGCATTCTCTGTGTCTCAATACTCACTTATCTCCTTGTCCTTTTTATTATTTCCTCATCTCTTCCATTGTGAGCCACTGCTTAGGAGTCACATCATAATGCATGCAGTTGCGTGGTTCACTATTCCCTTCATTTCCTTTTTTGAAAGCATTACCGCACCCCCTCCTAGGCTATGTAAATGGAGCTCAGGCACCTTTGCCTGCGCGCCATAGGTAACTAGTACGGGGCATGAAGAGGACAAGAAGAGCTTTAATGCCGAATGAGCAATTGCAAATTTGGTCTACGCAGGGACTTCATGTTAATACTGTAGTATATGTACATTTTCCCAATATTGGAATTTGTATATGTGTTGTTCTCGGGTGGACTTGCTAATAATACTAAACCGTTGATTACCTTCGAGCGGGCAGCTCTGTGCTTGTTTCTGGGGCTGAAAATACATCTGCAGCAAGTAAAGTGATTCATTAGGAGGCGCTTCGGCCTTCATTGCTCTGTTGAGTACACTTATTAACGGTGTAAGCACTTCTAAATTATTATAAGTTGTCAATAAATATAGACGAATATAATTTTAGCAGTGATCCAGGCTCCGCCTTCGTCGCCCTTCGGTCATGTTTTCACGCACCTCAGATAGTACAAAAAAAATGGAAAGTGTAAAGGTCCACATCAAAGGAATGATTGTAATTAGTAGCTCAAATCAGGTCATCATGATAGATTGTGGGGAAATTTTCTCTCAAGAATCTTAATTTCATTACCTAAAAACCTTAAACAACAAGTTTGGAGAATTCCTGGTACACTCACAAACATATAACATATTAGCTACAAGTGCCAAGGTGAATGTCTGCCCACGCCTTCCCTGACTGATGATTTGCCGAGAGACCACCCGATTTCACTCCGGTTTTTGATGCTGATCTCATGGCTGTGATCATGGCAGTGCCAAAATTTGTGATGGACGAGAGCCGGGTGATAGTAATGGCAATTACGCATTTGGTAAGCACAGCTCTTCGAGCTTAAAATAACTGGCGTCCCCTCGAAGCGTTGTTGAATTTAGTTCCACCTCAGCTGTAACATGTAGAACTAGTGTGAATACCAGGTCACTGAGGGTTGAAAGTCAATAAAACGAAAGTGGCTTTAACGCGAACTCCCAATGCTTCCGTTTCTTTCAGTGATAGAATAGTTCGCCGCAAGCAGGTATAGTAAATTAGCAATTAACACATATAGGATGAAATCAGTAAACACGTGGATGAAGTACAAGCGCCCCAACTTTCTATGGAAGACTAATTGAAGTCAATCTCGAGAATCTAAAGTGACGATTACCTGATTCTGACGACCTGTCGTCCCATACAACTTTTACCTACACAGGGCTGGTCTGACAATATCACCCCTCTTTCATGCGGGGTATAATTACAAATTATTGCACTTTACTTTCTGTCAAGTTGCCATTATTCAAATATTAAAATGCAACTTCCTATCATTCCATTTTCAAAATAGGCTTATTCTTAAGCAAAGTAGTCTTATTACATTTCGGCGCCTGATGTCTGCCATAGCAATGCCTTTGATTCCATGTATAATTACACCCATCCTACTTGTACAAGAGTACCATTTTAGTGATGTGCTAAAAAATTTTGTAGTTAAGATCTTGTTATATATAAGTAATCTCTTCAAAATCGTGCTGAAAAGGCTTTTACGACACTATAAACTAGGAGCCCAAAAGGATATTACTTGTAGCCTTAGTTCATTGTGAGATGTATCCTTAACACGTTACATTTTGGTTGTTCGTTTTAATCTTCAAAAACTTTCGAAAACTTTTCAAATTTTCAACTAATAATTTTTTACCAAGCCCCCAGTGTCGCAACCTGCTGTTCTTTTTGAAAGAAGAACAAACGAACAATAAGTAGCGTTTCGAAATAGCTTTCCGATGACGTTAGTGTAACACGAGTACCCTTCTCTGCAGGCCCTTTTTTGGACTTAGCACCACATTCACTTTCTCGAAAAACAGCATACTTCGGCCCTCCCCAGGTGTCCTGTTAATGAAGCTGACGCACACTTATGTGCTTCACCCCTTTTCGTTTTCTTTGTTGTAAAAAGCAAGCATCATGTGGCTTGCACTTTGCGCGTAATGGTAAAGCCCTAATTACTAAGTATTATTTCAGATGTGTGTTTCTGCCCTCCCCGACCATCCTGATGGTTATCACACATATGCTGATTAACTACCATGACGCGTGCATACGAGGATTTTTGCAGTCAGTATTTCCAGGAGGCAAGATTGAAGCATCTCTCAATGAAGATTGAATGTAGCAGCATGCAATTGATGAAGGACGAAAAACAATCTATCTCAACTCTGTCTTTGCCGCAATAGTAGCTGCTGCCGCACATCATCAAGTCATCAATGCCCCTACCGTTTTTTTACTGTTTTTACTGCGGTGTTTCGACCTTCATGGGCCCTTGCGATGCGCTTCATGAATTATTGAAGGGGGCTCGCGAAGTAACGTTAAATGGAATGCAGTTAGGAGTAGGCAGCCATCATTTTAGTAACATTGTTTCAATGACATAGCTGACAGTCAGGCCATGATGGCTTCTCTCATATATTTTCGGAATATATGCGCAGCGACGACATCCGTCACTTGCACTGGAGGTTTTTTTTTCGTCTTCGCTTATTGCAGATTGTGGCAGACTCGTTTGCAGATTTCCTACATTTTATTGAGCACACAACGAAGGTTATACGATACAAAGAGAAGCTCCTGTCAATAAGTGTTGTAGTAGATGGAATATACTGCTGTTTTTTTTTCAACAGATCCCTTTTTGACTGGAGATTTCACGACACCCATTGATGGCTTTAACCCGTGAAACGCACACAACCTACAATGCTTATGAGAAAAAAAGTCACAGCTTTACCACAAAGGCGAAGCAATGAACGCGATAGCAACAAATTGGAAGGTCACGCGCATAGCGGCATGCAGGTTGAAACGTTCCCCGGGTTTCTCACGCATAAATAACGCACAAAACGTATTATCAGCTACAAATAAAGTGAAATAAGTATCTCAGTTGTTACTTCGCTGTGTCTGAAAGCCGTGCCTTTTTCGCAAATTGAGGCTGTGCAACGAATACTGCAACCTTTGTGCGCCCTGTAACTACAAGATAATCGTTCCAGTGGAAGCCCAACGCCAGCCAAGACGTATAAACCCCCTTACCACGATATAAGGGCGCGCGACCGATCGTCCACTCCTCTCCTCTCCTTGGGCCAAAGTACGCGTGAGAGATGAGAGCCGCCGCGCGCTCATGTCGCACTCTTGCTGATAACGTTGGAAAGCTGAAAACACGACGGTTCCCTCCCGAGACACCCGATAACAGCGGTAAGTGGTAGATATAAATAGCTTGCCGTTTACCCTTTGAAGAAAGTACCGCTTGGTGGCTCCGGGGTCAACGCCTCACATGACGCGGTGGTCTCACGTTCGATTCCGAGCGCCAAAATCTTTTCCTTTAGATTTTTTTCTTTGTTGTGTTTTATATATATACATACTTATACATATGCGGTGCATGACATCGGTGCTGACGCCCACGCTGATGCCCACGCCGATGCCTCCGCGGGCGGCGAAATCCAGCCGAGAGGGTCCATATGGGTGCTATCGCAATAAAACAAAGCAGTCAAAGGAAACTTGCATTGTGTTCAATACAGTGGTAAATGCACCCCTATTTCACACTCTGCACGCACAAAACGTGGCAACCTGGGGCACCTATATATAGGGTAAACAAGCATCGGTTTATAGTTCACGTGTCTAAGGTACGATAAGAATGCAAGAATTACCGCGACTAGAATACTCACGAACCTCTATGTAGCCAACGACAACTGAAGGAAAATTTCACATGGCCATAGGTACTGTCACATTCCTGTAGGAGGCATTAGTGTATGCCATGCCATCAGAGCTGTGATGAAGTAAAAAAAGTATTGAAAACATTTTCAGTATTTCTTTGTATTTCATCTCAAGAACTGTACACTTCTCACCAACAGTTCCGCTTACGAAATTCCGAATATATAAGATTGAATGTTGATTTCTTTCAAAGAAGTTTAACCCTATTGGCTCGGCTGCGGATAAAAAGTGCACAAGTAACTGTTCCGATGAGTGTGGCATAAATAACTAAAAAAAATGAACAAGTATCTGAAGTATCCTCATTACACCAGTGCTAACATATTTAGTTTTAAATCTTTGTCTTCATCGAAACTCAGTAGGGTAGAAAACATGAATGTTTCGCCAGTCGTTTTTTCAAGACTACTAATGTACGTGTTCATGTATGGGTTTCATATATTAGCAGCGTGCGTAAACATAGGCTGAATTAAGGGTGAATGACCAGGGACATACAAGTGGTGGTTAATTTAGGTTGTGACGTAAAACTTATAGTTCGCTAATATATAGGAATAAACTGGACATGAATGACAACATTTGTCTTGTATACTGCATGCATATTTAGTGTACATTATTTTTAGGATTTTGAGTTGACAGCAAACACAATTAACAACACAATATCTAGAAAACTTTGCAGGTCACTGAGAAAGCTTCGCACTAAAGGTGCGAGGCTAGAAAGCAGAGAAAAGCTGGGAGGCCTTCGTGTTTGCTGGTTTCCTCTTTTAAGGGCGAAACACCTCAAGACCGCGCAACGTCTCCTGCGCTCATATACAACCACCCAGCGTCTACAGCAGAAGCATAAACCAAAGCATCTGTGAACAACGGCAAGGTTATCAAACGTATGGTACCCAGAACAAACAAAATAAGAGGCCACAACACTGTAAAATGACCCAGATACACCCACCCATCAGCCAAAGCATATGACAGAACAAACGGTTCAAAGAACAAAGCAAAAGAATGTATACCACAACAAAAATTAATGTACACGATTCACGACCCAATGAACACTCGTTCACTCCTTCATCAGTATTAGCTATCATAACATGCGTGGACCTTTTTCTGTCTTTCTGGGTTTTTTTTCTCTTTTCTTTCTTTCAGCTTATATTTATCTTTCTCTTCTTTTTCTCTATTTCTCTTTATTTCTATTGCTTTTTATCTACATATCTTTCATAGTTTCTCTGTTTTCTCGGTTTACTAGGCGTTTTTTCAATGCTTACCCATACTTCTTTCTTTAATTTATTTCTCTCTCTGTATCACTTGCTGCTTTTCTTTACTACCTCTCTAAGTTTAGGCCTTTCTCCTTTTGTATTTATCTTCTTCGCCCTTTTCGTATACTATGCTTTACTTTCTTCTGTACTGCTTCGTTTCTCATTAATACAAAATTTTTTTGAAGAAATATGCCCGTAGTTGATGGCTAAAACTATTGTGCTATTCTTGATGACCGTGACATTTAGTCAGAGCTGGTAGAGCAAAAAATGCGCACTCTGTATCGTGTTACGCTCAGGGATATATGGAACACATTGCTTCCATAAATCATGCAGGTCCTTGTAAATTGAAACTAAGGTCAGACCATTACTTTCAAAAAAATAAGAATTATGACAGCATTGCTAGTAATGCTATGCGCGGTGGTACACTAATAAAGCAGCAAATGCAAAGTAGGCTAACATTGAAACCAGCATCTTGATTGAGCTGGCACTGTTGTTTTAGGCCACGTTTCAAGAGCGATTAGAAATAGCTGCTTCAAAATTCCGTGCACACAAACGCCTCGCTGTCCTCGTCGTCGTTTAAATGCTATGTAGCTGTGTGACATGTATAATTCGACATATAAAAATAGACTAGAAACGTCTTAATACGCGTACATGGAGAACAGAGAGAGAGAGAGACTATTAGAAAGACGGGGATTTCGCGGATGTCGATATATTGCTGGCACGCTACTCTATATAGAGATGGGGAAGGGGACTAGGATATTTCAAAAGAGAGGGAAGAAAAGTATGGAAATATAGTGACCAAGCGCACCAGAAAAACTGTACAGTCAGGGTATCAGCTCAATCATAATTTACTTATGCGATATATATGACCAGAGCTTTTTGACAAGGCCAATTTCGGGCAGGTGATTCATTATTGGCATGACGGTACGACACAGTGCTGAAGGTCCGTGCACACGCCTAATATATTGCGCAACGTTAACTTTTTTTCTGGCAAATAACGCTATTTTTTGTTCAAACGATTCTCTCGTCATGGTGCGTGGTACATTCAAGTAGTATGCGCTCCACTATCTGAATCCACAACATGGACTTCTGGTACACCCCATACGGTGCATATAACTGTTAATATGTGCCACGTTCAGTCGAAGACGATTATATGGCGTTTCCTAGTAGAGAGAGAATAATCTTGGAATTTTAGCACTCGCATTTCGGTCAATGTATGAGAAAAAGCTATGTTTGTTAAGTGCCGCATTCCAAAGGTGGTCTTTTTTTTTTGTAGGCATATTTTTTTGCGATGTTCTAAGCGTCGGCTTTAGTAAAAAATATTCTTCAGAAAGTCTGGAATTGTAGTTTATTTTCCGCAGCTTCATCTGCTTCTTCGTTTCTCAAAATACCAGCATGGCCAGGTATTAACTGAAACCTAATACTGTGTTCAGCAGTCTTAGCCTTGTGATGGATAGAGGAACTGTCCTCCGTTACAGGTGGCTGATTGCCACTCTTATGCCTGCTCCACATACTTTGTAGGGCTGCTTTAGAATCTGTAGATACAGCCCACCTCTCGTAGCTGGTATCAACGAAAAATCACAATACCCTTCCTCATTCCACACTTCTGCGCAGGGATTTTTCCGTAAAGGAAAAAAAAAGATTCCCTACGACGATCGACATTGTGTTGTAGAACGATCTGTGAATATATCCATTACGTCAGCCCAATTTTTACGTATATTCCAGCTTTTTCTAATCTATGGCTGCTTGGTGCACTCTATTTTTTTACTCTGATTCAGGTATATAATGCGCAATTATTAGTGGTGACATTTCCAGGGTGAAATATTCCTTGTATTAATAGGTGACGCCTGACCCGGGATCAATATACGTGCGCATATACTTTCGATGGTCTTCCCGAAGCTAGATGCAGGATCAGCTTGAGAAATATTGTTTAAGAAGTGAAATTTGGTACGAATAAAATGTTTGAAGTGAAGTCTCTCTTTCGAAGAAGTCACTTCAAGACGCAGACGTCCGCCTTCTGTTACAGTGAATGCTCAAGAAGACCCTTTTGGGAGATACATTCGAAGACTGTTGTTGCGTGTGGCCTCAAGTTTTCTCCTGCTTGCATGCTATATATTATGTAGGACAGGTATGTCATACCGCAATGTCTCATTGACGTAGGCTCTATCGAGGAGCACCACCGATGGGTACTTGCTGCCCCACTTGAATCTGGCTAAAAAGCGGAATACGTGTCTATAATAGCCACGAATACGTGTCCAAAAAGCGGAATACTCTATGTGATTCTTCGCTTGAGGACACCATATGAGATTCCTATCAATGGCTACTTCAGGGAACCCTTGTGTCTTGACCAATGAAAATGTCTGACCACCCAATAGTATGGGGCATTTTTCAAATTTCGTTCACAAAAAAAGACCGGGAACGCTTTTGTTGATTGATTGATTTATTGAATGATTGATTTATCGAGTTATTGATTTATTGATTGATTGATTTATTGATTGATTTATTGATTGATCGATTCTTTTATATGGGTTCAGCGTCCCAAATCCACTATATGATTATGAGACACGCTGTAGTGGAGGGTTCCGGAAATTTCGACTACCTGAGGTGCTTTAACGTGCACCCAAATCTGAGCACGCAGGCCTACAGCATTTTCGCCTCCATTAAAAACGCCGCAACCGCATTCAGATAAGCTGATATATTAGCCAGTGCTCTCTAGAGACCAAGTTGGGTGTTACTGTGATAACGCGCCACACTCCCAATGCAGATATCGTTCACTTACAGTGTGATGGTGACGCCTCGAGGCAGGTTTCTGTTTAGATGAATGAACACCACCTTACATAGAACAGGCCTCGTACAACTCCTTGAGGCACTCTCTTCGCGATGGCATAAAACGCTGTAGGGCCTCCCAGAGTACACATGAAGAGTTGACGTCCTCGAAGATAGTCCGCAATTCATGCGTAAAGCCGTCCTTTAGGAATGAGGGTTTCGACTGCGTGGAATATCGTTTTATGAAAAACGCAGTCATACACTGCCTTAATGTTCCAAAGTAATGCAGTAGGTCTGTTTCCACGGGCCAACACTTCTTCAATTCCTGAGATAAAGACTATGACTTTATCAATTGCGGACCTATTTCGACACATGCCATTCATTTCCTCTGGGTAATGTTTCTTAGTTTCTGGAAACCAAGTTTGTCACTTCTGAATATATATTTAGAATAACGTCCCTACGCATCTCAGCAGACAAGTGGATATGAAGGAGGCGTAAATGTTGACTGTTTTCCAGACTTCAATAATGGGATAACGTTCGCAGGTTTCCACTTCATTGGAACCTGCCTTTTTATTCATGATGTGTTGTAGTACTTCGGAAAACGTAGTCAATATAAATGCGAGGGCTGCATAATCATTGAATATTCGAGGGCTGCATGAATCAGTACGCACTCTAAATACACGAGGCTGATGATTTCCCATGTTAAGGAAAGGATTTGCCGCATTGTAAAGGAGCTGGCTGTACTGTTCCGCCACCTCCTTCAGCGTTGCGTGCTCTTGTAACAGCGTGGTTAAAGGGTACACCTGCTGTGGCTTTTAGCGGATGCCTCTGATGACTGGCCGAATTTCGCTCAGTGGTTTTCCTACATACAGCGCGCCACAGAATTCAAGATTTTGGTTGAAATAACTGCCCTTAATCAAGAAACGTTCAGAGAGGGTGACCATTGTTTACGTTGCTATATTTTTTGCAGGGCCAACATATGCCTATAGTAAATAAGGTTACAATGTCAAATGCACCAAATCAACATAGGAGGCAGTCTGCTTTTCGAATTTTAAGAGTGCAATGAATTCGTAGAGAAGCAAACAATCTCTGCACCGGATAGACCCTTTTTACAAAGTGACCCTGAGGACGAAAGTAAACTTTTCACTTTTTATTACGTTTTCGTAGAGGTAGGCTCCACCTTGTAATTCATTAGTAATCTGCTTCAGTAAGTTCTGGCAGCGCGTAATTATTCTCACATTGTAATGTTCCCATTTTCTTATTAGTTCTCACTGCCATAGCAATCGTGTACGACAATGAACGTCATGATTACTTCCCGGTTCGTTTAAGGCTTTTTTTCACATGCGGTGATGCCAGCAGTGGAAAAAAAACAAAATTCAATCTAAATTAGGGTACAACAGCCACATTCAAAACAAGCCAGCCCGCGCATTTTTGATGGCTCGGTACAATTCCATGGTACGCCGACAAAAAATGTCGCTTCGCCGCTTGGCACACAAGGTACAGTTGCAGAATGTTTCACTCGTCCGATACTGCTGCAGCTAGAGAGATCGACTGTGTTTACGCTGCAAAAGTAACAATCTAGTTGTAATAACACGTTACGAAGCGAGAGGATATAAAATACTTTTATAGAGAGAGAATCGACGCAATGTTGGCACAACGCAGAGTACAAAGATCAAAATGTGGTTATCGTAGATAAGTTAAAGGCATTACATCAAATAGAATGGTGTACACCCAGCTGCTTCTTTCAATTCGTTATAGGCACGACATCGTGTAGTTTTACTTAACTACGGTTATCAATTCTTCTGTTTTTCTTAAAAATAGTATGCTCATTGACCTATAAGATTTGTACTTTTTTTAGGCGGAAGTCTTGCATATCTGATGACACGAGAAATTAGACCGTCGTTGTCCCGTGGCGTTGCAGAGAAGTGATGGAGGAAAAATCAGCACGTGATGACGCAATAATGTGACGTCACGGTGACGTCACAGATTTCTGAAAATTGCGACGTCATTATCACATCATCAAACGACATTTTAACTTGGGCAAAGGTGGTACAACCACTGCGACAATGCAATACTATGAGAGATGCTTTCGATCTTGGAGGCCAAAAGGAAGAAAGCAGACCAAGGGAGAAGGCAAGGAAGTTAACCAGAAAGACATATGGTTGGCTACCTTACTCTGGGGGATTAGGGAAGGGGACAAGAAAGATGAACTTGGAGGCAATGCACAACTAGATCAGGTGATGAAAGCTTCGAACCGTGTAGATGCTATACTAGCGCATCGATGTTGTGGGAAAAGGAGTACATTTCTCTTTACAATCGTCTTTAATGAAGTCTTCAGATACTCTGAGTGTTTTTTTTCTTTGTTTAGTCGCGTGAGTGCTTTAAAGCTGTGGTAAACGTGCAGCTCAAGCACCCGGAAATACTGATGTGAGCCGTTGGTTCATAGTATTAGGCTTTTAATGTTTTTGTCATGATAAATACATGACATGAAAAAAGAGTGGTATGCTGACATCCAGCGTAGATCACGCGTCAGGTTGTAGTGTTTTATATTCTCGTTACTTTATTGCGACAACTACTTCTACGATGGAAGTACCTTTAGGTGTCCCTCGGAACTCCACTTAGGATCACTGTTATTTTTCGTTCACATTGATCATATTTCTAGTGGTACTTCTTCTTTAGCACGTTTAGTTGCTGATGGTTCCGTTGTATCCAGAAAAATTAAAATTGGGCAGATTCGCATTGAATTTCAATCGGACCTTAGGTGGATCGTGCAATGGTGTGATAAGTGAAAAATACAACCTAATGTGAAGAGTTTTGTTCATTTGCCTTTTCTAAATAATGAAAAGAATGAAACGCCTTATTTTTGAATGACACGTGAGCTCATTTATCATCAGTTATGTATAAATACCTGGGTGGAACCCTTACGAGTGCACTGTTCAACGAATGCGCACATGCATGCCATAGTTGCGAAAGCAGCTAGGGCACTAAAATTTATTTTACAAATCTGAGATCCTCGCCAGCTGTTCTAAAAGGTACTGCTTACATTTCATTCGACCACCCCATTTTGTAATTTGCATGTTGTGTGTGGGACCTAAGCCAAGATTCCTGAACTGATCTGACCACAAATATGCAGTACGTAACGGAAAGGTTGGTACTTAGTCGGTATGACCGAGTGTACAGCTGTACTAAAATAAGAAAAGCTGAAATTGAAAGCGCCCTCTTCTCACAGAACAAAACTGTGCTTGAAATTGTTATTTGAGATTGATTGATTTGTGGGGTTTAGCATCCCAAAACCACCATATGATTATGAGAGACGCCGTAGTGGAGGGCTCCGGAAATTTTGACCACCTGGGGTTCTTCAACGTGCACCAAAATCTGAGCACACGGGCCTACGACGTTTCCGCCTCCATCGGAAATGCAGACGCCGCAGCCGGGATTTGAACACGAGACCTGCGGGTCAGCAGCCGAGTACCTTAGCCACTAGACCTCCGCGGCGGGGGTTATTTGAGATATAACATGAAAAACTGGCAATAATAAAGACACTCACTAGACACGATCACATTATCTGTTGAGAAGATTCGATCAAGTCCTCGAAATCCAAGAGTACCACACTGGAACAAACACTTATGCAAATTCTTTTTTTTTCGTCATAGTGTTCAAGACTGCAATCAGCTTTCTTGCGACCAGGTGCGCTGTTATAATGAAGACTTTTTATACTTTTTATGAACTTCTAACCCCCAAACTTTAATGGCTTTGGCCAAAGCAGGACATTTGTGAATAAACAATAATGAACAAACAGTTAAATGCAGTGGTGGTTACATTAGCACTAAGCTACATGCCATGCGAATACTTTTTTTTGAAAGTTCCAAGAGAAAGCAGGCGTATGATTCGGTGGCAGGAAGCTAGACAGCCAGATTCAATTTGGAAGTTTAAGAAGTTGATGTGGCAGCAGCAAGCAGAGGAGTGGTTTTATTACCAAAATATGGAAGAAGCCTTTGGCCTGCATTAAGCACAATCGGGCTGTTAAGCATGATATATCGCTGAATATCCAAGCTGTGCTATTTTAATGCGCTGTCTATTGACGCGAAGGTGGAGGGTTCGATTGCGGACGTGGTATTTCAAAAAAGACGAAATGGTATAGGCCCGAGTTACTGTGTGATGCCACTGCAAGCTAAGGAGAACCGGACTCCTAGAGTTTTTGAAGCATTTCACTACAGTGTCTCTCATATTCATATCGTGAATTTGGGACGTAAAACTTCGCACAATATTATGTTATCTTGAAAAGTTATTTAACATTTTTATAAATATGTTTAAAGCAAATGTCACTCCTTCCAGTGATTTGCAACCTTCTTCACAAAAAAAAAAAACTGAAAACGCATCTTGTGAGAGCAAACTGGTGAAGTTCAAAATTATCTCAGCAAGAATATAATTTTAGTTGAATAAGTCGAGAAGTTTGAAGGAAAATGGGCCCGGCGTCCGCATTGTAGTGCTGGCGCGTAGCACACGTAGTATGGTATGGATTTCCTCTTATATGTGTATATCTAACGTTGAATTCGGAGGGCGACAGTAAATCCAATTGTTTAACGGTAGCAAAATGTGATCAACATTCCATTCGCAAGGATTATTGATGGTTCGAAAATAACGCGAATGGTCGACGGATGAATCAACCGGCCCTCAAAGTCACATAGCTTATACGAAGTACAAGCTACAATTGATAATACACAGTCAAACTTGATTCTGTTTTTGTGCATATAAAATAAGCCTGATTGTGTACTTAAGCGCGTTTAGCTGAAGCCCAGAACAAGCATTGCTGCATGCGCATTTACGATGGTGAAGCTTTTGAGCTTTCGTGCTATCATGGTTGCGGCTGTATGTGACATTATTTTATCCTTGATGCTAGACGAGGGCACATTTGGTGCAAGTGCTCAAGGGAATGTTCTTTCTAGATTTTGGTTTAAATATGGCCGTAAATGTTTTAGACCAAGGCTTCGACGAAGGCCTCAGCAACGTCCAACTTCTATATTTTATGCATCAGCTCGAACATCAGAAGTTTGTTAATAATGGGAACCTGATAATCCTGGCGGGATGTAGGTTTTGTTTCAATTTCTTGTATCAAATTGAACATATTTAGCATTTTGAGGTCAGTTATTGCGATTGCTTGGTGTTTTTATTATGAAATAAATAATAAAATATTGATAGTAATTGCACCAAGTTCACAATTTTCTGAATTTTTTTGCTTACGAACGTAAAAAAGTATATATGTACAGCAAGCCCAGTACTTTCAAAAGTGTGTCTCAGTTCTAAATTTCTCTCTAAATGAACAAACGATAACCAATTGAATATACTATGCTGGGCCCTGAAAAGCGATGCGAACACTTTTGGCGCGCCCCCATTATTCTGTATAGAGTAAATATCAACAAGGAGACTAAGGCTTGGTTGTCTAAGCATTCCGAGGTACGCTTCGCCACTACGGTGCTCTACAGTCTTGAGAAGTGCTCAATGAAAATATTTGCGTCATTTGCGATATAATTACATAATTGATCCTTGGTTTAGTGAATAAAATATGTTGTGTTTTTAAGTGTCAATGTTCGAGTTTTTCGCACTAGTCAAATCTGAGCACACGGGCCTACAACATTTCCGCCTCCATCGGAAATGCAGCCGCCGCAGCCGGGATTCGAACCCGCGCCCTGCGGGTCAGCAGCCGAGAACCTTAGCCACTAGACCACCGCGGCGGGGCTTCCGTCCATCCATGCATGCGTCTGTGTGGCCGCCCATGCGTCCATCTGCCCTTCCGTGCGTGCTTCTGTTCGTGCATCCACACGTTCATCTGTGCGTCCGTCCTTGCCTTCGTCCATGCATCCGCTCCTGCGTCCGTCCATGCATCTGTCTGTCCGTGCAGTCATCCGTGCACCCGTCCATGCATCCGTCTGTGTGTCCGTTCGTCCACCTATTCAACACTCCAAGTACCACCATCTCGCATCTTTTCATCATATATTCCTGATATAGAAGCACCACCATCCAGCGGACATTCCAAGGACTGAACGAGAGGAGGCACACGCGCACTTTCTTACGGCTTACGCTTTGTGTCTACTTTCCACCTTTAACCACCTCGAGTTCATGGTATATATTAGTTCACTGTATTCATGGCACTGCGACCGAACGTTCAATCAACCTTTCTACAACCTAGGAGGTTACGCCCAGCGAGTATAACGTAGCAACCCTTTCTTTTCTTCTGTGCGTTGTTGAACAATAAAAATTCGTAGCGTGCGCGTAAACTAAAAGCCGAATTCTCCTGCCTCTCATTCCCTCTTAGCAGCCATCGGCATGTACATTGAGCACTATCTTTTATTGTTCAACAACGCACAGAAGAAATCTCTCACCGGCACCACCTTGAAGGTCAAAATGTTATGCTTGTTACACACTACGACGGCTACGAGGGACGAAGGGCTGGCGCTATAAAAAGCTTCGCCCCTAAAAAGGCAGCCACAACAGCCAAATGCTAAGACAAATCACGTTAGTCAACTTCCAACGATTACAGTAGGCGTATCGAACGCTTAACCACAGTGCCATCGGGAAAGCGTAGCGAGCATTGCTAGACTATGCTTCCCGACCAGTGATCAATTCTAATGTTCTATCAAAGCTCAAAGTTGCCTTGGACGCTGTTTTTTTAGTAAAACTACACTGCATTTCTGCATGATGTCACATCTTGCTAGGTTCATGTTGTTCCTTTGTTTGATCAGGTGCTCTTCTATCAAACCAGGCAAAAGGCGTACAAGTCAACTGTGTCGCTTCAGAACTTCTTCAGTTGATCGATGCTGAAATCGATATTGATTATGAGGTGGCAAGGTGGTAGCATTGTCCGTCTCAATTTAGCTAGAAACTGCTGCAAATAGGCGGAATGCTTCATTCACGTCATTGAACACATACAATAAAGGCTAAGCATTCGCGATGGCTTGTAGTAGCTCCGTTAATATAGTAATCAATAGTGTCTGTTTGGCAAAAACATCGCCTAGGCATCATCTGCAAGCAAGTCTTTACGAAACGAACGATTCTCGTGAACCCCGTCCCACCAAGAACAACTTGGCCAAATTAATGTACAGTGAACATTCGAGGAGGGGAGGAAGCATATAAGAGTGTCTATTCCTTCGCCAGATCTTTTGCATATTATCGGACGTTTCGATAAATATTCGTACATTGTCGTTGTACATTTTGTGAGAGCTGGAGGCAAAACGGCGGTACGAATCTTCGCATTGGGACAAGAAAGTTCGCTGTCGAGTCTTTACCTCGTTCTAAGTAAACTGCTCTTGTTATGGTACACTTATGAAGAGCGATGTAAGAGCACTGTTTGATGTATAGTCGGCACAGAAAATTAACTCCACTCACAAGAGAGAAAAAATGTTTATTAGAATGATCATGGAGCATAGAAGATAACACTCGTTTGACATGTTTAGACTGCAGGCGTTGTCAAATGGCACAGCAAAGTATTGTTTTCTTTCTATCAACTATCATGCTTGTAGAAACCAAAATTGCTATCGAACGTGAGTCAGTTTTCAAATTCTTCTATTGGAAACGTTTGTGTGAGCGTGATTGATGTCTAAGGTACATTGATGAGATTCTTTCGGTAGAAGGAGGAAATGGACGTGACCTCATGAGTCACCAGTTTTTTTATATTAGCCTTGTTCCCGAAGAAGCACGTTTTTGTCGAAAAACAATCTTATTTTCAGCGGCACGTTGTGCAGCAACCTGATTTTTGTTTGTGTCGTAGTTCACTTTATTACCAAAGTGAACTCTGTGCAGCGTGAAGCAAATATTACTTTTTTTTATTAAACTTCTTCAGAAGACCGCTTCTCGAACCTGCAACTTCTCTTTTTCAATTTTTCACGCTAAAGGAAAGCCGATGCTGTTGTTTTTAGAAGTTTGGTGAGGGTGATGAATTCTTTAGTATGAATCAGCGCTAGAACCAATGGTCTCTTGTGAACAGCATGGATAATTACTTCGGGCACCGTCTCTGCTGCCTCAAGTTTTCAATTTTCATTGTCAAGCTTTCCTTCGACTTCAGGTCAGAACGTATCGAAGCTGGCAAGCCACCTATATTCATACCTCCCCAACATATACCTGCTTGGTTTGTCTACAATCAAGCCTCCAGGGAGGAAATCTGCTTGTTTTATTTTCCGTAGCCTATTCGTCATCGACTATATTCTGTCCAGTTTATAACTCAATGCATTTGGTTCCGCACAAACGCCTTCCATGGGACGGTATCCTAGTTATTCCAGTAAAGTGTAGTCTGACAATTGGGCCAAAATGTTGTTGCTTGACAAAGGCAGGGGTCGCATTTCTTGTTGTTGTAGGTGTAAGTGCTGGCTGCATGCAAGGTTTGCACCAATTGAAACCTCCCAAGGATTACCGTCCTAGGTAACCTTGTTTTTCGTCGTTAAGAGGGTACTGTGGAACGTACCACTTGAGTCGACCGTACGACAATAGTCTGCAGACCCGTATGACGACCCAAATGCACCGAAAAAGATTCCCAGTTCTGCCTCTTGCCGAATGCTTTCGCTGTCGGCTGCTACGAACTTAAGAATACCCAGGCCATGTAGCATGGCTACTTCCTTGCTCCACTTATTCCAAATAGCAGAGAAACTGGATGCCACGTTCCCATCCCAGTCGAAGTTTTCCCTCCATGAACATTCAAGATTTGCGCCGTTATTAGAAAAGGTGATAGAACCCCCGAGGAGTCGCATATCCTGAGGCACAATCTGAGGCACAAAGCCTCAGATTGTGCCTCAGATTGATCTCCCAAAGCGTTTGGGAGATCAAATAACTCTACACTTGAGTATATGCTCGGGCTTGGAAAAAAAGGTATCTCACTTCTTCCAATGAAGTACCTAGATTTTGATTGTTAAGTGTGGTTTAACGTTCCAAAACTGCCATATGATTATGAAAGAAGCCGTAGCGGAGGGCTCCGGGAACTTCGCCCACCTAGAGTTATTTAACGCGCACTCAAGTACCTAGATTTTCAGAAAGCGCCATAGCCCTGAAGATCCCGAGGAGTCGTCAAGACTACACAATCATTCAGAAAGAATTCGCAGACAAAATACTCTTCACACTATTCCGCACTATGATATTTTAGCACTTTCAATGCATAAGACTTATGCTATATGCATTAAAGCATTTTTTGCAAGGAGAGCAAGGTAATAGTGAATTTTCGTTTACAGCGTGTTCTGTGTACAATGATATGTTCTTCAATAAGTTGTGTTCGATTGTTTTGTCTACGCTTTCACACTTTACTTGAAGAGTACACCTAATACAATGTTTGCCGGTTTCATAGGATGATAGTTCTTCCGTAAAAAGATGAAGGAAATACAAAATATTAAGAAATAAAGTGCTCACATAATTTCGTAAGGTTGGTTATCGATGCGGCATGCTTAACGTCATTCTCTATTTCTATACGTATTATCATGTAGGTAACACCATTTCGGTTCAATGCTTCTGCAAAGTTTTTCAGTAAGGTAGAAAGTAAGTTTCAAAGTTCCGAAGGCTATGTTGAAGCCCTGTTGTAAAACAGAACAACCTATCTCATGGCACAAACTCCTAGTGACATCATAACTCCGGCTCACCGATTTCCAGACCACTTTTTGTCAACCAGGAGCCGACATTTTAGACTGCGTCCTACAACTTCGCAAACTGGTATAGAAATTGAGTTCCCGTTATGAGCTTCATTACATAATTTTCTTAATTTTAACGACATATAATACAAAGTAGTTGAAAGAGCTTATTTCGACAAGACACGTTTTTTCGAGCACACCTGGTGTCATCGATGCGCCCCGGTAGTTTTGACATTGTGATTCTTTTTACGTGGCCTCTGTGGTCTGTGTCATTAGCGTGGCCCCTGAAACACACCATGGCAGCGTACTATTTTACCACTGAAGTGGACTGCAGGAAAACCCAGAAGGAATTACCACCCTAATTGTCTAATTTACACTTTGGAAATCACTAAATCTTTTGATGCTTGCGACCAAAATCGAACGTGTTCTACCAATGTCAAACGAAGCTTCACTAAATGCTATAGGCTGAAACAGGTCAATTTTTTTGTAATATAGTTTGAGGTCATGTACTCTTCTTGCTTCCATCTGATCAAGGTGGTGGTGGTGGTGGTGGTGGTGGTGGTGGTGGTGGTGGTGGTGGTGGTGGTGGTGGTGGTGGTGGTGGTGGTGGTGGTGGTGGTGGTGGTGGTGGTGGTGGTGGTGGTGGTGGTGGTGGTGGTGGTGGTGGTGGTGGTGTTGCAGCAGGCGGGGTTAGCCTGGCTTGCATGGCTGGCAATTGTTCCACTTGAGCATCTCCTGAATTTGGAAATTGTCACCACGTGTCAGGCGGCCCAGTGTCTCGCAGGAAGACCAACAAAATTTGTTGCACGTTCCTCTTAATTGCCACGGATCCTTCAGGAAAGATGGCGTCATCAACTGTGCGGTGCCTATGACAGTCTTTTCGCAAGGTGCAGATTATCGCTGCTCTTTGCACATCAAACTGTGGGCAAAGCCAAATGAAATGTTCAATATCCCCGATGTCACCACAGAAGGCACAGGATGGGGAAGCGTATCTCCCAGTTTTGAATGATATGGCCGGGGTGTATACGTAGCCTGTTCTTATGCCGTACAACAGCGTTTCTTGTTCACGAGAAAGTCCATGAATTACACATGCTTGGTGTGGAAACTTGTAAATCTCCTTGAATTGATTGCGTATCACATACTTGTTGTTCTGGTAAGTCTTGGGAGTTCTTACTTTAGGAACAGATGTACGTGCTTCGCATGCAAGGGCCTCAACCTTTTCATTGCCTTCAATGCCAACGCGGGATGGGATCCACTGGAACTTTATAATAAATTTCTTGCCATTCACGTACTTGATTAGTGCCAGAGAATGTCTGGTGAACTTTTCTTGAGGTAGGCCACGGTTCAGTCTTTGTAGCGCCGATTTGGAGTCCGTCAGCACTACAACACCTCGTGCCGAAAAGGATCGCAATTTTTTCAAAGCCGCCGTGATTGCAGCGTTTTCTACCGTTGTGAACGAAACCACGCGATCCAGGCGGCCTGACCTTGACACGCCAAGGCAGGGTATGCAGAAAGCCGCTGCGCAGCTATCCGTTTGTGTGCACACTGATCCGTCGGTGTACACTTGTATGTGGCTGCGGTACATGGTGCTCAAGTGGTCCAGCGCAAGAAATTTCGCTTCCGCGGCGGGAATAGTGCGCTTCGCTGGTAGATTGGGTACGCTGAAGTTACACGCAACATCCACAAAAGACCATGGCGGGTCCATAGGGTGCCGTTTAGGCAGTTTTAAGCCTAAATATTAGTGCCGCATTGAAATGTGAGCCAGTTCTTGCTCTTAGCCGCCGAAGAAGCGCCGTGCCTGCGAAGGACTCGCCCAGTCTTGACAGCTGCGTCGATAAGGCCTGAGACGCCAAAAGGCGGAGTGGAAGAGACTCGGCTTCATTTGAGACCTTCGTGTTTGAAGCCGCCTGAGAGACTCCAATCGCCAAGCGAAGACCCTTTCTGTGCACTGCCTCTATGCGTTAGAACTGGCTTGGGGATGGTGATTTCAGGGGCAGCTGATGAAGAATACAGCTTGTTATACGCGATATCATTCAATTTAAGCATGTACATAGGATTGTTGCCCCGACGGACCCCTGCCATGCGACGAAGAGCGTTCATCTTTTGCACTGATGCAGTGACTATACCATCAACCGCACGTCGCCGTAATAGCTTGTTGTCGATGGTAATTTCCAGGGAAAGGACAATTGTAGCAGGACGAATTGAGTGGCCTCTAACATTCAGCGACAGACGTGTTGACTTCCGTCGCGCGCCCGGGAAGAGCATGAAGGCCGATTTTTTTTCCGCTGATAAAGATAGGCCAAGTGTCAACAAGTGACGTTCGATGATTGAAATAGCGCTCTGTGCTATCCGGGCCAAACGTTTGTGCTGGTACGCTGAGATCCAAATGCAGATGTCATCAGCGTAGATGGATATTTTAACTGCTTTCGGAGCTAAGTGCAGAGTGTCAGGAAGGCTGGCCATGGCAGCGTTAAAAATCAAGGAAGATAGAACACTTCCTTGTGGGACGCCGAGAAAAACGCGTCTCTCTTCGCTCCTTACATTTCCAAACTTAACACAGACACAGTAGTCTCTCAGAAATTCATGTACGAATTGAAGAGCATTTCCCGACACACCCATGGCTTGGAGCCCGTTCACGGTGCCTGCCTGAAGCACACAATCATATGCCTTGACAACGTTCATGAAGACGGCGAGTGTCAAGAGTCCGCTGACGTGGTGGTGCTCGGTATGGCTTAATAGGTCCAAAACACTGTCCTGGACACTCAGTCGTGGGCGAAATCCGGTCATACACGCTGGCCATCGTCTTCCTTGTTCAAGGTACCAAGGTACATATTAATCTTTCCTTCAACTTAGATACGCATGATGTAAGAGATACCGGTCGATATGACGCGAGGCTCGCAGGATCCTTTCCGGACTTTAGGACTGGCACCACCCATGCTGTCTTCCAAACAAATGGGATCGCTCCCGTGCTCCAGGCATGATCTCTCACGTGCTCCAGGTGAATGGCGTATCTATTGTGGGAAAAGGCGGGAGTGACAGAGGAGTCACTGCTCCTGCTGATCTGCCAGATGTGTACACGTCTGAGAAATCGTCTGAAAGGGTTTGCAAATCTATCCCTTGTTTCAAGGCGAGTGCTTCAAATGGCCTGTGTGAGTGGATCTTCTCAGAAAGACTATTTATTACTGCCCATATCCTTGCCAGGGGGTAAACGTTGATAAACTCTCACAGAAAGCGGCCCATTGATTTCGTCTTAATTTCTTGTATGGCGACAAATTGAAGCGTTTATCCTGTTATATTCGGTTTTCGCAGACGGATTTCCTTTTGTTCTCATTAGTTTCCGCTGCGCTCGTCTACGTGCTGCGCAGAGGCTCTTCAATCTCAAGTCAGGAGCAGGAAAATGGTCGGGCAGTTTCAGCAACGAAGTTGCCGTTCGCTAGCTTTGCAACATATCTGCGAACGGCTCACCCGTGGATTTGTCCAATGTTTCTGTGTAGGTGTCCCAGCGTGTTACATTGCAGAATTGTCGACCAGCAATTCGAAATCCCAGGATATTGGTGAAGATGGGGAAATGGTCAATGCCCATCTTGTCTGGAGCCATGGTCGATCACACCAAAAGGTCCGTGGAGTGAAGTACAAGGTCTATTGCACACCATGAATCTGGTGGCCTGAAAAATGTAGGTTTGCCATCGTTCGCCACACATAAGTCGGCAGCATCCGCAGCTGCTAGAAGTTCCTTGCCTTGAAAATCTACACTCTTATCTGCCCAGAGTGGATGGTGCGCGTTAAAATCACCACAGATTATTCGAGGTGCGGGACATCGAGTGCAATGGTGCTTTAGGAAAACCTTCATGGAGACCTTTTTTCGTGGGCTTATGTACACCGATACCACACTCAGTTTTCGGTTTCCCAGGCACACTTGCACAGCAGCGACTTCCAGTAAGTTGGAACAGAGGTCTTGCACTAGTAAGGCGACGTGAGGTATTTCCCGCCTTATGTGTAAATTTAGTGATATAACTCAAGACTATCGACTGCAAAGGCGGGGGCACTCTACACCTCAGCCCAATCTAAATCGGGCCCAGTCCGTTCAGTGGCGGCAGCTACAAACACGCGCATACACAAACCCCGTCATCACGCACCACAGTTATCCCGACGTCTATAGTTCTAATCTATGCCAGTACTGTACCACCATGGTCACTCTTGACCATATCCTATGGTAACGTCCAGCATTAGTCAGAAGTTCTGGCGTCGTGGCCTTTAATGAAGACATTCTGGCGCGTTGGCGGACTGTGCTGCTCATTTGAGGCCTGGACAAGCAACTTTGGGCGATCCAGCAGGCCAAAGAAACTGCCGGGAGGCAGGGCCTCTACGTTGGCCCCTACGTGGGAGCCCATCCCAGCAATCTGCCGGAAATAATAAAGACTACCTCTCTCTCGCATTCGGTTGAGTCGTATAAACAATAATACATAAGCTTGCTTTGCACCTGTGAGGATTTCCTTTTTTTTCTTCAATAATACGTGCCCCTCACTCTGATTTCTCTGGCTCCACCACGTTAAAGTAGATACGTGCCCCTGACCCTGATTTGTCTGGCTCCACCACGTTAAAGCAGTTTGTGATGTTTTCCGCACCTGCATGACGTGTCATGTGTCCTCATCACTTACACATCTCATCGCATCCGCTTTCAATACAGTTCAGCTGCCAATTCAAAGGAATGGGAGAGCTTTTCCTGGTATTTAGAGACAAATTTTGAAGTTTAATGTTACAATTTACGTGGTACACATACTGACAAAAGCTAGACAGATTTACAGGGTTTCGTAACACCCGGAGGTCGCGGAATCAAATCCCTGCTGCGGTGGCTGCATTTTCGAAAGAGGCGAAAATGCTCTATGCCCGTGTGCTCAGACTTGGGTGCACGTTGAAGAACCCCAGGTGTTCGAAATTTTCGGAGCCCTCCACTACGGCGTTTCTTGAAGCACCCCGCTCAATATTATTGGACTTTGGTTAAGCTTGTGAAATATCTTTTGTTGAAAAAAAATTTGCATGTTCAAGTGATTCTGGGAGCCGTGCCATTCGAGGCCGTAGGCGAGTATAGGCTTTTACCGCATTTCTTATTTGTATGATTGTGTAAATCAGTGCAAGGTTGATCGAATTTGTACATTTTGAGTAGTTATGGGTACATCGGGGCCAGGCTCGTAGCCGGAATTTTTTCCCCCTTGGGCATGTGGCGATACTTTCTGAAGACCTCTATGGTTTGCAGAAAACATCTATTTTCAAGAAAGTATGCTTGTTCAGGAGAAACTTGAAGGTGTATGGTCGACTCCTTTGACCCTCTTTCTCCGGCTACAGAATTTATCCTGGGTTTCCAACCAAGTGGGCTATGTTGGCGCCCAAGGCGTATCTGATGTTACAGAGTAGCAATGGTCCTCTTATCAGATCCCATCCGTCAGTTATATGCAAATGAACTACACGATATGCACAAAGCGAGGATGTGCATATCGTAAGCTGCTGTTCCACTCATGTTTTACAGGGTTTTTCAATAGTTAGCTATAGCTTAACGAGTCACATTAGCTCTCATGTAATATTTAATACATTGTTCTTATCGCTCATGTGGTATGCGGCATCTATGGTGGGTGTTGGCGCAATGTCACGCAGTGATAGTATTTTCGCCAGATATAAGCTGTTTCAACCAATGGTGTACCTCGGTAGTAGGACACTCGACGGCCCCGCATTATGCCTGGGCTCAGTTTTAGTTCTAAATGCTATTTATTCTCCTTTCATTACTCCTTTTCTTTTTTTCTGCCTTACAACACTGCTGACACCTGCTTTTCATTTTATGCCACATATGCTGCACAACATCTAAAGCAATTGGAGTACTGTAGTTTTTGTTCATAGCTGTTTTGATACAAGCTGTAAATCACCTGTGATTTATACTCGCATTCCATCGGCAGTGGCTGTGTGGGTATGTGCTACACGGCACTGAAGGAAAGAATTTCGTGACATTCATGTTAATTATCTCACGCTAATCATTTAGTTACCTTTTACAAGTGTGCCTGAAACATAAATGGCCTCCTATGCTAACCTTGATACGTGCAGGTCAAGGTGACTACTTCGAGAGAACTCAGACGTAGGTGGCAAGATAGATATATGCAGATAGGCAGGGCCAAATCGCTCACATAACACAAAAATGCTTCAGATTTATACCTAGCCTGTATTTGTGATCAAAGGGACGGTGAGAATAAGCGCAGTGTGAAATAAAATACTAGCGTGTTACATTACGTCGAACAGCATCTTTACCTAGGTGGTAAATAACTGAAAGCTCAAATTACTGAATCCAAGCTCTATGACACAGAGGTGACTAGGGAAGAAAAACTGGTTTGTCTTGGTTCTCCTTCGTTTGTTTCACACTACCGAGGAAGAATAGTTAAAGTTTGATGCGTTCAAAATCTATCTATTGGATGTTCGCTCGACTACTATGTGACACAAGTTTGGCACTGCTTATCATTCCTATACCTATGGTTCAACTCAGTATCTTAAACGTGTGCTCATAGGCATGCTATCAATATACATCGCTCAGAGTAACCAAGATTAGGATTACCCATTACCGTACGCGACGTTGGCCAATTGTTTATCACTTGTAGGCATCACTTGTGTTTCACTAGCTGCTGTTGGGCTGGAACCTGCTCCAGCTTCCCGACCCACTGCTTCCTTTTAAGGCAAACAAGAATATTTTATATACCACGGATGCCATTATTCGTGCGGCCATGGCATGCGAGATTCCGGTGGTTATCTTCTGGCACCTGGGGGCTACCAGAAGTGCCAGCACTATAGTGATCATTGGGATGTTCGTTTCAGTCATTGGTTCCTAGTATTGATCTGGCTGGCTTCGCGTCGCATTGGTCTAGACGAAAAACAGTTATCTCACTATTCTGTGCATTCGTCAGTCCTTTACCAAGTCACCGAAATCACGTACGAGTTCTCGACATTGACTCTGAAGCATTCCCCGATATCACTAGCTTCCGAAATTGCACACGTTTCTCGGCTGAAGCCAGAAGTAACGTACACCAATCCGACGCATCGAGAAGGTGCTTTTGCGATGGTGGGATGATGTCGCATGGGTGTTTGTGCCACTCTCATCGAAAAAAAAAAAGGATGCTGCCAGACGCAGGATAAGTTAGGATGTTAATGTCACAAGGGTGTTGTTAGGGTGTAGTCTCGACCTTGTATGTGCTGCAAATAAGGTATGAATTTTGCGGTAAATATGTGCATTTTTCACAAAGAAGTGCCCAGAAAAATGATGGAGTTTCCATAGCAAAGATAGCATTCATTTATTACAAATTTCCCAGTCGTTCATTTTCATCATTGTAGTGGCAATCAAAATTCGTTTTCCGGATTAACCTGAAGTACCTCCCAGTCGCGGGCGACCACCACCACCTGAAATAAATGTACGTTGAATTACTTCAGGCACTTTATCGCTCGTGATTGCTTCTCCTGAAAAAAGTAAATCAGGCAAGATTACAGACGGGTTAATTTTTTGATAATTGGGACACCGGCACCATATATGTCTCTTTGTGTTGGTGATATTGTTACGAATAAGACATGACGCCGTATCGACAAGGCTGTGGAAGAGATTTACTTAAAACCAGCAGTAATGGTGTGACCGGTTCACAAGCGAACGAGCGGAGAGCACCTTTCTTCCTCTTCTTCAGGCACACACGCGCATCGTCCCACAAATTATCAACATGCATGTAGCAATATATTAAAACATCTTAAGTACGGCATCAAACGAAATGTCACAAAATGCTGCCTTGAAAAATCGGTAGATGTCAAGTCCACAAGTAGTCTAAAAAATATGAGTCCCCGACTGGCACTGCAAAACCAAATCATATTCGAGCCCTATTAGGCTGTGATAGGCTCCACACAAGCTCTTCTTTCCGAAAGCGTCTAGCCTTTTGCCGGCACGCACGAGAAGGCTTTTTCACGATCTCTCTCGGAAGATAAACACGTCTAACTCTGCTTGTCTGTGTTTTATTTAGAATAATCTGTTTGTTTATTTTTTATTAGAGCGTAGCTGTTACGGTCGAGTTTTGCCGTGTGTCATAGAAAAAAGCTACCACCATTAACTGGCGTGCAGTCTTTTCGTCCTGTTCCTCTTCCCCCCCCCCCCGCCCCCGCAACGCGTGCGCCAATTTGTTTGGCATGGGCTGCAATAAATCTCACGTGAGGGAGAGTGAGTGCAGAGAAAGAGAACAAAGGAAAGATATTCTTGGCGAAAAAATCTTCTTTGCGAGGCGAAATTGGAAACCGCGTACCAACGATCTAAAGGCGATTGGCGCAACTACTCGACTATTCAGGCACCCAAACAGAGCTAGTATAGGCTAGTATATAATGTTATTATTATAAAAAAAGGGCAGAAGAGAGGAGGTAAGCTAAGGAAAGCTATGAAAATGAGTGAGAGAAAGGAACGGGAATAGCGCGCATAAATGCCAAGAAATGAAGAAATTAAAAATAAGGAGAAAGAGGCAAATTGATGCAAAAAGAGAGGTGAGCGAAAAAAAGAAAAGGTGATAGAAAAAAATGCTAAAGAAAGAAAAAGAGAGAAACTAAGATGTCGAAAGATCAAGCGAAAATTTAAAAAGGCAGGAAAGCAAGAAAAAAGAGAAAAGCGCACAAAAATAAAAACAGGTACAAAGAGAGATAGAAAAAAGACAGAGGGCATAGTAATCTAGGAATTAGCAAAACAGTAGAGGTGCCAGTTTAAAAACCTTCCCACAACAGAACCGCCTGTATGCGGATACGCTCAGCTGTGACCGAGCCTTGCGCGACTTTGTGTAAGTGGCCCTAATTCTAATAGAATAGCGTTGAACAGCTCATTTCTTAGAAATTACTGTGTTGGTGTGAGCGTTGGCGCCGGCTTCTGCAGATGTGAGCGAAAAATAAGCTCTGACTGCAAGATAAAAATTCAGGGAGACTACAATAAAGGGATAATGAAAAATTGAAGCTGCCCTTGAGCCACGCAGTGCTTTACACAATGAAATTCCTATTCTGAAGGGTAACTCGGTAGGTTCTGCGTTTTTGTAGGTCTTAGATAGGTTACGAGAGTAGTTTCTAGACTGCAATTGCGTTAATTGTCAGCGCAGATAGGTTCAAGCTATATCACAAATTTCCACAGGCACGACGTGGATGTACCTACTTCAGAGACAGAAAGTGGCGTTGAAATCAAGTGTTCGCATCTTTTATAAGGCTAATGCCACTATAGGAATGTCGAAGCTCCAGACTCAGAAGATTGCGCTGGAAACAAGCATTTCTTCTTATCATAAATACATGGGCAGATCACACAGCAATTTCACATCACCCTCATGAACTTAGGCACCTATGTGCTTTATCCGCCTCAGGGGTTTGAATTTTTGACACCTGTACAGCCACGTGATGGCCGCATAGTTCCCATCTTCAACATTTTAGCATAAACCGCAGACCATTACTGCTTTATAGTACTTTTTCAAGCCACTCTTTGGCCAAGTAAAGCCCTTGCGTCAATAAAAAACTCTTATCGTCATCATCTACGCGCAAGTCACCATGCTTGTAAGCTTTCCAATGCTTGCAGCCGCCGTTTCTTTTTTTTTTCATTTCGTGGTGCTTAGAAAACTGTTGCATTTTAGGGGCGAAGCTCCTTACGCTTTTGCTCGGTTCCTCCTTCGTTGTCGTAGCATGCCCCTTACTTCTCACAATGTTCGCTAGATGATGCTGCGTTGTTGCAGTACGTGAAGTGATCACTAGAGGATGTGGAGGTGGAGTCAGAGAGATGCACTGATGTACAGACAGACATTCGAACAGACGGACCGACGCTTCGCCCTACTAATCATCATTCCTTCCATGTAAATGCCGTAAATTGTTTATTCTTGAAGGGCCACTCACCAGGATCAAAAAGTACAGAAAACGAGTGAAATACTCTCGTCTAATATTTCTTGTCCTTCTTGCGAATTTCTGCGACGCAGACAGTTCCCGTGACGCATTTAGTGCGCAGGCCTTGATTGGTTCATATGTGTGAAAAATCAAATCTCGTTTGTTTGCTCCACACCTTGTCATGCAGCCGCCCATCCCTTCTTTCTTGTCTCGCATCGATAACGTGCACGATCAACCGATCACACTTCATTATGAGTGCTTACCACTGCACAAGCGGCGATAGCAGCGTCTAGCAAGAAGCGCGATATCCTGATATGCCTTACTGCTTTGTGCTAACATTGACTACGTACTTTTGAAAACTAAGTGGTGGGGAAGATGCATGGCGCCTGCGAAGGAGAGGAAAAAACCACCGCCTTATCCTTGAACGCAGGGTGGTGAGTGGCGATTTCTCTGGAGCAGTGGTCGGTACTGGCATTTGCCCAACTTTTTTGTCACACACGTTTGTTACCTTTTTTGATACTGAATAGACCACTGGTGAATAGTAGTATTTATCCAATTGCTTTTGCACGTACCTGACGAGCCCCAAAGGATCGGCCGCACTAATTACAGCTGCCTGAAACTGCTGTGCTTTTCACATCTGCAGGCCGGCGCGCAGTGCGAGCTCGATACGATGCCGGCTTCATACCGACGGCTTATCGAGGCCTTCTTACCACTTTGATGTTACAGCCGGTGAAATACCGGTGACACTCCGAGAACTCACCATCGGTGGAGACGGGGCGAGCGTGTTGCCGGCGCAACTCTCAGACCGGTTGCCGGCAAGCCTGCCGTAGTCGAGCGAAACCTACTTCAGACCGCTTCGAAGTTTTTGACGTTGAAACACCAGGAGCAGCCGCTGACGATCGTAACAGCTTACTTTTGCTACAATTAATTTATTCTTGGAATTTTTTTGTTACTCGACTCTTTGAAGCGCGGCATTCACGGCGTTTCGTTGAGGAATCGGACCGATGTGCAGCGTGGTTTAACGGTGCGAAATATATTGAAATGTTCACAGTATATACCAACCGGTCGTTGCTATTCTTCGCTGCACTTATGATTTCGTTGCCTGTTGACAGATGCTCACACGGTTAGCCACACAAAGCACATGTGTTTCACACCGACGTGCAAACATATGCCCGTACACACACACACACACACACACACACGTCAGGCCCAAGGAGGGTTTTTAAAGCTCCTATAGGGAGTTTGTAACCACGTGACCTGAAACTCTCTGGGGAGTTTAACAAGGTCATGTCGTCCATAAACTCTGTGATTAAGCAGGGGCGTTTTGCGATGACATGTGCCGAGTTCACTCCCTACCAGGGAGTAAATAATTGAGGCAGGGGAGTTTTGTGGGCTCATGTGCTGGAGAAACTCCCATCTCGGCTAACTTTTCGTTACAGTGCACTGCGGCAAGCGCTACGAGCTAGCACTGACCACCGGCGAGGCAATGAATGTGTTTCACAAAAAATAAAGGCTGATTTTTCAATAATACTCGTTGTTGGGCTAGTTGGTGCATTGCTTCAGATGAAAAACTTCCGGCCAATAAAATAACGCACACAGGAAACGAAGAAGGAGACAGGAAAGAGGCCAGACTACCAACTGTTTATTCACATATGCGTGGCTCAAGTATATATACTCATACGGTCACATGGTGAAGCTAAGTGCTCTTTAAAAAATAACCAAAAATTGCCCAAAGTAATAAACTGACTCATAATCATTCAAAGCTTTTTTCGCTCTACTAATCGCTACAGATTACAAACAAGATTCTAGGAACGTGTTTTCCTTCCTGCGCAGTGTCACGGAGCTATCGCTGCAGCATGCTTCACCACTCTTTGCAATATGAAAAGCTTCCAAAATTTCCCGTGTTGTGTGAATTTTAGGGCCTGGGAACATTTCAAATCACTTGAGAAAGGCACAGGCTCCAATCTAGCCCTTCATTGTAAACAGTGCAATTGTAAGCCACTGCTGAACGAAATCAAGATTTTAGGCAAAAGCCATGAAAAATTGGCACGGGAAATTTTGGAAGCTTTTCATATTGCAAAGAGTGGTGAAGCATGCTGCAGCGATAGCTCCGTGACACTGCGCAGGAAGGAAAACACGTTCCTAGAATCTTGTTTGTAATCTGTAGCGATTAGTAGAGCGAAAAAAGCTTTGAATGATTATGAGTCAGTTTATTACTTTGGGCAATTTTTGGTTATTTTTTAAAGAGCACTTAGCTTCACCATGTGACCGTATGAGTATATATACTTGAGCCACGCATATGTGAATAAACAGTTGGTAGTCTGGCCTCTTTCCTGTCTCCTTCTTCGTTTCCTGTGTGCGTTATTTTATTGGCCGGAAGTTTTTCATCTGAAATAAAGGCTGCTGGGATGTATAACAGTCTTGTGCGCCTTGCGACCGCAGCTGTCAATGATTAACTACAAGGCGAGCGCCGAACGAGGCGGAGTACGATCGTCAGTGATTTCAGCGTAAAACTTCGAAGCGGTTCGAAGTAGGCTTCGGTCGACCACGGCAGGCTGGTCAGCAACCGGTGTGAGAGTTGCGCCGGCGACGCGCTCGCCCCGTCTCCGCCGATGGTGAGTTCTCGGAGTGTCACCGGTATTTCACCGGCTGCAACATCTAAGTGGTAAGAAGGCCTCGCTATGGCGTCGGTATCAAGCCGGCATCGTATCGAGCTCGCACTGCGCACCGGCCGCCGTGGTGAGCTCTGCGAGCTCTACATGCAATGCATGCGAGCAACGGGAACAGCGACTGCGAACCGTCTCATTCGTTTAAGTCTATCGCTCCGTAGCTTAAACTGCGCGGATAGCGGACACCTATTTCTGTGCATGGGAAAAACAACGAGACGTAAACTGCACATTAGCAAGCATTTTGTGATCGCCAGCTGTCATTCATCGAATCACCGTGCCATACTCGTGAGTGAGGCCTAGTCGTCGAACGTGGTAGCGGGGATTTACCTCGGTCACGGTCCTACACGTGACCTCGGTTCATCGCTGGAGCTGCTAAATGTGCCTCGTTAATGTGTTCACTCAAGGCCGCGCGCACTTGGTGTATAATTCAGTGCATTTTAGGGGTCCACAAACAGTACTGCTAATGCAAATTCAGGCCGTACGTCAGAGCGTCAACTGATAAAACTTTTTCGCTATAGTAGAAAAAATCTTGAATATTAGGCCAACTTAGGATAAAAGGCATGTGTGCTGAAGTGCTAACATCAGATCACCGCAAGTTCATACTTACGCCGTGCATATTTATTGCTTAATTATAAGCGAAAAAAGGCTTTTACCAGGGCTACATGGGAGGTAAAAATGTGGTGCCTATATATACCGGTGACTATATGGTAGGTGTGTACTGCGTGTGGCAAGCTGTGGTGAGTGCGAGCGTTGTGATATTTCGTGAACGTTGTGATAATGTTTGTGTACTGTAATCATTGTTGTGCGCATTAAATGTAATGTAATTAAAGTTACGCTTGCGCATGGTACGGCTTCTGACGTATTTTTTTCTCTGTCGATGCCAAAAAAAATTGCCCGCAGCTTCCCTCGGGGGAACACTGAGGAGGATGCGGACCATATAATTGGTTAACGGGGTGTTAAAGTGCGACTTACTTGGGTCGATGGCTAAATTGGTTAACGTGGTTGTGAAATGGGGTGTTAAATTGCGACTTACTTGGGTCGATGGCTAAATTGGTTAACGTGGTTGTAGGAGGGGGTGTTAAATGAGTGAACACGTACACACGTATGCGAAAGGGCGGCGCTGGTCGAAGGGACGTCGATCATTGTGTTTGTGGATTCGTTGGAATTCATTTCACCGCGACCTTGGACGTCGACGCGCCGTACAAACCAACCGACGAGCGGCAACTGAGCAAGCGAGCGCCGACCTTGAGTATATATACAGCACGACGGCGCATGCACTGTCAGCTGTTGAATGTTCTCGAAGCGCGACGCCACATGCGCGTCCACTGGAGAATCAGGAGAATTGTAGATGTCGAACGCGGTGTGTAGAGGAGGAAGGGTGCACAGATGGTGGAGGAGTGAAGCGCGCGCGGTGTGTAGAGGAGGAAGGGATGCACAGATGGTGGAAGAGTGGGCGACGGCGCGACGGCGCATGCGCGCGCGTCAGCTGTCGAATGTTCGAGAAGCGGTGCGGACGGCGCACTACAAGGCGCGAGTATAAGATGCTCCGCATCTAAAAACTTACTCCCATACTGACCCGAAAAAGTTCCCCGATGGATGTAAATAAAAACCCCCCTGGCACCATGGAAAAACCCCCTACTGATGGGGAGTAAATTTTTACTCCCTCCGGACGGTGTTTATTAAACTTCAATCGGGACGTGCGCTACAGGACAAGGTCATTTACTCCCATCTTGGCTTATTTCTGTTTACAGTGTACTGCGGGAGTTGCGGGAGTTGTACGTGTACGTGTACAGGGTACATGTACCCTGCAGCGTTTCCATTGGCACACAAAGAGCAACAGTGATAGCGTCACAGTCAGGGTCGCCTTTGAGCGCGCTTGTAAAGGCTTCTCAGCGCAAAAAACTTCTGACAACTAACATAAGAGATGAGGACATCTAACACAAGGGTCCTCCTCTCTTATGTTTCTTGTCGCAAGTTTTTGCGCTGAGAAGCTTAATAATAAATTACCAACTAGCCCAATCCCACACTTTAGTTGAAAAGGCCCCAGAAATCAAGTCAAGAGTAGCCAAATGAGTCTAGTCATCTAATAATAATGTCCTATTTGAAGACAAAAGAAATCGGAGTGGTATTATGAGCAAAGTCTTTGCTATTGATGAAAAATAAACCATTTCCAATAAGTGTGTCCACCCCGGTGCAGCAGTGGTTAAGCTACTTGGCTCATGACCCAAAGGTCACGGGTGTGATCCCTGCCGAGGTAGCAACATTTGGATAGAGCCGGAATGGTCGAGGACAATGTGCTGTGTGACGTCAGTGATCGATAAAAAACCCCAGATGGCCGAACTTTCTGGTGCCCTTCACACGGCGTCTCTTGTAATCACATGGTGGTTTTTGTTGTCACACCCCAGATATTATTATATTATTATTATTATTATTATTAGTAGTAGTAGTAGTAGTAGTAGTAGTATATTTTGAATAAGTAAAACGAGAACTTTCAAAGTAGCAAGAAAATAGCCATGGCGTCAGCTGGCATGTTTCACCACCAAACGTTTCGAAAAGTAGCCTATTCAGCGCAAAATAGACTCCAGCGGGAAACCTGATCACAGTGAACTGCTCTGACTGTGCTCAGCACTGCAAGATCATGTTTATTCAAGCTAACCACGTACTGTACCGCTGCGTACATATATACGTAAATAGTATACGCGTTTCCTCGAATTAACTAATATTTACTTGTTCACATGATGTACTAGTGACAGAGTCATCGATATTCGCTGCTCGCGGTGGTATATACAAGCACCGTAACTAAGCCATCATAGTCAAAAGTGCGCGACTAAGCGTTTTGGCCACTTTGCATCTCTCGCATTTTAGTGAAGATGATAGGCGTCAGTGCAACTCGATGCTAATTTCAGCACCCTTGGAGAAAGTTGTTTTCTCTTGAACTATAGCGTAGATTGTTAACAGAATGTTAGATTAAACAGTGTTGAAGAACGCTGTATGCACGTAAGCAATTTCTTAATAAAGTACTCACTTGAGGGTACTAAAAGTATGCTCTTGAGGTGATAACTATATGAATTAATAAATCTTTCATGGGGTTATTTGGAACTGATAACGCTATTCTAGAGATTAAAATACTCGACTGCAGGTCCAAAATTTCTGAATATAATTTGGGCCAACACGGCCACATTTCGATGGAAGCCAAAGGCTTGAGGTGTGTGTAGTGATATTTAGCCACACAATTAAAGAGCTCTGGTGGTAAAGTGTCTGGAACCCTCATAATTATGCTTCAAATAAGAGAAGTATATATGCTGTCAACGAATGTGGATTTCGTTTGTTATTGGTGCACGCATAAGAATTCAATGGTTACCCGAATTTATCGTTGAAAGCTAATGATTTAGAGCAAGTGAAGTTTTGTGGAAACTTTCACTCAAAAATGCAAACTACCTGTCTGAAATTGGGCTATTATAAATTGTAGCAGATGTTGAGATCAGCAAATTTTAAACCAGTACTAAATTAGTCAACTGAAGAAGTCATTGCATAAAAATAGAAGCGAAATAAAACTAACACACTGACACCTAAGTAAAATAACTGATTCAAACTCCACGCTGACGACAAGCTGCAAAGTGGAATGAATTGACGGCACAGCATTTATGCATTGTTTAAGGAGTGCGAAGATATGTTTGTTTTATCCAGCGCTACTTACGAGGTACAAACTGGGGTTTGAGCATATTGTAGCACAAATGCACTACCACAAATATGCCATTAAACTAAATCTTCTGGGTACTGTTGTCCATTCTTATAGTGTAGTTGTTTCTTTGCGAAAAAATGGCTTTTAGGCTAGGCTTACCTAAAAAAAGTGATAATGAAGCTGCTATTTGGGAGCAACGTTCCACTACAACGCTTATCCTATTTAGCTTAGAATTGCAATTTTAACGACCTTGAAGCCCCTGCTGTTGCACTGAATAATCATAACTTTCTCCTGATTTTTACTACGTTCCGCAATATTGATGCAATCGCTGCCGTTTTATAATGTATACGGGAACTTTTTCGAACATTCGACGCAAAATATCTCCTCACCCTTGTGCATAGCACCCAAGACTCTATTCTGATGAGACGGTTGAGGCCTCGGAGTTGTTCGTTGGGTATAGGTTTGCTTTGAACATGGTGGTTTCGAAGCAATGGCAAAGTTGAATATGCCGTACATAACAAACGTGATTATTGAAAAAACAAGCAAAATGCTTAACCTGCAAAACCTAGACATTGGTATTGAATTTTCAAGCATAGCGCTGGAACAATCTCGGGCTTTTATACGTTTCCTAGAAGGATTCATAAATTAAAGTGTTTTTATATAACCTTTTGTCTGAACTTCGGAACAATATGCTCTTTGGTTGCTTTTATTATTCTCACACAATTTTTTATCTAAAGCAAGTTTCAATTTTTTTCTTAGAAAATAGAGGAAAGCCCGAACAAAAAGTGGCAATTCCCACTTGACATAGATTCGGACCCCCTTTACAAGACATACAGCAACGAGAGATATAATACACACGTGTAGGTATGGCATATTAAATATTAAGAGAAGTGCACAAAGTTGGAATGTGTATATAAATATTCCTGATACAATCGCTATGTACATCAAAGAAAAAAGAGTAGTAAATACAAAACAGTTCGTAAAATCTTGCCCCATATCATTTAAAGGTATCCGTTCGTTTTACATCAGTAACACAAAGAGTTTAGCAGACATGAAATGAGCATGTTTTTTCTTGCAAATCAGTTGCGTAGATCCTTTTTGTTACGTTAGTTATATCAATTTCTTCCTAAAAGAACATACTTAACAATACAAAAAGGGTATGTCAAAGCTTTTTCACCGTGTTTAAAATCGTATGTGCTTGCCAGAATTGTTACGCGTAGAATTCAGAGGAGCTGTCTTTTTTAACTCTGCCAGGGCAAGTAATATTGTTCATTATTCTCTGAACGCTATTTGTTTCTCCTGGACAAGGTGTACGGGTAGAAATTCCTCATAGAGATAAAAATGAACTTGATGAACAACTCCTTCGTATGTGCATCGTATTTTAAGCCGGCTATTTGTATAATAGCCTTTTTTGAAGTGTACGCAGATGATTAGGTTGGATTATGTAGTTGTGTCCTAGACTCGAAAGCAGTAGATTAAGTTGGACATAAATAACGAATCTATAATTTTAATTTTTACTTTCGCCGCGAGTGTTTATGAATGTTTATTGTTTATCATTCGCAAAAGGAGGTTCCCAACACAGGTACATGGGCCGTCAAAATACGGCTCCTATATATACCAGGAGACTGCTATGATTGTATTTGCGACAAATATATTGTAGTTTACAGTGTAAGCAAAAATTAGCCCGGATGGGAATAAATAACTTTTCTTGTAGGGCTGGCGCACATGGGGGTTTTATAAACACTTTTCAGTGGGTATAAAAAAATTACATCATATCTACAACGTGAATCATGACAAGTGGGGGGAAGTGGACGGACGAACGCATAGACGCACTGACGGAAGCACGAACGGGCGGACGAACGCACAAACGGACGCGCGGACGGAAAGATGGATGGGCGCACGGACGGGCGCACGAACGGGTGCATGGACGCATGGACCACCAGACGAACGGATGGAGGCACGAATGGATGGATGGACAGACGCACAAGAGCACGGATGGATGCATTGATAACCAGACGAACAAATGTACGCACAAATAAAGAGACGGACAGACGCATAAAAGCACGGACGGACTGATGGATGCCTCGCCCCACTCATCATTATTCACTTCATAATTATGCTGTGACACCGTTTTTATTGGCATGCAATGCAATGCAACTGGCTACTACTACAACGACAACACAAGACGTACGATGTCACAGGTCCCGTTAATTAGGGGGGCGATCGACGGGCTATTTCAAGGACCGCAATATCAGACCCCGAACTGCACCATGAAAGCGTGGACAATTTAGAAGTGGTCCTATTTGGCGCGCTAGCGGACGCCAGCTGTGCCCCAAACAACAAGTCAGAGCCGAGAGTTGATAAACAAAGCAAACTTATATTCTCAATTATGGCAGATCAAATCGATACAAAAACATGCACACTCGACAATAGTTGAATACGATATGTCACCAATCAAACAACGTACTACACAGTACAATCAGCCACACTCGAAACAACGGACACAACCAACAATACGCACTACAATGCAATCGCATGCATCGAACAACCAAGACACTTAAAGACTAGAGAGTTCGAAAACTTATTCAGTCCAAAGTCCTTGGAACAAAAGTCTGAATGATACTCTTCCGAGAATCACTCACTCAAAGTCCAGCGCTGTTGTCGTTCCGCTGCCCCCGAAGTTTCTCTTCCAGGAAACCTCGCGTCTGCAACGGGCCGCTCTCCAAGCACCAAACTTCTTCGCCGGGAACACGTCGGCTTCCTACGCGCAGCTGTTGCCACGCGCCTTCGCTCGCTGGCGGTAGACACACACTCCTACCTGTAGCATGAGTCTTCACCCGTCGGGTGGAAATCCTCTTCTTCTCCTCCTTTGTAACTGTGGACAAAAGGCTTCGCCGACAAGGCGGAACACCCTACGCACTCTGGCGCAATATTCCTTCTTCTCCTGCATTTCCACTAAGGACAAAACCTTCACCGACAGACGCGATGGAATGACCCTACGCACACTGGCGCTAACTTTCTTCTTCTCCTGCTTTGTCACTGAGGACAAAACCTTCGCCGACGACACAGCGGAACACCCTACGCACCCTGGCGCAATATTCCTTCTTCTCCTGCTTTCCCATCTCTGCTGCTTGGTTAAATACCTTCCACGCTAGATTCCAGAAAATTCTCATCGTTTTGTCGGCGCGATACACAGCGAAGGCTGGGGAAAGCGCGAGACGGTTCGAGGGCCGTCCGCGATGGATGACGCAACTCTCCATCACCACGCCCCTTTCCCTCGAGAACCTTCCAGGGCTTGCTCGGCCGCCGATGTGAGGAGGTTAGTCGGCGAGACTACGCTTCTGAGGGGAAGAGACGGTGCACCCGGGGAGCCTTTGGATGTTTATTTTCTTCTTTATCTTTGACTTTGAAGGGCCTCTCTGCGCTTGGTATCGTTACTGTCGCTAGAATTTGGCGGCGCGTGCTTTTTCGGAGCCCTCGTTTGTGACACTGCCCCCACTTTAAGAATATTGTGAGCGCGACAAGCGAATGACTCTTTATTCTCTTTGATATCATCATCACCTGTACATCTTCTTCACCTGAAAATATCATCACCAGCGTGATTTAGCTCGAGCCTGGCTGAATAAACCGGTTCCTCACAAGTGGTGGACTGTGCTTTTTGTTCCCTCAAGTCCTCTCGCCCGTTCTCGCTGGAGCTCCGCTCGGGTCGTCGCACACAACGCCCTGCCATGGCGGCCCAAGAAAACCCTGGCCCATCCACGTCGCCGTCCTACTGCAGCCACCGCCCCCCACTCCGCCCAATAACACTCGCCTGCGTGATCCACCTCTGTTTTCCGGTCTCCGAGGCAATGATGTCGACGACTGGATCAAGAACTACGACCTCGTCAGTAATTTGAACAGGTGGGACAATCCACACAACTTGCGCACCGTCCCATTTTATATGTCCGATGTTGCGAAAACTTGGTTCTGGAACCACCACCCGGCTCTTCCCGACTGGGACACTTTCAAGCAGCAAATTCGTCAGATATTTGGTGCCCCTGCAGTTCGCACTGAGGCAGCAAAGAAGAAACTCGCTGAACGTGCGCAGCTGCCGGGTGAATCTTACACCTCTTATATTGAGGATGTCCTTGCACTGTGCAAGCGCGTTAACACCGGCATGTCTCAGAACGACCAAATACGCCACATTATTAAAGGCATTAACACCGTCAACTTTAACGCCCTCGCCACGCAAAATCCTGCCAATACCCAGGACGTGATAACCATCTGTCAGCGACTTGACGAGCTTCAGTCTCTTCGCCTTTGCTACGATGCCACCGACGTTCGTTTGCCTGCACCCCTCGACTTGCTTGCGCTTATCCGCGACATCGTTCGTGAAGAGCTGCATGGGCGCTGCTCTTCCTGTACTGCGGAAGTTGCTTTCCCTTCTGAAAAAGATAGCTTGCGAGACCTGATTAAACAAGAGATCGCCTCCGCATCGCGTGCGACGAGTTCCAGCAGTCCCTGCGTGCACGAGACGCGCACGTACGCCGAAGTTGCCGCGCTCTCTGCCGCACCCACTGTTTCTGTCCCTACAACAGCAGACCATACGCCTGTGGCTTCGTTATCACCGCCAGCGCGTGCACTACCTTACTACGCACCTCAGCGCCCACCTCGACCAATCTGTTACTACTGCGGCTATCGAGGACATATCGCTCGGTTTTGTCGAAGGCGCCAACAAGACGAGCAACGCGGCTACGCTCCCGAAGAACATCGAAGCTTCCGTCCGACCATGAACTACCTACGACCACCCTCCCAATCGTCCTATTACCGTTCACCGTCACCTATTTGCTATACGGACATGCCTGGGAATTCCCGTACGTCTCGCCGCAGGTCGCCTTCGCCAGGTCGCCGTTCAGTGTCGCCTCTACGGCCCGCCTCTCATTCCACGAACGCTCACGCGGAAAACTCCCCCATGCAGTTTTACGAGGGGAAACTGCATCCCTCTCACAGCTAACAATTCCTCCAGACTGGCCATCAAGTTTGATAGTAGTGTTTGTAGAAGGTGTACGTGTTGAGGCTCTTGTAGACACTGCCGCTGCCGTTTCGATTATTCGTGCTGATTTTTGTTCCCGCCTTTGAAAAGTCACCACACCTTATGGCGGCCCACCTCTACGTGCGGCGACCAACGCTCTCATTCGTCCACTTCCACAGTGTACCGTTCATGTCTGCATAGAAGGCATTCGTCATCACATTGTTTTCGCGGTATTTCGTGAGTGCACCCACGCTCTCATTCTTGGGTGGGATTTCTTGTCTTCTGCGTCCGCTTTCATATCATATCATCAGCGCCTCCTGCATCTAAATGCCACTGACTCTTCTCCGCTTGAACACGATGGACGCATCCGCCTTGTCACCAAGTCAGATTATCTACTTCGGCCATACATCAAAGAAATTATAAGTGTTACTTGCACCGACATTGTGGATGGCGACGTACTAATTCTCCCTTATGGTCATACCCTACAAAGGGGCATTGTGATTACACCAGGGCTTATTCGCTTCTTCGATGGGTCTACGAACCTAACCGCCATAAACCAAACGCCCGAGTGTGTACTGCTCTCCTGTGGCTCAACAGTATCTTGCGCGGCCGACAGTGAGCCTGAAGCGATTGTTACTCTTCCGAACAACAACCACAACGATGTTCCGAAGTCACAATCACTGCCATTCAATGCCTCTGCCACACCTGTGTCCGCAACAATAAGCAATGACTTAACAACTGATCAAACTGAAGATTTGCTCGCCCTGTCAAATAGACACCGTTCTCTAAGTGACGTGAACTCGCCCGCCCTCAGACTGACTGCCACCGCTACTCACACCATCCAGACGGACGGCTCTCGTATTGTACATCGGCGTCCATATCGCGTGTCTCAGGCAAAACGCAAGATCATCGAGGAAAACGTCTCAGACATGCTACGCCGCAACATCATACGTCCTTCTTCGAGTTCTGGTCATCCCCAGTTGTTCTCGTTCAAAAGAAAGATGGGACAGTGCGTTTCTGCGTATTACCGTGCGCTAAACAAAATAACGCGCAAGGATGTTTATCCCCTCCCTCGTATCGACGATGCACTGAATTCATTACAGGGCGCAGAGTATTTTTCTAGCCTCGACCTTAGGTCAGGCTACTGGCCGATACCAATGTCGGAGTCTGATAAAGAGAAGACCGCCTTTTCAACGCCAGATGGGTTGTACGAGTTCAATGTGATGCCTTTTGGACTCTGTATGGCGCCCGCCACCTTCGAACGCATGATAGACGGCGTATTGCGTGGTTTGAAATGAAAAACATGTCTGTGCTATCTCGATGACATAGTAGTGTTTTAATTTACGTTGTCGCAGCATCTACAACGTCTTGACGAAGTCCTCACATGCCTTGCAAAAGCCGGTATACAGCTTAACACCAAGAAATGTACTTTTGCTAGCAAGACAATCAAGGTTCTCGGCCACCTCGTCAGCAAAGAAGGAATTCGGCCCGACCCCGAGAAGCTTGCCGCTGTCCTCGATTTTCCTCGTCCACTACGTCAAAAGGACCTGCGCAGCTTTCTTGGGTTATCTTCTTACTTCCGGGGCTTCATGCGTGGTTTCGCGGAACTTGCGTCTCCGCTCCACCAACTCCTCGCAAAGAACGTCCCCTTCATCTGGTCCGAAGATTGCGAATGCGCTTTCACCGCACTGAAGCAAGCCCTCACGTCGGGTCCGGTACTGTGCCACTTCGATTCCACCGCACCCACCATCCTTCACACCGACGCAAGTAGTCATGGTCTTGGTGCGGTACTCTTGCAGCGTGACAAAAACTCACGCGAACGCGTCGTTGCTCACGCAAGTCGTGCTCCTACCGCTCCAGAAAAGAACTACACTATCACCGAGCAGGAGTGCCTTGCTGTTGTTTGGGTAGTGCAAAGATTCCGACCATATCTTCACGGCCGTCATTTTACCGTCGTGACCAACCATAACGCCCTATGCTGGCTTTAATCGCTCAAAAACTTATCGCGTCGCCTCGGTCGCTGGGCGCTTCGCTTGCAGGAGTATGATTTCGATGTCGCCTACAGATCTGGGAAGAAGTATCAAGATGCTGATGCTCTATCGCTCTGTCCTTTGCCCAGCGGAAGCCACTCACCATCCATACTCCAAAACGACAGCACCTCTACAATCGCAGCGCTAAGTTCATCACCTGCCACCCTATCCGTCCTTGTTTCACAACAACGTGTCGACCCATACTGCCGTACCATTGTTGACCGCTTGACCGGCTCTACTACTCCTCCAAACGCTAAACTCCGCCCACAACTTAAGCAATTTAAGCTTGTCGATGATGCTTCAAGTCGCTACATTTACCACATCGATGGCAACAAGTGGGTACCCGTCCTCCCACGTTCTCTGCAACGTGAAGCTTTGGAAACCTTTCATGATGATCCAACCGCCACTCATCTAGGCTATCACAAGACTTACGACAAAATACGAAGTCGTTGTTTTTGGCCTGGCCTCTCTTCAGCCGTCGCTAAGTACGTCGCCTCCTATGTCCATTGCCAATGGCGAAAACGACCGACAACTGCTCCGGCTGGCTTAATGCAACCTCTTCCTTGTCCCGCCTCGCCTTTTGAAGTCGTTGGAATCGACTTGTATGGCCCTCTTCCTATATCATCCAATGGGAATCGCTGGATTGTCACGGCCATCGAACACCTTACCCGCTACGCAGAAACAACTTCTATACCATCTGGGACTGCCACTGAGATCGCCGATTTCTTTCTTCGCCACATCTTTTTGCGTCATGGAGCTCCACGCATTCTCCTCAGTGATCGTGGCAAAGTCTTCCTATCTTCCATTGTCGAGCAAGTTTTGCGTGCCTCGAACACTGTTCACAAGACCACTTCTAGCTACCACCCGCAGACCAACGGATTGACTGAACGGTTTCATCGGACCCTATCGAACATGATCGCCATGTACATTCACCCCAACCACACGAACTTGGATGCAATTCTACCCTTCGTGACATTCGCCTATAATACGGCTGCTCAACGCACTAGCGGCTTTTCTGCATTTTTTCTCGTCCATGGTCGCTCGCCGAGTTTCGCTCTGGATGTCTCTTTCCTTTCGGCCTCTGCACCCTCGACGGCTCCTTTCTCTGAAGAATTCCTATCTCGTCTCGCACACTGCCGTCACCAGGCCCGTGTTAACAACGGCCTCTCTCAAGACACTCGAAAATCTCGCTACGACTCGTCTCGCCGTGTTGTGAGTTTTTCCCCTGGTGACGAAGTTCTTCTATAGACCCCACTACGCGTCCCCGGCCTATGCGACAAATTCATCAGTCGCTTCATTAGGCCGTACACGGTGGTCGAACAGACATCTCCTGTCAATTACCGCGTTTCTCCTTTTAGCGCTAGTCCTGATCATCGTTGCCGAGAACCAGAGATAGTGCACGTATCTCGTTTAAAGCCTTATGCGCGACGCATTTCATAATACTGTCAAGCAACCAAGCGGCCGCTTTCACCGCGCGGGGGAATTAGTGTGAGCGCGACAAGCGAATGACTCTTTATTCTCTTTGATATCATCATCGCCTGTACATCTTCTTTATAAGAAAATATCATCATCAGCGTTATTTAGCTCGAGCCTGGTTGAATAAACCTGTGCCTCACAATATTATCACATATTATTCAAAACCACACAAACGAGTGCGAACAGCCACCACCCACTTAAAGACTGTAACATAGTCCGTCGCTCATGGCGCGTCACAATCACGATAGAACACTCAATACAATTGCACGTTGAAGTTCAAGCTCACAACACATGAAATATAACCACAGGTACATGAGTACGACGCTCCATCACATATTCCAAACAATACAAATGTACAAAGTTCTGTCGTTACAACAATTGTACAATCCTATACATCACATCACCGCAACAAACACTTTGACACGCTCGACGTACAATTGTGACACAGGATAGCAACAACACTAACTCCACATATTGTACTCAGCACTGCCAAACACATTTCAATTCGACCTCAGCACCTATCCTGTGTACTTTGAGCGGCGCTTGCGCCCTTTCTTGCGGTTCTCGCTGGATCTCTTCTTGTTTTTACTCGTTATTTTCCGGCGAGCCCTTTCCAACGATGGTATCTGAGGCGGCGTCTCAGCCATTGTTGTCACTTCCGACACTGTTAACGGGTCATAACGTTCAACCGATCTTGTCTGGTTATTCAGCGGCTTGTTCATGTCACGACATTGGGCCTGGCTGGCCAACTCCGTCACCTCTACACTCTCGGTCGGTGGAGGTCGTGCGTAAGTCCAGCTGCCCAACATGTTCTTTCGTTCAACATGATCATCTCTTGATCCACTGTCTCTTGCCCCGCGGCTTCACCTTGTGCTTGAGTGAGATCCGTCACGGGATGCTCCTCCACTGTATCTCGCGGTCGCTAGGTTGGCGAGGGCTCCATCTTCGGGTCTTCTCCCAAACGTTCTGGATCATTCGGTCCTCGCGCCCCGTAGATGTTTCCGATGACGAGGTCGTACAACGGGTTCGTCATGCATAGAGCAGTAACCTTCCTGCTGAAGTTCGGGGTTTCAACCTCAATTTCTGCTTCGGGAAGCATCCGAACCATACTGTTAATTAGGTAAACTGGTTTTGTTTAACCTCAATTTCTGCTTCGGGAAGCATCCAAACCATACTGTCAATTAGGTAAACTGGTTTCGTTTTGCCTGTTAACTCACTTTCCCGTACCAAATTTTTCCGCACAATAACCTTGGAGCTACCGGTGTCTCTTAACACCGTAATCTTCTCTCCCGTATATTTTCGAGGCAGCGTTGGCATTCCCTTCGTAACACCGGTCGGCTGTTTTGTCATTACAGCATCCACAATAGGAAGTTTCTGCCCATTTTCAACTCTACCAATCCGTCGGTGACGGCATCATCATCGAATTTCGTTGCCACTTGCACACAGGATACCTGGTGAGTTTGACTCACCCCGTTCCGACTTGCGTCTGCTTTGTGCCCAGTCTGACCACACTTGAAAAATTTTACAACCGTGGGGCTCGTAAAGTTAGTTCGACAGCTGTTAGCGCGATGACCCTTTCGGTTACACAGAAAAAATCGCGGAACACTCTCCGTTGCACGCTTCTTTTGTTCGGGTACCAATTTCTTCGAATTTTCGGGACACTCCTTCTTGACTTAGGCCAGATTTATGCCACCTTGCGCTTCCAAGAATTGGTCGGCCAATTCAAGCATGTCTTCAAGCGACTCAGCTCTCCTCTCTTCAAGTACAGCGACAGGCTTGGGTGGCAACTGGTGAGAAATCGCTCTCTAATATGGAGCTCTCTAAGCTCATCGTACTCCTGCGCTGTCCCTGAGAGTTTGATCCATCTGTCAAAATAATGGCTAAGTCGGGTGGCGTACTGCGTAGCCGTCTAACCATAAGCTGACTTTCCTGTCCGAAATCTGTCCCAGAAACCTTCCACAGTAACTCTAAATCGCTTCAGCAAAGCAGCTTTCACTTTTGCATAGTTGGCTGCATCGGCGGCGTCAGCCTACCGTACACACTGAGTGCTTCGCCACTCAAGCAGGTACTCAAAGCAGTTGCCCATTGATGTTCCGGTCAGTTCTAGCTCCTTGCAATCGTCTCAAATTTGTGAAGGTACGCGTCAAGGTCATCCTTCCTTTCATCAAACGCAACGAACAGCTTGCTTGGGTTCAAGCGGAACCCAAGGTCCTCCCGTTCGCTGCTTTCAACTCTAGCTTGGACCGCAGTTTAACTTCGCTGTTGGAAACGGAGCCGCTCGAGTTCCATCTCGTGCTGCCGCTGCCATTCCCTTTCAGCCATCTCCGCTTCTCTTTCTTCTTTCGCTCTCTCAGCTGCCAGTCTTTCTCTCTCCAGCTCCAACTTCAAATGCTGCTCTCTTTCTTCTTTCAGCTGTCGCTCCTTTGCCTTTCTTTCTTCTGTCGCCCTTTCAGCTGCCAGCTTTTCTCTCTCCAGCTCAAATTTCAATTGTTGCTCTCTTTCTTCTTTCAGCTGTCACTCCCTTGCCTGTCTTTCTTTTTTCGCCCTTTCAGCTGCCAACCTCTCTCGTTCCAAGTCAGCTGCTTTTTCTTCCTTGGCTCTCACAGCTGCCAACCTCTCTCTCTCCACCACCTCTTTCTCCTTCTTGCTCACCCACTTCCGCAGTTCGGTACCAGAAAGACTCATCTTCTCACCAAGAGCTGCTAAATTCTCCAGATCCATGATGCCTCTCAAATAAAGTTCTAGCCGCGTGCACAAGATATCTGCCAACTCAGTCTATCGAAACACTCTCCGCCCACTCGTTAACGAGAACACTGAGCACACGCAAAAATTGTTCCGATAGCACTATCAACGACTAAAGGCTCTTTCTCACTACTTTGAACACACTCTGCACCAAAAGGTCCTGTCGCGGATGCCAGAATAATTGTCACAGGTCCCGTTAATTATGAAGGCGATCGCCGGACTAATTCCAAGGACCGAAATATTGGCCCCCCGAACTGCACCGCCAAAGCGTGGACAATTTAGAAGTGGTCCTATTTGGCGTGCCAGCGGACGCCGGCTGTGGCCCAAAGAACAAGTCAGAGCCGAAAATTGATTAGCAAAGCAAAATTATATTCTCAGTTATGGCAGATCAAATTGATACAAAAACATGCACACTCTACAATAGTTGAATACGATATGTCACCAATCAAACAACGTACTACATGGTACAATCAGCCACACTCGAAACAATGGACACAAACAACAATGCGCACTACAGTGCAATCGCATGCATGGAACAACCAAGACACCTAAAGACTAAACAGTTTGAAAACTAATTTAGTCCAAAGTCCTTGGAACAAAAGTCTGAATGATACTCTTCCGAGAATCACTCACTCAAAGTCCAGCACTGTTTTCGTTCCGCTGCCCCCGAAGTTTCTCTTCCAGGAAACCTTGCGTCTTCAATTGGCCGCTCTCCAAGCACCAAACTTCTTCGCCGGTAACACGTCGGCTTCCTACGCGCAGCTGTTGCCACGCGCCTTCGCTCGCTGGCGGTAGACACACACTCCTGCCTGTAACACGAGTCTTCACCCCTTAGGTGGAAAACCTCTTCTTCTTCTCCTTTGTAACTGAGGACAAAAGGCTTCGCCAACAAGGCGGAACACCCTACGCACTCTGGCGCAATATTCCTTTTTCTCTTGCATTGTCACTAAGGACAAAACCTTCACCGACCGACGTGGTGAAATGACCCTACGCACACTGGCGCTAACTTCCTTCTTCTCCTGCTTTGTCACTGAGGACAAAACCTTCGCCGATGACACGGCGGAACACACTACGCACCCTGGCGCAATATTCCTTCTTCTGCTTTCCCATATCTGCTGCTCGGTTAAATACCTTCCGCGCTAGATTCCAGAATATTCTCATCGTTTTGTCGGCGCGATACGCAGCGAAGGCTGCGGAAAGCGCGAGACGGTTCGAGGGCCGTCCGCGACAGATGACACAACTCTGCATCACCACGCCCCTTTCCCTCGAGAACCTTCCAGGGCTTGCTCGGCCGCCGATGTGAGGATGTTAGTCGGCGAGATTACGCTTCCGAGGGGGGGAGGAACGGCGCACCCAGAGAGCCCTTGGGTGTTTATTTTCTTACTTATCGTTGACTTTGAGGCGCCTCTCTGCGCTGGATATCGTTACTGTCGCTAGAATTCAGCGGCGCGCGCTTTTTCGGAGCACTCGTTTGTGACATACGACCCACGGCTTACTCCCCAACAGCATGGGGTGTGTAGGTGGGTTTAGAGAAGTAATAACTTACATTCATCGGGGAACATTTTGAGGTAACGATGGGAGTAAATTTTTTCGCATTCATTGAGAAAAAAATTGGCAGCATATCCTGGGAGTGAATGATGGAGAGTGGAGCAATGCATTCGTCCGTCCATTGGTTCTTGCTTCCGCCCGTTCATGCGTCCATCTGTGTGACCGTCTGTGCGTGCATCTGTTCGTGCGTCCGTCCCTGCGTTTGTCAATGCATCCGCCCCTGCGTCCGTTCATGCGTCCATCCATGCATCTGTCTGTGTGTCCATTTGTCCATCTATTGAACACTCCAAGTACCACCATCTCGCATCTTTTCATCATATATTGCCCATTTAGAAGCACCGCCATCCAGCGGACATTCCAAGGACTAAACGAGAGGTGGCACACGCACACTTTCTTACGGCTTGCGCTTCGGGTCTTCTTCCCACCTTTAACCACCTCGGGTTCATGGTATATACTAGTTCACTGTATTCATGGCACTGTGGCGCAACGCTCGCTAAACCTTTTAAAACTGAGGAGGTTACGCCCAGCGAGTATAACGTAGCAACCTTTTCATAGTGCTCAATGTACATGCCATTGGCTGCTAATGGTAAATGAGAGACAGGAGCAAGCGGCTTTTAGATAACGTGCACGCTGCGAATTTTTTTATCGTTCAACAACGCACAGAAGAACTCTCCCACCAGCACAACCTTGGATGTCAAGATGTAACACTTGTTACACACTGCTACTACGCCTACGAGGGACGAAGGAATGCCGCTATAAGGGGCTTCGCTCCTAAAGATCACAGCAGATCCACGAGGTGAACGATGACGAGTGGGGTAAAGCAAACAGACGCATAGACGCAAGGACGAACGCACCGACAGACCGGCGGACGCTTTTCCCCACACATCATCAATCACTTTGTGAATATGCTGCGGTTTTTGGTTCAATGAATGCGAAAAAATTGACTCCCACACTTACCTGCGTGGGTGCGTGCACGCGCGCGTGCGCGCGTGTGTGTGTGTGTGTGTGTGTGTGTGTGTGTGTGCGTGTGTGTGTGCGTGCAAGTTTGTGTGTATGTGTGCGTGTGTGTGTGTGTTTGTGAGTGTGTGTGTGTATGTGTGTGTGTGTTTGTTACGCTCCCTATATGTGAAAATAACTAAAAGGAAAAAGGGGGGTAGCCCGTACCACCAGGAGGTATAACGGGCTCAAGCCAATCTAACATAAATGAAGAGGGAAACTTCCCAAATTTGTATTTTTTTGTAAAAGCCAATTAGTTAAAAAAAACATGGGTAAAACGTAGTGAGTACTGCATGAAACTGTAATAAATAAACTAGTTAGCTTCTCAGGAATGAGCAGGTTGATATGCAGCAGCAGTGTATTTCCCCCACTTGAGTTTTTGGAGTTCATGTGTGTGTGTGTGTGTGTGTGTGTGTGTGCGTGTGTGTGTGTGTGTGTGTGTGTGTGTGTGTGTGTGTGTGTGTGTGTGTGTGTGTGTTAGTGTGTGTGTGTGTGCGTGTGTGTGTCTGTGTGTGTGTGTGTGTGTTTCACACTCCAGTTCGAAGCTACAGTGCTTTGTGTGGGTCACCGTGTGAGCATTTGTCGACAGATCACTAAATTATGAGGGCAGCGAGAATTTCCAACGGCCGGTCGGTGTTTTGTGCGAACGTGTGAAGGTCTTTCCCACCGTTGAACCACGATAGACATCGGCTGATTCCTTTCCCGATATGCCCCTAATAACTCGCTTCACTGTGCCGAGTTAAAAAGAAGGGCGAGTAATAATTTATATGGTAACCAAAGTACACTGTTGCGATCGTCAGCACTTGCTTCTAAAGCATTAGGCGATAGGAAATAGGCTTCGCTAGACTTCAGCAGCAATCTACCCGGTGTTCCGTGTTAGAGCTGCTCAGGCGACGCGCTCGCCCCGACCACCAGCGACGGGGGCTTTTCCAAGTGTCGCCGGTTATTTACTGGCTGCAAGTTAAGTAAGGCCTCGCTACGTTGTCTGTATCAAGCTGGCAACGTAGCCAGCTCGAACTTGCCACCGGAGAAGGAAGCAATAAGTTTAACAGAAAATAAAGGCTACAGGAAGAAATAACAGAATAAATAACGCCATTCGACCGCAAGTGTCAAATGACTAACGTGAAGGTGAGTGCTTATACGAGGCAGAGGCACACAGAACCAGAATAAAGCTGCCCATGCGCTGCGAGCAACATGACCATAAACTACGAACGCTCCATGGATATGCTGTAACACTCTTTTCATTTACATTCAATGCAATGCAGCTGGCTACTACGACGACTATGACGACATGGTTAATGCGACCCATGGCGTAAGAAGCTTCGCCCCTAGACATATCAGCTGACGCACCATGCGTATGTTCAATTCAATTGCATTTGAAGCATACAACACTGTCAAACGTACACAAACATGCATACACCAATTCCAAAGTTATGCAACACTCACATTGACCACGGCTCGTTGTTCACGCTGCACAGGCTCACTTTAGTCACCGGGTATGTATAGACACCGTTCTTTTTACCTCCAGTGTAGCTCTGTTGGAACCATTCATTTCCGAGGAATTGAGCAATAAACATGCACGGCGTAAGTATAAACTTGTGGAGGACTCATAGATATCTTTCAACACAAATATCTTTCACCATACACCTGCTAATATTCAGTGCTTTTTTTTTACCTATAGCAAAACCTAATTATGAGCTTGTGCTCTGTCGCATGGGCTTGATTCTCATTAGCAGTACTGTGTGTGAATCCCTAAAGTGCCCTGAATGGTACACAAGCTTCGAACGGACGCGCATGACCCCTTCAACGGCACGCATTCAGCAACAAACGGTGAACAACCGAGGTCCATTGCCGCTACCGCTTTCTACCACTAAGCCTATCCTAGGAGTACGGCACGCCTATGCGATTAACAACCGCTGGCGATAACGAAACGCTTGCAGCTCTACAGTGCTTGTCCTCATTATTTCAACGATGCATAAAAATAGCTGTAATAGCTGTCCGCTGTCTGCGCAGTTTTCGCTATGAAGTGACCTAAAAGAAAGCGACGGTTCGCAGTCGCGGTTCGTATTGCTCGCAGTGCATGTGCAGCGGTATGCTGGTTCTGCCTGTCTCTACCTGGCATAGGCACTCGGCTTTGCGGTAGTAGTTTGACATTTGCGGTCGCATGGCGCAAAAGAAACAACTGAAACCGTTATTCTTTTCAGCAGCCCTTACTTCAGTCTGTGAAACTCAATCTTTGCTTCGCTGGTGGTCGATGCGAGCTCACTGCGTCGCCGGCTGGATACCGACGATGAAGGGAGGACTTCTTGCTGAACTTGAAGCCGGTAAATAACTGGTGACCCTTGAAGAATTCCTCGTCGCCGGTGGTTGGGGAGGGCGCGTCACCGGCGCAGCTTCCACACCAACCACCGGCCATATTGCTGCCGAGGTCTAACGAAGCCTATTCGTATCGCTTTGGAGCCTTAAATGATAAAACTCCAGAAGCAACCAGTGACTGTCTCAACAGCTTACTTTTGTTACCGTTGAGGTTATGAAGTTGTTCACCATTCATCGTAACTCGGCACTTTGAAACGGGATATTTGGGTCATTTCGGTGCGAAATTTGAAACATGTAAAGCGTGATCAAACGGTGGGAATGACCTAGACACGTTCGCAGTAAACACTGACCGACGCTTGAAAATACTCGCTGCATTGATGATTTAGTTGTCTGTCGTAAATCCTCACACACTGACCCACGCCAGACACTGTAGCTCCGAACCTGAGTGCTACAGAGATGCCCGTAAACACACTCACAAGCACACACACACGTGCACACAGACACACGCACACACACACACACACACACACAAACACACGTGCACACACGCACACGCATTACCACACATACACACACCAACAGACACGCACGCACGTCAACACATCTGACCAAGAACTTTGTGTAGAGTTTAATTAGGCCATGTCGTTCATAAATTCTGTCCTTATGAAAGGGGCGTTCTACGACATGGGCCGGTTTCACTCCGCTACCGGGGAGCAAGTAAGTAGGGCATGGGAGTTCTGATTCTGGTGGGTCATACGCTGAAGAAACTCACATCTCGACTTATGCTTGCTCACAGTGTTATAAGATTACTTCGTACGATTGGGTGTTGTAAAACATTCAATGCAGGAGCTGAATATTTTCATAGTTTTAAATGCGACGCATTTCTTAGCAAACTTCGGTGACTTAGAGCGTATCTATCTATCTATCTATCTATCTATCTATCTATCTATCCATCTATCTATCTAGTCGCTTACGTTCAGGTGCTCTCGTGCTCACCCCATTTACTTGGCGTGAACCGAAATTAGCATGATAGAGTAAGATGGCTTGACTAATATGACGCGCTTGTCAAGACATAAATAATGTCACACTCCCGTCACGCACGTCATGAAACACTTCCCCCCAGACAGTGACACATACCCACGGGCAAATATGCGCTGCTGGTATGTGGGTATGTACCATGGGTGATTGACACTTGGTATCTGCTCAAGAAAGACGAGAACACACATGGGTAATTTTAATGTGCGAGTCTTAACATTTGTAAAACATTGGTATCGTCGACCCGACGAGTGCCAGCTGAAATTGAACCCAAGCATTCTGGGTGCCACTGAAGCATTTTACCACGGAGCTACGCCAGGTCTGGGAACTACTTTTCAAATAGATACTAATCTTCATGAAACGGTAATAGTGATTTCAGTGCTGCCCACCCAATTTTATAAACATTACATATGTACTGTTTTGATACAGCCGTCACGTCGGGTTAACGTCAGATGTAGCTAGTTGCCATGCGCTGAAGTTGATTTATGTAGCAGTGTCCAGGTCAAGCATCTTCGCGAGCGTCAGCGCTTGATATCACCTTCTGGTGTTGCTAATACGAATGTTCCAGTTGGCGTCGTAGCGCAAGTGCAAACAACTGTTTATATAAAGATCTTCAACTCTTCAGAATATGTCTGTGTGTGCGACATTCGTACAATAATTTAGTGTCATTTCATGACATGTCGCTCAATAAAAAAATTGCAATACGGTCACCTTTGTTCCGCCTGCTTCGCATAACGTTGATTCCCAGGTACGTGGGATCTGCCGAAATTTTTATAAGTACATATTATTGCATTGTTTTTACTGGAAGTGGTGTAGGTTCACATACAGCTTTGTATAAAGCACACGCGCAGCTCAAACAGTATGCGCACTTGAATAACAATTTTGCCTTGCACCAATTCTAGCAAGATCAGGCTAAAAGCTACGACGCTCTACATCTCTTGCATATTGTGACAATAATACTAGGTGGCACATCACTCTTGTTTATTGAACCCTGTGAGTTTCATAATTTCATTTCGAAAACGATCAATTGTCTCTAAAAAAACTTAGTCCTATCGAGGCTTAATTAGCCTTTTCACTCCTTGAAATGCTTTGTGTACACAACCTGCTTTGCACGTGTCCACTAGTGCCTAGGGTGAGGCAGATACATTGCGATTTTGATGAAATAAATGTCCCACGGCAAACGTCTTCAACATTTTACTTGGTATGGCTGGGCATGATCATTTTGTTCATGGCACCGCCAGTTTTGGACGAGGCGTTCAAAGTGTCGCTGCCACAGGTCATATCGAAAGTATAATGTTTGTTTGCTCTAAATAGCACTGTGTTTCAAGCCCCGAGATTAATCATACTTGAAAGAAAATGAGATAAGTTCTCTTTGCAGAAATTGACATCTACCTATGTTTAAGACCTGCTATATTTTTAATGAATCAGTGACATCATTATTTATTATTAGGTCCACACTAGATGCGAGTTTGCTCAGCGTCACCTGGCTAGGCCCACTCGAGGACGGTCAGGTTAAACCTGACCACCATCCCGCGGGCCCTCTGGACAGCCAAAATTCGAGAGCTGAGCTCCTGGGCCTTATTTGACTTGTTCATTTCTTCTTGGTGAAAAGGGGACCAGCAAAAGCACAGCCTCGTAGGACATGCTCGAAGTCCACATAACCACCACACAAGAGGAAATCCGTACTCGAGAGCTGTTCAGGGTATATTTCAATATATATAGGAAATATTCTTCTTTGCAACAAGTCGAGCCATTTGAAATTGCATTTGGGTAACTTTGACTCTCCTGAAGAATGTTCTTCATAGAACCTAGCTGCAATGAATCTGACCTCTAGAGGTAAGTTGTACTTGATGTATACGCGATCGAGACAAAATTACACCGATATGACCACACCTGAAGACGGCGGAAACGATATATTTGTGCTAGACCTAACCCTAAATTGCTTGTCTTAAAATGTGACTAGTGTACTTTGTAAACCCAATGTCACGATGCTGCTTTCATGCAATCGTGTACACGTTGGCCAAACAACGTTGTATAAACGGTAGTCTTGGAGAACATTACAATTATCTAAAAGGTCGGACTAGCCTATATTTAGTTGATCATTGCTATATAATGTAGTTGCACACCACTAATTGGGACTGCTTGGTTTTATTTCTCCATAAATATCAAATAACGTGTGAACTAGCAGAGGCAGAGCATATTAAAAACAAATGGCTGTCGTGTGTTTGCGTCACCTGTGTGAGCCTGCACAAAAAGGAGTTCTCGGAGTTGTTTAAAGATGTGATAAGGTCAATTCGTACTTGTTTTTGTATATTTCGGCCTTTCGTTCCATTCTGTGTTTTTTTTATTGCTCTTTCATAATATTTCTTTTTTTTTTACTTTTACAATATGCTGGCTACATTTTTTCAATAAACCTTTACCTGGTTGTCAGTGCCTGTTCGTGTATTCACCTCTTTTGTGTTCTCGTGCAATTTTTGTGTGTGCGCTGTTAGCAATGGCCTAAATGTACTGGCTCGACAAGCACTTAGGGTAAACGCCCTCTGCATAGGAACATATTTTTTTATTTTTAAGGCGAATTCCTCACACGTTTCATCAAACGCAAAAACCAACCGTCACCGTCGGCGTCAACGCAAGTGTTGCGAACTATTTCACGCCATGAAGTCAGCTTATGACGTCATCGTTGCGGCACATAAGATCACGTGGCGTGATGTTATCACATCACATAGTGGCTTAGTCAAACGTGGCTTAGACACAGACGCTGTGCAAAAGCAAATGAGAGGCAGTAGTATGCGATTCTCCCGATTGGGAATGCAGTGCAAAAATACGCAATGTAAAAAAAAAGCTCTCGAGGGGCAGTGGGGTAGAATAGTTACATCGACTTGGATTAAAACGAATCACGAAATCTCGGAACACCAAACTGCAAATCAAGCACAAGGTGGCGCATTACATTGTCACGTTTGGACCACGCGTCACCGCTAGACCAAGCAGGCTCACTCGACGAAGGCACGAAGTCACCCACCGTGAGTTTGACTGGCATTAGCCGGCCTTCTTCCAGCAACTAGTCTTTTGCATTGCACATGGGGCAAACAAGAGCACAGTGCCTAGCGTCCTTGGGGTGATTACCGGGCACTCAATTCTGTGATAACGACAGACCAATATCATCTCTGTCATATTCATGATTTCAGCGCTCACCTCGGGAGAATGAGCATCTTCACTAAGCTAGATCTCGTGGCCGCTTATTACCATATTCTAGTAGAACCAAGCGACATTCTGAAGATGGCCTTGATGATACTTTTCACTCTTTCAATTTGTTCGTACGCCATACGGACTGAAGAATGTGGCACACGCGTTCCAAACTTTCATGAATGAGGTCACTCGTGGAGTGCCCTTTGTGGATGTTTGGTGTTCAGGCACTAGATTTCCTAAGTCATAGAATCACCCCGCAAGGCACCTTGCCGCTTGATTCACGGATACAAGCAGTTCGAAAATTTTCTTTCCACAAGTTGGGCAAGTTTCTCGGGATGATCAACTTCCACAGGTACTTCATCTCATCCTAAGCTTACATTGTACAGTCACTAACTGACTTGCTCCACCGGCACGCTAAGAATACTCCCGAATTTCACTGATCAGCGGAGCACAAAAAGCTTTTCAGGATGCCAACACTCAATATGCCTCCAACTGGCCAACACAGCTCATTTCCTGATGCTTCAACGACGACAGTGGGAGCAATGTTGCAACGATACGACGGCAAGGACTGGAACGGGCTTTTTTTTTTCAAAACGTGTACAACAGGGGAAAATGCGTTACAGAACCTTTAGGAGAGAGACGCTGGCCATTTATAGCTCCGTAAAGCCTTTACGTTTCTACCTCGAAGATTGCACTTTCCACAATTTAACGGACCCCAAGGTGCTGACATGTGTTGAAGAACAGCATCTCCTCATATTCGGAAAGAGAACTGCGCTAACTTTTTTTTTCTTTCAGAATATTACCCGGGCAAACGCTACATAGCGGGGATCGGAAATCAAGCAACCGACACGTTCTCTCGTATCGACAACGTTTCAGCGTCTGTCGTAGAGACGTTAGCCTCCAACCAGAGGGACGACCCAGAGCTAACCAAGATTAGGCAAAATGCAATGTAACTTGTGCACATAGAGATCCCGCTTTTTTACAGAACCACTGTGGTCATATGTGCCACATCGCAAAAATCTCCAAAAACCTTCACCCCATCCAGTTTCGGCGTGCAATGTTTGACAGCCTTCATGACCTGAGCCACCCAGCAATCCACCCAACGCAGAGGTTCAATATGGAACACTTTGCGAGGCCTGGCATTTACACTGACGTTCGAAGCTGGATGAAGATCTGCCGAACATGTCAAGCACTCAAGATGACTCGGCACACGCACACAGCACGCCAAGCATTTCCACCATTAGAGTGTCGTTTTACCCCGTCCACTAGGACTTCGTAACTCCTCTACCTGTTTTTCTTGAGAAACAAACTGATTTTCTTCCGAGACATCAATGAATGTAGGTGTATTCTTTTCGCTCCTACTTCAGGCGAGTACACTACAGGCTGAACAACATACTGTCCATACCCAACAAACGATTTACAAAGTAATAACTAATAAAATTAGAACGATAATAGAGTTGAATAAGCCGAAAGACCAAGGAGGATTTCTCACAGGCCTCTCCACATCAGAACACATAAATACTACCAATCAGGCGATCTTTTTTGTTGTTTCTTTTTACTTTGTTCTATTCTTCCTTCTTACTTTTTTTATCTTTCCTTGTATTCCTCTACCTCCCTTTTCATTTAGTGCTTCTCTTTCCTTTTTTCTCTCTCTGATTGTTTTTCACGTTAGTTCTACTTATTGTCTCACCAACGAAAGCAATGAGATCCCACACTGAAGAAATAGGAGCTGAGTGGGAGAGATTGCGCCGGGCACAAGTGTTCACGGAGCGCAACAAAGCGAGATGAGCACGAAGGGAGAGCATTCCAGCTGGGTTATTGCGTTGAACATGCCAAAAAGACAAAAGTCGTTTTAAAAACTTTATTATCTCTACGTAGAAAGGATATTCAAATGTCGTAACGTGGGGTCCTCAGTTATACACTTTTTATTGCAAATATGAATTATTTAGGCTTTACGCCAATGAAAGTTTTATTAGGACAATGGTCGTTCTTGAGATACACTTTTATAAACCTTTTTGAGATACACCTGAATAAACTTTCCTCACACATTTTCGTTTGAGGAAGGTTTATTCATCTAGTATACACAAAGACTAGAGACACTTATGCATAAATCTTCAAAATTATGAAAGGATAATTCATACAACGCTAGAAGCAAATCTACGCAGAGTTCAGAATTACACTCTATGCTGCTATGGAACTATGAAAAAAGACATATATTACCTTTCTAAAAAAGTGAAGTGAAAAGAAAAGAAACAAAGAAATAAACGAGGGGGGGGGGGGGGAGGGTCGACCACCATAGTGTTTTGGAGGACGACTTGTTTCGTTAGCTGAGTATGGCGCTCTTTGTAATTGCAGGTTTTCCCAGCGTAATACAAACAACTGAGTGTGCAAGCGCCTTCAAAACACGTCAACACTACTTACATCTAGCTCCACAACAAAACTGTCTTTCCGTCGGCATGTGTGTCGCAGAATTCCTCCACCTAGCAAAAGTATAAGCACTGCCTCAACGCTATGTCATCTTGACCTGCTTGCTGAGTTCATACTTGTGAACATTGTGAATAAAAAAGTATTATGCGTATTTCAGCTAACCATCAATTTGCAATATATGTGTCTCTTTACTTCTAAAATACATGGAACGGAATTCTATAAACCACAGTTCTTTTAGCGCTGTGCTCACAATGCGAACGAAAAGCAGGTGTTTCCTAGGTTTCACTAAAACTACCTGGAGCTGCAACTTACCAGTGGCTGTGCGTTCTAGAAAAACTTTACTTTCCTGAAATTTCTGCCATATGACGTCCATATCGCACGAAGCGCCTACTGATAGCCTTCCCCAATGGAATCCTATGCTAAAGATCCCACTCCCTGACCTCCTCACGCAGAATGTCTTGTATTCTTTCTCTCCAGAACAAAGACTGTCTGTCATCTTTCAACGAGAAGCGCGCAGATACATGGCAAATTTTGCATTTTACACTAAGTGATGACATAGAGAAAGCGTTTGAGTCACATGTTTTCACAATTATTAAGTCACATGTTCAGCTCAGTTTAAACAATGTATGCGAATAGGAGACGAGACTTGGTTCAGGCAGAATTTTCCCATGAGCACCTGCAAGCTGACTTCCTGAAAAGCAAGACATGTACAAGTATTCCGACAATAGCATTCAACATCAATATTCGAGAGTAAAAACAGATAATATGTTTAACAAACAATTCTAGAAGTATAGATCGCTCTGTAGAATGTACATCGCTTTGTAGCATCCTATATGCAAAGCACGAAAGCAACTAATACCTAAAGAACAACCTCGCAGTGCTCCAAGAACAACTTCGAGGGGCGACAAAAATCCGTAGGCCAAGAAAACACACCACAGCATCGTGCCTGGGTGCAGATTTGGGTGCACGTTAAAGAACCCCAGGTGGTCGAAATTTCCGGAGCCCTCCACTACGGCGTCTCTCATAATCATATGGTGGTTTTGGGACGTTAAACCCCACATATCAATCAATCAAGTTCTATATGACGTTATAGTAACGTCATCAGGGGATGATCATGTTTCTTAGCATCACTCGCGTGAACGCCACCGACGAGATACGCCTACGTGGGAGGCCGGTGAATTTAAGCATATTGCTGTGGCATATAAGGCTTTTCATCGAAAAACGCTGTGAGCCCCATAGAGTTTCCTAATACGCACTAGAGGGAACTGTGGCGCTAATGTCTATGGGAGCTGCAACGCACGGCGCTTCAGCGAGCACGCGAATGACGTTTAGTACACACCTTTGTTAAATCTTCGTACTTGTGGCTTGCTTTGGGCTCCGTGTGTGTTCGTGTGGCTTGGAGCTGTTTTCTCACAGAACAAAATCAGCAAATGTTTAGCGGTTGCGCTCCACCACCTCATTATTTTAGACCTACCTTTCTGAATAAAGTCACGAAGTTCAAAAAGGTTGAATCTTTTTTTTCAAAACAAAACCAAACCATGGCAATAAACAAAGCCGCAAGTACGTTTCGCCGCCCGCAAGTACGAAGCCTAGGCAAATGTGTGTACTACCCATCATTCTCATGGTCGCTGAACAATCGCAGCGACCGAGTCCTCTCTAGTTAATTTTTGGAAACTCTATGGTGAGCCTCATACCATCCACAGCGTCTAGATATATGTTCACTTGCTTCATTCACGTATAGATGGTTTCAAGACTGCAAGCGTCGTGCCCCAAAAGGACTTCCTAAGACCTCATTTACTTGCTCGTAACGCCAAACTGAACTGTCGTTTTCACATTTTTTCAAGCGTAAGTAAAATGTCTTATTAGTAGACACTTTTAGTTAGGCGTACGTAACGAGCCCACGTACGCAGCACTGCCACGGGAGAGAACGGCAAATGTCCAGTACGTAACGCATCGATTCCAGAGATGCGCGCGTAAACGTGACGAGGTGAAGCGTACGTCACGTGACACTTCCGCGATATCCTGATTGATTTAATAGGAACTGTACATTGCGAAATGGCAGCGATGGCGTCGAACGCAGAGAGCAACAAAGCCGCCCCGTACCGAGTATATTTTACTTTCAGGAAAGATGTTGCGCCGCTACCACGCGAGGGCATTATTAAGCACCCGAATGCTGTTTTATACCTAATAACATACGTCTAGTCGAGCCAAACGTATTTCGGTGCGGTATATACGGTGAACTAAAAGTGTCGTTGAGCACCTCGCATGCAGCGTACGCAACGTATCGTGCCACGTACGTAGGATCGTTACGTACGCCCAACTAAATGTGTATAATTTTTCAAATAAAAAGAACGTGCATAATGTATAAGCCAATCTCTTGTAGTTTTTATGTAGCTAAAATGAACATGAATTTAATACATTTTACCAAATGATAGAAGGAATGGGTATAAAATCAGCAGGCTATTTTCTAACCCTCTTCTTGCCAAACTATGCTATTCAGGCACATCGGTGGATGAAACCGGAAGTCATCAAGTGTCTGTGTTTCTAAACAGTAAAATGGTCTATGTATTTTATTGTTGGTGATAAAACTATTATCCCATATTTCACAATTTACAAAACGCGCAGTAGCAAAAAGCGATTGCTGATTAGGGCTGAGTGTTCTCGTCATGCCGTACCCGAGGATCTTGCGAAGTGCCACCAAGACGAGGTCGGCTGAAGGTCACTGCAAGATGTTTTGGTTAATGAACAACGTGGTTTTTGTTTGTGTGCATAATATAAAGGACAAAAAAATTAATTAGATAGAGCGCCTTATCTATAGTACAGGTGCATGTTAAAAATTATCAGTTGGTCTAAACGTCGGGACGCTTCTACTAAAGCGTCTCTCATAATCATATCCTGTTTTGGAAACGTTGAACCCCACCAATTGTTATTAATATTAGGCATTCCTAAAATTCGTATTTTGACTGAAATATTTTTGTTTCAATACCAATAAGCATGCAGGTGATTTAAAATGATTTCTCCGAAAACATAAAACTCTTCACAACCTCATATAGACAAGGACCAGACTTTATTACAAAAATAGTTCATGTATAATTTTTAAAATTTGGAAAAGCGGGGTGACATGGTGCAGTATCATTGTTACGAAAATTGAGCACAACTAACACATAGAAAAGCTGACGTACGATTGGGATGTCTTCTAGACTCTGTAGTTTCTCGCGCATTTCGTATTACTAATTGTCTCTTGGTCATATGAGATCACTGCCTAGCTTCCTGTTGAATGTGTATGCATCACTATATTCGTAAGAAACATCAGAAACCCATATGATTTATTCGTCGGCTTCCAATAACGTACATGAACTTTTGCATTTACATACCGCGCTTTTGTAGTGGTGATAGTCTTGGCCCACGTCTAGGAAATCCTTGAGGACCGCTGTGAAAACTCATGTGCTTGCCATGGTGCCTATGACGGTGCTGATGAGGACAATGTTTGTGATGGATTTGATGACCTTTAGAATGTTGACCTCCTGCAAAAGCTAGCTGTTGCGTGGTGCAAAATATTACAAAGAATGTAATTACAACAAATAAAACGTTCTGTTTGAAAAGCTTTGACATGATTACGAGGTGTACACGTCGCAGTTTTGCGCTACGCGAAGCTTCTTCTTAATGTTGTGGCACAATGCCAACACGTAAATATCGCTCTTTCGCACTCCTTTTTTTTTGTCCTGTCTTATTACACGCTTTATCTCCAGTACATTATAACACTTCCTGATGTATTTGGACATGTGTTTTGTTCTTTTTTCCAGAAACAGCTGCATCGCAAATTGTTATTCAAAATGAGAAAGTCCGACAAGTAAACATGTCAAGTGAGGTAAAGGATTGCGCAGTTTCAGCGATGCTAGGACAAGAAGTATTGCATTATGTGCGAAAACTGGTGTATTTCCAGAGCTTCCAAGAAAAAGAAAGTAATGAAGAAGAGAGAAAGCGTGGAACACTATAGCAATAACACTAGTCTTAGCACAGTTGTAGTCAAGGAAAACCACACCACATGTCACGCAGACAGACGCGATGTTGTATCAGTGCATATAGGTGTAGGTACTTGTACAAATTCACGTCGAACATTGCCTTAAATTGCTAAAGGCAGATTCGTAGGCTCATTGGTTGATCATTATGGCATATAATATAGCATACCGGGTGAATAGAAAAGCATGAAAACAAACGACAACACGAGCGCTTGGGAATGGTGAAGCGCCTTTATGAAGGAACCCTTAGATGCCTCGTCCAGCTCCATCTGAAACTCTGGTGATGTAAACAAAATCAGGTTATGGTGACTTGATCAATCACAAAATGTGACGTAATGACGATGTCACTGTGACGTCGGATGGTGACTGTATTCCTCGCCATCTCTCAAAGGTTGACCGCAGCCTGTATTAATGAAGGAAATGTGTAGAAAAGTTGCAGTGCTTCCGATCCCGGAGGTATTGCCAAACCACATTTGCTCGAGAAAGCTCTCGATGGGCGTTGTAGGAAGTGCAATACGAGTCCACTGAGGCAAACGCCACTTGTCACCTTTTATTGACCACCGGCGTATCTCTGTTGCTAGAGTATTACGCCAATGTTGCGGCTTCCGCCCTGCCACTGGAAATTTTCTTTCCGCAGTAAATATAAAATTGGGCTAGTTGAACAATACATTGATAATTGATCCAGAGCCAAAACACAAAGCCCCAGGAGAGAGTTCACCAAACGAGTACTATCATGTGCAATCTGTTCTACGTCTTCGTATTTCAGCATGTTGTCAGTCATGTGGGTCGTCTATTCCTCAAGATTAGCCTTTCATACTTATGTCAAAATGACTGCAATCAATTTCAAATGCTAGAAAAAACGACCTCCAAGCCATCGTTTACATCAAGTTGTCTTGTTTTTCCAATGTGACATCTTATGGGGGAAAAATAATCCCTTAAGAATTCTCCCGCTTTCGTGGAAGCCCGTAATGCTGAAACTTTGTTTTCTTTTTCTAGTATACATGTCACTGCAGGACTCATATATGAAGTTGTTTTTTTTTTACGTTAAAAGTCGAAATAATTAACGGACGTTTTTTTTTGCACATCTCTGTAAAAATATTGCCATGAAGAAGAAGTGACGCTTCGATGATCATCAGGGTGGTCTTACTCCGAACCTGATTGCCTTACTCCAAGCCTGAGTTCCCAACAAAGCTACAAAACAAGTAGCTTTGTTGGGAACTTCTAATAAATGCCATTATCACAGAATATTAACAAAGCTTGCCTAAATATGCATGGTCTTGACACAGTGAAACTGGATGACTCTGAAGACCAATGTGGTTGCTTCTCGGCTGTATCATCTACGCCTTGGCTAGGTGACAATGGCTGTTTCTAGGTTGCTTCCAAGTATCTGCTAGGCCTTAGCGAGGAAATGATGGGTTAATTCTTCGTCGCGTCTCAGCGCAGGGGGTTCCAGTTAAACCATAAGCTGTAACAGAAATGACGCGTACGTTCATATTCTATAGAGATAGAAACTCACGTTTCCACCCCTCGCATCAACAAGCAGGTCGCCGTTGGCAAAGGCCCTCCATCGCTGCGGGGTCTTTTCGCAGCCATCGTTGTCTTTCCCGCACCCCATGTTGTGTGAACCGTAATTCTTATTTATTTTCAAAGGCCAAGTTGTCAGTAGTGGGATGTATCGAATTTCTTTGGCACATGCCCATTCGAAATGCTAGTAATTATCTAAAAGCGCACACTCATCTCTTTGACACGTGCCCATTTGTTGGAGTAACTGTTAACCTCTTCAATCCTTCATAACCACTGGTGATTAGCAGTTTTTTACTGATTCCTTTGACACACGCGTTATACTATGCACTCGATAAGCCACAAAAGTTACGCCAGCTAGAGAGAGAGAGAGAGAGATAAAGATGCAAGGAAAGGCAGGGAGGTTAACCAGACGCACATTCGTTTCGCTACCTTGCACTGGGAAGGAATGAAGGGGAGAAAAGAGGTTGCAGAGAGATAAGAAGGTACACACAATCACGAGCACACTCGTGGAAGAGGGAGCACACACAGTCTAAAGGCGGTCGCTCAGGTTTGTTGACTTTAAGTAAAGTAGGAGTGCTTTAGTCGCTTTCAGCGCAACTGAGGAAGATGCCCAAGGTCCTAGAATCTTCTGCACACAAAATGGTCTGGAGTCAAGTTGATTCAAAACCATCCGGAGCTGGCATCCCTCTGCATCGAAGCAAGCGCAGCTGCACAGGACGTGTTCAATGGTCTCTTCAGCTCCGCAGTAGTCGCATGTAGAGGTGTCTGCTAGAACTGCTAAAACTCCTCTGATGCTACACGGGCTTGTTCTATGTGCTTCGACAAAGCCTAAAGGCTCCTATATGTGATTAATCTATAGGCAACCTCGTAACTTGGGCTATCACTGGTCATATTTCTCATTACTTAGGGAACAAATAGCTGCATCATTCTTTGTATTTTCAAAACTGTTGTCTGCTGTGGCAGGTGTTTAGTATTATCTGTGGCTTTTAGTACCATGCAACATTCACAATTCGAACGTTGTGTTCAATCTTCATTTAAAAATAACTTGAAGCGTGTCAAGTACAAACCCATTCCTGTGATAGCCCAATAGAGGTGCAGTATAAATGAAAGAAAGAAGGAAGGAAGGAAGGAAGGAAGGAAGGAAGGAAGGAAGGAAGGAAGGAAGGAAGGAAGGAAGGAAGGAAGGAAGGAAGGAAGGAAGGAAAGAAAGACTGATTGATTTGTGGGGTTTAACGTCCGAAAATCACAATATTATTATGAGAGACGCCCTAGTGGTGGGCTCCGGAAATTTCGACCACCTGGGGTTCTTTAACGTGCTCCAAACGTGTAGGCCCGTGTGCTTTAACGTGTAGGCCCGTGTGCTCCAAATCGGAGCACACGGGCCTACAACATTTCCGCCTCCATCGGAAATGCAGCCGCCGCAGCCGGGATTTGAACCCGCGACCAGCGGGTCAGCAGCCGAGTACCTTAGTCACTAGACCACCACGGCGGGGCAAAGAAGAAAGGACTGAGTATATAAATGGGTAAATAAATTTATAGGGTGAAGATACCACGCACCTGGGAAATGGATGTAATGCAAAGCAGCCGGCAAAAAGTGGCGTGTACCTATGTCGGGGTGCACGTGACACTCATGTGAATGTCCCTTTCATTCATGAATGCTACCATGTCTGGAGATGCATGAAAATTGTGTAACATAATTCCGTAGCACTCACTGTTACATTCCAAGAACGAAAAACGCAGGCTGCTTTGTTTTGAGTGAGAATCAATGAGTGAAGATAATTATTATATAAACAAATACCTAATTATCCTGTAATCAGTAAGTTTTTATACTTGCATCCAAAAAATAAACTATTAGGCCCGAAATGCATGGACAGATTCTTGTTGCTGTGTTTGTTCAGAGCAAAGAAAAAAAGTCTTTACTTTGGTTCTGGAACGCGGCTTGTCGAACAATCGTTGAACGTTGTATTGTAGCCAGCAAAGTGATCATTTGCAGCGATACGCAGCATAATAAAATTGAACGATTGCTAGTTTTCCACTAAATGAGTCTGCACAAATGTTCACATAAAGTTTCAAGCTTTTTGAAGAAAAACGTGATGCGTGAGGTGTCTATCAAGTTGGTCAAAATCACGACACAGAATCTCCGTTTTTTACGTATGTCCATCTAGCAAAATGGCATCGAGTTCACCATAATGGTTTCATGCAGATCGGGCCATTCATGACATGCAAGTCACCATTTCAGCGTTACACCTGTCAAGTTTGTTCGTCATACGTTCATATTCCTGAACACTATTTTTAGTGTATCGCAGGCCATATCCTGGGCCAGAGCCTTGGATCTTCGTTGCATACAAGCCATTCTTTTCCTGTTCCTGCTTAAGCACGACTGATAGTTGGGCTAGTTGGTGATACATAATGGGCAGTACAGGCACACAAACTCACGAGACGAAGAAAAGAGACACAAACAAGCGCTGACTCTCAAGGGAAGAATTTATTGAAATATACAAGTTATCTGAACATTTAAGATAAAAACGCACAGAACATGCGCAGAGGGCCAATAAAGGATTGTGTCGACGTCATTAACAATTTTGCGCTACTGGTAACTGCGCAGGCGTGGGATATTCTATTCAAACAAACAACCTACTGAATTATAATTCTTCTTTTTCATGTAAATATAATGATGGGTGACTGACACAGGACTCCCCTTCTTTTTTGATGTAGAATGATTCCACTACAGTTCTCTTTTGATCTGATCGCTATGTTTGAAGGGCACTGTCATTTCATTTAACAAGGACTTTCATCCACACGCGTGGCAGTGTGAAGGCTAATTCGCATGCGTGCTGGTTTTAAAGGTTCCGGAGTGTTCTTTTAACCGTACACAAAGACAACGCCCTGTTTTCCCATATAAACCCTTGCGCATGTTAAGGAAATTTTGTACACCACCCCTAGTACACAGAGTAGTGTACTAGGGGTGGTGTACAGGTGGTGTTCAGAGGTGTAGCCAGAATAAATGCGGTGTGGAACAAAGGGACGCCTCACTACTCTGTGTACAAGGGGTGGTGTACAGGATTCTCTTAACATGCATAAATGTTTTCGCGTTTGAAGCGCGCTTCAAATTTACTCACTTATATTATTACTAAAATAAACTTGTAACAAGGCTTCAAGCGGTGACACAGGCAAACAATCTCGTTTTTTTTACTTTGATTATTCTTGAACTAAAAATAGGCGCCACCATCCCTGCTGTGGCACGTAAACTACGTAAACGCTATCCCGCCAAAATATAAGACAGTGCTTGCAACGAAGGTTTGCTTTACGGTAACACCATTCACCTAACCCCCGTAACACCTCCCATGATGCTAACGGTAATCTATAACTGTGTAACGTCTTGGAAAAAAGCGTTTTCTCGCAGTACGTAGCGGTACCTTTTGGTGCGTAGCTCCCGGTGATCAATGTAAATACCATACAACCAAGGTCGGCCGCTAAGTGCTGCTTTCCATATGCGTTCATTAATTAAGAATTTTTCAATACACATTTTCAAACAGGAGGAAATGACATAAATAAAAATATGAGAAACTACACAATTATATTTTCTTTGTTTTTTTTGTTTTCGAATGAAATGACGTACAAGTTTTTTCCTGTGTTTAACGGCTCTTCCCTGCATTTTAACGGCATGACAGTCAATGCTCATCATTCTCGGCAAATCTAGAAACATAGTACACTTGATTTTTCTTTGGTACTCAGATTACATAGCCGGTGCCTTTAAATCTTGGATAGCGTCACGTAAGTTTCAGGGTAATTAAAATCTATAGAGCACCATCAATGCACTGCGATAGAATATTTATCACGCTACCAGAACTATTATTTGCCACGAGCAAGGTTGCGTAAAAACACAAGTTATTATTCGAGAAACGTTAGCCGCAACAAGCTGGTACAGGCAGGAAATTGGCAAGCACGAGCCACACACAGACGTCAACGTCTTCTTTCACGCTGGCACGGAGCTCGCGCCACTATGCTTCGGTACAATTACTCCCCGCGCAGAAAGGAGCCAACCTGGCGCCCTAGGGAAAGGACACGACAAGGCGGTCATAGCACGGTTTGAGGCGTGATACGTGTGCTGTTTCACGCCCACGGCAGCGTTGGTCCGAAGGTGGATCAATGGGCTCAACTTCATAGTTGACAGGAGATGTTTGCCGCACCACACGGTAGGGGCCATGGTATTTCGACGAAAGCTTCGGGGAAAGACCGGGAGGGACAGACGAGACCCAGAGCCAAACCAGCATTCCTAGGTTATAGTGTACAGTAGACGCACAGGAATCGTGGTCAGTTTTCTGGCGCCATTGGTGTTGTGGGGTGAGTGAGTGAGCGAGTTGACGACACTCTTCGGCATAAGCAGCTGCTTCAGAAACAGGCGTCGCTTCGGAAACATCAGGCCTGTAAGAGAGAATGGTGTCCATGGAGCATGATGGCTCACGTCCGTACAGGAGGAAGAAAGGATAAAAGCCAGTTGTTGTTTAACGCGCAGAGTTGTACGCGTACGTGACAAAAGGGAGCACTCGTTCCCAATTAGTGTGTTCGTCAGAGGCGTACATGGGAAGCATATCTCCAAGGGTACGGTTAAAGCGTTCCGTCATGCCATTGGTTTGAGGATGGTATGCTGAGAATTTCCGATGGACAGTGCGACATGCCTTGAGCACCTCGTAGACGGCGTTCGAGAGAAACACGCGGCCACGGTCCCTCAGTAATTCACGAGGTTCACCATGTCGCAAAATGAGATGGTGAAGAAGAAAGGACGCAACGTCTTTTGCAGTGGTAGCAGGCAGCGCAGATGTTTCAGCGTAGCGTGTCAAATGATCGACTGCGACGATAATCCACCGGTTGCCTCGAAGAGAGTTGGGTAGAGGACCATAAATATAATTTCCGACGCGGTCGAATGGTCTCGCTGGGCAGGTTAAGGGTTTCAAAGGGCCAGCAGTGCTTGAGAAGGCGTCCTCCGTCGTTGACACGTGGTGCATGACCGAACGTACTGGCAAACGTGCTGATATATTCCACGCCAGTAGTATCTTAGACAAAGGCGAGAGTAAGTCTTAAATACTCCAGCGTGGCCACACTGGGGGTCATCGTAAAAGGCAGCGCAGATGTCCGAACGCAAATGACGAGGAATGACAAGGAGCCACCTACGGCCGTCCGTCACGTAATTGCGGCGATACAACAAGCCTTCACGGACAGCAAAGTGTCTTGCTTGATGAGAGAGGGAGCGTGAAGTCGTTTCTGTCGAACTGTGAGAGAGGACATTGAGCAAAGAATTGATCCAAAGATCCTTGCACTGTTCGGATGGCATGTCAGTGATGCTCAATGATGACGAATCGCAAATGGCAGTTGATAAGCAGGCAAGGTCAGGAGGCAGTGGAGAACGGGCTACTGCATCGGCGTCTGAATGTCTGCGTCCTCAGCGATAAACAACACGGATATCGTATTTCTGAAGGCGTAAAGCCCAACGAGCGAGGCGGCCAGTAGGATCTTTCATGGACGCTAACCATCATAAGGCATGGTGATCTGTGACAACATCAAACTGGCGTCTGTAAAGGTAAGTGCGAAATTTTCCTATAGCTCAAATGATAGCCAAGCACTCCTTTTCCGTGACGGAATAGTTGGACTCTGCCTTCGTTAGGGTACGACTGGCATAGGCGACAACGCACTCGTCGCAGCCATCCTAACGTTGAGCGACAATGGCACCGAGGACGACACCGCTTGCATCTGTGTGAATTTCAGTGGGTGCATTGGGATCGAAGTGGCGGAGAACTGGCAGAGACGTGAGTAGCCGGCGCAGCGCCGTGAATGCGTCATCGCAGTGGGATTTCCAGCCAGAGAGGTCCGCGCTACGGGAGAGAAGCTGAGTCAGAGGGGCAATTATAGAGGCAAAATTGCGAATGAAACGCCGAAAATAGGAACACAGGCCTACGAAACTACGACGCTTCTTTAGGGTAGTAGGCTTGGCGTACTCGGCAACGGCACGCAGTTTGGTAGGGTCTGGCGATGTTCCTTCTTTTAAAAGGACGTGGCCGAGAATTGTGAGTTTGCGGGCGCCAAAACGACATTTATTGAAGTTTAGTTGCAACCCGGCTGCCATAAGGCACTGGAGAACTTGTTCCAGACGGGAAAGATGAGTTTCGAAGTTCGCCGAGAATACAACTATGTCGTCTAAATAGCAAAGACAGATGTGGCATTTAAGTCCCCTGAGGACACTGTCCATCATTCTTTCAAAAGTCGCAGGCGCATTGCAAAGATCAAAGGGCATTACATTAAATTCATATCAGCCGTCAGGGTTAACAAACGCCGCTTTTTGGACAGTCTGGTTCAGCCATTGGCACTTGCCAGTATTGAGAGCGCAGATCCACTGAAGAGAAAAACTCCGCACCTTGAAGGCAATCCAAGGCGTCATCAATGCGTGGCAGGGGATAAACATCCTTGCGTGTGATGTTGTTTAGTCGACGATAATCCACGCAAAACCTGATGGATTCATCCTTTCTTCGCACGAGAACCACTGGCGAAGCCCAAGGACTGTGTGAGTGCTGAATAACACCACGTTGCAGCATCTCGTCGACGTGTTGAGTGATGACGTCACGCTCAGCCTGCGAGACGCGGTAGGGGCGCTGACGAAGTGGAGTATGATGACCGGTGTCTATATGGTGAGCGACAACTGACGCGCGTCCCAAGGGAGGTTGTCCGTGGTCGGAGGAGGTGCGGAAACGGTCAAGTAGTTGAATGAGCTGATTGCGTTGGTCTTGCGTAAGGCCGGTGTCTACACTGCACAACAGAACGTCTTCGTCAGGTAGTGAGGGCGCGGTGGCAGCTGTGACAGCATCCACGGACAACGGTGTCGTATCAGAACGGGCATCGAAAGGAAATATGTTATCATAAGTGTCAAGACTCCCGATACATTCGCCATGCAATAAGGTAGCGGGACAAGGGAACGGATTCCACACGTACGCGGCACTGGAGCCATCGGCAACTGATATGACGGCCAATGGAATGACAAGGTTACGGCGACGAGTGCATTCTTGTGACGGCATAAAGACGGCAGTTGAATCAGAAACGGAGTTACGCAAAAGAGATACCGTGGCGACCGATAAAGCAAAAATGACGACGTCAGCGGTGACGATCACCTTTTTGGGTGAGCGAGGGACATCTATGAATGTCGTGCTGAATGGAAACAAAACGAGTTGAGCACGAGCGCAGTCGACCACCACATGATTAGCGGAAAGAAAGTTCCATCCTAGGATGATTTTATGAGACGCATGCGTAAGGACGACAAATTCTACGATGTAAAGCACTCCTTGAATCACAACACGAGCAGTGCATGTGGCAGAAGGTTGGACGTGTTGCGAACTCGCTGTGCGTAAAGAAATTTCAACCAGTGGAGTCGTCACTTTGTTCAGTTTGCGATATAACACTTCACTGATTATACAAATAGCGGCACCTGTATCGACAAGAGCAGTTGTGGCGAAACTGTCTACAAGCACGGCAATCTCGTTAGGGGGTGAAAGATGAGGCCTTGGAAATTTCGTTGGTGGCGCAGCTTTTGCCTCAGGAACTGTGACTGTTAGTTTTCCTCCTGGGCGTGGTTGGAACGGCGAAGCATGGGGGAAGGAGACCGAAGGCGGGGTGAAGGAGATCGACGTCGGCTGAAGTCTGGTCGACGTGAGCGGGGGTCATGTGAATCAGGTGTCACATGCGATTCTGATTGCCGAGGTATGTTGCCGGAAGGCTGAACACCATTAAAATAGTAGCCACGGCGATGACAGTAGCGCGCGACATGTTCTGAAATACCACAGCTGTAGCAGACGGGCCGGTTATCCGGAGTACGCCAAAAGTTTACAGGTGCTCGAGGTGGTCGAAAGGGCCGATTTACCGGATAAACCGAAACTGGTGACTTATAGTAGTTGGTGGCTGGACTGTATTAAGGGAGCGGCGGTTGGGCAGGAGGTCGGCGGACGGCTTCTGCATAAGTCAGCGGTGCAGCCACTGATATTAGGGACGCGGGCGAAAGGAGAGCCTCGGCAACATGCGTCTGAATAGCACGGCGAAGTGAGTGGTCCAGTGTTGTGGGGGTCTCGTTGATGGTGGCGACAAGAGAGAGCTGTCGAGCAACTTCCCCCCGGATATACTGTTGAATTTCAGGCATTAACACGCTGTAGTCGGGGTCACTGCTTTTGCACTCCAAAGCCGAAATATGAGCGGTTTGCGTATTAGCACGACGAGCAGAAATTCGTTGTTTGCGCAGCTCATCGAAACTTTGACATAACAGAATCACGGCCGTGACGGTCTGTGGGTCTTTGGCCAGAAGCATATGAAAAGGGTCATCATCAATGCCTTTCAAAATATTCTTTATTCTGTCAGCCTCCGTCATCCTCGCATCAACTCGCCTACGGAGGCTGATCACACCCTCTATGTATCTCGTGAAGCTCTCACCTTTTCGCTGAAATATGTCCCCGCCGGCCCAGTTCAGCACGAAGCTTACGAATAGCTGGACGATCGAAAAACGAGGTGACGGCTTCTTTGAAAACCGACCAGGTGGGGATGTCGGCTTGGTGGTTCGTGAACCATAGGTTGGCCAAATTCGTCAAGTAGATGATGACGTGTGTCAGCTTCGCAGGGTCATCCCACTTGTTAATCGTGCTGGCATTCTCGTACTCTGCCAGCCAGTCCTCGACATTTTGATTTTCAGTGCAGTTGTATACTGGTGGGTCACGCAAATGAAGTACACCAGAACACACGACAGGTGGCAGCGTGGAAGAGCCTTGTGGGGGATCGACGCGCTCGGTCATCGCGGACTGAGATGCTAGCTTACGGCTGCGGAGCTCCAGGACGTTACCCAGCATGTTTCTAGCAAATGCAACGAGCAAGGTTGCGTAAAAACACAGGTTATTATTCGAGAAACATTAGCCGCAACAAGCTGGTACAGGCAGGAACCCGGCAAGCACGAGCCAGACACGGACGTCAACGTCTTCTTTCACGCTGGCACAGAGCTGGCGCCACTATGCTTCGATAGAATATATATATATATATATATATATATATATATATATATATATATATATATATATATATATATATATATATATATATATATATATATATATATATATATATATATATATATAATCAATAGCTTTGCTATAAGCCAATCGTCGTTTGTCTTATAGATGGCGCTGACTGACACTTCTACTTCTAAAATCACTTATTGAACGGCCTTCCCTCCATTCACTTTTCGGGGGATTAAACCCCTCAAAAAAGTGACTGGAGGGAAGGCCGCTGTGATAGCTCAGTGGTTAGAGCATCGAACGCGTTATTCGAAGGTCGTAGGTTTGATTCCTGCTCACGGCTGGTTATTTTTTCACTCACTTTTCTTTCTTATTTACATTCCATTGGTTCTAATAACTTCCCCTGTACATTTCTTGGCATTACTGTCTGTTAGATCTCAATATTGTGTCAAAACACGGAAAAACGAGCCCTTAGGTATACACTTCTTTCCTTTATATATATATATATATATATATATATATATATATATATATATATATATATATATATATATATATATATATATATATATATATATATATATATATTATGAAGTCTTCCTAGTCTTGGTTGCGACAGCGTTTAACTGAGGAAAGACCTCGCAAAACGAACGGGCAGAGTTAGTACACAGACGATGACGATGATGATGACCCAGAGTGGTAATGAGAACAAAGAGACAAGCGGATCATGGTGATTGTGATCATGCAGGGATGAGGACGATGTAAGTAACAAATGCCCACACTGATTCCCCCCACTTGGAAGCGGACACCCTGGCCGCCGTAAGTCAAAGTGACGGGGAACGTCACGTGAAATGTTTCATGCGACAAACGTGGACAATCTGTGGGCTGCGGTAGCGGCGGTCTGTTGGGGCGACGAGTGGTGTCACACGATAATTAACCGGCGAAGTCTGTTCTAAAACAATGTATGGCCCGATGAAGCGTGGTTGGAATTAGTCACAGAGACCAGGAGTCCGAATAGGTGTGAAAAGCAGCACCTCGTCACCAGGTTGGAAAGACACAACGCGGTGGGATACATCATAAATGATCTTCCGCTCATGCTGTCTCGCTTCAGTATTGATGCGAGCCTGATGGCAAGACTGGGCCAGGCGGGAAATGTATTCTTTGCTAGAAGACTGACGTGAATTCCCTTGGCTGCTAAAGAAGGAGACGTCGAGAAAGGTAGTCGGGGTGCATCCGTACACGAGGTAAAACGGTTAGTAGCAAGTTTTTCGCTGAACGGCGGTGTTGTAAGCGAATATCAGGAATGGTAAAAGAGTATCCCAGTTTTTGTGGTCGGGTTGAACGTAAACGGCTATCATGTCTGCAAGGGTTCAGTGATATCTTTCTGTGAGACCATTTGTCTGAGGGTGGTGGCTTGAAGCTGTCTTGTGAGTAGTTCCAGAAGCGCGCAGTACTTCATTTACCATTTGTGACAAGAACACTTTGCCGCGATCACTAATCAGTACACGAGGAGCCCCATGACGCAGGATTATGGCGTAGAGAATAAAGTCTGCAACTTCCACAGCTGAGCCTGTAATAACAGAGGAAGTCTCAGCGTAGCGTGTCAGGTGGTCAACGGCGGTCACTATCCATTGTTTGACACAAGATGTGACGGGAAGAGGCCCGTAAAGGTCAACACCTACAACCTCGAAAGGCATTGAAGGGCACGGAAGTGGCTGTAGATGTCCAGCAGGTGCAGACGTGGGGAGTTTTCGACGCTAGCATGGATACCAGGAACCGACGTACCGAGCTACACTAGAAGAAAAGCCAGGCCAGTAATAACGACATCGAATGCGGTCAAGAGTTTTTTTTAAACCAAGATGACCAGCAGTCAAGTCGTCGTGGAAGGCTTCGAGCACCTGAAGTTGAAGAGAGCGTGGCAGTACAGGAACCCCTCGCTGACCGTCAGGGTGGTAGACGTCGCGGTAGAGAACCCCATTGTCCAGCTTAAAGTGCAGGAGTTGACGACAGAGTCGCGTGTTTGGTGGATGAGAAACTCCCGAAAGGTGGTCCATCATGCGTCTGCAGTATGAATCGGACCGCTGGCGGGAGATAAATGATGGCTGGTCGTCCGAAAAGGGTTGCGTTATTGATGCGAGCGTATGAACTTTGGTAGATGTGGCGGTTGAGTTCTCACCAACGCTCATATGGGTAGTTCGAAGCGGGCAACGAGATTACGCATCGGCGTCTTGATGTTTTCTGCCTGACTTGTTAGTTATGTCAAAGTCGTACTCCTGCAAGCGTAGTATTCACCGGCCCAAGCGTCCGGACAAGTTCTTCAGTGTAGAAAGCCAGCATAAGGCATGGTGATCCGTAACGATTGTGAAGTGACGGCCGTGGAGGTAGGGACGGAACTTCTGGACCGACCAAACTACAGCCAAACACTCTTGCTCAGTTATAGTGTAGTCCTTTTCAGCAGGGGTGAGTACGCGACTGGCATATGCAACAACTTTCTCTAGAGAATACTTGTCGCGTTGTAGAAAAACGGCTCCTATACCGAAGCCGCAAGCGTCGGTATGAAGAATAGTCGGTGCGGCATCGTCAAAGTGGCAGAGCAGAGCTTCAGACTTGAGTGCCCACTTCAACAGCTCGAATGCCATTTCACATTTTTAAGACCACGGAAAGCGGACGTTCGAAGCGAGTAGTTGGTGTAATGGAGCAGCAATAGAAGCGAAGTTCTGGATAAACCGGCGAAAATAGGAGGCGAGGCCAAGGAAACTGCGAAGCTCCTTCGGTTTTTCGGGATGCGGAAAGTGAAGGGCTGCAGAAATCTTGTCAGGGTTGGGCCGGATGCCATCTTTGCTAACGACATGTCCTAAGACCTTAAGAGATTTGCTAGCGAAAGAGCATTTCTTAGTGTTTATTTAAAGCCCGGCGCCGGCAAGACATGTCAGAACTTGATCCAGTCGTTCTAGGTGCTCAGGAAACGTTGACGAAAAGATAATAATGTCGTCCAGGTAGCAAAGGCAACTTTTCCATTTCAGGCCGCGCAGCACGGTATCTATCATGCGCTCAAAAGTCGCTGGTGCATTGCAGAGCCCGAAAGGTATTACGTTGAATTCATATAGCCCGTCGGGGGTTGCAAACGCCGTTTTCTCCTTATCGTCTTCATGCATGAGGATCTGCCAGTATCCAGAACGCAAGTCGATGCTTGAAAAAAAATTCCGCGCCTTGTAGGGAATCAAGGGCGTCGTAAATGCGTGGCATAGTGTACACGTCCTTGCGTGTGATCTTATTGAGCGCCCGGTAGTCCACGCAAAAACGCACAGAGCCATCCTTTTTGCGGATCAAAACAATAGGAGACGACCAAGGGCTAGATGAGGGACGGATGATTTCCCGTTTAAGCATGTCCACAACGTTTTCTTCTATAATTTTTCTTTCAGCTAGAGACACGCGGTAGGGTTGGCGGTGTACAATAGATGTCCCAACAGTTTGAATTCGATGTGCTGTAGTATTAGTGCGGCCCAGCTTGGACGAGCAAAAATCGAAAGAATTTGCATATTTCTGTAACAATGCGAGCAGCTGCTGCCTCTGTGAATATGTGATTTCGCTGCTGATAGCGGTGGTAAAGGCGGAGGAAGAAACATGCTAACCGAGGGAAGGTTCTTTGGTGGCGATGGCCTGAAGTGGCGTGACAAATGCAGGCTGGAAGTTGGCAACACGGGCCACAGTATTGCCTTGTGGCAGTAAGATCTTTTCCGGTCTAGATTTGACAGTGGTGACAAGTGCAGAGCCATTGCAAAAACGAACGACACCGGACGGAAAAACTATACCTTTACGAACGCAAAGTGTTGACGGTGAGACCGATACATCACCGTGATAGATGTCATTGGACGTAATGCTGAAACTTTGCTCTTGTAGTGGAGGCAGTTCGATGTCTTTTGCAGCGACCAGACGAAGTGGCTTGTGGTTGTCGTCGTCAAGTATGTAGTCGGTGTCAGCGAGGTGAACGACACGTTGTCCACAACAAATCGCCGCGGAAGCAGATGATAGAAAATCCCACCCTAAATGTAGTCGGTGAGAGCAGCGGGACAGGACAGCAAACTGGACATGATGGCGGATGCCGTCGATGAAAACACGCACAGTACAAAACGCAGAAGGGCGAATGACGTTCCCCTGGGCAGCAACTAACGTGGGGCCATCGTAAGGCGTCATTACTTTCCTCAAATGTTCACACAAATAACCACGCATCACAGACAATGTCACATCTGTGTCCACCAAAGCATCGACTCGCACTCCTTCCACTTCCACAGAAAGCGTGTTACACGGGCCTGATGGAGGAATTCCGAATGCAGTTTTTCCTCCACAAACTGTTTGACATAGTTTCCCGAATGAATATCAGATGACAAAGAGGCGGACCGAAGTGGAGAAGTGGAACGGCGGAAGGGCGAAGGCGAGCGGCGTCTCATGTTTCGGCTGTTTCGTGGTGCAGTCGATGCCGGAGGAGATGGAGACTGGTGCGGGGGCGACGAATTACGCCGACCTTGATAAGACGCCCCAGTGTACGAATCCCGTTCGCGCACGTCGTTCCGACGCTCATCTTGCTGGCGCTTTCGGCAGAAACGAGATATGTGGCCGCGATAGCCACAGTAGTAGCATACAGGGCGAGACGAGTGCCACTGTGGGGAATAGAAGGCATTCGGGGCACCTGAAGATAGTGCGGTCAGGTGGGCCGGAGGGTTAGGGAGCACGGAATGGTAGTTTACCGGGGGAGCGGCAGCAACTGATGCGTAGTATGGGCGCATCAATGTCGCGTGGGCGTCGCTGGGAGGCACGGCAGCAACTTCAGGGTACGTGGGTATAGGGCGTGAAGCAGGTGGCTGTACTGGCGCAACGCCGGTCAGCGATGTAAGTTCCTCCGTGACGATGTCACGCAAGGGCACTCCCGAAGACTGTGTAGGACGCGGTGTAGGAGGTGTGAAGCCCATAGACCGCAATTCTTCACGTATAATGTCCCGGATGAGGTCACGTAGGTGGCCATGAGACGTAGAGTGGTGGTCCTCAATGTCCGGTTGGAGGCGAGCAGAGTCTAGCGTATCAAGGCGCTGGCATGTCGTCACGAAATCATCGATGGTAGCTGGGTTTTGCACAGCAAGTGCAATAAAGGCAACAGGCTCAATGCCTTTCAATATGTGGCGCACTTTGTCTGATTCCGGCATGGATTGATTGACACGCCGGCACAGTGCGAGGACATCCTCGATGTATGAAGTGTTCGATTAACCGGGATGTTGCCGGCGAGTATCAAGTGTCCTCTTTGCGACGGCGGATCGAATGTCCGGGGTCCCAAAAACGTGTCGCAGCTGCTGCTGGAAGGTAGCCCAGTCGGGTAGGTCAATGACGTGGTTAAAATACCATGTCTTTGCGACTCCGGTCAGATCGGGCTGCGGGAGGTAAGAGGACCGACAATCCACCTCCACCACGTATGAAGCCTTGGTAGCCTTGGTTGTGACAGCGTTTAATTGAGGAAAGACCTCGCAAAATGAACGGGCAGAGTCAATACACAGTCGATGACGAAGATGATGACCCAGAGTACCAATGAGGACAAAGAAACAAGCGGATGATGGTGATTGTGATCATGCAGGGATAAGGACGGTGTAGGTAACAAATTCACACAATATGTATATATATATATATTTATATATATATATATATATATATATATATATATATATACATATATATACATATATATATACATATATATACATATATATATATATATATATATATATATATATATATATATATATATATATATATATATATATGCCGCCCATACCGAGTAGCGCCAGAAGAAAGGGAAGCCATCAAGAACCGAGTGCAGGTAATGCTCGCCGATGACGTAATCCAGCCATACAGCAGTCCGTGGGCATCACCGGTAGTGCTAGTCAAAAAGAAGGACAACGCTGCGAATTTGCGATGACTACAGAAAGCTGAACCAAGTCACAAAGCGTGATGTTTACCCGATTCCGCGGATCGACGATGCCTTGGATAAGTTACGCAGTACTCACTTCTTTTCATCATTGGACTTAAAAAGTGGATATTGGCAGATCGAGGTTGATGAAAGAGATCGCGAGAAGACGGCGTTTGTGACCCCAGACGGACTATACGAGTTCAAAGTGCTCCCTTTTGGTTTGTGCTCTGCTTCCGCTACCTTCCAGAGGATGATGGACACTGTGCTCTCCGGACTCAAGTGGCAATCGTGTCTCGTCTACCTTGACGATGTAGTGGTTTTTCTTCTACTTTCGAGCACCGCATCCACCGACTGAGAACTGTACTAGATCCTATTCGCGTGGCAGCACTGACCATCAAACCGGAAAAGTGTCACTTTGGATTTCGTCAGCTTCGGTTCCTCGGGCACATAGTTAGTGCGGAAGGCATCCGCCGGGACCCGGGAAAGATTGCAGCAGTTGAAAATTTTCTGAAACCGCAAGACAAAAAGGCTGTCAGACGATTCTCGAGACTATGTGCCCACTACCGACGCTTTGTTGAAAACTTGGCTAAGGTCGCGGAGCTTTTGACACGGCTAACGAAAGAAACTGTATCATTCTCTTGGCGGGAAGAGCAAAAAACAGCTTTCTCAGACTTGCGACGCCGTTTGCAGTCTCCTCCAATACTTGCCCATTTTGATGAAGAGGTCAATGCGGACTACATACCGACGCAAGTAACATTGGTCTGAGTGCCATCCTCGTTCAGTGGCAGAATGGAGAAGAAAAGGTCATCTCCTACGCGAGCCGCACTTTATCTAATGCTGATTCAAATTACTCAGCGAGAGAGAAAGAGTGTCTCGCAGTTATATGGGCCATCGACAAGTTTCGCCCGTACCTCTACGGGAGACCGTTTCGAGCAATCAGTGATCATCATTCATTGTGTTGGCTGGCAAATATCAAGGACCCTTCCGGAAGACTTGCTAGATGGAGCCTGCGTCTGCAGGAACATGACATAACTGTGGCCTACAAGTCTGGTCTCAAGCTCAATGACGCGGATTGCCTGTCTCGCGCACCTGTTTAGTCTCCATCATCTGACCAAGAACAAAACATCCCATTTCTTGGAGTTCCTAATGTGTCGGAGATGGCTCCTCTTCAGCGAATGGACCCGGAACTACGCCCGCTTATCCAATACTTGGTGGGTCACCAAATTAAGGTACTACGAGTTTTCGTCCGTGGATTGAATCCTATGTCCTCCGGAACGGCGTCCTATACAAGCGCAACTTCGGAAACAGCAGTGAGACGTTTCTGCTTCTTGCACCATCATCACTGCGAGCAGAAATCTTAGAAGCGTGTCATGACGACCCATCGGCTGGCCATATGGGTAGTGGTCGCACTTTGGCGAGAATTCGCCGGAAGTATTATTGGCCGAAATTAAGGGATTCGGTGCACCATTATGTCAAGTCATGCCGGGATTGCCAAAGACGCAAAATACCACCATGGAAACCAGCGGGTCTGTTGCCACCGATAGAGCCACCAAAAGGGTCATTTCAGCAAGTGGGACTGGATTTTCTTGGTCCATTTCCTCTCTCTTCATCGAGAAAGCGCTGGATTGTTGTAGCAACAGAATACATGACTCGACATGCTGAGACAACACCTCTCGCAAAAGGAACGGCAAATGAAGTAGCCCAGTTTTTCGTCACTCAGATTGTACTACAACATGGAGCACCGCAGGTTGTCATTACAGACAAAGTAACATCATTTACTGCCCGTTTGATGCAGTCTGTTATGAAGCTAACCCACACCAACCATAGAAGGACTACAGCATACCATCCGCAAACAAACAGATTAACCGAAAGACTCAACAGAACTCTCACCGTCATGATCTCGATGTATGTGGACGTTGAGCACCAGACATGGGACAGTATTTTGCCATATGCCACATTTGCCTACAATACCACAGTACAAGAAATGACACACTTCACGCCATTTCAACTTGTTCATGGTCGGGTGGTCACAACGACCTTAGACACGATGTTACCTGTCAACAATTCGAATAAGAGTGACCCGCACATCAGCGACTATATAGAAAGGGCAGAAGAGGCACGGCACTCAGCAAGACATCGTATCATTTTACAACAAAGCTCCGACACACGTCGCTATAATCTCAAGCGGAGAGACGTACAGTACAACCCCGGAGACAGTGTGGGTGTGGACGCCTGTACGCGCACCTGGCCTATCGGAAAAACTGATGCGGCGCTATTTCGGCCCTTACAAAGTATTTCACTGGTTAGGCACGCTAAACTATGAAGTAATTCATGAAGGGCAAGTGTGCTCAACCCGACGCAGGAATCACCCAGAAGACGTACATGTAGTACGAATGAAACCGTACTACGAATGGCACTAAACAAGACAACTGGTAAAAGTGCTCAAGCATCACATCAATACTCCTGTACAAAACTGTTCGACGTCAGCGTACACATCAGGAGGATGCGTTTCTGAAGGGGAACTAATGCCACATCTTGTTAGGCACCTACTGAAGTCTTGCGCCACTTCCTGCTCATATGAATTCTGCCACACCAACTGACATGCCCAACGCGCCAAGCTATAAACGCGCCATGTAACGCTGGCTGCACGTGTCGCCGCAGCACGCACTGGAAAAAAGAAGGCTGGCGCTTTTTCGAAGGAGCAGCACGTGGCGAGACGAAAAAGAAAAGGTTGACGAGGTTTTCTGTAGCGAGCTCAGGACAATTTTGTCTATTTATACGGCGGGCACAAGTTCACCATAAATATATAGTTGTTTAAGCTTCCGGCGTTGTATTTGTTCGTTACAATATATATATAAATATAAATATATATATATATATATATATATATATATATATATATATATATATATATATATATATATATATATATATATATATATATATATATATATATATATATATATATATATATATATGACGCTACAAAATGGAGACACGTCGTGGTCCAGTTACCATGCATTTATTCTAATGCACGCGCACTTCCTCTTCGTCGGCTTCTCCTAGAATCACCTTGTGAATGCGTCACACTTCCCCCTCCCCTCGAGAACGTCTCAGTTCAGAAGGTTCAAAATAACGCCGCAGTTTGCTAACACGCACAATGTCAGAGTTTCTACGTAAGGGTAGCATGGAGCGGTCGATCTCATATAGTTCACTGTTGAGACCTTGCGTAGAATCTTGTAGGGTTCTTCTATGACAGAACTCAGTTTGCCGTTGTTGGGATGCCATGTTGTCTCGTAAAGGACAAAGTCACCGACTTGGAACTCAATCGGAAGAAATTTTCTATTATACATGACTTTGTTCTTATTAAGGTAGGCGATAGAATTGGTAACTGCAGTTTTAGATGCGGAAGCATCTTATACTCGCGCCTTGTAGTGCGCCGTCCGCGCCGTCCGCACCGCTTCTCGAACATTCGACAGCTGACGCGCGCACATGCGCCGTCGCGCCGTCGCCATCTGTGCCGCGCGCGCGCTTCTCCTTCGAGAACATTCAACAGCTGACAGTGCATGCGCCGTCGCGCTGTATATATACTCAAGGTCGGCGCTTGCTCGCTCAGTTGCCGCTCATCGGTTGGTTTGTACGGCGCGTCGACGTCCAAGGTCACGGTGAAATGAATTCCAACGAATCCACAAACACAATGATCGACGTCCCTTCGACCAGCGCCGTCCTTTCGCATACGTGTGTACGTGTTCACTCATTTAACACCCCCTCCTACAACCACGTTAACCAATTTAGCCATCGACCCAAGTAAGTCGCAATTTAACACCCCAATACACAACCACGTTAACCAATTTAGCCATCGACCCAAGTAAGTCGCACTTTAACACCCCGTTAACCAATTATATGCTCCGCATCCTCCTCAGTGTTCCCCCGAGGGAAGCTGCGGGCAATTTTTTCATGCTTCTTCGACGGTTTCTTCTCGTTGTTCCAGTACAGTAGGATAAGATGGAATTCCATACATCAGGAAGGAAGGTGCGTAGCCGGTCACTTCGTGGGGTGTTCTGTTGTATTCGTCAATTACCTCCGGAAGCAGCTTAGTCCAAGACTTCTGTGGTTCGTCATTGATCTTACATTTAAGTCTCGTTACGATAGTCTGGTTTGTCCGCTCGTTCATGCCGTTGCATTGTGGATGATGAGATGAGGTGAATAGTTGGGGTATACGATTATGTTTTAAAACTGCTTGAATTTTCCTGCGGTAAATCCTGTTCCACGGTCTGAAAGGAGCTTCCGTGGTTTTCCAGAAGAAAAAAATTGTTTTTAAACATGAAATGTAGGCGTCGCTGTTCTCACTTTCATGAGCGAATGCCCATACGTAGCGAGTCGCATGATCAATAACCAAGTGTATAAACCTTTTTGACGAGCCATATCCAGAAAATCCTCCTATGGTGTCTATTGCAAAAAGGTCGAAGGGCTCTTCAGCTGGAGGCAGTGATTCAAGCATCCCAAACTTTTTTGTTTTCGTCTTCTTGCATCTCTGGCATGTATCACAATGCCGAATGTAAGTGGAAACATCGGTTACCACATGCGTCCAATAATATTGCGGAGACAGGAGTGATAACGTCTTCTTCACTCCGACATGCCCAAAATGTTGATGTGCATTCTTCAGAATGGTTGGGCGTAGTTCATGGGGCACGTATATTTTCCGTAGTCCTTTTCTTTTAACAATGATGATGTTATTTTCCAATGAGTGCGTTCCTTTTGGACGCTCATTGTTGCATCGCTGAAGGTCGTCGTGTGATAGAAGATTAAGTATTGGGGCTCTGGAGAGCGCATCTGCTTCGACATTACTTGCGCCCTTTTGATGTTTGATGTTCACATCATACATTGACAGTTTCAAAGACCACCGAAAGAGACGACCTTGAGGGTTTTTAACATTCTTCAGCCACTGGAGTGCAGAGTGATCTGTTACAACAGTGAATGACTTTCCATGAAGGTAGCAATGCCATTTATCAATGGCATCTACAATGGCAAGACATTCTCTTTCTGTAATAGCATAGTTCATCTCGTGCTTAAGTAGTTTGCGGGAATAGTAAGCAACAGGATGTTCTTTGCCTTTGTCATCAGGTTGTTTCAGCACTGCACCGATGCCTTCGCCCGATGCGTCACAGTACACAGTACATGGTCTCGAAGGGTCGTATATGCGAAGCACCGGTTCTTCAGTTATCCGCTCCTTCAGTTCACGAAAGGCTTGCTCGCATGCTTCTGTCCACACCCACTTGCTGCCTTTGTGGAGTAGTTTTGTGAGTGCAAGAGCGATATCGCTGAAGTGAGAAATATACTGACGGTAGGTGTTTACAGTGCCCAAAAAACGCTGGAGATCTTTTTCTCGTTTTGGTGTAGGAAATTTGAGTATGGCAGCCACATTACTTTGCTTAGGTGTCACTGTTCCTTGTGAAATTTTGTGGCCCAGGTATTCAATGCTGCAGCGTGCAAATTGGCACTTTTTTTGTTTAGGTTTTGCGTTCTCGGTTTTGAGGGCTTTCAATAGCGCCTCAAGGTGTCGTATATGATGAATTAATGTCTTTGAGTATACGACCACATCGTCAAAGTAATTATTAACATTGGTGAGCTGATGTTTCGCTATTATTGATTTCATGGCTCTTTCAAATGTAGCTGGAGCGTTCTTCAACCCAAACGGCATTACCAACCACTCAAAATGACCATCAGGCGTGACAAATGCAGTTTTCTGAACATCGTCAGGATGCATTTTCACATACCAGTATCCCGACGTTACGTCCAAAATAGTGAAAAACTCCGCCTTTCCTAAGAGGTCAAGAATATCATCTATACGTGGAATTGGTTGAAAGTCGGGTACCGTTATGGCATTGAGTTTCCGGTAGTCAATACATAGACGAGTGCGTCCTTCACCTTTCTTTTCTGCTAAAATGACAGGCGTGGCGTAGGGCGATAATGAAGGCCTCACAACACCTTGCTTGAGAAGAGCGTTAACCTGTTTGTTGATCTTTCCTTTGTCTGCCTGTGAACATCGGTATGGTGCTCGACGAATAGGGACAGCATTGGTAAGTGCGATCCTATGTTTCTCAGTAGTGACGCACCAAATATCTGTCTGCGATTTTGAAAATATCTCGTCATACTTGCTTAAAAGAGAGTTGAGTGCCACAGACTCATGCTCTGATAAGTTTTGTGAAGTCAGGGTTTGCATCAGCGGGGCTTGAATGGTTTTCTTTTCATTGTGATGCGGAAGGTTCATATTCTCACGTGCTTGTTTCACTGACTTGCTTTCCAGATTTACAGAAGGATTGAAGTATGAAGCGCTGTCTAGGCCAAGAATTAATTGCGTTCTCATGCCTCGCAGCACATGTGCATAAACTTTCTTGATTACGTTCCCAATTTGTAACTGAACGTTTACGCAACCCAAAGTTCAAATGCTTGATGCAACTTGCTGGACCATGATGCTGGAGTCTCTCATCAACTGAAGCTTTAGCTGTTTGTACACATCCTCGCTGATACAAGTAATTGTTGCTCCTGTATCGAGAATTGCATTTACTGGCTTTCCGTTGATGAGAGCACTGAAGTGTATTAATGAAACTCTGGGTCGCCCTCCTCGTTTCCCCGTTGAGTATCAATAGTGGACACATTGCCGCGGCGCGGACATTCGTTGTGCCAGTGAAACTGTCGTGGGAAACCAGCAGCTGAGCAGTATCTACATTCGTTTTGCGGGGCACGCGGTTGAAGAGTTATTGTCGGTTGCTGCGATCTGCTGAAGAGACGTGGAGCTCTTGATGTGATACTAGCGTTACGAGTAAAGGAAACTCCTCTCACCCGTTTTAAAGATGTCTCGACGCGTTGGGCAGCGGTGAGCCACTCTAATGACGAGTTGAAAGAGAGTCCGGTGAGCGCCAGTTCCACATCAGGAGGATCACCATCAGTCAGCCCAGAAATGATGTGGCACTCTTTCAGGTCAGCCAAGGAACGCAGTCGCTTTTCCTCGTCGTAGTAGTCCTCGATGGTCTGCCCTCCTTTCAGTCGGTAGTGAATGAAGAGACGGAAGGCATCTCCGTCAGTCGAAGCAAAGCGGACTTGCATGTCACGCTTGATATCGCGCCAAGTTGTCTCGCCGTTGCCGAAAATCTCTGTCAGGTACCACTTGAACGCTTCCCCTTCAATATATTGGTTGAAGTGAGTGACCCGATCGCGGTGAGTCCATGATGCCTCGGCCGCCTTCATGTCGAAAAGAAGAAGCCACTTGTTGATGGGGACGTCTTCTGGTGTTCCCTTGAACTTCTGTATGTTGAGCGGAGGCTTTGGCTTAGCCATGGCACGTTCATGAGGTCGATCCTGTCGACTTGTGTGACGCTACAAAATGGAGACACGTCGTCGTCCAGTTGCCATGCGTTTATTCTAATGCACGCGCACTTCCTCTTCGTTGGCTTCTCCTAGAATCACCTTGTGAATGCGTCATATATATATATATATATATATATATATATATATATATATATATATATATATATATATATATATATATATATATATATATATATATATATATATATATATATATATATATATATATATATATATATATATATATATATATATATATATATATAAGCCGAAGCCTTTACTCGTTTCAGCAAACGCAAAAAGCAACCGTCACCATCGGTGTCAAGGTGAGCGTTGCAAACATTTTCACGCGATGAAGTACCATATGACATCATCGATCATCGTTGTGTCGCATAACGTGATGCCACGTGATGTTAATACATCACATAGTGGCTTAGTGAAGCGTGGGTTGGAGACAGGCACTGTGCAAAATCAAATTAAGGGCAGGAAGCATACAATACCCCCGAATGGGAAAGCAGTGCAAAAATACGCGATGTAAATCGCTTTCGAAGGGGAGAGGGGCAGCAATACTTACATCGATTGAGAACAAAACTAAGATGGGTCGAGGCTTCGAGTTGTCTTAGATAAATGCGTAAGGGACCTTCCCAGTTTTTGTAACTCTTTATATAAAGTGTAAACTCTGTTCAATATTTTGCCGCCTTATTTGACCGTATATATTGTGCAAACTCCCCATTCAGAATGTGGAAACATCCACAACATAATGTGGTCAACAAAGAATTTACGTACAATCAGTGCCCATCACCATCTACTTCCGCCAAATAAACAATGCCTTGTTATGAAATTTTTAAATACATTCATAACAATCTAACGTAGATCTTCCGGCAAAGTTTTATTTCAACATTTTTTTGAGATATCGACGCAGCGGCATAGAACATTTCTTCAATGTGTGTGGTCTTTATTGCTTTACAATAACGGCTCCTGTTGTGAAGCTCCAACCTAGCGCATATCGTGGACGCTTCCTGTGGTAAAGAGACACTTCTTAGGCTTGTGTTATTACCGAGACATACAATCACTCTAGAAGCATGGACATACAAAGACAATGAAAATGTAGTGACGATACTATGGTAAGAGCTCGTATTCGTCTAAATTCCAAAAAAACAGACCAAAGCAAATATGGAAAAAGCCAATTAGGAAGCTGACGGTGAGAGGGAAAATACAGAAATTCTGAGTTTCGCTTCAGAATCTCTTCGAGGCACTGAACAAGATAACCGACGTTAACAATGACACAAATAACGATAATCTTACTAGTATCATTGAAGAGTGTGCTATTGAAGTGGGAGGTACAGTCACTAGAGAAAAAGCTGGCAAACTATCTCGGGAGATAACAAAATATTATTAAGAGACGACAAACCATCACAGCCTCAAATGCAATCGATAGAATAGAGCTAGTGGAGCTTTCAAAGTTAATCAATAGGCGTAAGGTAGCCGACATCAGGCAATAAAACATAAAACGAATTGAACAGGTTTAAAAAGCGGCAAAAGCCTAAAAGTTTGATTGATTGATATGTGGGGTTTAACGTTCCAAAACTACCATAATTATATGAAAGACACAGTAGCGGAAGGCTCCAGAAATTACGACCACCTGGAGTTCTGCAACTTTCGCCTGAATCTGAGGACCAAAAAGCTTCGAAGGCAGACTTGTGCATAGGCAAAAATTGGATGTATGCGTTTAAGAACAAGAAAGGCATCATTATAATCATTATGAAAAGGGTAGTCGACATTGCGGAAAAGTTCTACAGAGAGATGTTATCATCATCATCATCACCATCATCATCATCATCATCATCATCATCAATCTGACTACGTCCACTGCAGGACAAACACCTCGCCCATTTTACGCCGGTCACCTTGGTACTGTGCTTGCTGCTGCTCTTTATACCCGCAAATTTCTTATTCTCATCATCCCACCTAGCTTTCTGTCTCCTCTTGTTGCGTTTGCCTTCTCTGGGAATCCAGTCAGTTACCCTTAATGACCAGCGCATATCCTGCTTACGTGCTACCTGCCCGGACTATGTCAATTTTTTCTTCACTTCAACTATGATATCCTCAACCACGGTTTGTTCTATCACTTACTCTTCTCTCTTCTTGTCTCTAAAGGTTACACCTATAATTTTCCTTTCCATCACTCACTGCATCGTCTTCTATTTAAGCTGAACCCTTTCAGTAAGCCTCCAGACTTTTGCTCCCTAGGCAAGTATCCGCAAGATGCAGCTGTCATGTACCTTCCTCTTAAGGGTTAGTGGTGGATTGACGTGCATGATTTCAGAATGCTTGCCGAACGTGATCCGCCCCATTTTTATTCTTCTAGATATTTCACTCTCATAGTTCGCCTTCGCGGTTACTACCTGTCTTAAGTAGACATAATTCTTTACAACTTCCAGCGTCACTCCACGCATCGCAAAATGCTGTTGTCTGCTGAGAATGTTGCAGAATACTTAAGTTTTGTGCGTATTTATTTTTCAGACCTATTAAATCAAGACAATGACATCAGCGAATCACAAGTTACTTAGATACTCTGCTTTAACTCCTATCCCTAGCTTTTTTCAATCTAGAGTTTTGAAAACCTCCTGACCTCCTGTAAACACGCGGTGAATAGCACTGGAGAGATCGTGTCTCCCTGCCTTACACCCTTCTTTATGGGGTGTCACTTTCTTTTGGAGAACTATGGTGGCTGTGAATCCACTGTAGATTTCTTCCAGTATGTTCATGTCGGGTTCTTCGGTACCCTAAAAATTGTTAACTTCAACATTGGCAAGCATCGGACGAAAGCCACTTAGTGAAGCTATAATTTGTCAGCAATGATTGACCACACAGTATTAAAAACTGCTTTCAGTGCTGTTTTAGACTTCATCGAAAGCACCGGACTAGATACTAAGCTTTAGGGTGCTATGCTAAGTGGCTAGTGTAGATACGCACGACCTCTTCCTCTCCATATCATCAACCTTCTGCCATCTGTCATTCTCTCTTCCCTCATTCTCTGTGCAGACTAGCAGGCTAAAGCGAACTAGCTCAGCCCGACCTCTCTGCCTTCTAATAAATTCTCACTCTCACACTATTAGGTGCCTTGATTCCGTGGGGCCTGCATTGCTGCTGATGCTTCGACCGAGTCAAACGCCTTCTCGTATTCTATGCAGGCTACGTATTGGGGTTGGTTGTATCCCTTGCTTTTTTCAAAGGAACATATACCTATCATTTAAGGGGAGTCGGGATGAGTGTTCCTACACTCCCAGAGCGTCTGTACGAGCGTCGCCATGTGTCCGCTCGAGGGGCAGGTGTCAGTGGGGTGCGCATTGAAATATCTTGATGGGGTAGAGTACGTGTGTGTTTGTAATAGGCGTAGGGTTAGCGCCTGCGGTCTCTTAAGTTTGAGATGTGGAGTCAAAAAAGATCGCCGTTGAAGGCAAAGGTGTTTTGTGATGTCGTTGTACGTAATAAGTGTATTCAGACTGGTCTCCAAGTGCGATGGAGTGGCCCTGTGGTGGTGTGGTCGGTAAGGGCACGTGGTTAATTTTTGGTACAGAGTGGGAGGAAGCAATCTTAGATTAATTTAGGTAGTGTTTTGAAAATAGAAATTGCTCATTTGCTTAAGTGCCGCTACAAACAGCACACAACAAACCGAAAGGTTTTGTTGGAGGGACAGTATCGATGCAATCAGCCTTTCTGTGGTATAGACTCCCAAATCTCACAGAATTGATTGATTGATCGATTGATTGATTGATATTTGGGGTTTAACGTTTCAAAACTTCCATATGATTATCAGGGACGCCGTAGTGGATGGGCTCCGAAAATTCCGACCACCTGGGGTTTCTTAGCGTGCACCCAAATCTGAGCAAACGGGCCTACACCATTTCTGCCTCCATCGGAAATGCAGCCGCTACAGCCGGGATTTCAATCCGCGATTTGCGGGTCAGCAGCCGAGTACCTTAGCCACTAGACCGCCACGGCGGGGCAATCTACAGAATACCTCATGCATCTGCCGCAGTCCAGTCGAAGGCAAAAGCCATGTTCTTTATTCTAGGATGGTGTATTGTGCCTTCCACGCCACGCTACCAAAGCATCCTGCAACTAACAATGTTCTGCAACCCTGCCAGGATCTGAAGCATTGCAACTCTTTTATTCCTCTTCACCAATTCCTCCGGAATCGGAGAGTGTTTGACCAAGTAATGACGCCATGTAATGGCACCACCATATGACGGCGCATCATGTGACACTATATTAGACTGACATTATATGGTAGTGGTATTTAGTGAGGTCGCCTGCTCATGACAATGACATTTTGGACAAGTTTCGTTCATGCCAGTGACTTGAGATGTCTATGCGGGACGGTGGTAAATTTCCGCGCTGAATTAGACACGTAGGTCTTTCGATTCGAAAATGGAGGGGGGATTCAAATGTGGTCTTAGCACTGTGAAGATAGGTTTGCACAAGGCTTATCTACTAAGCGCAACCGTGTAGGGACGCGACGTCCTCCACTGCCGCTGCGTGCGGAGACGCTGCGGCCGGGTTCGTCGATTCCTCCGGCACGGCGCAGAAACCACGCACGAGGTAGGACAACAACAACAACGGGTTTATTAACCCAAGATGCAGCGCAGTGCGACGCTCACGGGCTTGCAGGCCGTATAGGGAACTCGGCAAGACCGAGCAAGTACGCTTGCCTAGGGCGCGACGACTCCCGCATAAAGGCCGAAGTCGTACGCACGAACGAGAAGCCGCCTGCTGAGCAGCGCATCAACCTTTCGTAGAGGCCTGAGAGCATCTGCCACGACGAGCGAATCGTCGCCGGGCACAACAGAGCTCATAGGAGAGGAGGATGTCACATTCGCCTAAAGGGAAATGGCGCTGCGTTGTGACGTAGGCCCGCGCAGCGCGCCAGCGTAGCATGCCGGACATGCCAGCGCGGGAAGGAGCCGACGGTTGACTGGCCCAGACCAAGAGGTGCCCTGGCAGCCATCTTGGCGGATGCCGGTGCTTATGCGCACCCGGGCTACGCTGTCGGTGCGCGCGCGCGGCAGCTGGGGAACGAGGCGCCAAGTAGGAGGGCGCTCTCGATTCCCACAGCACACACAGCGTCTGAATGTTTGTTCATAGCCATATTCACTGGTACATTAAAATAGAGATTACAAAATTTTATTCCGTATTTCACAGTTTGATAAATGTGCAGTAGCATAAAGCTAACCCTCCTTATGGCCGGGCGTTTTCGTCATGCCGTACTCGAGGGTCTTGAGAAATGCCATTAAGACGAGGTCTTTTGAGGGGCGCTGCAAAATGTGTGGGTTAATCATTCACGAGTATCTTTTTGGGCATATTGCGAACCAATAATAAAACTATACCAAGTTCAGTGCCTGATCAGCCACGAATATATTTTTGGGCATGCATAGTATGAACCAATGAAATAGCTATACCAAGATGAGTGTCTCATCGATTTGTTTTCACACTTCTTAACCGACGTTCCTTAGAGATACTGACCACTCCTGCTCTCACTTCAAAATATTTTTTTATGTATATATCAATAAGGACGTAATTAATGTAAAACACTCTGACCAAAAACCTAAAATCGTCTCATCTCGTTATGCAGCCGGAACAACATTCACTACGAACGCATGCTACGTAAAGGAATAAAAAGCAGGAAAGGTTGGCCGAGTTGTTACAGTGCTATTATTAAGAAATCTGCGCCAGAGACTAACGCAGAGAAAAGTAGGCACTACGATTCTGCACTTACTGATTAATACTATAGTTTCTGGTGTTCTTAGAGGCAAAGCTGATTAGGGTCCAGCCCTGTTTCCTTTCCGTCAGCGCGTCACGCTATGGATATCCATTTCCATCTGGTTAGCCATGTTAATATTTATATTAATATTCATATGAACATCTTAACACCATATGCGCATTGGGATGAATGGACCTTGTGTATACTTTACTTTCATGTTGTCACCTCTTTGCATGATCGAGTGGGAAATGTACGGCATTTAAGTATCCCAGGACCTTCATCCACTCGTCATCATTCACTTAATGAATATGCTGTGAGTGTTTTCTTTATTACTAATTGCCTCCAAGTCACACGACGTCATTTCCGAGCCTGCTAATAAATGTGTATCTATCTTTATATTAAAATCAAACTTTCTTTTGACATCTCAAACCGCTGATCAAGTCTTATGATTCTGTTAACCTGAAGGAAGTCTTGTAATTGAACTTGAGAGTATAATTATTCAAACCTGTTTAGTCAGAAGAAAGAAAGCGCACATTTACGCACCATGCTCTTGCGGTGCTGGTAATCCTCGCTGTCGTTGGGGAAACCTTTGATGACCTTGGCGAACACGAACGCGCTTGTGATGGCACCGATGATGCGAATGAATGCATGACTTTTGTTGCCGGTATAGATCAGAAAAAGCTTCACCAAGTTTCCGAAGGCCTTTGGAATGCCCCACTCCTGCCAAAGCTAGCTGATACTTAGTGAACAACAAAAATAAAACTACAATTGCAACAATTATGAGTTCCCGGATAAAGCGTTTTGACATGGCTACCATGTATACTAGTTGCAGTTATCCGCTATGTTGGCATCATTACCATATTATACAATGCTACCTTACGTTGTAAAAAAAGGGGGGGAGAGAGAAGGTCATCAGACGATCCACGACGCTGTTTAAAGTCTGTCTCTAAGACCACTTGCCCGCAGAAAGCGCAACAACGCTCTCAATGCCTTGCGTGCAGAGGACGGTCTCGGCCAGTGTCCTAATACCCTTTCTTCCGACAATTGGCGATTGTCTATTCTATCTAAAGCTTTCGACAGTTCTTTTCTTGGCACGCTGAAGCGGGGACGCTCGCAGAGAATTTATCCCCCTTACCCCCTTCCCCAGTACCGGGTAGCCAGCTGGTCTGACAACTGGCTAACCTCCCTGTCCTTCCTCACTTATTCCTCCTCCTCCTCCTGCTACCTTACAAATATGTCTCACTGGTGTACTTCTGTGCTTACTGTACCGATGGACTTACATGCTGTGCATCGCAATTCATTATAATACTTCCTGCTTTGAGTAATAGGACTTTTTTTTTTCTCTCTTACCGAAAACACCTGCCTAAAGAATGGTTGTCGGGAAAAGAAAATCTGACAAGTCAATATGCCAAGTGTGTAAAAGAATTGCATAGCGTCATAATGCTGGGAAACATATTATTCTATGTGAAACACGATGTATCTCCAGCGATTTCGAAGCAAACAAAAGAAATGAAAAATGTGAAATTGCATAATACGTATGATAGCAACGATACTGGGCATACTGGGACATTGAAGTTACGGGAAAACATTTCCACGCATCACGCAGAGCCGGTGCATTGTCGCCATGGAGCATAAGCGATTGTACTCATAGAGATCTACCGTCTCGCTCAAGTTGAGTTGCATCGTGCTGTCTGTGCTGAAAATGGCGCCAACACAGCGAAGTGACAGTTACGTACGCTGTAAAAAATTATTACACCGAGGTCAGACTAAAACGCTTGTCCTCTGGTGATCCCCGTATTTGGAGTAATTTTTGCTCTGTACCTCAGCAGCAAAGTGTTTACTGCGGCTGGCCGAAGCAATTGCGGGGCACATCCGAAGCACTTTTCATTGATATGTCACTCCGGCCAGCCGGAGTAATTGCGTGGCTTCGCCGGAGTATATTTTACCGGCTTGTCACTCCGACTGGCCGGAGTGGTGACGTGGCACCTCTGGAGATTTTTTCGCGGGTTTTTCTCTCCGGCTATCCGGAGATTTCACGTGGCACCTACTGAGTGTTTTGCGAATTTTCTTACTTTGTCTGGACGACATTTCAATAAGATGTATCAATATGTTTAAAAAAGTGTTTTCTCTTTCGTTTATTTATTGTTTGCTGATTGTGTCACACGTCGGTTAGATGAACGAATCGACAATTCTCATGCAAGCACTGCAGAGTTATTATGTTTTTTCCACAGAGCTATAGCAAATAAATTTCAAGAAAACGCTAGAGTTTTTATTCTTTGATTTATTCAAAATAAGCTGACACTTCTTGTTGATGACCTAGCATTCAGGAAAAGAGACTACAGGTTTTCCCGCTCAATTTAATCCAAGCGCCAGCCAAATTAATCTAGGCGCCAGTCAATTTAATCCAGCCGCCACTGAAATTAATCCAGGTGCCATTCATTTTAATCCAAGTGCCACTGAAATTAATCCAACCGCCAGCCGATTTAATCCGGACGCCAGTGAATTTAATCCTGATGACATTGTGACTTCAAAACGACCCAGAATTTTTGGGAATGCGTGGAGTGAATAGCTTTAGAGTGAATTTAACAGGGAAAAGCCATGAATGAGTCACTAGTGACACAATGCGACTCGCACGACTTTATCACGCCTATCACCCGCGTAAGCACTATTCACACCTTCGACAAGCATATCAAAGACAACGCCGTCCACACAGTAATAACTTGATAATTATTAACCAGGCCAATGATCTCATCACGAGTGACTCGGGTGACGTCCTCACGCATATCACCCACGCACGCGCTGTCTTAACCTTCCGTCATGCATATCAAATGAAACGTCTTTGAAAGGGCGGGATCTTGATACCTAAAACTCGGCCAAGTCACCTGATAACCAGTTCCTCAGGGGACGTCATCACAAATATCACCCGCGCACGTTATTTACTCGCCTGCCGACATGCATGCCAAACGAAACGTCTTTGAGAGAGCGATAACGTGGTACCTACGACTCGGCCAACTGACTTGATCACTTGTGATTTAGGTGACGTCGTCACGCCTATCACCCACGCACGCAATGTCTAACCTGCCATCATGTATACCAAACGAAACGTCTTCGAGAGGCTAATAAATTGAACGCTGTCAATCGGCAGAGTGACGTGATCACTAGTGACTCGTGTGACGTCATCGCGTTTGACACCCACGCACGCAGCGTCAAACCTGGGTTCATACATATCAAATGAAACGTGTTTGAGAGAGTAATAACTTGAACGCTGTCACAAGGCCCAGTGACGTCATCACTAGTGACTGGCGTGACGTCATCTCGCCTAAGACTCACGCAAGCACTCTACAATGTGCCTTCATGCATATCAAACAAAACGTCTTCGAAAGGGTAATAACTTGAATGCTGGCACTAGGCCGCGTGACGTCATCACTAGTGACTCACGTGACGTCATTACGCCTATCACACGCACACGCAGTGTCCAAACCTGTCTTCATGCATATCAAACGAAATGTCTTTGAGAGAGTAATAACTTGAACGCTGTCACAAGGCCCAGTGACGTCATCACTAGTGACTGGCATGACGTCATCATGCCTGACACCCACGCACGCAGTGTCCAAACCTGTCTTCATGCATATCAAACGAAATGTCTTTGAGAGAGTAATAACTTGAACGCTGTCACAAGCCCCAGTGACGTCATCACTAGTGACTGGCGTGACGTCATCATGCCTGACACCCACGCACGTGGTGTCCAAACCTGTCTTCATGCATATCAAACGAAATGTCTTTGAGAGAGTAATAACTTGAACGCTGTCACAAGGCCCAGTGACGTCATCACTAGTGACTGCCATGACGTCATCATGCCTGACACCCACGCACGCAGTGTCCAAACCTGTCTTCATGCATATCAAACGAAATGTCTTTGAGAGAGTAATAACTTGAACGCTGTCACAAGCCCAAGTGACGTCATCACTAGTGACTGGCGTGACGTCATCATGCCTGACACCCACGCACGTGGTGTCCAAACCTGTCTTCATGCATATCAAACGAAATGTCTTTGAGAGAGTAATAACTTGAACGCTGTCACAAGGCCCAGTGACGTCATCACTAGTGACTGGCGTGACGTCATCACGCCTATCCCACACGCACGCAGTGTCCAAACCTGTCTTCATGCATATCAAACGAAATGTCTTTGAGAGAGTAATAACTTGAACGCTGTCACAAGGCCCAGTAACGTCATCACTAGTGACTGGCTTGACGTCATCATGCCTGACACCCACGCACGCAGTGTCCAAACCTGTCTTCATGCATATCAAACGAAATGTCTTTGAGAGAGTGATAACTTGAATGCTGTCACAAGTCCCAGTGACGTCATCACTAGTGACTGGCGTGACGTCATCATGCCTGACACCCACGCACGCGGTGTCCAAACCTGTCTTCATGCATATCAAACGAAATGTCTTTGAGAGAGTAATAACTTGAACGCTGTCACAAGGCCCAGTGACGTCATCACTAGTGACTGGCGTGACGTCATCATGCCTGACACCCACGCACGCAGTGTCCAAACCTGTCTTCATGCATATCAAACGAAATGTCTTTGAGAGAGTAATAACTTGAACACTGTCACAAGGCCCAGTGACGTCATCACTAGTGACTGGCGTGACGTCGTCACGCCTGACACCCACGCACGCGGTGTCCTAAGCTGTCTTCATGCATATCAAACGAAATGTCTTTGAGAGAGTAATAACTTGAACGCTGTCACAAGGCCCAGTGACGTCATCACTAGTGACTGGCGTGACGTCATCATGCCTGACACCCACGCACACGGTGTCCAAACCTGTCTTCATGCATATCAAACGAAATGTCTTTGAGAGAGTAATAACTTGAACGCTGTCACAAGGCCCAGTGACGTCATCACTAGTGACTGGCGTGACGTCATCATGCCTGGCACCCACGCACGCAGTGTCCAAACCTGTCTTCATGCACATCAAACGAAATGTCTTTGAGAGAGTAACAACTTGAACGCTGTCACAAGGCCTAGCGACGTGAATACTAGTGACTCATGTGACGTCATCACGTCTATCACACACGCACGCGCTGTCCTAACCTGTTTTCATGCATATCGAACGAAACGTCTGTGAGAGAGCAATAATGTTATACTTATGACTCGGCCAACCAACTTGATCACTATTGACTCACGTGACGTCATCACGACTAACAGTCATGCAAGCACTCTCTAACGTGCTTTCATGAATATCAAACGAAACGTCATTGAGAGAACATTAACTTGAAGGCCGTTGGAGGCAGCGTCTGCTAGTAAAAAACTAACTTCTCGCACTGCACAGCCGTTCACCAGCTAACCGGTATACGTAGGCACCAGATCGCGCGTTTCGAATTCAGTAAAAGGCGTCTTTACATGGCTTTTGTTTGACTTGACGCTTTTCTTGACTCGTGTAGATGCGATGGAAGCAACAGTACCTTCAAGCAGCAGTGTGGTACAACCCAACAACAGTGTCACATCGCTCGTTGAGGGCAGCGCTTCTCCTTCATTCAATAAATAGAAATAATGAAGTCGAAATGACAATTAAGCATTTTAAAAACCATACTCAATTACGCAACCTTCAACCGATACCCTCACCTCCCTGCGACACGTTTACTCCAGCTCGTCGTGTGGGTAGATGTACGCGTCTTTTTTGTTGCTTCTCGTGTTTCGTAGAATGCCTTGAAAATGCGGGCAGCCAGGCCGCAATACTGTGAACGGACAGGCGTTCTACACTAAACAGGCACGCTTATTCCATGCACACTAACCTATAAGAAACGGCGTGGCGTAGAATGTAGAAAGGAGGGCACGAGTCAGGCACAACCTTGAGTGGCGTATCAGCAAATGGCCAGTTGCAAATAGCAATAGTATGTATCTTAAGTATGGGGACTGCCCTCTATTACAACGGATTTGTTTCACAGGATAACCAGATGAAATAATTGTTGAGCCGAAGGAGTGGTAGACAAATCTTATTGTAGCAAGCTTTGGAGCAGGCAGACCGTGCGTCTTATGCTTGATTAAGGATATACAGTGTTATGACTATAGCCGAATTATATGCAAACGCCTGTTTTGTTTCTTGTGCTCATATCGTGCCATTTTGACACGTGAGCACAAATTAGAGGGCGAGGAGAGCTTTCATAGTGCTTTCATAGTGCCTATATATACCTATTTCGGGCGTTGTAGCCTCAATTCGTATAGGTGCCTGTAAATGTCTGTTTTCAAAATCGATGCCTATATAAACGTTATTTAACCTGAAATTTTGCTTTCAAGTACCACTGAGCCCGGTAATCATGTTACCGGGCAAAATATAGGTTTCGGGACACTGTGTGGTGCAAACTACTTTTTATTTCACGAGTTACTTTTAGAACTGTCAAATTCAGAAAGCATTTTAGCCAAGAGGGAGGTAGACTAGCCTCTACACATGTATACCATCCATGTCGCGTCGTCTGCTCAGCCTCTTTTCAGTGTGCGCTCAGATGCGTAGGGAGCATGAGGTGCCTCTGTGCAGTGGCAGGAAGATGAAGAATGAATGCGAAACTGTGGAGAGTCATCAGGGGAAGTAAGGAAGTAGAGTGCAGATAAAAAAAGCAATATCTATGTAGTTTTTGTTTTTTGTTTGTCATTTACATGTGCTGCCTCACTGGGTCACCTGAAAATATTGATTTAGGCAGTGGAAAATGTTGCCTGCCGAATGAAAAGGTTTGTGTCACTAGAAATAATAATTTGATCATTAGAAGCGGCCAAAGCATAATCTCAGGAGGTGAGCTTGAAACCTTCGCCACTAACTCTAAGAAGACTTCGTAAGTCTAATTCCTTCCCCGCTATTGGTATGGAATTCACTCGGAGCTGGAGCATCACACGACGTGCATGAGCACGTCATGCACGCGTAACCTACACTCGCATGAGATGCCCATGTCAGCCCGTGCGTGCAAGCGGTGTTCTGCCGTTTCGATGTTCTTTTGTATTGTACTGCGAGTTTTTGTGGGATGGATCCCTATCTGCGCGCACGTTTGGAGAGGCTGGCTTGGATAACGTATCCTTACCCCGATACACAGCGTCACACCACTGCATCTTCTGCTAGGGACGATACACCAAAACCACGCCCAGCGTTGTGAATGCTGGCCCTGACACAATGCGCAAACTGCGAGAACACCAACGCAAACAAAATGGAGGCACCTTAGTCTCGCGTCTCTCTCGATACGAAATTAAATAAATAAGGCGAATAGATTTCGCCTGTGTGTTCTAACATTTTTGTAAACTTTCATGCTTCTATTTAGGCAACAGTTTGTACAAATTACACACGTTGTCTCAAATAGTTCTCGCAGTGTCACGTACTACTTTGACATAGGCAGGACCATTCTATCACCTTCACCATGTTGGGGCGCACGCCCATGAGATGAAGGTGAAGCCGTGTTCAGTTTGGCCTATCACTTCTTTATGCCACGCGTAGTACTGGAAATCTTGGTAAATGAGATCTTGAGCGCTCAGTGCATTCATTCCTTTACGCTTCTCAAAACTCTTAAGTTTGTGTAACGACCCTTAAAGTGTTCACAGACAGAAGAAAAATTGAGCCTGTGTGGTTAGGCCAAGTTAATACGCCGCAAAAAAAATCCTTCTGGCGCCTGGCACTCTGACTATTTGCGCATGTATAGCCCTTCTTAGCTATGGCACACAGAAAGAGACCCAGAAGCATATTTCTACAATGGTGCACACTTAACTGACCATGCTGAACTAGAAATAGAGAGACCGTATTCTGCGAACCCCGCGGAAAAACGCATGTTTATGCTAAATTATTACCCGCTTGTACAATTTAAACTAGAACATTTTTGCTTGCTTTCATGTCGTAGAGACAGATACCACACCTGTTTATTGGAAAATTTGAGTTTTGTCAAAGTTTATTCTGCCTATATTCACAATTTCGGAAGCCTGAAAGAGTGTTTTGGCCACCTATTATTGGTGCCTAAATCCCGGTTTTTCAGTGCCTATAGAGCTGGCCTCTATAGTTACGACCTACCTGGCATGTTTTCGCAACGCCGAAGCAAAGATGATGCCCGTTTAAAACATCTACCGAACCTCAAGAAAAAAATGTTGTTCTGATAACGTCGAGCTCGTCAAATTGGTTATGAAAAGGGTGATGAAAGAGAACTGGGGCAAGTCCGGGAGAAACAAAATTTATTATTATACAGGCAAAGCAATTTTCATAAACACGCACCCATAGATGTGCTGCTGAGCAGTGTTCTACATATCAAGGCAGTCGAGGGCAGCTTGTACAAAAATGTAATTGTGCCTATCATAAGCGGCACAGTCCACACGCTGGATGTGCTGCATAGAGCGCCCCGCGGCCTCAACCAGCAGAGCACGGCGATGTTCTTTCTTGGAGATCCCTTCCGGTGTCGTGAGGAGATCATCCCTCCGCTCGCTTAGGAATCCCTTTACACCTGCCTTGAACTTTGAGAAGAGCTCCTTAATCGTATTGAAGAAAGGGCTGAAAAGACAGCCCAGCAGTTTCGGTAGGGCGAAACGAGCTGCTCCAGCATGCCGTTTGTCAACTAGTGCGAAGGGGGCGAATGTAAATGTTATAGCCTGCATGTCAGCAAATGGCCTTCTCCACTGGACAATTGCCGACAAGGTCCACTGGGCTGTCTTCAACGACTTTCTTGCAGAAGTGTCGAGTAAAATTTCACAGCAGGAACCAGGAATACCGGCAGTGTTCCTGTTTGACAACGCACCTGCGCACCGCAGCGCCGAACAGGCTGTCCTCGCGGGAAGCGACCACACAGTCAAGTGGCTACCGCCATACAGCCCTTTCTTCAATCCGATTAAGGAGCTCTTCTCAAAGTTCAAGGCAGGTGTAAAGGGATTCCTAAGCGAGCGGAGGGATGATCTCCTCACGACACCAGAAGGGATCTCCAAGAAAGAACATCGCCGTGCTCTGCTGGTTGAGGCCGCGGGGCGCTCTATGCAGCACATCCAGCGTGTGGACTGTGCCGCTTATGATAGGCACAATTACATTTTTGTACAAGCTGCCCTTGACTGCCTTGATATGTAGAACACTGCTCAGCAGCACATCTATGGGTGCGTGTTTATGAAAATTGCTTTGCCTGTATAATAATAAATTTTGTTTCTCCCGGACTTGCCCCAGTTCTCTTTCATCACCCATTTCATAACCAATTTGACGAGCTCGACGTTATCAGAACAACATTTTTTTTCTTGAGGTACGGTAGATGTTTTAAACGGGCATCATCTTTGCTTCGGCGTTGCGAAAACATGCCAGGTAGGTCGTAACTATAGAGGCCAGCTCTATAGGCACTGAAAAACCGGGATTTAGGCACCAATAATAGGTGGCCAAAACACTCTTTCAGGCTTCCGAAATTGTGAATATAGGCAGAATAAACTTTGACAAAACTCAAATTTTCCAATAAACAGGTGTGGTATCTGTCTCTACGACATGAAAGCAAGAAAAAATGTTCTAGTTTAAATTGTACAAGCGGGTAATAATTTAGCATAAACATGCGTTTTTCCGCGGGGTTCGCAGAATACGGTCTCTCTATTTCTAGTTCAGCATGGTCAGTTAAGTGTGCACCATTGTAGAAATATGCTTCTGGGTCTCTTTCTGTGTGCCATAGCTAAGAAGGGCTATACATGCGCAAATAGTCAGAGTGCCAGGCGCCTAAAAGGATTTTTTTTTTTGCGCGTATTAACTTGGCCTAACCACACAGGCTCAATTTTTCTTCTGTCTGTGAACACTTTAAGGGTCGTTACACAAACTTAAGAGTTTTGAGAAGCGTAAAGGAATGAATGCACTGAGCGCTCAAGATCTCATTTACCAAGATGTCCAGTACTACGCGTGGCATAAAGAAGTGATAGGCCAAACTGAACACGGCTTCACCTTCATCTCATGGGCGTGCGCCCCAACATGGTGAAGGTGATAGAATGGTCCTGCCTATGTCAAAGTAGTACATGACACTGCGAGAACTATGTGAGACAACGTGTGTAATTTGTACAAACTGTTGCCTAAATAGAAGCATGAAAGTTTACAAAAATGTTAGAACACACAGGCGAAATCTATTCGCCTTATTTATTTAATTTCGTATCGAGAGAGACGCGAGACTAAGGTGCCTCCATTTTGTTTGCGTTGGTGTTCTCGCAGTTTGCGCATTGTGTCGGGGCCAGCATTCACAACGCTGGGCGTGGTTTTGGTGTATCGTCCCTAGCAGAAGATGCAGTGGTGTGACGCTGTGTATCGGGGTAAGGATACGTTATCCAAGCCAGCCTCTCCAAACGTGCGCGCAGATAGGGATCCATCCCACAAAAACTCGCAGTACAATACAAAAGAACATCGAAACGGCAGACCACCGCTTGCACGCACGGGCTGACATGGGCATCTCATGCGAGTGTAGGTTACGCGCGCATGACGTGCTCATGCACGTCGTGTGATGCTCCAGCTCCGAGTGAATTCCATACCAATAGCGGGGAAGGAATTAGATTTACGAAGTCTTTTTAGAGTTAGTGGCAAAGGTTTCAAGCTCACCTCCTGAGATTATGCTTTAGCCGCTTCTAATGATCAAATTATTATTTCTAGTGACAGAAACCTTTTCATTGGGCAGGCAACATTTTCCACTGCCTAAATCAATATTTTCAGGTGACCCAGTGAGGCAGCACATGTAAATGACAAACAAAAAACAAAAACTACATAGATATTGCTTTTTTTATCTGCACTCTACTTCCTTACTTCCCCTGATGACTCTCCACAGTTTCGCATTCATTCTTCATCTTCCTGCCACTGCACAGAGGCACCTCATGCTCCCTACGCATCTGAGCGCACACTGGAAAGAGGCTGAGCAGACGACGCGACATGGATGGTATACATGTGTAGAGGCTAGTGTACCTCCCTCTTGGCTAAAATGCTTTCTGAGTTTGACAGTTCTAAACGTAACTCGTGAAATAAAAAGTAGTTTGCACCAAAAAGTGTCCCGAAACCTATATTTTGCCCGGTAACATGAATACCGGGCTCAGTGGTACTTGAAAGCAAAATTTCAGGTTAAATAGCGTTTATATAGGCATCGATTTTGAAAACAGACATTTACAGGCACCTATACGAATTGAGGCTACAACGCCCGAAATAGGTATATATAGGCACTATAAAAGCATTATGAAAGGTCTCCTCGCCCTCTAATTTGTGCTCACGTGTCAAAATGACACGATATGAGCACAAGAAACGAAACAGGCGCTTGCATATAATTCGGCTATAGTCATAACACTGTATATCCTTAATCAAGCATAAGACGCACGGTCTGCCTGCTCCAAAGCTTGCTACAAAAAGATTTGTCTACCACTCCTTCGGCTCAACAATTATTTCATCTGGTTATCCCGTGAAACAAATCCGTTGTAATAGAGGGCAGTCCCCATACTTGAGATTCATACTATTGCTATTTGCAACTGGCCATTTGCTGATGCGCCATTCAATGTTGTGCCTGACTCGTGCCCTCCTTTTTACATTCTACGCCACGCCGTTTCTTATAGGTTAGTGTGCTTGGAATAAGCGTGCCTGTTTAGTGTAGAACGCCTGTCCGTTCACAGTATTGCGGCCTGGCTGCCCGCATTTTCAAGGCATTCTACGAAACACGAGAAGCAACAAAAAAGACGCGTACATCTACCCACACGACGAGCTGGAGTAAACGTGTCGCAGGGAGGTGAGGGTATCGGTTGAATGTTGCGTAATTTAGTATGGTTTGTAAAATGCTTAATTGTCATTTCGACTTCATTATTTCTGTTTATTGAATGAAGGAGAAGCGCTGCCCTCAACGAGCGATGTGACACTGTTGTTGGGTTGTACCATACTGCTGCTTGAAGGTACTGTTGCTTCCATCGCATCTACACGAGTCAAAAAAAGCGTCAAGTCAAACAAAAGCCATGTAAAGACGCCTTTTACTGAATTCGAAACGCGCGATCTGGTGCCTACGTATACCGGTTAGCTGGTGAACGGCTGTGCAGCGCGAGAAGTTAGTTTTTTACTAGCAGACGCTGCCTGCAATGGCCTTCAAGTTAATGTTCTCTCAATGACGTTTCGTTTGATATTCATGAAAGCACGTTAGAGAGTGCTTGCATGACTGTTAGTCGTGATGACGTCACGTGAGTCAATAGTGATCAAGTCGGTTGGCCGAGTCATAAGTATAACATTATTGCTCTCTCACAGACGTTTCGTTCGATATGCATGAAAACAGGTTAGGACAGCGCGTGCGTGTGTGATAGGCGTGATGACGTCACATGAGTCACTAGTATTCACGTTGCTAGGCCTAGTGAGAGCATTCAAGTTATTACTCTCTCAAATACATTTCGCTTGATATTGTGACGGGGTCGTGACGTGGCTGAAGACAGGAGACTTCGTGTTGGGATTTAACTGTTTATTTGGGCGAACCTGTGCCCGGTAAACGGAAAGTCCAATTACAGCAGCAGTCTCGCGCAGATAGCAGTCTCGGACTGATAGCGGCGAACGGAGCGTCAGCCTTCGATCAACAACTGACAAGTGGCGAAGCGCGTCGGCATTTATACTCCCGCCGTCGAATGTTCTAGCGCTACCGCTGGCGGCGGCGTACGTTCCAGAACAATCTGTACCATTCGCACTGTGGGCGTGATCTTATCGAAATGATCTACTACAGTCCGGAACCCTCTCGAAAACTGCAGGCGCGGTTTGCGCTGAGAATCGCGTGGTGTTTTGGGACGATAACAAAAGCTTGGGAAATGGATCGTGGCAATATGCATGTAGACAGGTTTGGACACTGCGTGCGTGGGTGTCAGGCGTGATGACGTCACGCCAGTCACTAGTGATGACGTCACTGGACCTTGTAAGAGCGTTCAAGTTATTACTCTCTCAAAGACATTTCGTTCGATATGCATGAAGACAGGTTAGGACACCGCGTGCGTGGGTGTCAGGCGTGATGACGTCACGCCAGTCACTAGTGATGACGTCACTGGGCCTTGTGACAGCGTTCAAGTTATTACTCTCTCAAAGACATTTCGTTTGATATGCATGAAGACAGGTTTGGACACTGCGTGCGTGTGTGTCAGGCATGATGACGTCACGCCAGTCACTAGTGATGACGTCACTGGGCTGTGACAGCGTTCAAGGTATTACTCTCTCAAAGACATTTCGTTTGATATGCATGAAGACAGGTTTGGACACCGCGTGCGTGGGTGTCAGGCATGATGACGTCACGCCAGTCACTAGTGATGACGTCACTGGGCCTTGTGACAGCGTTCAAGGTATTACTCTCTCAAAGACATTTCGTTTGATATGCATGAAGACAGGTTTGGACACTGCGTGCGTGGGTGTCAGGCATGATGACGTCACGCCAGTCACTAGTGATGACGTCACTGGGCCTTGTGACAGCGTTCAAGTTATTACTCTCTCAAAGACATTTCGTTTGATATGCATGAAGACAGGTTTGGACACTGCGTGTGCGTGTGATAGGCGTAATGACGTCACGTGAGTCACTAGTGATGACGTCACGCGGCCTAGTGCCAGCTTTCAAGTTATTACCCTTTCAAAGACGTTTTGTTTGATATGCATGAAGGCACATTATAGAGTGCTTGCGTGAGTCTTAGGCGAGATTACGTCACGCCAGTCACTAGTGATGACGTCACTGGGCCTTGTGACAGCGTTCAAGTTATTACTCTCTCAAACACGTTTCATTTGATATGTATGAACCCAGGTTAGACGCTGCGTGCGTGGGTGTCAAACGCGATGACGTCACACGAGTCACTAGTGATCACGTCACTCTGCCGATTGACAGCGTTCAATTTATTAGCCTCTCGAAGACGTTTCGTTTGGTATACATGATGGCAGGTTAGACATTGCGTGCGTGGGTGATAGGCGTGATGACGTCACCTAAATCACAAGTGATCAAGTCAGTTGGCCGAGTCATAGGTACCACGTTATCGCTCTCTTAAAGACGTTTCGTTTGGCATGCATGTCGGCAGGCGAGTAAATAACGTGCGCGGGTGATATTTGTGATGACGTCCCCTGAGGAACTGGTTATCAGGTGACTTGGCCGAGTTTTAGGTATCAAGATCCCGCCCTTTCAAAGACGTTTCATTTGATATGCATGACGGAAGGTTAAGACAGCGCGTGCGTGGGTGATATGCGTGAGGACGTCACCCGAGTCACTCGTGATGAGATCATTGGCCTGGTTAATAATTATCAAGTTATTACTGTGTGGACGGCGTTGCCTTTGATATGCATGTCGAAGGTGTGAATAGTGCTTACGTGGGTGATAGGCGTGATAAAGTCGCGCGAGTCGCATTGTGTCACTAGTGACTCATTCATGGCTTTTCCCTGTTAAATTCACTCCAAAGCTATTCACTCCACGCATTCCCGAAAATTCTGGGTCGTTTTGAAGTCACAATGTCATCAGGATTAAATTCACTGGCGTCCGGATTAAATCGGCTGGCGGTTGGATTAATTTCAGTGGCACTTGGATTAAAATGAATGGCACCTGGATTAATTTCAGTGGCGGCTGGATTAAATTGACTGGCGCCTAGATTAATTTGTCTGGCGCTTGGATTAAATTGAGCGGGAAAACCTGTAGAAGAAACGTACTTGCAAAAAGTCACCACAATAAAACACTTTAATGACAGGCCATGGAAAATCAACAGCACTCAAGTTTGAAGCGTAGCGCTTTGAAATGAAGTCGGAAACGCTGCAAATTGATGCGCGGCAAAGGAAGAAAGCATGACCACTAGGAACGACTGTTCACCATCCCCAAACGACAAATCATCAGTGTCATTGATGATGCAAGGGTTAGGCTGATTTCTTTTTGCACACTTTAACTAAACAATAATAATTATACACGAGTACTGGAAACCGTGCGAGAAGAACGAAAACTGACGGCACAGAAGCCAGGCGGATTTCTGAAATCATGAATGGTCTGAGAGTACACGAGAATAACTACACTCGGCGAACAACTTTCTGTGGCAGCACAGTCAAAGCTACGTAGGTGGAGCTTCTGCACATCTGTTACTACGCCGAGTAGTCCGTTTTCGTGCAATTTCGGTTTCGGTTTCGCAAGCGCATCCAACATATAGGCTTTCGCACGAGCACCCTTCAATAATTGTTACGTTTTTTAGAGTAAATCAATAAAGTGTTAATTTCTTTAAAGGAAAAGAACAAGAAGCTTTGCTGAAGCGTTCAGATTGTCCGCAAAAAAAAAAAACAACGTCCGAGCAGGAACAGTGTGACCGAAAAAAAATAAGGCAAAGGCACAAAAACAAATACTAAATTTTAATGCATGCTGTGTTGGCAACTAAGCATCATTGTTTTCATTCTTTTAGAGACACAAAAGTTTTTGAAGTTGTTCGCGTTACTTCTTTAAAAGACACGAAGGCATTGACGGGTAGCAGAAATTTGGCCACAACTAGTCATGAGTGGGCGTTTGAGGTTCATAAGTCCAAGTGGACGAAACGCAATCTAAACTTGAGCAAGAACGCTGTTTTTTGACAGTCAACACTAAAAAAATATCGAGTAAAAAGGGTGCCTTTTTGTCCCACAACAATAATCGTCACCAGGCTTGCGTGCGCTTCCTTTCTTGAAAACTCGGCGCTGGCCACCTTCCTATCGAGAATGCAATGTAACCCTGATAATGGGCATGTCGATCGTGACTAGAATAAACCAGGCGCGGGGCGATAGCGCAAGGATGAAACGCCATATAGATGACGATTATTGCAGTGGGACAAAAAGACACCCTTTTTACTCGCTCTTCTTTTAGAGTGAACAGCGCAATATGCACGAACGTGTCTGCTGCCCAGGTGAAGCACTGCACTGGTAATTTTATGCTTATAAATTGCTGTCATCGCAAAGCGCATAACACTGCTCCCTTCATAGACGCCGACGGTGACGGTGTTCCAGTACGCGACCTTCAGCGCGATCGTATAAGGCAGCTGAAATAACGACCACGCATGCAATACAATTGAGGAAGAGGGTAATTGCTTTTACGTACAGTTTCCAACGGCGCGTCAGCTTTCAAGCAGCTGCTCCTGCTGAAAACTGGCCGGCCACCGGTGACTGTTGAAAGTGGTCATATCTATTACAGTGCTGCTTTCGGTGATGGTATCACTCACACCCATCTTGTTTCTCGGCGATTGCACGGGCGGGAAACAAATTTTTTCACGACGCAACACTGTCTTCCATTCTCTCTGCTCGATCAACACAGATAGCGTAAAGAACACACTCATGCACGCTCAAAAGCTTCGACGTGAACATGCTTACAACGCGTAGTGCTTACTTAGCCAAGTTAGAAAAGTAAAAGTTACGGTGAAGCGGGCACATCGCAATATCACTTGCAGTATTTTTCGAGCTTTCGAGTTATGAACACTGAGCAGGCTGTGTGTTTGGAACGACAGCGCGTGCTCGCTCGTGCACGCCACCATTCCTGAAGAGCACGCAAATACCTGTTCCGCACTTTGTGCAGTCTTTTCCTTGACTGCTACTTCACACTACGTTTCGCAACAGGAAAGTTTATAGTTCTCAAAGAAAAGAAACACAGTAAAAATGCGAAGCATTTCTTAGCGAACTTCGATGACTTTGAGCATATCTATCTATCTATCTATCTATCTATCTATCTATCTATCTATCTATCTATCTATCTGTCTTTCTGTCTGTCTGTGTGTCTATCTATCTATCTATCTATCTATCTATTAGGCCGCCTATGACTTTTAGCTCTCCCGGCCGTTTCGAAAATGGTATCAATACCGAACTTGGTATGGCATGACATGACTGTACGAAGAACATATTTGACTAGCGGAGTATCACATGAAAATCTTAACATGTATGTCATGATTGTCATGATTTACATTTCATGGTCCTGCAGCTCTTGCGGTGGTTTCGTTCACATGTCATGCTGCAAAACTGGTATAGTATGACATGATTACATGGAGAACACAAGCAAAAGACCCTAACATAAAAATCATGACATGCTTGTCATGGAACAACAAGACTACCTGCCACGCTCATGATGCGCTCGCGGCCGTTTTGCTAGCGTCACATATACCAAATTCGGTATTACGGAACGTCCATGGATGACGAAGGTATGTGACTAGTGCTAACATGATAATAATGAGATGCGTGTCATGTAACAACATAACTACATGCCACACTCATGATGTGTTTGCGGTCGTTTCGCTAGCTTCCCATATGCCAAATTTGATATTTTGTGAAGTCACTGGATGACGAAGGTAAGTGGCACGTGCAAACATGATAATCATGAGATTCATGCCATCTGAGAACATGACTACATGCCACAGTCAAGGCTCCGATATATTTCAACGTGACAGGAGCTTGGCATCTCAGTCCCCACGTGGGAGCTGCCCGCAACACAGTGATCTGTGTTTTGGAGGACCAAATAAAAGTTTATCCAATCCAATCCAATGGTGCGCGTGCTCACCGGCGTTCATTTCGTCGCGTCACGCCGGCGTTGCCATGCCATGTGCCGGTCCTGCCATATACTCACAGGCGCGCGCCACGCTGCGTTGCTGTGACGCATGCGCGCTTGTGCGCGTCCGGCGTCTCTCCGTCACGAAAACAGGGAGATGCAGTGTTATCTGGGTCACGCTTCGGCGCGAAATGCAGCATGTCGCATTTTGCGCCAGATGCCGTCGGGCTGCGCCGACAGACGTTGGTTGCTAATGTAGTGTCGCTTTGTTAAGCGTGCGTGTGCGTCGTCGCTTCATTGGTGTATATTGGGTCTTTCATGATGCGCTCGCGGCCGTTTTGCTAGCTCCACATATACTAAATTTCTTGTTACGTGACGTCAATGGATGGCGAAATATTTGACTGGTCCAAACATGATAATCCTAACACGGGTGTCATGTAAGAACATGACAACATACCACGGTCAAAGTGTGGTGGCAGCCGTCTCGCTAGCTCCCCATATACTAAATTTGGTATCACGAGACGTGAATAGATGATGAAGATAGGCGACACATCCAAACTTGATAATCAAGATGCGCAAGTCGTGTACGGCATCATTCACTTCCACCTCGTAACGTCTTGATTTTAAAATGAGATATGAACCTTTCTCATTCGTGCTCGATTCCCACTGTACATGGGATCTGCCTTTTTTTTTTCAATTGCTTCTGTACCTATGTATGCGACATGCTAAACTTCTTAAGGTAACAGGGAATATTGTATATTTACTGTATAAACTTCCTCTAGGTAGCATATTTGCGCTAATGTACGACCTCTTGAGTTCAAGTAACAAGAGGGAGAGCCACTCACCAACCGCTTAGGATCAGCGCTCACACTGCAGATTACTAGCGTTGCTTTGTTATTATTATTATTATTATTATTATTATTATTATTATTATTATTATTATTATTATTATTATTATTATTATTATTATTATTATTATTATTATTATTATTATTATTATTATTATTAAGTAAGAGCAAAACTCGGATGCACCAATCACGTCTATACAAGCCTTGATTTCGAGCTTAAACTCTCGGTATGTAATAATCAAACAAAGTGCGTTATTTCGTTGAAAGAGTCAGATGTATACTAATGGTTGGACACTAATTACTTTTTTTGAGGTTTATTTCAAGTTTATTCGTCATAGTTTCTACTGTTTTCTCCATTTGCAGATGTGAAATTCTTTTTGCACATTTCATCGTGATGGGGCCACTTATAGATGGAATTTTTTTTCGCGTTTGGGTTTTTCAGTGGCACTTTTATAGTTGTAAACTCAATCAAGCTGGATAGCGATCGAGAGCAGACGTGCAGCACCCGTGTTAGGTGCTGCTCTTGTATTAAACTAGTATTACAATCGCGGCTCACGGCAGCTGATGTGAATCATTGTTCAACAGCCCTGTCACGTTGAACATTCATTTCACTGAAAGTTTAAAAGCTGCACTAAATTCACACGCTAGCAGCCACATCTTGCCGATTCGAGTGTTTCTACTTTAACTTATCCCTTCATTTTATGTTGTGTTTCACCCGTCAGAACAATTTGGACATATGCAGCCAGCCCATGCTGACCAACTCTGCATGATCAATGTACCCACTGCATCTCTGGGTAATACAAATAGAAAGAGCTTTTCAGTGCCGTTGATAGATAAGAAAAGAGCCAAGCGTTTATTCCTTCATCACTAAACGCTAAACACTCTATAGCAACACCCGCTTGCCGCGGCGTCTAACCACATGGGCTGTACGTAGTACAATTCAACACAGAATGCACTTTCCACCCAATTTCTCGGGACCACCAGAAAATATGGCTTCAGTACCAAAGAAGCCCATTCCATTGAAGCACGGCGAGAAAAACAACAACAGCCGATGTCAACTTCAATTGAGCTGCCCGGGTATGCGTAGTATCAGCGTTCTCTACGTAGTGTTGGCTTCTCCGTAGTGCAAATGAACCACCTCGACCACGTGATGACACTCGACCAATAGCGTTGCTGAAATTGTCAAAGGCCCAGTGAGCGGCATCCGGAAAACAGTAGCGCAATTCTGCTACCTAAAGGTTGCATATAGGGTAACTCTAAGAGATTTGAAGGTACAGCGTCCTCTGTCAACAAGCCCATAATTTCAATTTGCCATGTGTTGCGGCCAGAAAAACAAAAACAATCACATATCGCAGCCTGCCAAGTGATGGCAGCTAGTTTCTGTTTTTTAATGTGAGCGTTTCTTCGTATACTGTAGGCACTTCGAGCGTCTGTCTGTCTGTCTGTCTGTCTGTCTGTCTGTCCGTCTGTCTGTCTGTCTGTCTGTCTGTCTGTCTGTCTGTCTGTCTGTCTGTCTGTCTGTCTGTCTGTTATCTATCTATCTCTCTTGATAGCTCCTCGTGATCATTATTGTTATCACAGCCATTTTTAGCTAATTGAACACCTGCTTTAGGAAGGAAAACTGTCTTACCTATCTCTAATTTCAACCATTTTCTGTACGCCGAGTGCATTTTATGCCTGGGAAGTTCTCAATTCGATAACTTCGTGCAGTCTCTTCTCGTAATCAGCCACACCTCTCGCCTCGTGCTTTCTTTCTTTTTTAACCAACCACCGGTGATCTGACGTTCAGATCGCGTAACAATCCCAGGCCTATTTTCGCCGTTTATTGTCAGCTACTATAACGTCCGTCACTCTGTTAATTCTGCTAGGTTCTTTTTTTGTGAATTTTATTCATATTGTAATTTGTTTCATACCACGGTGCTGGGCTCTTTTCTAGTGTCTTCATCTTCACAGTCGCCACCACGTATTTCAGAAATGTCATTTGATGATCTCATCATTTTTTTTTCTTTTTCTGCGTCAGTGATATGGGGAAAGCCTGAGCGTGTGCTGTAAAGGTGCAACTGCTGCGTTGGCGTTTGCAGCGAGAATTTCTATCATTTGAACCCTGAAACGCTGGTAATATTGCTGATTGATCCAAGTGCATACATGCACATAAATAACACATACTGAAACAAATAAAGGTTCATGCCGACGTATATGCATGCAAACACAAGACTGACTGGAATATTCGCATTCGAGGTATTTGAGACTCAACGTCGATATGACGTTAAATTTTATTGGAATGCTCTTTGTTTCGTATAGCCATTACTTTTCTTGTTATGTGAATGAATAGCAGCAGGTTATTTATATGCTTTGTCTCGCAAACTTTATTCAGGGCGATTGTTTGAGGAAGCTTTGTACTCGTAGAAACAGTGATAGCCTAATTCACAGCGATTTTTACGAGTGCGGAAATACCCATGTTTACAGAAGCATCCTTCCCGGCAGTCACGTGTGCACCGTGTAGGCCATCCCTTCCACAAGTAACGGCATTTCCACTCGGAGCAACTGCCACTCACGCATTCCTTGTATTCCTCATGTTTTTTGCAAGCTGTATGTGAAAAAAATAAACACGTTAACGTTGAAGCACATACGCGATTGATTTTCATTGCACAGCTTACATCAATTTCTATTAGGACTGCGTTGGTCCCATTCAAGTTTGCTCTGAATTGTCCATTCGCGTACTCCACATTAATTAGAAAACAAAGCATGTTTACTGCACTGGGCACAAGCAACCTATACACGGGTTCTCTAATGCCAACAAGATCAGAAATCATCTGTTTCTTTTTCATTTCAAGTATGTAACTTTTATATTCGCGTCAGTGCACGCTCCAAATTTTAAACTTTCCCCGGAGTCACTAGATTGTAACAAATACAAGTGAATACGACATCTTGTTTCGCGACAGTGCTCATATTGATAAACACCTTTGCTTCCACAGGCACCGCGGATGGTTCCGCCAAATATGCAGTGCAATATTTTTCGCGCCCGCAGGCGGCTTGGACCAGTGCCTACGAATTAGCAATAAAATGTACAAAAGACTGAATAAAACCCCAAATATCGTTTTATTCGGTTACAAATGCCTCACAGAATCAGTTCTTTCAGTACCATAGTTTTAGAGCGCGCGAAAAAAAAAAACATGGACCCATAAAGACGTGACTCAAACAGGCACTACTTTGCAACAATGTTCATCCCACTAACAAGAATTCAGGTATTTAGGAAACATCACTTTATAACTAGAATGATTACACGCACTTTGCGAATGCTCCTATCTTTACGTGGAAAGGCTAACTCTTTACAAGAATGTGTAATCAAAGGTTTAGGTGTACAATTACCTGACAGCTTATCAATCATGTCCTGCTTGATCATTTCGTGGGTCAACCTACTTCTTGCGGTACAGAGAATTGAACACTCGCGAAAAATCGGCCTTCCTTCCTCTCGTTTTGAAAAACAGCCCTATTTCTGTGGCTTGTAGAAGCGTCCCACTTCCCGCGTACCGTTATGTTCACTAAAAATTGGTGGGGCTTTTCTTTTGCTCAAGCATCGAGAACAACCTTAACACATGGGGGCATATTATGGAATTAGCCCTTCGATCGACGAAAATGAGCCGGCTTGTTTGGTCTCTGTTGCAGCCGCGTTCATCGCCGCCCGCTCACGCTCGTTCACCCGCAGGTTCGACATACGTTGCGTAACGACATGTTGTAAATTTTAACGGTGATGGCAACAATGATGCTGACACCGATGCCAAAAACTTGTTGCGAGTGTTGATAGCCATTTCAGTCATGGTGTATACAAATGTTTACGTCCACTTCAATCGCAGGTCACCCACCACTCGTTTCGTCAAAGGGCTTAAACGTTAGTGTGCACATTCAAGCAGCCCTCCCAAGTCGACAACTGGAGATAGTTTACATACGTTAGGCTGTGTATGGCTGCAGAAGATCACTTTGCTGAATACACTACTATGTTCTACGATTGCACGGAACGCCGTGTTTCATTACCAATGTGAGAAGTTCTTTTTTGTCTCCGCTCAGAACAAATCGAACCAAAAACACACTGGGCATGCAATTTGGGCCTAATAGTGCATTTTTTTGCATGCAAGTACTGAGAGTACTTGATGGAAGAATAATTAGATGATTAGTTACACAGTCCTAAACTTGAATTAGTGAAACTCATACAAAATGATTGATTTGTGCAGTTTAACCTCCCAAAACCACCATATGATTATGAGAGACGCCGTAGTGGAGGGCTCCGGGAATTTCGACCACCTGGGGTTCTTTAACGTGCACCCAAATCTGAGCACACGGGCCTACAGCATTTCCGCCTCCCTCGGAAATGCAGCCACCGCAGCAGGGATTCGATCCCACGACCTTCGAATCAGCAGCCGTGTACCTTAGCCACTAGACCACCGCGGCGGGGCGAAACTAATACAAAAGAATGTTTTCCTCTAATTTCTTATTTGGAATGTATTACTGAGTGCCTTGTGATGATGTCACGCGCATTAGACGTGTTTATGACAGCGTGACATAATTCGTGAGTAAAGGGGATATATTTGCCCCACCAAGGTGGTGTAGTGGCTATAGGTACTCGGCTGCTGAGCTGCAGGATGAAATCCCGGTTGTGGCGGCTGCATTTTTTATGCAGGCGAAAATGCTGTAGGCTCGTGTGCTCAGATTTGGGTGCACACTGAAAAACCCCAGATGGTCGAAATTTCTTGAGCCCTCCACTAAGGCGTTTCTCATAACGATATGGTGGTTTGGAGACGTTAAACTCCGCATATCAATCAAAGCTGACTTATACAATCCTTAAATTACATGTAAACTCGAGCACAGAACATATGAAAAATACTTTACTTATGCACAACAGTTTAACAGGATTTGCATTGTGTGCTTTCCATGAATAACAAATTCAATACTTTCATGCATCGGTTTCGTGGCATTTCTTATCAGCATAAAATCATTATATTAATATCATTTGAGTTTGTAATACTTAACATACAAGTAGCCTGATAGAGCTTGTTGTATCAAAGCAATTAAAGCAAACATTCTGTTGTTATACTTGAACCACTAAGTTATTCCACAATGACGTGCCACTTTACAATGGACAAGTATGCATGGATAGCATGGTAGAACCCATGAATTTATGCCTAGAAAATTTTCGTCAAGAGGGTCTCATCAAGCATGAGGTCCATGGAACAGCTTTAATCTCTCCAATAACAGAATATTAAGTAGCCTAAATTGTTAACCACTTTTTTAAAACACAATATGAAGTCGCCGTTTGCCACATGCATTTTGTCGAGTAGCTTTAGGAAGCTACCGAATTGATGGCAACTTGTTTTGAATTGTGAAGGCATACAGAAGGAGAAATGAAAAAGGCATTGCTTACTGCTAGTGAATAGTTCTCCATCATTGTTCTATATCTTATGAGCATTTCTGGTTGCGTTGTTTGCAACTGACCAAAGCGTGGTTTTGTTGAGTCATGTTGTTTCTATTTGATACAAAACGGATAACATTTTTTTAATGTTACTAGCTTTTCATTAGTAGCTGCTAGTAGATTTATGTAGAAATGTTATGTGTGGTCCTAGGGTACATTACAGTATGTCAGCTAGCTGCTAAATATTGGAACCAACTTGCCCTCACAATGACTACCTCTAAGTACTGGCGACATTTAAAAATGCGTGAAGTAGCGTGTCGCGAAATTTTTTCTGAAAAACTAAATATGCAATTTTCATTTGAAATCACGGTCTACTACAGTGCCAAAATATGCAAGCTGACTAACTATTCTATGGTTTCGCCCTCTGTCTGAAGCATGCACGAATCGCAATCAACAACATTGTATCGTAAATAAATCACCAAGTCTATTGTCTTCTTAACATATAAGGCCAATCTATTGGCTTCAAACTAAACCTATATTTGTTTTTTTATTAGCCACATTTAACACATCATCGATGGACAAGTGTGGGCAAACGAGGGCAGTATCGTCAGCGTATATGACAAGAGTGAAGGCATGGAACATTTTGATCATAACGGAAAGTCGTTCATATAAAGAGAGCATATAATAGGTTCCAGTATCGATTGCTGGGTACTCTCGATGTAACCGTTAAAAATTCTGAAATAATGTAGCATAAATTAGCAATAGGTCGTCCTTTTTTAACGCAGCTTTCGAAAAATTGTAGCCGTCTCTTTGGCAGCCACAACAATTTGATTTGTTGAGTTTTATACCGTGACTAAAACGTCGAATACTTTTTGACATCAATAAAAACCCAAATTGCTATCATGCTCTTGCTTATATAGAAATATAATGCTTTTATAAGGTATATAAAATGTTTGTAGTTCATTCTGGGCTCACTCAACCTCTAGATACATGAAAACATAAGTTCAAGAAAATGTTGACTGCTCATTTTGCCATGAAATGTCATTCTTACCGGAAAAGTTTTGAGAACCTCCACGTGATGCAGTTGTTTCCCGAAGATTTTCGTATCCTTCAACATATAACTGAAGTGCACACACTGAAAAGAACATTAAGACGACAGCATATGCTGTATTACACATCTTGCGACAAGATAATATAGGGAAAAATCACAGACTTCTCATGAGTTTTTTTACACAGCCGATGCTGGCGCAGCCTCTAAGGACAATGCCTAGGTGTGAAGCATACATTAACTGCTCTTTTTGTTGATTGTTTGAAAAATCTTTGCGTGACCTCTTGCGTTCAAGCTTTTACTTGGAATCAGCAAATCTTCTGCCATCTGTTCGGATTCTCTTAAACGGCACTTTTTTCGTTTGTCTCAGTGAGAGTTTTCATGAACAATTCGGTCTTTAGAGAATCTTTTGAGAATTTATTCACAAAAATAACATGAGGAAAATGTATTGAGTCATTTCATCTTGTTTTCCTTTCTATTTTCTTGACACAGAGTGGAATGTGAGGAAGAAGAATACACGGAAATTATGTGCATTCCTCCCGCTAATAATGATTCATGGTGTAGTTTGGCGAAGTGTTTAACAAAGGTCTGATTCATAAATACATGTTCACTCAACATAATCAACTATTTCTTTGGATAAGCTGTAGAACCATTCTAAGAAAAGCATCTAGTATTCTCAAATTGGCTAAATATTTGTGTGTCGTTTGGCAAGTGACCATCATTATAGCCAACATTTCCAGTAGAGGCTTGAAATGGGCATAAAATTTTTCATCTGTTTTATATTAATGTGATCGAGTGAGTAAGAAAAGATGTACTGATAAAAAAAAAAGTACCTGTTTTTGCTTTTTCAATTTCTTTGAGCTCTGAAATATTTGCAACACTTAGAGGGATTAGAAACTGGCACCACAGTTCATATTCGTGTTTCACATTAAACATATGTGTAGAATCTTTAACACTCATTGTGACGCAATGAAGGGCACAATTCGTCAGCTGGGACTCGATATTGCAGTTCATGCTCCTGGATGAGGTCCGGCGAGACGCTAAGAACAAAAATCAGACGAGATCAGCTTCGCGTACGCCGTTATGACCCTCTAAAGAAACATTCTGACAGGGAATTCACTGGGCTTGAAATTCCCATTAGTGTTGCCTCCATCTAACGCGCAACGAGAGAGTGTCATGCACGATTACAACACCTCCGCGCAGAAGACCTTGATGCGTAAGCTGTTTCGGTCTACTTGGGACGTGGTCATGAGGCTGAGCCCTGTAAAAACTGAGCACGGAAGCGCTGTGGGGTTACAGATAATTCTAGAATACGTTAATGCGTTACGTGTGGTCAGTCGGAGAGCGGCAGTAAATATTTGGTGACTAAACTGATAACAATAAAATGTTAATGTTTGAGTGTACATCGTTTTGTTCATACTGGAGAAATGTTATTTGCCCCAGACCCTGCGTTACATTTAGGGTGGCATCTTATCGCAGTGTCACTCTGAGCGAGCAGCTGTGTAGAGTTTCCGGCACCGGTAGCTTTTTAGAGCTCCAACGCAAATTTTTTTGTTATTGTGAAAGACTCCCCATCAGCAGAAACATCCACTGTGGCAAGCGAAATGGCATTGTTTTGGCCAGCCAGTGATAAGACACCTGAATTTCCACTCTTCGCAGCAATTTAGACACGATCCAACTTTCTCGTTTCACCTACGGTCTGAGAAGCAAAAAAAACAGCAAGATAAAGCAGTGTCAAACTATGTGCCTCCCTCATTTTAAACTTGGGCCTGTTTTTGAAGTATTTTGGACGAATAGCTCTCTTCATAAAATGGTGTCCCAGGTAAGCTGTGATAAACATAGAAGAATGACGGTGTCATTGAGAGGGGGTTAGATAGCACGCGGGGTTTAAAAAGTTAGCAAATTTAGAATTTTCCGAAAATCGTTCTATTTTTACTCTTTATAAAGCATACATACCAGATCACATGCGAGCACTTTCAAAGTTGACTTCTTCATGGCTACAGATTCTCGCTGACTTACACTCTCACGTTTAAATTCACATATATGCCCAATAAAGTGACTGGGAGGATAGCCATCATGGTAGTTCATTGGTAGAGCATCGAACGCGTTATTCAAAGGTCTCAAGTACGGTTCCTGCCCAGGCAAGTTATCTTTTCACCCACTTTTCTTTCTTTGAATTTACCTGACGATTTGGTCTAATAACCTCCCCTATACTTTCCTTCGCAACATTGTCTGTTAGATTTCATTAATATTGTGTCAAAACACGGAAAAACTAGCCCTTTGATATACCTTTCATTCCCTTACATATATATATATATATATATATATATATATATATATATATATATATATATATATATATATTTATATATGATTAAAAAAAGAAATTCTGTGGGTCCGGTGCAAATATAATTAAAAATAAAGGAGCACACTTACGAACATTTGATAATTGTTTATCAAATTTATTTTTCAATTATATATATATATATATATATATATATATATATATATATATATATATATGTGTGTGTGTGTGTGTGTGTGTGTGTGTGTGTGTGTGTGTGTGTGTGTGTGTGTGTGTGTGTGCGCGCTCTTCTCTTGATATTGTATAGGTGTAGCCCCTTCAGCAACAGTGTGCAGCCACACCTACAGCTGGACTTGTATCTTCCACTGATTTTATGCCCTGCAGGAAACCAAAGGCGAAAAAGAGAAGCAGCCATTTCAGCGTTGTTTTGTCTTGTATCATGTGATGTCTTCTCAAAACATTTGTTGCCACCTGTTTCCTCGCACTATACACTTATGAAATTATCAGACAATACTTAATATGAAAGTGTTTTTTTCGACCACCGACCAGTGCGTTTGCAAAGTCTGCAATTATATACAATGGATGTTCGGTTTATATCTGTGTTTCACTTGTACAATGGCTACCATTTTGTGTAATGTCCAGACTTATTACGACCAGCAGGTGATTGCATGATATGCTTTTATAACGTTATCTATACTGCATTACAATGACAAACTTTATCATACCTTCCGAATTTATTTTAATTTCGTATAGCTGTTTTCAAGCAAGCTTTTATGGCTCATTCTCTTCAAGTTAGCCTTGGTCGGCTCATGATGCGTGACGTCATTATACAGTATAGTAAAATACACAATGTGTACAGTAGAAAAGAAGTATATAGTGCTCATTTTATAACTTTGTGATTACTTTTTTTTAACTCGATGAGTTCGTTCCCGTTTCTGCTTTGAAATGGGAACTTTTTACAGAATCTGCATGACTTTATTACGTTCTACTGTACTCCCATATTTTACCGCAAGCATGGTACGGTATAAAAAAACAACTAGCAACGAGCGGGCTGCTGCCACGTCGGAAGCGATGGTGGCTGGAAATTTTAAGGTTAACTTATGACTACAGATAAAAAAAACTTTTATAGTGGTCGTGTAGCAGAAATATTAAACCTATTTTCATTCATGGGGACGTTGAACTATGTGTTAATTTAGGTGGAACTTCACAAAGACAATTACAAGTTAATGTAACGCCGTGATGTTAAGCCTACGCTCACTACACAGGTAAAGGGTAAATTTGTGACAGAATATTTATAAAATAACGCCACGCGAATCTATGGGCACACTGTAGTCTACAGAGATGTTATCAGATATCATTGATGTTCCTTGAATGTTCACTACAAAAGCAAAGATTCGCAAACCACCACACAGGACTTCACATCATAGAACACTGCGTACACCTTTCTGAAATCTCCTCCAGGTTGCAGGTTGCATGAAAAGACGAAGAAGTGTGTTTTGAATAGGAGCTACTTCTGCTAACTCCGGCGTATTTCAGTTGTAATTTAAGTCTGTTGATCAGTTTTCGCTGCTCCCTTGGAGGGGATGGATGTAGACCACCCCGGGCGCCTGCCGGCACCAGCGGCGTCAGCGGCGGCCGCCTCCAGGAAGCGGATGGGACAAGCGAGTGACAGCGACAGTGAAGATACTCATCCTTACTATCTCAGCAGTGAGGACTTTTCAGATGACGGTTTTCAACCTGTGCTGAGCCGCAAAGCGAAGAGGAGGAACATGAGGACATCCTCATCCTCAACTATTTAAACTGTAAGTGAAGCGCCAAAATCGAACACTTGTACCATCCTGTTCCCGCCTGCACTTCCTACCGTCAGCATGAAACGCCTTAACAGGCAGTCTGGTTCGAGATCTCTGGAAACGCTCGTGCCAAATGAAATCACGGATATAAGAGTGAACGCCAGAAAGAATATACTGGCTGTGGACGTTTTGCACGCAATTGCGTCGGGCGTTCTGCGCAGTGTAACTGACTTGGACGGCAACCAGGTGCGCTCTCATGTTCCCTTGGGATGTGATGTAGTAACCGGCGTGATCTACGACATAGACGTGGCTATTTCCAATAATGACTTACAATTTCTTGTCAAGCCAAACACTGATACTCCAATTGTTGATGTCACCCGGCTAGGCAAGTCTCGCTGTGTGAAGATTGCGTTTAAGAGCACATCACTCCCCTCTCTTGTGAAGGTGGGGTACTTCAGACATGCTGTGCAGCCTTTCATTCTAAAGCCTCTCCAGTGCCGTAAATGCATGAAACTTGGACATGTGAGCAGCGTCTGCGAGAAGTCGGTGGTATGCTACCGCTGTGCCGAGCCCCATGAAGCGGATAAGTGCGTCGCAGCTGTCAAAAAATGCTCTAATTGCAATGGATCCCATGAAGCCACATCGAAGGACTGCCTGCGGATTCAGAAGGAAATCGCCATCTTGAAGGAAATGGTGCGCAATCACTCATCTCATCAAGAAGCCGCAGCTAAAGTCAGAAGGCGTCGTTCACGTCAACGTTGGTCTTCAAGGACGCCCGCTACCTCCTCGACACGTTTGCCAGATCCCTCATCAGTACCACCTCCTTTGCCGCCCAGACCACATGCCGTGGGAAAGGCAGTAAAGGACAAAAAGCCAGTGAGCATACCTTAACTGCGACAGAGTAGCCTGCACTTCAAAGGAAAGCAGCATCAAGTGAACCGAAGGAGTTTCATGACGGCCAGTCCGCGATCCCGGTTCGAGATCTTTCCAACCAAGACAGGCAAGTGACTGCAATCGTGCAATCATTAATTGCCACGATTCGCACGCTACTGAGCAGCATACAATCTCCGTCTGCTAAGAGTGCACTGCAAATACTGGATGCACTGAATCCAGTTCTTGCTAACGTCGTATAAGCGCAATGGCTCAAGAAAATCTCATCTTCCGCACTGAACTTAAAAGTGCGTCGATTTTTCAGTGGAATGCCAGAGGCATGAAGTCCCGTATCTCGGACTTTCGCTAATTTGTTCGGGCCAATCAATTCCCTATACTTGTCATATGTGAACCAAACGTATCAACGCCTTATAAATTGTCCGGTTATGAAGCTTTTCGTTCAGCCACTTGCGAAGAACGAAGCAAAGTAATTGTTTACATTCGCACAGACTTGACTTATCTTTCGCACTCAATAAGTTCAAATGACGACAATCAGTACGTCTGTCTTCGTGTAAAGAAGAATGCGGTTTTGTTCACGCTTATTGGTGGGTATATATCTCCGTCATCACAATTTAACTGCGACAGAATAAAAGACATCTTAATGAGGACCGATGGGCCTTGGGTCGTCACCGGTGACTTCAATGCCCATCACATGCTTTGGGGGAGCACTAGGATGAATGCCAGGGGCCGGAACATTGTTAAAATCGCTTCTGATTACGACCTTTCCATCATGAACGATGGTACCCCCACATATCTGCGGGGTCTCACGTATGGCAGTTGCCTTGACCTGACATTGGTGTCACGGTGCTTCTCTCACAAAGTTAAATGGTTTTGCGATATTGAGACTCATGGGAGTGATCACATACCCACCTACGTGACGATCGATGGTGTCATAAAAAATTTATCTTCCGGTGTTGTAATTGGCACTGACTGGTCGATGTTTACATCGCGTATTGAGGACGCTTGCCAAGAAGGCCTCGCCTGCAGCCTGGAAAATACCATAGCGGAAGCTATGCAAGCGTCCAAATGTAAATTACCATTTTCGTCTAAAATAACACAGTTTTAAATCGAACTTGAAAGATTACGAGCTATACGAAGGCGTGCTGAACGACGATACAGACGCACAAGACCAATTTACGATCTGAGGGAAGCAAGGCGGCTCCAGAAAAAGATTCAACGACGCATTTACAAGCTGGAGAGCGAACGCTGGAAAGCATTTTGCGAATCTCTAGACCCTCATAAACCGCTGCCATCTATCTGGAGAACAGTTCGTGGTCTTCGCTCCTCTCCACAACAACGGCACCCTTTTAAAGCTTTGGCACTCCATCATGGAAAAACAGAACTCGAGGTGGCTGAAGAATTTTGCACGAGAGTTGCCGGGAATATTATGAACGAGAACATCGACGCCGTGATCATTCCTGAGACGCGATTACCAGAAATGGACATTCCATTCACCATGGAAGAACTGGAAGGTGCGTTAGTCGCTTCTAAGCGCATGTCATCGCCAGCTACTGGTGGTATTACTTATAGTGCGTTGGGACACCTTGGACAAAAAGCCAGAAAAGAACTTTTAATATGCTTCAGCAACTCCTGGCTCAGCGGCAGTGTTCCCCGAGAATGGAAAATAAGTCGATTAATACCACTTTTGAAATCGGGAAAATCACCATTGGACTTGACAGCGTATTGCCCTATTGCCCTCGCAAGCTGCCTCGGAAAAGTGATGGAAAGAATGGTTCTATTTCGTCTCGAGTGGTACTTGGCACGATACACCAAATACCCTTCTTGCATGGCAGTCATTCGTCGGGGCCGCTCTTCCATCGACTGTGTCCTTGACTTATCGACATTTGTTCAACAAGAAAAAAGTCGCAAGCGCATATCAGTGGCACTCTTTCTTGGCGTGAAGGGTGCATATGATAATGTAGCTCACGATGCCATCCTCACTTCTCTCGCAGCAATGGGCATTGGTGGACGAATGTTTCAATGAATAAAAGATTATATCGCTGGTAGGGGTTTCTTTGTGCCAACATATGAGGGTACAACTGCTGAACATTACACCTACTGTGGAGTACCTCAGGGAGGTGTTTTAGGCCCCACATTGTTCAATGTTGCCCTAATTGGTCTGGTGAAGGTTCTGCCAAAGTCGGTGTGCCTATCCATATACGCCGATGATATTTGCCTCTGGAGTGCTGCAATTACTCGCCCTCAGGTGCGGGCAGCAACCCTCACAACAGCCTACCTTCAGAAACAAGGTCTAACTATATCAACTGTGAAGGGCACGTTGATGGCGTTTACACGCAAACCAATGACGCCATACCCTGTTTACATCAATGGGCAGAGCGTCAAATATGCACGGACGCATCGTTTCCTGGGCAGAAAGAAGTCGACAGAAGTCTTTCGTGGAGCCCGCATTGTGCGTACTTGAAGAAGAGACTGCTATCTATTGTGCATATAATGAAATTCATGTGCGGGAAAGCATGGGGAACTTCTGTGGCCTCCATGCTACAGCTGTACAGGGCCGTAATTCTGGGTCTATTGCGCTACAGCTTGCCGGTACTGACTAACACTTGCAAATCCAATATTCATTCATTGGAGAGTTTGCAGGGTCAGGCACTGCGTATCTGCCTCGGACTGCCCCGATGCGCTTCTACTTATGCCACAATCATGCTTGCCAAAGAGCATCCGGTCAGGACATATAGAGTTGTGGATTGCCTCAGAGCGCACTTTCGACATGCTAGCCGTGTCCCTGACCACCACATGGTTCTTCTACCCTCCGGAAGACCACGTGCTACGTTTTCAGACGTCATAGCCAAGCACCTAAACAGCATTCCATCAGGATATACGCCAGCTGCGAGAATGGCATGTCCTTTGTGGTGCTTCGACCAGCCACAAGTACGTCTAGAAATTCCGGGAATCAAAAAGAAAAGCAATCACTCCAGAGTAGCATTGAAGCAAGCAATACTGCGATTATTACATGAGTTGTACTTAGACCGAACGCATATATGCACTGATGGGTCCGTCTTGTCCAGCAGCTCATCAGGTGCCGCTGTAATTCCGGCTGCAGCAATGACAGTCAAGTTTAAGTTGTCGCATATGACTACATCTACAGCATCAGAGCTTGCTGCTATAAGGGCTGCTTTATATATCTCGTTCGAGAACGTCCAGGAAAATGGGTTATATTTTGTGATTCGAAGACAGCGCTTCAGAGTTTGCAGTCTGCCATGCGTAGGAGGAGTCATGACCAATTGGTACAAGAAATACGACATTGCCATCATGAAGCTCTAGCACGAGGGCATGATATTATATATCAAAGGCTGCCTGGACATATCGGTATTACCGGAAATCAATCAGCCGATTATGCAGCCCGCTCAGCCCATGAAGGAACCCGTGAAGTCCCGATTCCTCTATCAAGGAATGATGCAGCAAGACAACTTTACCTGCTGGCTCGAGATCTCACACGCACGTTATGGTCGTCTACCAGCTTCCAAAGGTGTCCATTTTATGAACTGGATCCTTCGCTCAAGCTGAAGCTACCATCACAACTTTCCCGCTTCGATGCGACACTGTTATGCCGCCTTTGGTTGGGTGTTGCATTTACAAAGGTGTACTCCTTTCGCATTGGTATGGCAGACACTCCAACATGCGAATACTGCGGAGCTGAAGAGACCATCGAACACGTCTTGTGCAGCTGCGCTTGCTACAACACACAGCGATGCCAGCTCCGGATGGTTTTGAATCAACTTGACCCCGGACCATTTTGTGTGCAGAAGATACTAGGACCTTGGACATCTGTCTCAGTTGCGCAGAAAGCAACTAAAGCACTGCTACTTTACCTAAAGTCAACAAACCTAAGCGACCACCTGTAGACTGTGTGTGTTCCCCGAGTGTGCTCGTGATTGTGTGTACCTTCTCATCTCTCTGCAACCTCTTTTCTCCCCTTTATTCCTTCCCCAGTGCAGGGTAGCAAACCGGATGTGCGTCTGGTTAACCTCCCTGCCTTTCCTTGCATCTTTATCTCTCTCTCTCTCACTGAAATCTCACTTGGCGGTTTTCTGATGCGCGAAAAAAATTGGTGTAAGTACTTATCTCGCGCATGCTGCTCGCAAAGAAGTAGCTAATAGAGCGTTAAAGAAAAAGAACAAAAGAGCACACAAGTGCGCTTTGTACTGTCAAGTCCTTGCATTTTCATTTTACAATGGCTAGCTGTCGTGGCGTCCCTTCAATCTATACAATTGGTGGTTGTTGTGCATGCAGCAGCCGCAGCTGGTGTTCGTCTCCCTTATATCACATGAAATGCAAACTTTACGAGGTTCTGTAGTATTTGCGGTTGAGCTAGTTGGTGCTTATATAAATTTGATGTTCTATTTCACACCAAAATTACGACCACAAAAACGAAAAAAAATCACATGGAGCGTCCATATTGTCTTTGCGTTTTCATCGTTTGTGTGGTCGCGATTTTGGCGCAAGATGAACTATGAAACTCATATGAGGTTCCTTACGCATTTAGCTAAGATGCCTGGAGAAGAAGCGATCTTTTTCTTAGTACAATCTAATTCCGTTCTTTTCACAAGCGATAGTTTTTATCTCTCAAGAAACATTTCAGGACTTCGTCTGTTATGTGTGCGCCTCTGTTGTCCTCTTCTTTTGCACTGCTACCTGAGGATATGTTAAACCAACTAGCCGATAAGTTGAACCTTCTGCTCCCCCCCTTGTTTCTAGATGCCTCTCGCATTAGGCCCCTACTGCCAAGCAACACTGCCTTGTATAGACCTTATGATGTGACGTTCCTTTATGCCATGTCACAAAAACGTCACAGAGGCATCGCCAATCGTGGCAATCCACGACGTTGTTATAACGACATATGTGATGGTTTTATCACATGATGTCATTCTACGTGAACTTGTGCAAAAGTAATGGAGGAAAAAAACACTTTGGCTCCGCGGACAACATGTTTGACAATGCAGTCGATCAATTGCATTATAATTGCGTGATTTTAATGAAGTTTTACGTTAACAAGAAATTGGAATGTTAAAAAAACCTATCGGTGAAGCTAAGTGAATTGGTGCTGATTGCGTAAATTGGGAAGCCTATATCATTCACTAAGATGAAACTAAATGCCCTCAGTAGAAGTGGCGTATTTATTGGCACTGAATGATTCACCTTGATACGCAAAAGAAGAGTGCTCTCGTGAAAATAGTGCTTCTGCCGTGCTCGATGTGTTAGTTTTCTACGATCCCATATTGACAATAATTTCGGTGATTTATGAACAAGCACTACGTACAGACGCATTCAAGTACGCAGCCCTTAGTTCACACCTTGGTTGCCCCTTGTCCGTACGGCGAACAGCATTTCAACTTGGCGAAGGTACTCTGTTGAAATTCCTAGTAAACTTCGTGCCTAAGACAGCCAGCATGTGTAATGATTTTATCTGCTTTTAAAAAGGTTTTTAAAGTATGCACTTTACGCGTCATCAACGTTCATGCCATTAGCAAGTTCACCACATTTTGCACGCATAATTGCTTGTGGTTTAGAGCATATTACTCTATTATGCGATTAAAACAAACTCTCCAGCCCCTTTTAGTCAATAGTTACTAATGTTAAAACTAAAGTCTAAAAAAATCACGGCATATCCACGAACTGAAGGATGATGAGGGGGGCGAAGCGTCCGTCTGCCGTTCATGCATTCGCCCATCCGTCCAATCATGGGTTGATCGGTCTGTCGGTGCGTCTGTCCGTCTGTCTGTCTGTATGTCCGTCCGTCTACTGAACACTCCAAGTACCAACATCTTGCATCTTTTCATTATATATTATGTACAGGTACCGCTCCCTAGCAGACATTCCAAGAACTTAACTCTCCTGTGGCGCATACCCGAGAGAGGTGGTTACTACAGAGGACAATCGGGCGACGTCTAAAGGAGCTTTTTTCATCATATATTGAATATATACAAGTACGGACATCTAGTGGACATTCCAAGAAACATCTTTTCATCACATATTGATTATATACTTGTACCATCACCTACCCGACATTCCAGGAACTAAACTCTCCTGTGGCACATACCCGAGACAGGTGGTTACGACAGAGGACGATCGGGCCACTCCTGAAGGACCTTCGCCCTTAGAAATTTCCCGGCGTTTTCGGACCGATTCGGTTCCTCCTTCAAGGGTAGCTGTCCGGCTCACTCCGAACCTTGTGACTTTTCTTAGTGGTGTCAAGTCAAGCCAAGTTTGTGGTGTCCCCCTCTCCATCGTCCTTCTTCCCGCAGTTCTTGTTGCTCGGTGTTTTCTCGATTGCCTCCACAGACAATGCACTCCGCAAGGTCTTAAATGTTCCCTTGTGTTGTTTAGATAAGCCAGGACTTTAAGAACTGCCTTTTTGTGCGGCGACGTTTCGTGTCGATGACCCGGACGGCGTCGAAGTTCATGAAATGAACCATCCTTTTGTAGAGAACTGCGAGAAGATGCACGATCGCTTACATTGTAGTAATCTACAATTTACACTTCTCGAGTAACATCACGCAACAAAAAGTATGTGCTATAGTATATGAAGTGCGCAGTATAGACAGGATATCGCTCTCACGTCCAACTTTGAAAGAAGCACCTTAGGAGACCTCCAAATTTATCAGTATTCCGTCCATTGAGGAGCTTCTAGCCAAGCAAGAATAAGGGGCACTTTTTTTCTTTTTGTTTGGCGCTCGCTTGCAGCGCTGCCTGGCCGTAATCGCTGCATCACTCAGGAATGAGACATGTGCAAGCTTACGCTGCTTTGAACTCACTCCGTTTTGGTCAGTGGACTTTCACGACAGCCATTAACCATGTTCTGGCAGAGTGTGTATTTTCACACAGTTCATACGCTTACACACGGAGTCATTAATGTTTATCAAATCTTTTCATTCCATCCAGCGTTGTTGTCAGGGAAAGTTAATCCATATAGTGCCTTTACATCCCTTAAGCCCAACTGAGGGCACCTATATTAGAATAGGTTTAAAACAACGTACTGAACTATTTTTCCCAAATGTCACACTACAGCTAAAAAAAAGTCCCAACGTGTGACTTAACCTTCAGGTTTTCATCCTTGCTTTTGTGAAATAGTCATAGTGCTAAAAAATGTATAAGTGCAAAGTTTTGAACGGTTCTCGTCGCAACAAAAAAATAGCAATTTTTTTTGTACGGCTGAAAATACACCCCCGCCATTCGTTGACTATGCAAGAACCATTATTTTTTCAGCGTCTTCGCAACGTACTCTGCGCTATTCATGAGTGATCCTTTCAGATGTTCGTTCTTTTATATATGAACTATATGGTAAGAAAGCGGATTTGGCATGGTAAGATTTATTCCGCTTATAACGTAGTAACGCAATGATTGTTGTCCTCTCTTTAAAAGAGATTCCACAGCTGCTTGTTCCAAGTGTTTTGAGGGTTGCAGGAGTTTTCGTAGTAGTTCCACTAGCTGTAGCTGAAAGAAAGAACAAAAATGAATCATAACACTGCTGACAGATCATCAAGCCTTCATGTGACTATAGCTTTCACGCTCAACACACCACTTCCGAATTGAATAAATTCCGACGGGCTGCTTTTTAGGATTCAAGTGCACCTCTCAGTTCACGATGACTATAGAAAAAGCGCAACAAACGTACCTGCATTCAATAGAACGCAAGAAGAAGTGCAGGTACGCCATACTTAGGAAAATAACGTAATAGTTAATTTATACCAGCTTTGCACCAGTGGTACTCAGCCTGAGAGGATTAGGAAACTGGGCAGCTGTCTTTGTATGTTTACCGTTCTTGTTCTTCCTCCCTCTCTTTCTTTTCGTATTGAGTAGTTATATTGCCTTTTCTGTCTCTTTGATTCTCTTTATTTATATTTCCTCTATATTTTGTTTCTCTCTCTTTCAATTACTCGATGACTTCCTCTTCTTAATTTTCTATACGTGTTTATATTTGAAGTGCTCTACATTTAACATCACCATCAAAGCGCTCGAAGAACAAAAGGAAAAATACTCTTTCTTAGGGCAAACAAGCGCTTGTATGCATACGCCGAATTTATTTTTATTGCGATAGCAATTATAGGGACACTCTCAGCTGAATTTTGCCTTCGGCGTTGGCATCGATGCCACGCGCCATATATATATATATATATATATATATATATATATATATATATATATATATATATATATATATATATATATATATATATATTGTGAGCGCTGACTATGTACTTCATCTTCATCTGTATGACCAAACCATTGTAGTGATCATCATCGTATGTCACGCGGGCTGGCTCTCTATCTCGTGCGTCTGGATTAAAAAGATAACCTGGTTGCTGCCATACCGGACGTGGTCTCATAAGTGGTGGAACGTGCTTTGGTTCCCACATCCTCCTGCTCTACCCGTCACCCCTGGAGCTCCAGTCTGGTCGACGGTTGTGCCCTCAAGCAACAGCGATGGCAGAACCCAACGCGTCCGCTACTGCAACCGCACCTTCTTAGCCAATTATGCTTCACTACACCGTGAGTACATCTCATCGAGACCCTCCGGTATTTTCCGGCCTTCGCAACGAAAACGTCGATGAATGGCTGGACAGTTATGATCGAACCAGCGTTTGTAATTATTGGGACGAGGCGCACAAACTGCGCAACGTTCCTTTTTACCTCGATGGCGTCGCTAAAACGCGGTATTACAACCACGAGAGTGACTTCTCCAATTGGTCGGCTTTCACGGGGCATCTCCGTCAGGTATTTGGCACGTCTGCAGGATGTTCTGTATTAGAGAAACAGAAGCTCGCAACCCGCATCCAGGGGGACGACGAATCGTATACGTCCTACATTGAAGATATTCTGGCTCTCTGTCGCCGAACACAAAATGACATGACGGAGGCCGCTCGCATTCGACATCTACTGAAAGGTATCAACTCTGTGGCCTTCAATGCTCTCGTGATCCAGAATCCGACTATTGTCCGGGACGTCACCACTACATGCCAACGCCTGGACGCGCTACATTCCATGCGCCTTCTACACGCCTCCTGCGACGCTCACTTTACCAAAGAGCATGAATTCCGGGCCCTTATCCGCACAATTGTCAGAGAAGGACTTCACGGCCTTATTCCAGGCAACCCTACCGTTGCGTCTGTCCACACACCTCCTCCCAACCTGCGAGAGATAATCAAGGACGAACTGGCATCAATGACAAGTACTGCACATGCCTCGTCTCCTGTGTGCTTCCCAGTGCCTTCGTACGCAGAAGTTGCATCGCGGGCCCCTGCACCAGTTCCAACCGCGCCAGCGGACGTCAGATGCGACCATGTGGCTGCGATGACAACGCAAGCGCCAAGGCCACGCCACTATTCTTTCTACATGGCGTCTGCCGCGCCCCATCTGCTTCTACTGTGGCATAAGGGATCATATATCCCGTTTCTGCCGCCGCCGTCAGCAGGATGAACGACGTGGTTACTCAGCTTACGGGAGAGACTTTGCCCCGAGACCCGATGAATACGATCCCGCACCGTATCCATCCACCTCCCGTCAGTCGCCCTCCCCTCCAGGGTCTCATGCTGGGCCTCATCCTTCTCCTTCATCTCGCCGCCGTTCTCCGTCACCGTTTCGGCGTACGTCATCACCCCTGCGTCCCGCTCCGATCTCTCTGGACTCGGAGAACTAGAAGGTGCAGTTTTTTGGGAGAAAACTGCTTGTTGTCAGAACCTTACAACTCCTCCGTCTCGTCCAGCTAATTTACTGCCTGTTTGTGTGGAAGGTGTTTTTGTTGACACTCTTATAGACACTGGAGCCGCAATTTCGGTAATTGATCGCGAATTGTGTTTTCGCCTGCGTAAAGTGCAAACTCCTTGTTCCGGTCCCATGTTATGCGGTGCTAGTGACAGTCCACTTTGCCCGACCGGAATGTGTACTGCTCGTGTTGTCATTGATGGAATCCATCATCAATTGGCTGTGCTGTCTTCGTGCGCTCATCAGATAACCTTAGGCTGGGACTTCTTGTCAGCTGCATCTGCTGCATTTCGTGTGGATGGCCCCTCATCCGTATTACTGACACTGAGCTTTCGTCTGCTGCCGAGCTTTCGTCGCCCAACCTTGTCACAGCTGCGGATTTCCTCCTGCCTCCCGGACAAGAACATGTCCTTACGATCAAGCCACGAGACATTCAAGATGGTGACGCTGTGGTTGTTCTTTGCCAGCGCTGCATTTTTCGAGGGATCACCATCGCACCTTGTTTAGTGCGGTTCCCACGTGGTTATGCGAGCATCACCGCCTGCAGCACGACGCCAGAAACCACTCCTTCTTCCAGAGGGGACCACTGTGGCCAGCATCACAGAAAAAGCGCCTGTTTGTGTCGTCACTGGTTCATCTGCTTCATTATTCTCAAAGTGTATGCCAGCAGAAGATTCATATCCTGCTCTTAAGGCCACTTTGTGTAAACATCTCAACCCAATGCAAACTGATGTCTTGCTAGCGTTAATAATGAAGCACAAAACTTGCTTTGACGTTTGTTCCCAAGGTCTGGGTCAAACAACACTGGCCGCTCATCGTATCGACACGGACATATCCTGTGTCATTTGCCGCCGCCCTTACCGTGTGTCGGCTTCTGAACGCAAGCTTATAGAAGAACAAGTCCACGACATTGCTCGCGCGACATTGCTCGCGCGCAACGTCATCAGGCCTTCGACAAGCGCATGGTCTTCTCCTGTCGTACTAGTGAAAAAAAAAGGATGGCTTGATACGGTTTTGCATTGATTACAGATCACTCAACAAAATCATTCGTAAAGACGTCTACCCAATGCCTCGCATTGACGACACTCTTGATACTTTACAAGATGCCGAGTACTTTTCAAGTCTCGACTTGCACTCCGGTTATTGGCAGATTCCAATGCACGAGTCTGATAAAGAGAAGACTGCGTTTGCTACGCCAGATGGGCTCTTTGAATTCAATGTGATGCCTTTCGGCCTGTGCAATGCCCCAGCCACAATCAAACGGATGATAGACACGGTACTGCGGGGATTAAAATAGAAAACCTGCCCTTGCTACCTGGACGACATTGTCATATTTTCGTCCAGCTGTTCATAGCACCTGGAACGGCTAGACAAAGTCCTCACGTGTTTAGCTAAGACCGGTCTCCAGCTCAACACTAAGAAGTGTCGGTTTGCCAGTCACAGCTTCAAGGTATTAATGTCGTCAGTAAACATGGCGTTGAGCCCGATCCCGACAAGGTTGCCGTGGTACTGCACTTTCCTACACCAACCACACAGAAAGACCTCCGCAGCTTCCTTGGCTTAGCGTCGTATTTCCGCCGCTTTGTACGTGATTTCGCTACTATTGCGGCTCCTCTGCACAAACTTCTGACCACGAGCGCACCCTTTGTCTGGTCGGATGACTGCAAAGCCGCTTTTCACACCCTCAAGCGATGCCTCACATCACGGCCAGTGCTTCGCCATTTCGACCCTGCAGCACCTACTGTGCTACACACGGACGCAAGTGGACTTGGCATCGGTGCTGTCATTCCTCAGCAGAACCACGCTTCCGAAGAACAAGTCGTGGCCAACGTGAGCCGTACTGTGTCACCTGCTGAGCGAAACTACAGCATCACTGAGCAAGAATGTCTCGCCATCGTGTGGTCCATACAAAAGTTTCGTCCTTACTTATACGGCCGGCATTTCACAATAGTGACTGACCATCATGTTCTGTGTTGGTTATCGTCTCTCAAAAATTTGTCGGGACGCCTTGGCCGTTGGGTACTACGATTGCAAGAGTATGACTACAGCGTCACATATAGCTCGGGCCGAGAGCACCAAGATGCCGACGCTTTGTCCCAATGCCCGCTCTCACAAAGCGCCGAAGTGTCACCTTCCATTGTTCGTCACCGCCCGCCAAAGTGACCAAACAGACGGCTGCTGCTTCGAAACAGTTAGTGTCCTCGGCGGACCTTCTTTCGTCCACAGATCTCGCCTCGCTCCAACATGCCGATACCTACTGCCTCACAATCATCGATCGGCTCCCTGGCTTATCGCGTGCTCCAAACAGCCGCCTAAGACGACAACTTGCCCGTTTCAAGCTTTAAGAGGGGATATTATGTCGGCAAATTTACCATCCTTTCGGTAACCAATGGGTTCCCGTCATTCCTCGCTCACTTCGTCTGGAAGTTCTACAAGCGTTTCATGACGATGTGACAGCTGGCCCCTTAGGGTTCCACAAGACCTACGACCGCCTCAAGACTCGCTGCTTTTGGCCTAGCCTCTCCACTTCTGTCGCCAGGTACGTCGCTTCCTGCGCGTCATGCCAGCACCGAAAACATACCACGTTTCTTCCCGCGGGGCCATTGCAACCACTGCCGTGCCCGTCCACTCCCTTTGAATTTGTGGGCATAGACTTATACGGACCTCTTCCGCTTACGCCAGCGGTCACCGTTGGATTGTTACTGCCGTAGACCACCTTACTCGCTACGCGGAGAAAGCAGCTCTTTCATCTGGTGCTGCCTCTGAATTAGCCCATTTTTTCCCTCGCGCCATTATTTTACGACATGGCGCACCACGTGTGCTCCTTAGTGACCGCGGCAAGACATTTTTATCACATATCCTTGCTGAAGTCTTTCAGGCCTCTAACACCATCCACAAGACCACATCAGCGTACCACCCAGAAACTAATGGTCTGACTGAGCGTTTTCACCGAACTTTGTCCGACATGATCTCTATGTACGTGCAACCAGATCAAAAAAACTGGGACACAATAATTCCTTTCGTCACGTTCGCATATAACACTGCCATACAGCGTACGACGAATTTCAGCCCTTTTTTTCTCGTGTATGGCTGTGTACCAACTTTTGTTCTGGACACCACCTTTTTGTCCACACCTTCCAATCCATCATCATCTCTCCCGGAAGAGTTCGCCGCTCACATCGCCCGCTACCGTGAAATCGCCCGTGCCAACACTGCTACCATTCAGGACAAGAGAAAAATCGACATTGATGCGAAGCGTCGAGTTGTGTTCCGCCCAGGCGTCGAAGTCCTTTTGTGGACACCTGTTCGTGTACCTGGGCTCTGCGAAACATTGCTTCACCAATATCTCGGTGCATACACCGTCCTGGAACGAACATCTGAAGTCAACTATCGCACTGCTCCTGTCAACGCGGCTCCGGATCACCGTCGCCGCCACACTGAGATTGCCCACGTCTCTCGACTGAAACGATATATTCGGCGTCCCAACCCTTTCTAACTTGCTGCCCTCTTTCGCGAAGGGGGGGGGAATAGTGTGAGCGCTGACTATGTACTTCATCTTCATCTGTATGACCAAGCCATTGTAGTGATCATCATCGTATGTCACGCGGGCTGGCTCTCTGGCTCGTGCGTCTGGATTAAAAAGATAACCTTGTTGCTGCCGTACCGGACGTGTCTCATACCATATCTATATATATATATATATATATATATATATATATATATATATATATATATATATATATATATATATTTATATATATATATATAGATTGTGTTGTAACGGTGAAGGCAAGCCAAGTCCCCACAGCAGATGAAGATGATGACCACTCATGATGATGAACATGTGTAGAGATAGTAGATGTGCTTAATAAATGCCTACACTAACTTTCCCCCCACGTGAAAGCGGTCATGATGACCGCAATTCTTGGCCGCAGTTTGAAGTGAAGAGGAACGCCGTATGAAAGGCTTCATGCGGGATACGTGGACTATTTCTGCTGCCCTGTAGCGGCGGTCCGTCGGAAGAAGAACGGGTACCACGCGATAATTCACAGGAGACGTTTGCTCCAAGACAGTGTAGGGGCCAATAAAATGTATTTGAAACTTCTCACACAGGCCGGGTGTGCGAATGGGTGTAAGAAGGAGGACTTCGTCACCAGGGCTGAAGGACACGGCACGATGAGAGGCATCATATTCAAGCTTGCGATCCTGTTGCTTGGCTTCAGTGTTGACGCGAGCCAGCTGGCGGCAATGAAGTAGACGAGACACGTATTCTTCACTTGAAGATGAACATGGTTTGACAGGCGCAGAGAAGAACGAAACATCGAGGAAAGAAGAGAAGAAGCGACCGTGGACGAGGTAGAATGGCGAGTAACCGGTTGTGCTCTGTACAGAGGTATTATACGCAAAAGGGACAAATGGCAAACTGGTGTCCCAGTTTCTGTGGTCGGGTTCGATATACATCGCTATCATATCTGACAGTGTACGATGAAAGCGCTCTGTCAGGCCGTTCGTCTGAGGATGGTAACTGGAGCTTGTTTTGTGTGTAGTGCCGGATGCCTTGAGCACTTCTTCGGCGAGTTCTGAAAGAAATACTCTTCCACGGTCGCTCAGTATTACACGAGGAGCTCCGTGTCGAAGGATTATTGCTCGAAGGATGAAGTCAGCCACTTCCGAAGCTGATGCAGAAGGCACGGGAGCTGTTTCGGCGTAGCGGGTCAAATGGTCGAGAGCTGTCACTATCCTTCGATTGCCCGTGACAGTCATAGGAAGTGGACCGTACAGGTCAACGCCAACTACCTCGAATTGTTGCAATATACATATATATATATATATATATATATATATATATATATATATATATATATATATATATATATATATATATATAGAAACTTTAGAAAGAAAAAAATCCAGAAAAAGCCCTCCGGCGCACGGAATCAAACGTGGCACTTCTGCGTCGTGAAAGCGAGACGTTAACCACTGAATCACCCCAGAGAACGTTCTTCACCGTTCAAAAAGGCAAGATTTTTATACCTACCACTCACTGCTGCAGCATTTTCGGCATTACCAGAAAAATGGCGCAATGAGCAAACGTCGACACATTGTGCAGCGGCACCCGCTCTAATTTCCTACGCGTATTTTGCCTGGCTTAGAGAAGAGGAGCGATGCTCCCTCGCACGCCCTTATCTTGCAGTGGCGAGGAGGGGAAGATCATACGCCTTCACTGGCTTCGGGCTTTACGTGGAACGATTCTGCTGTAAATACCGTGCGCACAAAGATCACTGCAATCATTGCAGTCTGCGTTCGCGAAAAGCGCACGCTTTTCAGACTCAGCGAGATAACAAATGAAACGCGTATTCGCGTGCATCCGTACCGGCGAGTACGTTTCGTGCGTAATTTGTGCGCGAGAAACGCGGGGCACGTTTCGATCTGCTTTCCATTCTGCGCGTGACCTTTCAAATTGTTGCTATCATGTTCATTGCTTCGCCTTTGTGGCAAAGCTGTGTCTTTTTTATTTGCTTTAGGTCAGGCACAACAATAGCACACGACAACCTAGCCCCCGAAAGTGCTTCGCAGATAAAATAGCACTGCTTTCGATGCCACAGAAGCATGATTACGATCAGAACACGAATGATCATTGTTGAAAAAACGCTATATATGAACAAAGTAGAATTACAACAATGTCATCATAGTGAGGCAGCGTTAGATGTTTTTTTAGTTCACGCTTAAAAGTTGCTCAAAATCATTGGTGTCTCACCATTCTAGGCATTTAAATTAGCAATATATTTATTTCTTAAATTGTTTCAAGTGATTACATTTAATTTGTCATATAGCAGAACTGTATGCTGAAATAAAAATAAAACAACTGAAGCAGTACAAATACTAGGAATTCAAATTATAGGGTTTGCTTGTTACGTGAGCACAAACCGACAAGTTACAGAAGGAATTGTCCCCAAAAGTTTCATTCTATGTATATATGAGGGCAAATATTGTTTCTTTCGTAAGAAAAGACTAGTGGTTAACAGAAATTCTAAAATTTCATTCTGTGTGGTACAAAGCTACAGCTGAGAATGGTGAATTAGCATAAAATGGAGCGACATTCAAAGTAAGGAAACTACGAGCACATTTCAATTTAAAAAGAGAGAAAAATGAAAAGCATCACAAGCTTACACGAGGCATCGGAATTTGAGCCGAATGTTTTAATGCCTAATGGAACAATGCAAGAATATTGCGAAGACTTCAAGGACCATGGCTTGGCTTGCAATGAAAAAATTTTTGCTGAGTAACTCAGGGGACGAATTACAGCTCAGGATTACTGAACTGCACACGGAAAGCAGAAGAGTAGATCTGAAAATGAATATGCATAAAACTCAAGTAGTGTGCAACCGCCTCGACCGAAAACATCACTTTGCATTAGGTGGACAGACACTGGAATTCATGAAGGATTGATTCATTTGTGTGGTTTAACGTCCCAAAACCACCATTTGATTATGAGAGACGCTGTAGTGGAGGACTCCGGAAATTTCGACCACCTGGGGTTCTTTAACGTGCACCCAAATCTGAGTACATGGGCCTACAACATTTCCGCCTCCATCGTAAATGCAGCCGCCGCAGCCGGGAATCGCACCCGCGACCTGCGGATCAGCAGCCGAGTACCTTATCCACTAGACCACCGCGGCGGGGCAATTCATAAAGGATTATTTCTATTTATGACAAGTAGTAACCGCAGAGCCGAACCATAAGAGTGAACTAACTAGAAAAATAAGGGTTGGTTGAATCACATTCGGCAAGCATTTTCAATTCATGAATGGTAGTCTACAACTAACCCTCAGGAGAAACGAATATACCAGCTGCGTCTTACCAATACTTGCCTATCGAGCAAAAATAAGGAGGCTTACGAAGACGATTCAGCCTGAATTGAGGACGACGCAGCGAGCGATGGAAAAAAAATGATAAGTGGAACCTTAGGAGACAAGAAAAAAGCAGAGTGGGTGAAGGAACAAACCTGGGTAAGGGATATCATAGTTGAAATCAAGAACAAGAAACGAACATGGGCCGGGCACGCAGCGTGTAGGCAGGATAGCCGCTGGTTATTAAGGGTAATTGACTGGATTCCCAGAGAAGGCGAACGCACGAGGGAGAGACAGAAAATTTGGTGGACCGATGAGACTAAAAAGTTCGCGGGTGAAACATGGAAACAAGACCGGGTGGATTGTCGGAGCATGGGAGAGGCGTTTACATTGCAGTGGGTATAGTCAGACTGATAATGGTGAAAAAACTGTGGATAGAATTCTTGAAATGAAACAAATATATTTCCTTTCATGCATTGAATTTCATGATTTTCCACAATGTGCATGGAAAGCAACGACGAAAGCGCACACAGCAAATGTAAGATTTAGTGTATTGTTCCAAAAAATATAGCATAATATTTAGTAGTGCTTCTTTTCACTTGCGGCGCACTAACTCTTCTCTACTTCAAGCGCCTGCTTATGGAGGCAAGAGCCACAAATAATTTAGGTAAAACCATTATTAAAATTGGCAACTCTATCTCTTTGAACACCGCTTTGAACTGATTTTATTGAGTGCTTCAATTGCCGCAGGCCTGTGTATTTCTAAGCAATATCAGAGCTGATATAAACTCATAAGAAATAGTTACCAGCGTTTTCCGTCTCGAACGCGAAAACATGTCAGCTCAGCAATGAAAAAAATTGCACAAATATTTTTTGATAGGTAGAGAAAAAGAAAGCAAGAGAAAAGCTCGAGAGGTAAGCTGCAACTATAAAATGATGTGTCCTGCTGCTTTGCACCAGAATACAAAAGGAAAGCAGCTGGTGCATGTGGACGAAAAAAAAGAGAGTTGTGTATGTTTCGTCTACCAAAAAAAAATAAGGAAAGCAGCGCGTAGCCGGTACCAAAAGAGTGGGAGAATAAAGAGCGAAACAATTATTTTAAAATTTCTAAATATATTTTTTTCTGCTTCATTCACGTTTCCACATGGTCAATTCTCCCAGCCACCAATTTTTGCGAAAATCTGTGCTTGGATTTGTACAATTGCATGGCTGGCAGACATGGCAAGTATAACATAAGGAAATCAAGATATCTGTTGTTTTAATATTTATAACTGAGTTCAAGGGAGTTCCGAAAGATAGCGACATACTATTTATATGCGCCAATAAAGGTACACTAAACAACTAAACGAGAGAGACAAAGGTGAACGGGCACTGCTACTTTCCACCATTACTGAGCTTCACAGTTTTTTACACCAATAGTACAGCAGCTCTGAAAAAAAACAATAAAAAATACAGAGACATTTTGACGTTGACTTTGTACAAGGAGCTTGCCTGAAGTTTTTCTTTTTTGAAGTGCCACTACACCACTGATTGTAAAACACTTGCGCCTGTGTTTCCGATTTTCACTGTGGTTAACTCAGTGAAGGCCACAGCATTCCGCTAATGTACAGAATAGAAAGAAAACATGCCTATACAGCAATAATACAATAAGCAATAACACATTGCAATGGCCTAGATTTTGGCATTCTATTACATCGAATGATTTACATAAGAGGTCAATGTGAAGCACTCGCAGAGATATGACCTTATAAATCAGCCAAATTTCGGTAGAAACAAAGGTGCCCTACTGCTATGACTCCTCAGTCACCACAGCCGTTACATATGCTACTGTTGCAACGTGTATGTACTCCACGTCCTATAGAAAGGCCAACACCAACCCCAGAAAACGCAACACACCGTATTTGTTGTGATCGATGGCTGCAGAACTCACCGCCATCCATACAGCATATAGTTTATAGTTGAAGAACCTTCGCAACCCGGCGTCGGCGGCTGCATTTCCGATGGAGGCGGAAATGTTGTAGGCCCGTGTGCTCAGATTTGGGTGCACGTTAAAGAACCCCAGGTGGTCTAAATTTCCGGAGCCCTCCACTACGGCGTCTTTCATACTCATATAGTGGTTTTGGGACGTTAAACCCCACATATCAATCAATCAACCTTCGCAAGCGGGTTTACCATCTCAGACTCCAAATTGGCATTTTAATATCTTGTGTCACCCTTTCGTAATGGACCTAATCAGGTGTTAGTAAGTGAGGAATAGGACTTCATCACCACCGTGCAATTGAAAAACAGCACAGCATAGTGTACCAGTGGATACCAGGTCATTGTGGTATATATGGCAACTACCACGCAGTGAAGGCCACTCAATGTGCACATGATGGTAGTCGATCCCTGACAGCCATACCAATCTCAAGAAACGGAGTAGCTACAAGGCTTCTTTCGCTGGCACGTGACATCACAGTGGCACAGTGGATGGCATTCACAAACCCTCGCCTATATAAATTGCAGCCCTATCTGAAGCTTCGTCTTTCGTCGGGAAAATCTCAAGGTAAGGAGACTTCTCTATGCCGCATGTGGCTTGTCCTTTACAAATGCGAACTCTTTAATTATTGGAATTGCCAGTACCTCTACGTGTAATAACTGCTGCTGCGACGAGGCGATCACCCATCTTCTGTGTGAGTGCACCCATTTCAATACACAAGACAAACCTTGCTGATGCACTAGATACATAGCATGATCTTTTTTTTTTGTCGGAACAAAGGCTTCTGGGGCACTTGCTGAGACTATTATCTACCCAGAAGGTTTTGGAAGCGTTATCACATTTTTTGAGGGCAACTGATTTTAGCGACAAACTTTCAGCAGTGCAATTATATAGTTCCTTTCAATTTTTTATTTTTTATTGCCCTTTCTTTTTGTCACAGCTCTGTTCTAACACATTTCACTCCGCTAGCCTCTTACCCCAGCACAGGGTTGCAATCTGCTTTAGGAATTGCTTAACCTTCTCTTTTTCCGCTTGCTTGTTTCTTCCTTCCTCCTTTCTTCTCAGGTGGGGAATTTAATAGGCCAGCAGTCTCTCTTGTGTTTTTTGATCAAGGCTAAATTTTGAAATCTATACGTAGAACTGGCTGTTTTTTTGTTTGTTTGGATATTAGCCTATATTCTCTTCTCGGCGAAATGAGGGCAAACGAAGCCTGGCGTATGCCTGCGTGAGGCACTAGCTTGCTCATTTTATTTATTTTTTCTATATATTTCTTTCATTTTCTTAGCATTGCTCACTATTTCCTGTTAAGTGTTTCCTTTGGTCATGCTGCAGGAACAAGGCCTTCACCCACGTGCTTAGCAGCACAATGGCTCGATTGCTACATGCTAGAACAATGGTCTCACTTCCATATCTAGGCCATGTTGATATATCTGAACGTCGCATGTAATAAAGACTTGGCCCCGTATCTACATGTTTCACTGCAAACGTCTTCAAAAGACGATAGTGTTGCGTCTGGGGAGAGTGAACAAAACGTTTATTTGATGTTCTGCGAGAAACTTGGTGAATTGTACTCTGGAGGTTCTGCGTTGGAGAGCCTTGATTCGTGCAGCGAAGGCGAACAAGCGCATCAAGGCACGTTAGACACGAGCACTATCTGGCAGTTATGTTTGAAAACAAAGGACGACGTACCCACCCGTCTTGGAAGCGATAAGATCTAGAACGCAAAGCAATGGGCAGGTGTCGCCACAGTGTCGTCTTAGCAAAGCGTTCGAAACACTTGCCTGTTTGAGGGCCACGTTGCATTGTGAGAGCAACGTGATTAACGCTATGGTTCTTAGAATCTTTTGTATGCCTTCTCTAGTAGAAAGACAAACATACAAAATATTTACGTGTTGTTATGGGGGCACAGATATGGGCAATAATTGCTTTTTAATTGACAATCGCACAAGTATGAACGTTAGAACTTGAGCAGTGTTGGTGGCGGCTGCGGATAGGGTTTGTCGTTTGGGGTATTGTTTGGTATTATTTGGGGCATCCTTACGGCGGACAAACAGACAAATGTACAGACAGACAGACAGACAGACAGACAGACAGACAGACAGACAGACAGACAGACAGACAGACAGACAGACAGACAGACAGACAGACCAAAATTTTAGCGTCGAAGTACCCCAAAAAAGATTATCATCTTTAATAACCATATTTCAGGTTCCATAATAAAACATGATGATATGATTAGGAAAGTTACCGAAATTTCGACCACATGTAAGGTATTCCTAATATGCACCCAAGTCTACGTAAACAACCGTCTGGCATTTCAGCCAGCATCAAAGATACGGCCACCACATCTGGTACTCAATACCGCGATTTTTGATCCCGCGGCAGGTGCAACGTGAAATGAGAATACACTTAGATAAGACATAGAAACAGCAACGGTCTTCCAGATTATAATTTATCAATATGTAATGATGAAAAATTTCGGGATAGCCAGGCTTTCTCGCCATTTAGCGTAGTATAACATTGTTGCATCTTCCGAATGGCCGAATACAGACACACTGTTTCATAGGTATCGAGACTTTATCTCGTTTAAACTACGCATAATGGCTAACCTATAATTTTTTGTACTTTTATTCTGTGGACGTAATTCCTCCAGTTTAATTTTCTGTTCGCATGGGATGATTCCCAACTCGTGCAGAAACTTTTAAAGCTTTACAGGTCGAACCTTTTTCTTTATTAATGATAAGGTGTAAATAAGTGTAGTATTTTTTATAACGATGAGCCATTACAAAGTATACGCATACATGGAGCAATAAACAGCGAACACAAGGGCACTGAAACAAACGTTATTCTTAACCAATGCTTCTTAATTTTATTTTCTGTATTTCATAGCCGTCCAAACATAAAACTTCAATTTATGCAAAGTATGAAAGCCCAATTTACTTGAGCCGCCTACAATGTTTTGTTATTTAGATCTCAGGTACAGTATGGCTAAAGAATTTTTCCTGCGGCAGCAAAACTTTCACCATTGTACTCTAGATAGTCGCATTTCATGTTCTACAGGTGGAAATTCCGGCGCCTTGATATTTGACGTATATTATATTTAGAAAATTTTTGGTTCTAGATCGCCCGTGATACCTTATCAGCCAAAAATTTAGGCCCGAAGCAGATGAGGATGAGGAACGCTTGTGGTAGTTCTAAAAAACATTGATGATGTTGGCAGTGTTCGCTTGCGTTGCCTGCTTTATGTCTGGATGTTTCCATAGATGACAAGGCATTAGGCTTGCATGAAAGTGCCAACGCCAGGTTTGCGCCATAAACAGACATCGGTGCTGAGTGCGTGCTGGTGCTTCGCTCATGAACATTCACACACATCAAGTTAGTGGCAGGTCCACACTCCGCGGGGCGTCTGCGTACTCCACCATTCATGCGTGCCTCTTCATACGGCTACATATGTCGATGAGATTATTTTTAAGTTTGCGTGCCCCAGAATATTTCAACAGAATAACACTCGAATGCTTCAAGCATTTATTTCCAGAAATCATGCAACAAAGCATAGGTTTTGTCTTTATCACAGAGTTTCACTTCTCTCTTATCTTGTACAATAATATTGCGTGTACAGGGCATAAAGACATGTTGATCCGCGGTTGAGAGAAGCTGTTTGGTGCGGGCTGGTCTACGGCTCAGACACGCTGGCCTAGGAAGCCATTTTTCGACCCGGTATATAAGACTATATATATATATATATATATATATATATATATATATATATATATATATATATATATATATATATATATATATATATATATATATATATATACGTACCTGCCTTTGGCAAGTATCAACTCTGCTGCGATATTTGTGCGCCGAATAAATCGTATCGAAGAATGCCTATAATACTAAAGTAGTATTTATTACACGCATGTTGAGCACATTTTTTATGCTTGAAAAAATACATTATTACGGTATTATTGTAGCTTTTGAGGTGGAATTAATCAAACACTGATATGGTCATTAGTCACTGCTTTCAAGATAAGACGACTTGTCGAATTGTTAGCTCCAACAACACCTGGTACTAGAGAGCATTTATCTCTTCAAGCCTCGATTCTCTCCTGAAATACTGCCGTGTTTGTTTTTAATGCAGAAATTTCAAGGACAAAGTGGGCTGTTTCACAAAATTGCTGGGTTTCTTGCACTGCCCTCGCAAAACGCAGATACCTTCATTACTTCGGTAATAGGCTTTCTTGCAAACACATTCCGTTTCACAGTTGCTGACGCATCCTACGGGCCTGTACCACAGGTCCTGACATTTCTTTTCGCCACATACGCCGCTAATGCATTCTTTCAGTTTCTCGTGTTTACCACGGCCTGCGAAAAAAGAATGAATAATCCGTCAATGCTGATGCACTTTGAGGTCATTGCTGAGCGACTTCCAGACGCAGGCACAAATAAATTACACCATCTCTTTCATTAAAGAACGACATGTAGATGCTAAACAACTGACGCTATCGTTTACGCTAGCGGTGGCGTTGACATTGGCGCTCATATCTGCGTTGCGAAGAGGATAAACCTGGTGAGGCGCAAAGCATGCAATGATGCTCTGGTGTTTTATTGTGATAGCAATCATAGCAATAATATAAACATTCTCGGCTGGATTTTGCTGCCGGCGTTACTATCACTCACCATATATGTATACGCAACTATATATATGAACATTTAAGAAAAAACAGAAGAAGACTTCGGTGTGTGGAATCGAGCTTGGGTCTTTTGAACCGTGAGTGCGACGCGTTAACCACTGCGCCACCGAGAAGCACGTCTCTCACAACTAAAAGGGAAAGCTATTTATATCACCACTTACCGCTGCTGACGCGCATCTCGGGTAATTGTGTTTTCAGCATTACCAGCAAGATAGCGCAATGAGGCGGCGCACGATCTATTCTCCCACGCGTATTTCGCCCCGCTTAGAGGAGAGGACCGAAACTCCTCGCGCAACCTTATCTCGGGGGGGGGGGGGGGGGGAAGAGAAGCTCGTTTGTCTTGGCTGGCCTCGGGCTTTACCTGGAACGATTCTCTTGCAATTACCGGGCGCATAAAGATCACTACACTTATTGCAGTCTCCCTTTGTGAAAAACGCATGCTTTTCAGACACAGCGAAGCAACAACTGAGACGCTGATTCGCGTGCATCAGTGCCTGTCAATATTTGTTTCGTGTGTCATTTGTGCGTGAGAATCGCGGGGAACGTTTCGATCTGCTTTCCATTCTGCGCGTGTCCTTCCAAATTGTTGTTATTGCGTTCATTGTTTTGCCTTTGCGGCATAGCTGCCACTTTTTTTTTACTGAACATGCAGTGATTGCTCTTGCAGTGATTTTGTTCACATGACGTATTGCAAAGTTTGTATGAAATGACATAGATACATGACGAACATAAGTGACAGCCTCTAACATGGAACTAATGACATGCGTGTCAAGTTATACCTTGAGTACATACCACGCTCTTGAAGCACTCATGGCCGTTTTGCTAGGTTCACGTATACCAAATTTGTCAATGATTTGATTGATATGTGGAGTTTAACGTCCCAAAACCACCATATGAATATGAGAGACGCCGTAGTGGAGGGCTCCGGAAATTTCGACCACCTGGGGTTCTTTAACATGCACGCAAATCTGAGCACTCAAATTTGTTACTACGCGACGTGAATGGACGAAGAAGGCAAATGACACGTCAGAACATAATAATCATTATAGGCGTGTCATGTCAAATAAGGCTACATGCTACGCTCATGGCGGACTTGAGGCTGTTTTGCTAGCTTCACATATACCAAGCTTGGTATTACGTGACGTGAATAGACGAAAAAGCTAGATGACACTTCCAAACGTGATAATCATGACATGTGTGTCATGTAAAACACATGCTACGCTGATATGACACATATTACGCTGATAGCACGTTCGTGGCCGTTTCGCTAGCTTCACGTGTACCACATTTGGCACTACGTGGCGTGAATGGACGATGAACATAAATTCCAGGCACAAACGTGATATTCAGGACATGGAAGTCATGTACGGCATAATTTACGTACGCCTCGTATTATTGTGCTGATTTTAAAGTGTCGTATCAACCTCCCTCATTCGTGCATTGCATCTCATCGATTCCTACTGTACGCGCGATCTGCTGATTTTTAAACTTGGAAAGAAGCTTCCGTTGTGAGCAAGATTATTGGAATAGGTCCTGAATGTCATCGAACCAATTATAAAAATGTGTAACTTTTGAAAAGAAAACGTGAGCTTACACTTGTGCGGCGCCTTTTGTTGGTGGTGATGATGGTGGTGATAGCTTGTTTCTCTTAAGAGAAGTGTCTTCTCCTGATTAGAACTCCTAGACCTCCATTGTCCACTACCGATGTGAAAGAAAACGAAAAGAGCCCCCATCAGGATCAGGCACATGCGCATTTGGATAGCGATCGCAAGAGATGCCTACTTCTAGCTTCTTTCTTGCCGGAACCAAGATAACGAAGTGCTACAGCTGAATTGCCGAACAATGGCAAAGAGCGACTGCCCACACTTGGCATGCTCCTTCTTTTCTCTGTATGCTGTGTTATTACTCCACGAAAAAAAACGATATTGTGCGTCATACGTAGAACTCGTTCTATACCTTTAGGCGCCTACTTTGTGTACTATGTACCAGGCAAACCTCTCCAGCTCCTCATTAAAATAATTCTCTCTACTCTCTGCCGCCGCAGCTTTGCAATGTCGCGACAAGTTGTACCTGAATTACTGAGAGTGTAATAGAATTGCTGACAATGATCAAGAAAAGAACGGCAATCTAATTTCTGGCTATGCCGTTGCGCCATGGTGGGTTTTACCATTCCTCTGGGAAGCATAATTAGGGCCATCCAAGAGGGCGCCATGGCGGTTTGATTGAGTTAGAAGGAGGAGGATAATTAGGAGGAAAGGGGCGAGTTGTACACATGAGTCGTGTACATCCTTCCAGCCCCTTATTTTATTGGATTACCCTCTACATTTTCACTCACCCAAATCACGATAGCTGCCTCTTGTACAATGATTTCAGAGAGCTATGTGATAATATATACACGACGTTTTCTAGCATATGATCATCTATTCCATGTCATTCTTCAAGCCTTTCTTTTCTTTTTTTTCAAATAAATGAATAAAAAATCTTAAATGACACTTCAGCACTTCAAGGGTATAAAGCAACAGCAAAATCGAAACCAATGGCTCTTGCCTTTCTGATATCGCAGTCTAGCTTCGGTTGTCAACGCATACCTCAACACTGTGGTAAACAAACGAATGACTGCACGCGTAAGATTCGCCGTTCAGAGCTGTCTCATATTTTGCACTACAAGTACGCTTATTAAAAGACCACTGCGCCACAGTTATTCCTTTGGCAAATCAGCGGAGGGCCTCCAACGTATTGCCCACATAACACATGAACCTACGCATCGATCAGCTTTCTCTCTTGGTGATTTTACAGAATATGATAAATAAAGATATACATGAGCGCTTTGAAGTGTACTCACCTGCCCTTTTCGGATTTTTAGACTTTCAGTCCCAGTGGGTCTTAGTACAGAGAGCCAAGGGCGGCTACTTCAACTAATAGGAACCCGGACTACAGACTTCGCCTATTCTGTGGGGACCTCTAACAAGGTTCTACGCCTCTTTTTTTTATCAAAAGTTGTTCACCACTAATACATAGAGAATAGGAACTCTTTGTAATTCAAAAGATTCAATGCATGCGGCATTTTTACGCTTCTACCAGGCAGCATTACATTTGCCAACGAGAGTACCCCTATTGCTTTATGTTCATACGTTGACTGTTTTTTTCCGAAACAGCCACCAGAATGAGCGTACCTATTATTACTAATTTCTGCAGTGTCGATCTAAGCGCGATGGGCTTGTTCCCTTTAATAAACAAAAAGAAAACAAAACTTGTGGTCTAATGTGGCGCCTCCTTTGTGTACTCTGTGCCGCCGCAGCTTTGCATTATCGTGAGAGGTCGCACGTGAATTATTGAGGGTGTATTAGAATCGCTGATTTTGTGCACATTTTCGAACCAGAATTTTTCGCCACCATTCTAGCTCTCCGTAAATTCACGACAGAAGTAATTTCGGCAGTAATTTCGACCGATTCACTTTCAGTATGTGCCTCCCTTATTGCAGACGAGAAATCGCATGCTCAGAGTGCTTTGAAAGCATTAGTCTCCCCGCATCTCAATTTGATTAAATTGGTCTGGGTTGTAGGACATAAGAGCCTAACAAATGCGATACATTTCTTAGCGAGCTTCGGCGACTTTGAGCGTATCTATCTATCTATCTATCTGGCTGCTTACGTTTGGGTGCTCTCGTGGTCACCCCCTTAACTTGGCGTGAACCAAAATTATCTTATATCGCAATAAAGCATGCATTATAGAATGAAGGTTCCGCTTTCGTGGCGTAGACATATTAACACTCAAACGAAAGGCCATAAAACTTATTTAAATATAAGCTTTTCTCACTTCGTATCATATACACACAACACAAAAGTTTCAAAGTCATTTTTATGGGTCAGAAAAGAAATGTATTGCATCAATTTTTCGAAATGCAGTTCTGTACGAAGCTATTTTGTCAAATACACGCTATTAAGCTTTCATAATTTACTTCTTAAAAAAACTATTCAATATGACCTTGTTGGACACAAATTACTGATGTTTGTATACTTTCATAAAAGTATGAGTGTGTTTTTTCATAACGCTATTACACCAGAACAGACACACCTAGGCAAAATGATATTCTCGTTTTACAGCAACGAATACACTACTGCAATAGAAATGACAAAACGTTGCCAATTACACGATCCCCTGATGTGTACTCAATGATTTATTAAATGATTCGCTTTTTGATAAACTCGAAACATTACAATACTGCGAATACAAACTTGAGATTTGATTAAAAGGCATGCAGGGTGTCTTACAGACTAAGCTCTTGATGCTCTTTTCGACAGCATGACGATACAAGATAATTCCTAAAGTTCTGACTGTATCTCCGGCAAAAATCTGTTCAGAGTGATAGCATTGGTGACAATAATTATATTGATGAAAACTTTATTTTGGTCCAGAGAGGACGCAGGGGAGACCCGGCGCCCTCCTGCTGGAAAACCTTACTCACATTCAACGAAATAACAAAACACTAGTAGTAAAGACGGGTATTCCCCCACCCACATGAAATTACCCTAGACCATTTCAAGCCAGTGCGTCTCCTAATCCAGGATGATAATATTTTTTTTCTGCACAAGCACTACCAACAACTATCATCTCACTATGGGTCTGTACGAGGTAGACGTCATGCAAAGACGGATTTGAAGAAAACAAATTAATACGTACGGCGCATTGATTTGGTTTGGGAAAGAACCACGGGTTCCTGTGTGAGACACCCTGACCGTTATTGAGCGCGGATAGCTCCGGCTCATTTTACGCGTTCACCTGAACAAGGGCAGCACATACGATAAAGAACAAAAGAATGATTGTCATGTTTATGGCAATCATGAAGGCACTGACTTTCTTGGCGGTTAAAGCTGCTCGGAACCCGTTGTTTTATATTTTCGTGAGATAACAGATGAGGGCCTATATTTATTTTTGTCGCTATCAGTAGACAACACAAAAGGCATAATAGATGTTCTTTGCAAGAGTTGGAATAAACGACGTATTTTATAACGGGACTCGGTGTGTCTTAGTGGGGACGATCAACATTAAATGAGCGTCCTTTCGTCACTCTTTTCACATGAGAACTGGTTAAGCTCAACAGAGTGATAACAACCGCGTTGATGTGACTTTATTCAAAGTATACGGCAGTGTAATAAAAAAATACTTCGCCATCCCAGCAGGGCATTGTTTTTATAGCATCTGGAATCCAGGATGGTGACAATCCTATTGTCAGGTATCAGCAACTAAGATATATTTATTTTTACCCAGAAGAGTTCATCAAATGGGTGGCTTTTCTAACCACAAGAAAGAGCTTCCAGTCTAAATTTAAGGCTGCCAACAAGATCAATGAACTCAGGTTGGTGGCAATCACTGAATGAAATAGTCTAAGAGAAACCAGGAATCTTCATTTCTAACACCAATTCGATATTTTTTAGAAGAAGCAATTATAAATGATTGGTGAGCATAGTGTGTAATTTCAATAGACACTTTAAAACTTTTTGTGTGTGTTTTTGTAGTAGGTCCTCATTATATACTGGAAGAACGCGGTATCAAAGTTATCAAAATGACTTGCATGAGTAGCGGTATTCGTTGAATGTATCTTAAGCACGGGAAGATGGGCATAACCCAAAATTATTTTCTACAAGTTTCACCAATTTGCGTTTCAATAAAGCTCGTCGGTTTATTACATTGAATGTCGCTTCTACAAACTGCTAACTCGGTGTGCTAAAGTCACAGTTCCATCCTACTAAAACGTTGCCTTGCAGATGTAGCCTCTGGTGCATGCAACCTCACGCTAATCAGATCGGCTGTTTTTTTAGTTTTTTCCTTGTGACTCTAGAGCTGCAGTTTTATACAATAGTTAAATTTCTTGAAATTGAGGCGCAATTCATAGAAAACTGAATTTCCTACATTGTATGATTGTGCTGCTTCGAAATTTTGCTGATGTCTTAATCACGACAATGTTTTGACTAGATTTATCTGCGTTTGCTTGGAAGCTCTACTGGAAAAGTTACAAATATTCCTTCTGCATTTTCCGAATGCTACCTACAAATGAACACCCAGTCCAATTTAAAAAAACATGCAGAACTGGGGTTGTGAGTGGAGGCGGGTTGAGATGGGCGTCACCCGCCTCCATGGAACAGTACTCTAAGGTGCTCCACTGCTGACCGGGTTAAAACCGGCCACGGTGAGTGCATTTTTGCGGATGCAAAATGGTAAAGACTCGTCTACAGTGAGATTCCACTACACTAAAGAGCACGAGATCGACCAAATGTTTTGGAGCTATCCGCTACGGTGTCTCCCATGATCAAATCGGGGTTTCGATTCCCCGTTGGCATAACTGTAAACACTAGGAACGCAAAAAACCATCAAATTAAGACGTCACCATGCTACGCATCAGCCGAAGGCATGTCCCATATTACCGAAATTTGTAGAGTCACCGTGACGTTGTCTATTTATTTGTCTTTCTAGCTTTTTTATGCATCTATTTCTCTTTCTTTGCTTTGTTTCTTTCCTTTCATCTCTTTTTTTACTCTTCTCGTCTTCCCTGTTTTTAACGTGTCTTCTCGTGTCTGTTTCTGTCTACATCATTCAATGCCATTTAGTTTTTTTTTTTGCTTTCCCTATACCTTTCTATATTTTCCTTCTCTCTTTCCTTCTCTTTATCTATATTGCTTCAATATATTTTTCATATCTCTTTTTTATATCCCTCAGTTTATTCTTCCACGAGTACCATCTGGCAGTTACTTCGAAAACAAAGGCGTGCGCGCCCGCGGAGAAACACACATATCTATCGCCTTATCTCTTCTCTGCTTCTTTCTCCACTGATTTCTGTTTTTTTTTTCCTCCTTTTCTGCTTCGGTCTCTGTTCTCGCTTTTTCGTATAGGTTCCTTTTCATCTCTTTCTTTGTTCTTGGGTTCATCTTTGTCACTTTAGCCCTTGGTTAATTTTTTGTTGCCGTATTAATGACCACTTGTTTTATTTCTGTTCCTTTCGATTGTGTTTTTTTTTTCATCTGTGACGTGTTCCTAGCGCACGTGGTTTCACCGAGCAAAGTTTTTGTTTACCGCTCACACCTCCTGGGCTTAGTAATGTGCATCTTGCTTTTTGGGTATATCGCCTTCTTGCTTTCTCTTTCTATCTGTGTGTGCTCTTCTGTTTTTCAAGACAATAGTCTTTCTCGGAGACCTTAAGACGCCAAAATTTTGGTCTGTCTGTCTGTCTGTCTGTCTGTCTGTCTTCTCTGAGCAGCATTGGGTACTTGAAATGGCTCACCCCATCCACAGCGCCCACCAACGTTGCTCAACATTTAGCATTCGTGCGTGTGTAATTGTCAAATAAAAAGCGTTTATTTCGCATGTGTGGGTCACCACAACAACACGTATATATCCTGTATGTGCTTCTTTTACTAGAAAAAGCATACGTAGGTAATTTTAAGGACCGTAGCGCTTATCACGCTGCGCTGACCATGCAACGCTTGCACAAACAGGCGAGTGTTTCCAACGCTTTGCTATAACGAGACGGTGGTGGCACCTACCCGTCGCCTTGCGTTCTACGCCTTATCACCTCTGAGACAGGCGCGCACACCTGTCTCACAGCCACGCGCTCCCTTTTCCAAGAAAACTGCCAGATGGCGCTCATGTCTCACTTATGACATGATTTAATGAGCTCGTTCGCCTCCGCTGCATGCTCGATGCACTCAAACGCAGTGCCTCCGAAATAGCATTCACTAGTTTTCATGCGCAGAACATCAAATAAATGTTTTGTTTACTCTCTCCACACACAAGCCTATCGTCTTTCGACGACATTTGCAGATGACATGCAGATACGGGGCCATTTTTCAGTCTTTTTGTGTCTTACTTTATTTGTTTTTTTGCCCTATTGAAATTATATATTTTTCTGACCTTTCTCTTTTTTCATGTTTTTTTCACGTGTTTCTTTTTCCACTCTGGCACCCCCTGGGCATGGTTGTGCGACTGGCTCGGTTCCTACAGCGGTTATAGTGGACTGAGATTGTGGTCCGAATCCTGGTTCATTGTGAACGTGGATAAGCAATCCGCGGATGGTGCGATTACCGCAGCATTCATGTATAGGGAGGAATGACTTTAGAGATAGCGGCTGGATGACTCTCGACCACAGCCTCTACACTCACGTGAGCCCGCTTTCAGCAGACATGGAGGCCCACAGAACGCGACACTCGCCAAGCTTTCTCGAGCAGTCTTAGGATTGTCAAGAATTCCGATTTGTTTCGGTGAAAGCAGTCTTGCTGACGGAATGGCTGGATAGGAAGGAAGATGGGCTGTACATAGAGATGCTAAAGACTTACCTCTCTACTTTCGCAAATTGCCACACGAATCAATGCACTATTATTGCTAGCTTTCTTTTTTAAAGACGACAGTCTTTCTTGGGGAGCTTCGATGGAAAAACTTTGGTCCGTCTGTCTGTCTCTCTGTCTGTCTGTCTACCTGTACACTTGTCTGTTTGTCCGCCCTTAACGATACCTCAAACGGCACCAAACGGCTGACAGCATCCGCAGTGCCCATCAATATTGCTCAAGCTGCACCGTTCATGGTTATGTGATTGTGGATTCAAAAGCAATTATTGCGCATATCTGAGGCGCCATAACAGCACGTCGATGTTTTGTATGTGTGTCTTTATACTATAAAAGGCACACAGAAGTAACTCTAAGGACTGTAGCGTTTATCGCGCTGCGCTGACAGTGAACGCGATGCTCAAAAATGTGTTTCTTACGCTTTGCTACCACGCCACGGTGGTAGCACCTGCCCAGCGCTTTGCGTTCTACACCTTATCACCTCCGAGACAGGCGCGCATCTTTCTCCGCAGGCACGCACGCCTTTGTTTTCGAAGTAACTGCCAGATGGTGCTCGTGTCTAACATGCATCGATGCGCTCGTTCGCCTCCGCTACACGATGGAGGTGCTCTAACGCAGCGCTTCCAGAATACCGTTCACAATTTTTATTGCGCAGAACATCAAACAAACGTTTCGTTCACTCTCTCCAGACGCAAGACTATTGTCTTTCGACAAAGTTTGCAGTGTAACATGCAGATTCAGGCCCAATTTTTTTTTGCAGATGTTAGGTAGCGCGAGTGCATTTTATATATTATGTTTTGTTGTTTGTTTGCGTCTAAACTTTAAGATCAGTGTTCAAACATGGGCCAAGTTTTGAGACTATCGCTTTTAGCGACAGAGTCAATTCACCTGCCGCAGACTTCTGCGAGTACAGTGGTCGAAGCGACACTTACCTCCTACTTTTTAACCTGCCAATCAACGCCTTTGCAAGAGATATATATGCGAAAAGATATCGTCTTAGAAATTAACTCCATAAATAAATTGAACTGAGTGCGAAAAGAGTTTAACCAACTGCGAGAATGGCGGTGTGGCTTGCGCCGAAATTAAGTATACTCAGTGCCAGCCAGTTTGTACACTAGAGCTGTGGTGTTCCTTCGCCAGTATCCCAATGTGAAAAACAGGTTAGGCTCGTTCAAGCGAACGACACGTAAATGAGGCACGACTGAGAAAGACCATTGATGTGACATTGTGTAACACGCCATCCGCCTCCCAATTCTCTCAAAAGCCGCCACTCGAGACTCATCTGAGTGCCCAAATACCCACCTGCCAAGTTATGCACTATAGAGCGTGAGTTACATATAACTTAAACTGCTTCACTGGGCACAGTGCATGCTGTGTACGAAGATTGAAGTACACGCAATGCACTTTGTGAGGCTGAGCTGTTCCGCAGGTCTGCATGCGGGCTAACAGGCTAGGCTTGGTGGTCCCGGTGTCAAAGTCTCCCGTGGCGCTGGGGTGCATCACGCAGGGCGTCAATAGAGTGGTTTGGACCGATCAACAAATTAAGCCATCAAAGAATTTCAGTGTAAGATTATCACATATATTGTGTGCCAGTTTAAGGGGAGCATAGCTTTTTCACGACTGAGTGGAAGTTAGCGACAAAATAAAAAGCTTCAGTGTTAAAAAGAAGATTTCTTTTGCCGTTTGTCAAATTTGCCAGAAACACTAAGTTTTTGTTGTTACAGTAGTCTTCTACGCCCACTGCTACGTAGCAATCAGTAAATTGCTTCCCGCGAGTATGACACGAGAGAAACAGTAAACTGCGGTAAATGTTTGCATAGTAAGAGAACGTATAGATTACTCTTTAGTTTTTATTCACTGGGGCACTGGTCCATGGACAAAGAAGCATGCGTGGTGGGATAGTAGATTAATTTACCGTTATGAGTAACGTTCATCTCAGATTCAGGGCAAAGAGAAATCTCAAGCTACAGATAATTTGTATCAGCACATGCATTCCGTGCCCAATTCTTTCCTAATATAACATCTGAAAACCAGCTGCTGGCTTTCAATATTTCCCCTCTTCGAACTCATTAGAACAACTTGCTAAACTTCATTGACAGTGCAGGAAATGTTTAATTATGTCTATTTGCCCAGGAAACTGGAGTGTTGGAAGGCGGTGTGCATAACTGCACGTGCTTCCAAAATGAAAATGAATTTATCAAGCCTCTATCAACCATGTACAGATAGAAGCGAGCGGCAATTATTATTTTTCCAGAATGAGAAAACTATACAATCTGAAATAAATGGCGTATTATTCTCCATGACAGCCTACATGACCACAGAACTATTTCACGCGCAAAATAGTGACTACTACAAATATGTCTCCACCAGTAAGTGTCTCGCCAGGTTTCAAATTCATTATAATTTTGCAATATTTTATTTTACTCACGCTCGAAACTTATTCCTGTATTTGATGGTCACTGACACTCGAGAAGCACACCCTGCCGCGGTGGTCTAGTGGCTAAGGTACTCGGCTGCTGACCCTTAGGTCGCGGGATTGAATCCTGGCTGCAGCTGCTGCATTTTTTGATGGAGGGGGAAATGCTCTAAACTCGAGTGCTCAGATTCGGATGCACGTAAAAAAATCACATGTGGTCGAAATTTTCGGAGCCCTCCACTACGGCGTATCTCATAAAATTATCGGGGTTTCGGGACGTTAAACCCCAAATATCAATCAACCAATCAATCAATCAACACTCGAGAACTACAATGTTCCCACCCCTGTGCGCAGAAAAAAAGAAATGTAAAACACAAGCCTACACTCATTTCCAAGGCTTACAGCATTCATACAAGTTCTTCGGTGTTTTATTGTTGAATTTTTCACACGCATTTCACTTATTTTTTGTATGAAATAAAGAGCACCTTGTAAAAATTGACCATCGTCAGTGCTTGACTAGCTTTACTCATTAATAGATCCCACGACAGGCAATATTTCTTTGAAGCAGCGGTATCCGAGTACACATTTGCCACGCCTATTTCTAAAGTATCCTTCCTTGCAGAAACACCCACTCGCACAGTCGTAGGTACACGCAGTGGGCCAGCCTTTGTAGAGATATTGACAATTCCATTCGCTGCAGCTCCCGCTGACACATGCCTTGTATTCTTCGTTCCTTTTCCAACATACTGTAAACGAAATATAAAAAGTAGGCATTTTAGATGTACAACAATATGAGTTCTCTTATAAAATACGAAGCATTTATTTGCGTACTACGGGCACTTTTTTCCGTCGATCTACATAGCTGTCTCTCTATCTGTCATGGCCTCCTACATCTAGGTGCCCTCGTGATGAAACCCTCAACTTGGAGTGATGCGAAATTAGTGTGAAATGGTAAGATGGTTTGACAAATATGACGTGCTGGTCAAGACATGGATGATGTCATAATCCCGTCGCGTACATCGTCAGACACTTTCCGCCAGACAGTGGCACATACCCACGTGCGGGTATGTGCACTTGGTATGCAGGTATGCGCCACAGATGATTTCACTTTATATCTGCACAGGAACATCGGCAAGGGACATTGGTATTATAATTCCGACGGCAAAAGAACAAAAAAAACTGACATCGGCAGCATTGACCCGAACAACATCAGGGTTTTTGTAGGGAATCGAACCCAAGCATTCTGTGTGGCAATCAAGTATTTTGTGGCAGAACCACGCCACGTCTAGCCATATCTCGGCACTGCTTTAGAAAATTGCGCTCTTCAGGCGCAATTTTGGTGAAATTATTTTTGTGGTTGCAATGTTGGTCATCCATTTTTATAAACATAACATATGTACTCCTATGATTCAGCCGTCCCGTCGGGTTTATGTCTGTCGTAGCGAGGTGCCATACACTGAAGTTATTCTGTACAGGGCTACCACTGTCGCGAGCACAAGTGTTACATATCAGCTTAAAACTTTTCGCGTTGCTAATAATTATGTTACTTTCGCTATCATTGCGCAAGCGTGAACAAATTTTTGTGTAAAACACTTGGCACTGTTCAACATATGTCTGTAAGTACAGAATTTGTAAATATTTTGGTGCCAATTGATACCGCATTGCTCAATAAGAACAATTACAACACGGTCACTATCCTTCAGCATTCGTCGCATGACGTCGATTTTCTATTACGGGAAATCCGCCATTTTTTCAAAAAAGACATGCGAACTCGTAAGAAAAAGCCCATGGCTCACCGGAGCACCTACCGAAATCAGCGTTTGTGCCGTCAAGTGACAATCTGTCTGCTGTAGATAGCAATGATCTGACGGATTAGCTAGTGAGGCCATTGTTCTGACAAATTTGCTATAGAACTCGTTTGATCAGAAGATGGCTTACCAATACAAGGCGCAGACGGCCATTTCAGCATGTATTCCCTTGGTCCGCACAATTTTTCTGATGCGTGTACGAGTATTCGGCGAGATTGTCCTTTTGTTATCTTTACTATAGTAGCGATTCATTTCATAGCGAACAGCATGCACCTCGAGCATATCTATCTATCTATCTATCTATCTATCTATCTATCTATCTATTTATGTATCTTGTACTGCAGCTGCTATACCACCGGCTGTGGTTCAAGGGCATCTGCCTCAGGTCACTGACAGTTTATATGTATCTAGGAATAACGAAAACAGACTTTGGTAATTGCAATTCGATAACGTTAAACAAAGCTGATATCGACAACCTTTATCCCTTCTGAGCAGCCTGTACGTTAGCAATGCCAAAGCAGTCGTACTCAGACATTACCTAGGAGCTATTATTGTTGCTCCAGCTGACCGAAACAAATCCAAGAACACCACTGCAGTTGTGCCGCCACTTCTTTCTTTTTAACAAATATCTTGCACTGTTTTTCACTACGTTTTACCGAAAGGGCGAGCGGGCATTTCATGTCGCTGACTTTGATCAAGATGACATTTTTGGTGCCACATGTGCACCCTCTTGCCGATGACGGACGCCATCGGTTGCTCAGAATTCTTCCTGTAAGGCTAGTGGACAAAAGAGCACCCTTCTGACGGATCCGACTGAAGTTGTAAGTTTTTGTTTGCCTAAATTCATATAAGGGGCGAAGCTCCTTATAGCGGCACCCGTTCGTCCCTCGTAGTCGTAGTACTAGTGTGTAACCAGTCTTACATTTTGACCTCCGAGCTAGTGCCGCTAGAATATTTCTTCTGTGCGTTGTTGGACAATAAAAAATTTGCAGCGTGCGCGTTCACTAAAAGCCGAATTCTCCGGTCTCTCATTCCCTCTTAGCAGCCATTAGCATGTAGATTGAGCACTATCTGACAAGAGAGGTTTGCTACGTTATACTCGCTGAGCGTAACCTCCTTGGTTTTAGAAAGGTTTAGCGTGCGCTGGGCCGCAGTGCCATGAATACAGTGAACTAGTATATACCATGAACTAGAGGTGGTTAAAGGTGGCAAGTAGACACGAAGCGCAAGCCGTAAGAAAGTGTGCGTGTGCCTCCTCTCGTTCAGTCCTTGGAATGTCCGCTGGATGACGGTGCTTATATATAAAGAATATATTGCTACGTGCCAGTGCATGGAGCTGAAGAAGACGAAGCAGATAGACTGGCGCGAGCTAATCTGTGTGGCTGGCGCTGCTCGCCTAACCGGCTGAAAATACATCGGTGACTACCCCTCTGAGTCAGTCTCCTTCCCGTAACATATTTGGTGGAGTTGTGCGATCCCCGCCCTCGCCACGGAACTCCGAAGCGGACGCTCGCTCGCGGCTTACAACATGGCCATCCAAGACTCGGCTACATCCTCTCCGGTCGCTCCCCCTTCTGCCCAACCTGTCAACCCAGCGCCAGCAACAACTTTCGTGACGCTTCCCGCGCTCAAAGACCCCGGCGTGTTCTCGGGCCGCGAGGGTTCCGACGTCGACCAGTGGCTACGCCTCTACGAACGCGTCAGCGCCACTTACAGGTGAGATCCCACTCTTATGCTCGCGAACGTCATCTTTTAACTCGACGGAACCCCTCGTGTTTGGTTTGATAACCACGAGCATGACATAACAAGCTGGGACAGCTTCAAGGCAAAGATGCGTGAGCTTTTTGGCAACATTTCTGGCTGTCGTGAAGCTGCGAAAAATGAGTTGTCGACTCGGGCACAATCTTCCACGGAGCCCTACATCGGTTATATTCCGGCTGTCCTTTCACTATGCCGCCAAGCTGACGAAAATATGTCTGCACCTGAAAACGTTGCTCATATCCTAAAGGGTATCGCCGACGATGCGTTCAAATTGTTGGTATTCAACATGTGTCATCTGTTGATGCGATCATTCAAGAATGCCGCCGGTTCCAACAAGCTAAAAGCAGACGCATCTCCTATCAGTTCCAGCGCCTCCCGAACACCACTGCGACGTCCTCGTATCTCGACACATATCATCCACCAAACACCTGTGACAACTTGACGCGAATCGTCAGGCGGGAGCTTGAAGCGGCTGCTCCAGCTAAGGTGGGACCAACGTCTCCCGACCCTTCTCCGCCAATTACGTTGCCTCTCATTCAAGCAGTCGTCAGGCAGGGAATCGCCAGCTTGGGAATTCACTCCATCTCACCGCCTCCCCGCACCGACCAACAGCCCCGATACACGCCTGCACGTCCCTTCCCGACCGGCTCTCCCTCAACGATACGTAATCCGTCCGCATGGTGAACACACGATGACGAGCCGATATGCTTCTCGTGTCACAGAATCGGGCACATTTCTCGCCATTGCAGAAGTCGCTGGGGTCCTCCTGCACAACCGTCCTCTCGTCCCTTCTATGCACGTCTTGCCTATCGCCTTGAGACCAGCCACGACCATTTTGCCCAGGAACCTGTTTCTGAACAACGCTACTCCCGCTCTCCATCCCCCCAACGTCACCAGTCTCGTTCTCCACAGCCCCGCCGACCATCTTCACCCGCCTTCCCACGAGGTTCCCCGACGAAAAACTAAGCGTTGCAGCCCCCGGAGGTGGCACTGCATCGCTCGGACTGACCGAAAATCCTGTTTTGACGATACCGACAAAACGGAACCTCATAGACGTACAAGTAGACGGCGTATATGTCACTGCTCTTGTCGACACCGGCGCCCAACTTTCCGTCATGACGAGGGATTTTCGCCGCAAGCTCAAGAAGGTTCTCACACCTGCGACCACTCAGTTCGTCCGTGTTGCGGATGGTGGAATAGCATCTATCCTGGGAATGTGCTCCGCTCGTGTGAGCATTGCCGATCGACACACAGCTGTTCTCTTCACCGTCCTTGATAAATGCCCCCACGACGTAATCTTAGGCCTCGACTTCCTATCCGCGCATTCTGCCCTCATAGACTGTTCGACCAGTACGCTCCGTCTACACTTGCCCGCAACAGAACCTCTTACACAACGGCCGAGTCAGTCGCCTCTGCACAACGGGACACGCGCTCCTCCCTCCACAGACACTGACCTACATAGAGCTCGTCTCAATACCACCAGTTCCCGACGGGGACTATGTTCTGACGGCTATCACCGATGTCCTCATAAGCCGTGGCATTACATTACCGCACACCATTCTGTCCGTCGCAGGAAGTTCTACGTGCCTCCCAGTTGTCAACGTTAGCTTGTCACCTCAAGTTTTGCCACAAGGGATCTCTTTGGCGTTGCTCTGCACCTTAGAAGACAATGCGGTAGATTTTTTCGCCATGGCCGCCCCTTCTGTCCCCCACGCTCAACATCAATCTGCCACTTGCTCCGACAGCGCTATTACTTCGATGATCGCTTCCAACTTAACGCCGCAGCAGACTGATGAGCTCCACCGGGTTCTGCTGTCCTACATCGACGTTTTTGACATCAGCGGCCGTCCGTTGGGGAAAGCTACCGGTATGAGCCACCGCATAAACACTGGTAATGAGCATCCAATTCATAGGCGTCCATATCGGGTGTCGGCAGCCGAGCGTTACATAATCCAAAGTGAGGTCGACAAAATGCTCGCCAAGGACATCATTGAGCCATCCTGCCGTCCTTGGGCTTCTCCTGTAGTGCTAGTCCGCAAGAAAGACGGTGCATGGCGTTTCTGCGTGGATTATGGACACCTAAACAAAATTACCAAAAAAGACGTCTACCCTCTGCCACGAATAGATGATGCGCTTGATTGCCTCTATGGGTCCCACTATTTTTCCTCCGTAGACCTTCGTTCCGGCTACTGGCAGATAGAGGTAGATAAAATGGACCATGAAAAGACGGCATTCATCACCCCCGATGGCCCATATCAGTTCAAGGTCATGCCCTTCGGCCTTTGTAACGCTCCAGCCACCTTCGAACGAATGATGGACTCCCTGCTCAGAGGATTCAAATGGTCCACCTGTTTGTGCTACTTGGACGACGTCCTCGTCTTTTCACCAACATTTGAAACTCACATAGAGCGCCTCTCAGCTAGCCTGGGAATCTTCCGTCGCGCTCGCCTGCAGCTCAACTAGTCCAAATGTCAGATTGGACGCCATCAAATCACAGTGCTTGGCCATTTAGTAGACGCCAACGGTGTACAACCAGAACCGGCAAAAATCAGCGTGGTCAAAAACTTTCCTGTACCACAATCTGCGAAGGATATACGCAGCTTTATCGGACTATGCTCCTACTTTCGACGCTTCGTGAAAAATTGTGCGCACATAGCGAGGCCACTTACGCAGCTCCTCAAGAAAGAAGTCCCGTTTTCATTGGGCTCCGAAGAGGCTTCTGCGTTCTCGACTCTCGTCGCTCTTCTCACTACCCCTCCGATTCTGGCACACTTCAACCCTGCTGCCCCTACGGAAATTCGTACAGATGCAAGTGGGCATGGCATTGGTGCAGAGCTGGCTCAGAAACAACATGGCCATGATTGCGTTATTGCATATGCCAGCCGCCTCCTATCCGCCCCTGAACGTAACTATTCGATAACAGAGCGTGAGTGCTTGGCTCTTGTATGGGCGGTGGTTAAATTTCGACCTTACCTATACGGAGGCCCATTTTCGGTAGTTACCGACCACCACGCACTCTGCTGGCTCAACTCTCTGAAAGATCCATCAGGCCGCCTTGGTCGCTGGGCTTTGCGCCTGCAAGAGTTTTCCTATTCGGTGGTCTACAAATCTGGCCACCTACACCGTGATGCCGATTGCCTCTCTCGGTACCCTGTCGACGATCCTGAGGACACTGACGAGCCCACGGAGAACTGTATCTTGTCAGTGTCCGACTTTCTTAATATTAGGGAAGAACAGAAGCGTGATCCAAAGCTGCTTGACATCATCAGCCGTATGGAATCCTCCACAAATGATGCTTCCGTCCGCTACTTTGTCATTCAAAAGGGTGTCCTATACCGTCGCAATTTCCGACCAGACGGGCCCGACCTTCTCATTGTTGTGCCTAAGCATTTGCGCCGCTGTGTTCTCACCGAACTTCACGACGCTCCCACGGCTGGACACCTTGGCTTATCCCGTACGTACGAGCGCCTCCGGCGCCGTTTTTTCTGGCCTGGCCTTGCTCGTTCGGTACGCCGATACGTTGCCACGTGTGACCTATGCCAACGTCGTAAAACACCGTCGCTGCTACACGCTGGCCATCTTCAACCAATTGACATACCCGCGGAACCATTTTACCGTGTTGGGTTAGACCTGCTTGGTCCTTTTCCAACATCAACATTGGGAAACAATGGATAGCCGTTATTACAGATTACGCTACACGCTACGCTATTACGCGAGCTCTACCGACCAGCTGTGCAACCGACGTCGCTGACTTCTTGTTACGGGACGTTATATTGATTGACGGTGCTCCGAGACAGCTTCTCACAGACCGTGGCCGTACATTTCTATCCCAAGTCATCGCCGACATTCTGCGTTCTTGTTCCACGAGACACACATTGACAACCGCTTACCACCCTCAAACAAACGGCCTCACGGAACGATTTAACCGCACTTTAACAATTATGCTCGGTATGTACGTGTCGCCCGACCATCGAGACTGAGACCTTGCCTTACTCTACGCAACTTTCGCGTATAATTCATCCCGTCACGACACGGCGGGCTTTTCGCCGTTCTACTTATTGTACAGAAGAGAGCCGACTTTAACACTAGACACAGTCATCTCAGCTCACACCTCGTCCACCACCGAGTATGCCCGCGACGCGATTGCACGAGCCGATCATGCCCGTCAGCTCGCTCGCGCTCGGCTGATGGCGTCGCAAACTAACCAATACCGTCGGTACGATGCGGAACATAGAGACGTACATTTCGCTCCCGGTACCCTCGTTTTACTCTGGTCCCCTCATCGTCGGCTGGGCCTATCCGAAAAACTTCTGTCTCATTACACGGGACCCTACCGTATATTGCGTCAAGTAACACCTGTCACCTACGAGATCAGCCCCATCTGTCCATCATCATCTACTATGCGGCCCAGCGATATCGTACACGTCTCGCGGATCAAGCCTTAATAATGCGTCAGATAACGACCTTTAAAGCACCGGGATGGTGCCTCCACCGCCGGGGGTCATGCTACGTGCCAGTGCATGGAGCTGAAGAAGACGAAGGAGATAGACTGGCGCGAGCTAGTCTGTGTGGCTGGCGCTGCTCGCCTAACCGGCTGAAAATACATCAGTGACTACCCCTTTGAGTCAGTCTCCTTCCCGTAACAATAAGATGAAAAGATGCGAGATGGTAGTACTTGGAGTGTTGAATAGGTGAACGAACGGACACACAGACAGATGCATGGACAGACGCACGGATAACTGCACGGACGGGTGGACGCATGGACGGACGCAGGAGCGGATGCATGGACGAACGCAGAGACGGACGCACAGATGGACGTGTGCACGCACGAACAGGCGCACGCACGGACGGGCGGATGAACGCACGGGTGGCCACACAGACGCACGCATGGACGGACGGATGCTTCGCCCCACTCTCCATCATTCACTCCGTGGATATGCTGCCATTTTTTACAGAATTCATTCTCTACAGTTAAACACAACAATTCCATATCTATTCGTTCAAACGCAGATATCTATAGGAATCATTCGGCCATGCTGAGATTGAGGTAAGACGAGAAAATTTTTTTACGTACACTGGCGTGGAGGCCAGTTCCAACTGGGCCAACGTGAGCCACCGCCGTAGGATAACGCAGATGAAGCAGAACTATCTTGCGCCTTCACATGGACAATAGAAGCGCATACAGCCAGAATAATCAGAGCGATTGTCATATTTAGGGTCATGTTGAAGGAGCCAATTGACCTAAAATCGCCAGTACCCTGAACCAAACTTTTATACATGTTTGAGACAATACATATAAATTTGTATCTATATTTCTCTGGTTATAGGCAATAAAAAAGATTGATAGCAGTTATTTGTTTAAGTTAGAAAATTTTTAATAAGGAGTCTTAGTGGAGAGGATAAGATATTGAAGCACGCTATTATATTGCCTATACATCCAAATCTGCGCCGGCCAGGTTCATTGCAACGAAAATGATCGATTTGATGCATGTAATTCTAGATCTCCCCTTTTCATTGTAAAATTTGCCAGCGTAAGATAAAAATACTTTTCTTGATGAATAGTGCATTGTTCAATGCTATTGAGGACGAAGCTGCGTAATGTTGAGTGGTCATGTCGCTGTACCTGTTCTACAATATGTCATTCTTCAAACCCGTCATAAAAATGCATTTTTTGCAGCCCTTGAGCGAAATAGTGGTCAAGGATATTGGAGCTAGCATACTGCTTCAAAAGAAAAAAAACTTGACTGCACCTTGGAGGTGCAGTAATCTAAGTTACAGTAATTTCGTATGCACCATTTAGCTCACCCATTAAAAACAAAATATTAAAGAAAAGCGCATTGCCACCAGATTAGACCAAAGGCCAGGTAATATATCCAACCTGTTTTGACACACGATATCATAGGACAAGTGTGATGCATCAGTAATGTGGGTTTTTCTTGACATTGTAGTCCCCCCTCCCCTGATACAGTGCCTTTGAACTAAGCTTTGTTATCATTCAACAAAAAAATAAAAACTCATACATGCTTTTGCAAGCAACATTTGATGATGATTTGAGCCTCTGGATATCTACAGCAGGGGACTTATAACTACACAAGCAGTGCCACCACGCATATGCTATCAAGATGCTTTCCTTAGCTCCAGCCATATAGGAAACTTGACAAGTAGAAAGAAAAGAAGTATTCCAGTGCGGTGGGAGTAGTGGAAAAATGAAGAGGCAATAGAGCTGAGGAGAAAGAGCAACAATTTATATAAAAACCACAGAGAAGCCAGACTGAGCTATAGTTCCTTTTCACTAACTACTCTACGCCGGGTAACTTGGAACAGCAAGCAATTTTACTTAGTTAATGTCGATGTAAAACATGGAGTAGCGTACCTACAGTCTCGACCAGTTCAGATTGGTATGAAGACTTAAGGGGTCGCCCCCTCTTAGTTCGAAAATGAAGAACCATGGCCCCGCTTGACGTGGTGCCAGTGCATACCACGCCTGTACATTCAATCTAATGGGTACATGGTAATACCTAATATATAAGGTATATAACATATCTCTAACATCCGATGAGGCTTGTAGTACCAAACAATGCTTCCAAGCTCGGAAATCCACCGTGGGTAGTATATAACCTACAATAAATCTTTGAAGTTGCGCACGCCTCTAAAAAATAATTGATTTTGTGATAATGACATTGAAACTCACCTTTTTATTTCTATATGTCACTTCGAACCCACTCTAATAGTCACTGTCAACTGCCCTGCCAGAAGTATAATGTTTTAGCTGGTAGGCATTGCAAAAACGGGAAGCAAAAAGTCACATTGAGAGAATCATATCGCGAATCGCAAGCATACATCCAGCGTTGCCGCTGCACGTAAAGAAACACAAAAGGCACACATTTTCTCATTGGTCTTTTCAATGTACTTTTTCTATGTACTTCATTTATTTCATCTAGAAAATGAAATAATGCCTTTCAGGAAACAGCCACCATTATTGCCTCTCAGGCTTTACGAAGGATCGGAGGTTAGACAATATGTCTTTAAAGCACCCATAACTGAGCACACAGTTGCCACGCCGGTTTCGAAAGTAACCTTCTTTCTTACTGGAACAGCCGCTCTGGCAGTCCAAGGTGCATGCGTCAGGCCAGCCTCTGTACAGGTAACGACATCTCCATTCGCTGCAGCTACCACTGACACAAGTCTTGCATTCTTCGTGCCGTTTCTAAAATTCTGTATGGAAAATATAAGAAACATCTGGATGCGGAGTGACTTTATTTCCTGTCATTCTCTATTAACGTTAAGGAAAGCCACACTTAGGCACTTCTCAGTGTGATCACTCCCAAGTTTTGCTCTGAAACTTCGAAGGTTCATTGTGAAACTTTCTTCTTGTATGTGCGCATTTTCCGAACCTTTTTTCCTGTGAATTTTCGCTACGTTATTTCTGTCTTGCGTTGTGCACGATAGTGACTCTATGACTGTTTTATTTTTTTGCAAATTGTAAGATTGGAAGGTCTCATACCTCTGTTATTGTTGCCGCATTGAAAAAAGTGATCGATCTTCAATGTCATCATTTATTTTACTTACGGAGAATGCATGCTTTTTGAGAGCAGACCAATATTGAGGAAAGCAATAGTATTTTTCTTTTAAATTTAGCAGTTCGAGAAGTATGATGTACCTCTTGGCTGCAGATGTTCAATATATTTATTTATTTATTCATTTATTTATTTATTCAAAATACCTTACAGGCCCAACAGGGCATTGTGTAAGGGGAGCATAAAGGGAATACATACATAAATTGGTACACTTTACATACAAACAATAACACGAACTAAATGTCAATTATTATACAAATCCTAACAGGAACAAGAATGAGAAAATAATAATAATAATTTTAATAGGAATACAACGGCAATGAACATCAGATGAGTGTACGCGTGAGATAATGATTTAAAACAAGCTAAAACAAAGAAGCACACATGCAAAAAGACTTTCCATTATTCAAAATAAAACATCACTGAATAAAACACAACAGAACTGAATGGCATATTAGTATTCAAACCATCAAACAAAATAAGTTTAAAGTAAGAGAAAAAAAAGCGAGATACCAGTAGTGGATAAACGCGTGGGTACCGATTTCAATATGAATAAAACGTGCAGTTAATCTTGTAAATGGTTGAGTAAAAGGTGCCGGAATTTTTCCCGATGGCGTTATGCAACGATTTCATTTGGAAGGCTGTTCCACATGCGGATGACACGGGGGAGTGCAGATGAGTTAAAAATGTGTGTTTTGCCGTATATGCGTGTCAATGAAAGATGATTATTTAGTCTCTTTGATATGAATGCAGATGTTTGCAATATCAATGATAATGGCCTTGTTTCATGTATGTATTTATGGAATAATGAAAGGAGGTTTAGATCACGTCGGCTGCTCAAAAGGGAAAGTGATAGGTTTTTTTTTTTAATTTGTGGTATGCTTGCGCTACGGTCGTAGTTTTGTGATATATATATATATATATATATATATAGAGAGAGAGAGAGAGAGATTGCTAAAAAAACAGCGCTGCACGGAGAAGCGCAGGGTCTTAGGTGTGAACACGACAGCTGTTATGCCACTTGCAGCTCCACGTATTGCCGCATTTGAGTGAATAGGCAAGTGAAATGCCGGATGCAAGCCTCAACGCATAAAACCAAGGTACAAAGCAACCGAAAGAAGGTGGCACTGTAATGCTGAATATTCACAGGGCCTATTATTGTGAGTTGAAAGAAAGTGTGAATACCAAAGCGCTATACGCAGCGTTAATAGAAAATAGGCGTATTTCTGCCTGTTTATATCAAGTACGATGTAATTTACCGACTCCTCAATTCACCTTAGTGAATACACTGAACGCTAATGCGAAAATAGCTGGCTTCTTTGAAGTTACGTTATCACTGTCTGCATCTGCGCAGTCGAGAAATGCAAGCATTTATCAATTTATTTTCGCACATACTCGTAAAAAATACGCTATAGCACGTGTATGCAAGTGTGATTTTTGTGACACTAATCTTTCATGATAGCATACAGCCCCGCTGCAGTGGATAGTGGCTAAGGTACTCGGCTGGTGACCCGCAGCTGGTGGGATTGAATCCCGGCTGCAGCGGCTGCATTTTCGATGAAAACGAAAATGCTGTAGGCCCACGTGCTCAAATTTCGATGCTCGTTAAGGAACCCCAGGTGGTCGATGTTTCCGGATTCCTCCACCACAGTGTCCCTTCTAATGATATTGTGGATTTGGGACGTTAAACCCCTCTTATCAATCAAATCATTATAGCAGACTCCAGAAGCAGTATATTTTAGAGTGACTTCCCTCTTCTCACCTGTGCAGCAGTTGGGCAACTAATATTGTCAACAATGTTGTGAGCAAACGACTCCGAAGAGTGCTGGTGTTTGGCTACACATAGTTACAAAATGGGAACCAATCACAGTCAGAATACGATAAAAATTTTTACAACGGCGCGATTGTCATTAGGTTGAGTGGGGACCCAACTTCCTGTTCCCGAACGAGCGGCAGTCGTTCTGCCTCTTTGTAGTAGTTGTTTTTTTGCGTCTTTGTGAGTCTGTAATTGTGAGTTTATTACGTTTATTAATTATACATATAGAAATAGTAATGATACAGAAAGTAATATGCACTGATCTATGATGGCCAAAACCACGAAAGTTAGCGGGAACTTCTAGAACTGGTGGTTAACGTATATAGTTCTATCTCATATTGTTCATTAACATGAAGCTGGGAAGTGCATGCGACCACGACAAAAACAAGATAATCGTAATGCTTCCCGTCATCTTGAAAGCAGCTATTCACTCTCTATATTTCAGTTTCATAAGCTGCGACTTTTATATGTGGGCGACACGGTGTGAAAGAAACCTTACATAAGTTATTTTTTCTTCAAAGAAATAACTAGTTGGATAGTAAATAGACAATGTTTATTTCACTTACAAGCTTATAATAAAAAGTCTACGTGTTTTTTTTTTCTTTTGTTGAAGATGAAAGTCACAACCGCCCTATTTTGTAGTTTTTTGCACTCGCCTCAATATGAAGAGGTTCCGTGGAGTGTAGCATATGCTTTGAAGTGACATCGAAGAGTGTACAGTGTACATCGAACAGTGTACAGGCTCTTGCACTAAGGACAAGCTTGTAGACCATACAGTGTACAATGTATTGGCATGACATAAAAATACTGAACCTTGAGAATGTTGAAGACGGAGTCTTTCCCGTCGCGGGGATTCCTAAGTAAAATATACGTGGACGTTGACCCTAGCTGCCCTGACTGCAACGAAACCTTCTTCTCTGTGGCTCACATGCTCTGGCAACGTCCCGCGCTGCCTAACAACCTTCTCTCAAGCGAAGACGAAAGAGAGGAGGCCATCACAAGTACGGAACTCAGCAGGCATATCTAGGCAGTCCAGCGGGCTCAGGAACGGGCGGAGCGTCACGACATTCTGTCCTCTCCGTGGGCACGGCCAGCGGTTACAACGACACCTCGTCAGAGGGTCCTGCAGTGACTTCTCCGGTTCTATTACCGTCTGTTGGTCCTTTTGTCCGTTTGTCCACCCGTTACAACGGCACCTTGTAAGAGGGTCCTGCAGTGACTTCTCCGGTTCTATTACCGTCTGTCGGTCCTCTTGTCCGTTCGTCCACCCTTACCGCAAACCGGTTGCTCTAAACAGAACCAACGGATACCCCGAACGGCCGACCCCATCCGCAGCGCCCACCAATGTTGCTCAAGCATCAGCGTTCACACTTGTGCGATTGTCAATTAAAAAGCAATTATTGCACATATCTGAGGCACCATAACAACACGTATAAATTCTGTGTGTGCATCTTGTAGCAGAAAATGCATACATAAGCAATTCTAAGGACCGTAGCGTTTATCACGCTGCGCTGACCACACAACGCGTGCACGAAAAAGCGAGTGTTTTCAACGCTTTTTTTTTTTCATAGCACAAATGACACCGAATATATTGTGTTATCTGATTATTGTACCCACACTAATATGGCGCGTTTCCGTAAAGCTCCATCGATTGTTGCTTTCAAAAGCCCTTGCGGAAGCTTGCGGTAAACAATTGTTAACATAAAGAACATATGCATTGACAGGTTCAGCTGTTACCCAAATGAAAAATGTCGCTAGGGTGACAGGCTACGCTAATGTTGAAAGTACACTAAATAACATGAACTCACTCATTTTCGTTCTTTACGCCATGTAAAGGTTGCGAACTATGTCCACTAACACTTTCTCAGTAAGCTGACAGATGCTGCTAAGTATTGTTGCATGTACATCCATTATTGTGGGTACGTTGACAGGTATTGCAAGGAAAACTGATTGTAAAGCTTCTACTAAGTACACTAATAATTAAGTAATAAAATGCGAAACAAAAGAACTGTTTGATCGCTAAAAACACAAGGGTGTTATATACAACCAGGATGGTAACCAACACTTATTAGCTGCCAACAATATAAGGTACCAAGTGTAAGTTTAGCTCTCTCATGCACCAACCGCGGCAGCGATGCTTCATTTTGCTGTTCAGAACAAATAGATAATTTTTGGCATACCTTTTGCTTACTTATCAATACACGACAATATCTGAGACGACAATAGCACTATATCTTGCAAAAAAAGTGTACTTTATTAAGTAGTGTATTGGGGTCTTGGGCTTAATGAGTGAAGGTGGGTTGCCAAAGTAACATTTATCAGGGTTAAAAAGGAAGCCTAACAGTCGTGTTTGTTTTGTTTTTTATGGACGAAGCTTTTTATGGCGTGGCTTGCGCGTCCCTTATAGCAGTGCGTAAGATCCGGTGGCATATACTCGAAAGAGCTTTCCTTAGAATGTCCGCTGGATGGCGCACTTGTATATGTGCTGAATACATGATGAAAATATGTGAGATGGCTGCACTTGGGTTGTTCACTAAATAGGCGGACGGACGTACTGACAGATGGATAGACAGACGGAGAGCGGACGCGCGAACAGACGCATGTACGGACAGATGGACGAATGAACAGACAGAAGGATGAACGGACGCACCGATGGTCACACGGATGGGCGGACATGGTGGACATATGGACGGTTGCACGGATGGACGCATAGACGGACGGAAGCAAGAATGAATAGACGGACGGACTGGCGAACGCTTCGCCCTACCAATCATCATTCACTCCGTGGACATGCTGTGATTTTTTTCTTCGTGCTTCTAGGTGTTTTAGTTCTAATACCCACGTTGCCAGTTTTCCCAGAGGGATGGAGGAAGCTTATCACTTTTTCACTTTGTTATTGTAGAAGACCTCCCATGTTAGCCAAGCATAGAATTCACGTTGATATTAGCAACGCCTCTTTACAGATTGCGTTTCTTCGACGGGTAGCTATTAGGCTTACAATACACAGCCTTATACTTTTGGTCACCCTTTTTTCTTATATAGTAAATTGCCGAGGCGATTTGCTTACAGTCTCCAAAAGTACTTATATTGTCTTCAGTTCCATCTAAGGTGTCGTTTCCTATCAAATTATTCCCTTTAAGGAGAACAATATCTTGGTATTATAGCCCACATATGCGTGTGCCGAGAGCTTAACGAGACGCGGACAACCTTTTATTGACCATACACTTCAGAGTAGGAGGGGAGGAGGGGTGATAACCCTTTAATAAACCAGCAGCTATAAACGTTGCTTTTCACTTATCACTATAGGTGCTGTTCTCTGAATAAGGAGTCGCTACGTTTCACTTCGAGATATCTTGGGGAGCGATTTCCGTTTGAAAATACGTTGATTGCGAGCTTTTATATTGCCTAAATAATGCAAATAACGCTCACTTCACATCAATGTTTATTTGGCCTTCATTAGAACTCATTGGTCTAAGTACCGAAAAAAAAACTCCGCTTTGTCTGTAATTGCAAATTTATTTTACTTCATACTTAATTCGAGTCCCCTACTCGGCACCATAGGGCACCGGCCTGACGAAACCACCTCTACGACATCGCCGCTTCGGGACGCATCGTCCACGACTGTTTCTGTACAGGCCGTTCATACAAAAACATCCACTTTGGCAATCACGTGTGCAGCCAGGACGAGGCCGGCCAATTTGCGAGCACCTTTTCTCGCCACAGCTGCTGCTGACACACTGCTTGTACACTTCACCCCTTCCACATTCTGGAAGCGTTAAAGTTGGTGTTAGAAAAGATACTTTTGAAATAAAGTGTTGCATAGTATATTGGTCATTGATTCAACGTTTCCTTTAAGCTTCATTTACCGTGTGCCTTAATATATCCGCCAACTAAAACCTAAGCATGTAGTTTTCTCCTGTGCTAAAACTACGTCGTACACTTGCGGTCAAGTTAACACCAAAAATACAGTTTAGGGTGTGTCATAGCAAACAGTTCCCACCCACATAAGACCCAAATGCTACTTATTTGCGACACTAGTAAAATTAAATGTTTAGCCAATCATCTTTTATAGTTACCCATATATGGTCACTGGTCAGTCACACGTATTTTCGCAGTACAGACATAGTATGCAATAAGTTATCACAAATATATGTTTACACCACATTCTATGTTCTTATCTATCACCGTGTGAACTACACAACGAAGAAAAGTTCATATGCATCTGACCTTGCTTCGGCAGGTCATGACGGCACCAGCTTGCCACGTGCTGTTTTATCTCGAGAACAGGCTCATTTGATGACACAGAAGAATTCACACTGTTTCTCTATATTCTATATGCTTTTTTGCTCTACTTTGTGCGCGTTTCTCCTCTCTTAATGTTATCCATCTTTGTTTTTGTCGTTGTACTATTCATAGCAGAATTAAGCGCATTCTTTCAAAGAAATAGGACCTTCTCAAGGTTTTCTGTACAACTTTTTTGTTTTGTTATGTTAATCCCTATAAAAGAAAGGAAACTTCTCATGTAAAATCCATGAAGGCAAATAGCGCGACAGAATTCTTGACTAGGAATGTGTCAAATGAGGAGGGATTTCAAAGCATTGTTATGTTTTTTTAGCGTAGAATGTCTCTTTGAGCAATAAAAAGCAAATGGCTAAATGAAGTGAGCTCAAGACAAAATTTTTGGGCCTTAGTTTTGACTCAACTTTGCCTTGACTTTACTTGTTCACTGCTTCAATTTACGTGCCAACAAGCCCCAACAACTGGCATTCGTAAGCTTTAGTAGCTAATTGAAAATGACAGCGTGTTCACGACATATATTGCACACTGAAAATAACAAAACAAATACCAAGCTAGCAGCCAGCGAATTCACGTCAACACAGATGTTGCTTGCTTATATGGTGATATGACTGGAAGAAAACAGCGAATTCCATTCATCCGGTTTTAATGCGCCTCTTTCTACAAATCATACTTTGCATAGAAGAATAACCTACCGATCACATTTTAACAAAAGACGCACTGTAGAGGTTGATGAGTCACTGCAGCGGCCTTACCTCGTGAGTCTGTATATATGAAATTTCTGCCTTTACCTTTCATTATCAGTGCCCTGAGAATGAGAGCCTTTGACATAGTGGCGTCAGCTATGTATAGCTTACGATGTCACTGCTAGATATTCACCTTACAGTTTCAATATCCTGGTGATCTGCAGTAGCTCCGAATTTTTTTTGTCATAGAAGACCACCTTTACACATAACTTTTGATCATAACAACGCCAAGAGGGAAGCTTCATGTACTGGGAGATTCCGTACTATATACAAAGAGAGCACCACGTAACTTACTGGGCCATGTAGGCCGCCCGGGCCAATTCTGGTGCGGTAAGGGAGGTCGATGCCATCTATTTTCCTCACGGAGGGCCAAGGTCTCCGAGGCCGGCTCTCGTGCTGTTACCGGCAAGAGAACACTGCACATTACTACAATCACAGCGAAGCTCACAATAGTCATCTTCGCCATCACGTGTCGAATAGGTCAACAAAACTCCCCATCACTTTTTATATCGCAAGCGTAGACGTTGAGACAATAAATAGCGCAGCTACCTGCTGCATTGTCTTCAAGGCACTCCAAATAAAGCGACACGAGTCAGTTATCCATGTTTTACTTGTAAGTTTTTCTGGAACCTTGTAACTTCGACCTCCTTTCGTCTCTGAAGGTCACTGACTCTATGTTTTCTGTTTGAGATGCCTATTTCTAAACTGTTGTGGCCTGCTGTTTTCACATAGGTAATAGTATTTATCAAAATCAAACTGCTGTGGGTTAATCACATAGAATATTTAGAACCTGCTAGTTATTCATACTCACGGCTTAGAAAACAAGTACCCGACGCTGTTCAACCTAACACTCATTGGACTAGTTGGCTAGCAACCAAGCAGTGTACAACTTTCCATTTATGCTGATGACATCTGTGTGTGGACATCAGATGTGACTCGACTTAAACTTCGCGCTCGACTTCAGAAGGCAGCATCAGTGACATCGCACCACCTACGCAAACAAGGCCTTGAAATCGCAAGTGGAAAGTGTGCAATCGTGGCTTTATCCAGAAAGCCAATTTCCGCTTACGGCATATCAATTGACGCGCAGTTGGTGTCATGCAGCCGGTGTCACAGGTTCTTGGGAGTCATAATCGACCGAAACCTGTCTTGGACCCCACACGTAAACTACGTGAAAAAGCGGCTGACCACCATATGTCACTCGTTCATGTTTCTTGCCGGAAAAAGTTGGAGAGTGTCTGTCGAGTCTATGTTACAGCTGTACAAAGTATTATTTGTAGGACTCCTGTGGTACAGCCTACATGTTATATCTAACACGTGCAAAACAAACTTGCGCACAATTCAAAATATTCAAGCCCAGGCGCTTAGTATATGCCTTGGTTTACCCCGCTGCGCATCGACAGATGAAACAATCACCATTGCACAGGACTACTCGATCATGACGCACATCACCATTGAAATGATGCGTACGTACCTCGGGCATCATGCAGAGAATCCTTCCCACTACTTGGCAACCCTCGCTACTGAGAGGCCCCGCATGAAATTTAGTACAATTGTCTGTGCACATCGTGCGTCGTTTACGTCAGGTTTTACGCCTGCTGGGAAGCTGGTGTGTCCTCCGTAGTGCCTGACACTTCCACAAGTACGTCTTTCAATTCCAGGAATACATAAAAAACGAAATTTGCCTTCGTCAGCCCTAAAATAAATGAGCTTGCTCCTCCTGCACGAAATGTACAATAACCACGTGCACATATACACCGATGGTTCAACAACACCGTCTGGTTCTGGTGGTGCAGCGGTAGTTCCAGCTAGAGGAATCACTCTGCGAATCAAGCTGTGACACACCACTACGTCTACGGCGGCAGAACTTGCGGCTTTGCGTGGCGCCCTAGAGTACCTCAAATCTCAGAGGCCGAGCAAATGGGCTGCCTTTCCGACTCGAAACCGTCTTACAGAGCATGCAGCCAGTCCTTCGACGAGGTTACCATGAACATTTAACTTACGAGGTTGTCAAGATTCTTCACCACGTCACAGAAACAGGCCACGAGGTCAATTTTCAGTGGCTACCTGGCCATTGTGGGATCAGTGGCAATGATTCCGCAGACAACACGGCTTGCACATCGCACCAATAAGAGTACAAAATTCCGTTTCCTTTGTCAAGGACAGACGCTGCAAAGCAACTTCGTCACCTGGCACGTAGTCCGTGTCTGCTGGAGTGGAACATTCCAAGCACAAGGCATACGAGACTCTACCAAATATACCCTCGACTGGAACCTCGACCTTCATCCGGACATCGTCGACGTGAAGCTTCGCTTCTTTGTCGCCTTTGGTTGGTGGTTGACTTCACAAAAGCATATACAACCCTCATCGGATTGACCGACAATGCGGAATGCGACATCTGCTGCACCGAAGAAGACATCGACCATCTGTTATGCCGTTGCCCTCGATTTGCCTCTGAAAGATGGAAGCTTTCAGACGCATTGCGACAATTGGACGATCAGCCACTCTCTATGCAGATGCTACTGGAACACCGTCCTCGCCTTTCGTCGGCTCAAGAAGCAGTCTAAGCCATCTTGCACTTTTTGAGAACTACAGGACTATGTGAACACCTTTAACTTTTGTGTAGAGACACCACTGCATACGCGTCAGCCCATCCTTTTTGACAATCCTTTTTTTTCTCTCTCTCCCTCTTTTTTCTTTATGCCCCCCTTCCCATTCCCCCAGCGTAGGGTAGCTAACCAGGCATGTGCCTGGTTAACCTCCCTGCCTTCTCTCTTGTTATTGTCCTCCTCTTGTTGTAGAAATCAAGTAGCATACTTTTTGACACCTCTGCAATGTACACACGCAAATAATATGCTGACGTTAGCTCACGTCACCATCCTAATTTTTACGTGTCAACTTATCGGCTAGTTGGTTAAACATCTGTTGGTTAAGTGGTATAAAGTCTGTTGTGTCTCTGCTTTTAGGGCCGCGTATATCGCGCTCTTTCCCTAAGACACTTAGTTTTATAACGCCATTCTCGTGGTGGTTGCTATTAAGGTCTCCTTCTTTTCGGAGAGACCAAGAGAGAGAGAGAGAGATAAAGATGCAAGGAAAGGCAGGGAGGTTAACCAGACGCACATCCGGTTTGCTATTCTGCACTGGGGAAGGGATAAAGGGGAGAAAAGAGGTTGCAGAAAGATGAGAAAGTACACACAATCACGAGCACACTCGGGAAGCACACACAGTCTATAGGCGATCGCTATGGTTTGTTGACTTTAAATAAAGTAGCAGTGCTTTAGTTGCTTTCTGCGCAACTGAGGCAGATGCCCAAGGTCCTAGTATCTTCTGCACACAAAATGGTCCGGGGTCAAGTTGATTCAAAAGCATCCGGAGCTGGCATCGCTGTGTGTCGTAGCAAGCGCAGCTGCACAGGACGTGTTCGATGGTCTCTTCAGCTCCGCAGTAGTCGCATGTAGGAGTGTCTGCCATACCAATGCGAAAGGAGTACACCTTTGTAAATGCAACACCCAACCAAAGGCGGCATAACAGTGTCGCATCGGAGCGGGAAAGTTGTGATGGCAGCTTTAGCTTGAGCGAAGGATCCAGTTCATAAAATTGACACCTTTGGAAGCTGGTAGACGATCAGAACGTGCGTGTGAGATCTCGAGCCAGCAGGTAAAGTTGTCTTGCTGCATCATTCCTTGATAGAGGAATCGGGACTACACGGGTTTCTTCATGGGCTGAGCGGGCAGCATCATCGGCTGATTGATTTCCGGTAATACCGATATGTCCAGGCAGCCATTGATATATAATATCATGCCCTCGTGCTAGAGCTTCATGATGGCAATGTCTTATTTCTTGTACCAATTGGTCATGACTCCTCCTACGCATGGCAGACTGCAAACTCTGAAGCGCTGCCTTCGAATCGCAGAATATGACCCATTTTCCTGTACGTTCTTGAACGAGATATTGTAAAGCAGCCCTTATAGCAGCAAGCTCTGATGCCGTAGATGTAGTCATATGCGACAACTTAAACTTGATTGTCATTGCTGCAGCCGGAATTACAGCGGCACCTGATGAGCTGCTGGACGAGACGGACCCATCAGTGTATATCTGCGTTCGGTCTAAGTACAACTCATGTAATAATAGCAGTGTTGCTTGCTTCAATGCTACTCTGGAGTGATTGCTTTTCTTTTTGATTCCTGGAATTTCTAGGCGTACTTGCGGCTGGTCGAGGCACCACAAAGGACATGCCATTCTCGCAGCTGGCGTATATCCTGATGGAATGCTGTTTAGGTGCTTGGCTATGACGTCTGAAAACGTAGCACGTGGTCTTCCGGAAGGTAGAAGGGCCACGTGGTGGTCGGAGACACGGCTAGCATGTCGAATGTGCGCTCCGAGGCAATCCACAACTCAATATGTCCTGACCGGATGGTCTTTGGCAAGCATGATTGTGGCATACGTAGAAGCCCATCGGGGCAGTCCTAGGCAGATACGCAGTGCCTGACACTGCAAACTCTGCAATGAATGAGTATTGGATTTGCAAGTGTTAGTCAGTACCGGCCAGCTGTAGCGCAATAGACCCAGAAATGGGGCCCTGTACAGCTGTAACATGGAGGCCCCAGAAGTTCCCCATGCTTTCCCGCACATCAATTTCATTATATGCACAATAGATAGCAGTCTCTTCTTCAAGTACGCACAATGTGGGCTCCACGAAAGACTTCTGTCAATTATTATGCTCAGAAAACGATGCGTCCGTGGAAATTTGACACTCTGCCCATTGATGTAAACAGGGTATGGCGTCATTGGTTTGCGTGTAAACGCCATGAACGCGCACTTCACAGTTGATATAGTTAGGCCTTGTTTCTGAAGGTAGGCTGTTGTGAGGGCAGCAACCCTCACAACAGCCTACTTTCAGAATTAGTGCACGCACCTGAGGGCGAGTAACTGCAGCACTCCAGAGGCAAATGTCATCGGCGTATATGGATAGGCACACCGACTTTGGCAGAACCTTCACCAGACCAATGAGGGCAACATTGAACAATGTGGGGCTTGAAACACCTCCCTGAGGTACTCCGCAGTAGGTGTAATGTTCAGCAGTTGTAACCTCATATGTTTGCACAAAGAAACCCCTGCCAGTTGTATAATCTATTATCCATTGAAACATTCGGCCACCAATGCCCATTGCTGCGAGAGAAGTGGGAATGGCATCGTGAGCTACATTATCATATGCACCCTCCACGTCAAGAAAGAGTGCCACTAATACGCGCTTGCGACTTTTTTCTTGTTGCACAAATGTCGATAAGTCAAGGACACAGTCGATGGAGAAGCGGCCCCGACGAAAGCCTGCCATGCAAGAAGGGTATTTGGTGTATCGTTCCAAGTACCACTCGAGACGAAATAGAACCATTCTTTCCATCACTTTTCCGAGGCAGCTTGCGAGGGCAATAGGGCGATACGCTGTCAAGTCCAATGGTGATTTTCCCGATTCGAAAAGTGGTATTAATCGACTTATTTTCTATTCTCGGGCAACACTGCCACTGAGCCAGGAGTTGTTGAAGCATGTTAAAAGTTTTTTTCTGGCTTTTTGTCCAAGGTGTCCCAACGCACTATAAGTAATACCATCAGGACCTGGGGATGACATGCGCTCAGAAGCGACTAACGCACCTTCCAGTTCTTCCATGGTGAATGGAATGTCCATTTCTGGTAATCGCGGCTAAGGAACGATCACGGCGTCGATTCTCTCGTTCATAATATTCCCGGCAACTCTCGTGCAAAATTCTTCAGCCACCTCGAGTTCTGTTTTTCCATGATGGAGTGCCAAAGCTCATATATCAATTCGCAACTTTAGCTCCTTCAAAGCTTTAAAAGGGTGCCGGTCTTCGCTCCTCTCTGCAACAACGGCACCCTTTTAAAGCTTTGAAGGAGCTAAAGTTGCGAAATCCTATATGGGGCATGTCATGGGGGCCCGTGGAGGGACGGGGGGGGGGGGCTTCGAAACAAACGTAATTGTCTGTGCGACGTTAGCATGCACCTACATTACTGCACATACACATACGTTAGCATGCACATACATACTGGTCATTCGAACGCTAAAATGGAAGACCACATTAATTAGTCCTACGAATTTGTGTGTGTTTTAGGAATGAGTGTGGCCAGTCAAAAAGCTATCCCCATCATTAACGAGTATGTGACACACAAACGGCAACACCTGCTGCTCACACTTGGCCACTAAAAAATAAAAAAGGGCAACAGTTATCAAATTACTCGGAAACGTTATTTCCTTTCATCTTTAAAGGTACTGGTTACTCAGATGGATCTTTTAAATAAATCAGAAACAATACCCAAACGCATGGGTTAAATTTTGGTGCGTTTAAAAATCAGGGAATAGACACAACAGTCGCTTCACTTAAGTTACTAATCGTCATGAAGGAAAAACATGCCTTTCAGTTGCGTGGACAGACGTCAGACTTCCACCATTTTCTTCTTTTTGCGTGCCCTTCATTATTGTACTGTTCAAACAGAATGCCCCACACCAGTGGTATAGTGGCTAAGGTACTCGGCTGCTGACCCGCACCACGGGATTGAATCCCGGCTGAGGCGGCTGCGTTTCCCATGGAGGCGGAAATGTTGTAGGCCCATGTGCTCAAATTTGGGTGCACGTTAAAAAACCCTAGGTGGTCGAAATTTCCGGAGCCCTCAACTACGGCGTCTCTCATTATCATATGGTGGTTTTGGGACGTTAAGCCCCACAAATCAATCAATCAATCATCAATGTTAAACAGACTGCCAGCAACCGCTTCCTTCATGCGACATCATTAAATGTCTACCGCACAGTGCATAAACTATGAGCTTACGATAAAAAAATGGCCCCGTATCTGCATGTTTCGCTGCGAATGTTGTCGAAAGACGATAATCTTGCTTCTGGAGAGAGTGAAGAAAACGTTTATTTGATGTATTTTTATATGTTGTTGTATTTGAATTCTAGAGGCGCTGCGTTAGAGAGTCTCAATCCGTCTAGCGAAAGCAAACGAGCGTATCGAGGTACGTTAAACAAGACCGCTATCTGGCAGTTATCTTCGAAAACGAATGAAGGCGCGCGCGCCTGCTTCCGAGACGATAAGGTGTAGAACGCAAAGCAAGGGGTCGAAGCCACCACCGTGTCCTCTTGCCAAAGCGTTGAAAACACTTGTATTTTTGAGCAAGTGTCTTGAGTGAATTGAAAATCGCACAACTATGAACGCTAAAACTTGAGCAATAAGGGGGGGGGGGGGGGGGGCACTACCGATGGGGTTGGCCGTTCGAGGTATCGATCAGGGCCGTTTAGCGTATTATAACGGCGGACATGCACCCAAATGTACAAACACATCAAATTTTTGCGTCGAAGTACACGTAAAAAGACTATCGTCTTGAAAATACTTCACCATGTTATCACCTTTCCTGGGAGCAGTGGCTGCGAGAATTTTTCGTTCCTATCCCTGCAACGTTGCTACAATTTTTCATTTCCCAAACACGTTGTTAAATGATGTCTTTTTTAGCAGCTGCTGGAGCTTGTGGTTAGGATTGTTGAGGCAGCTAACTGAATGAACCGACAGTAATTGGTGGTTGTTACTGATAATTATTTTACTAAGATGCGAGGTTGGAAATAGCCTAGGTTAACGCCAAAACAATATCTTCTCGATGAAACCAATATAAATTAAGAGGTTGTATTCAATGCTGCAATGAAATGCGCTTTTTTGGTATTATTTTCATGATTGGTTGAGTTCTAAGAATATATTTTGCTCAGCATATGCGGCTTTATTGCAGTATGTTACGCTGGAACTGCTTTGACTTTTTTTTTGGGGGGGGGTGGGGGAGCTTTTTATGGTCTAGGCTGGTGCATCCCTCTGGTGTAGGCATCACAAGATATCGACAGACAGACAGACAGACAGACAGACAGACAGACAGACAGACAGACAGACAGACAGACAGACAGACAGACAGACAGACAGACAGACAGACAGACAGATAGATAGATAGATAGATAGATAGATAGATAGATAGATAGATAGATAGATAGATAGATAGATAGATAGATAGATAGATAGATAGATAGATAGATAGATAGATAGATAGATAGATAGATAGATAGATAGATAGATAGATAGATAGATAGATAGATAGATAGATAGATAGATAGATAGATAGATAGATAGATAGATAGATAGATAGATAGATAGATAGATAGATAGATAGATAGATAGACAGACAGACAGACAGACAGACAGACAGACAGACAGACAGACAGACAGACAGACAGACAGACAGACAGACAGACAGACAGACAGACAGACAGACAGGCAGGCAGGCAGGCAGGCAGGCAGGCAGGCAGGCAGGCAGGCAGGCAGGCAGGCAGGCAGGCAGGCAGGCAGGCAGGCAGGCAGGCAGGCAGGCAGGCAGGCAGGCAGGCAGGCAGGCAGGCAGGCAGACAGACAGACAGACAGGCAGGCAGGCAGGCAGGCAGGCAGGCGAACGGATGAATGGATGGACGCTTCTCTCAACTCATCATTATTCACTCCGTAGATATGCTGGGATTTTTTTTTTACTCTAACTTGAGCCTGAACAAGCGTTATTGTTGTTAATGTTGGCAGTTTCAAATTTTACTAAGTGTATAAAGGCTAGAAATTATAAAAGTAGCGTTTGTTCGAAAATATCGATATGGGCGACCTGCTTAGACATTGTTTATTGTATAAGTACTGGCTCAATTTATTCATGCATCACCGCACTTGGTTGCGACCGGCCGGGACAGGTACCGGAAACTCATGAAAAAGATGCCAAGTCAGCATAACGAAACTGCAGGGAAACCTTACAGATGTTTAGCTAGAGTACTTAAGCGGTGAGCATTTTGTTACATGACCCACATATCGTGGTACGAAATGAATATTTTACCACATCCTTACAATCTCGTGCTAAAGAACGATGATCCCGCATCGAATGAGCGTCTTTCTCCCAGATTCGTGGATGGTAGAATGACTTCAAACTGTGCTCTCCAATCACAGTGCTCACCAATTTCGAGTGCACCATCCACACCCATCCGGGTCAGCTTCTTTGAATCAGGCGTCGCCCCTGCACGCTGTACCTGTGACACCAAGGTAATTCTACCTGGACGTGAAGGCTGCATGAATATGGGTCCGGAACTCGTTCAGAGGGGCGCATCAAAAGGTCCATCACCTCAAAATACATACCTAGCCACTCAATTAGCAGGATGAGTGGTCGTCGGGGCTGACACCACTGTTACTTCTAGGAAAATGGCGCGACTGGTAACCATCGTGGTTGTCTCGTCGAGCACATTGCGTTATCCGACTGCATGGCACCTCACTTTCTGGCTCGGAACAAAAATACACGACTTGCCAGCAAGCCAGCTGCTCTATGACGAATTGTACGAAGAACAGAAGAAAACTTTCTGCGTTCAGCTCAGGTGCCGATAATATCAACCAGTAAACGAGATGACTTTATTTATATATGTACACTATACGAGTAGCACTTATATAGCCAACCTTGTGTCTCTCAGACACCACGTTACATATTCCGATGCAAATTATATGCCACCGCTCACTTAATACCTGTATACTCTGTCCACACCTGAACCATGTGTGTAAACTCGAGCACGTGTTCAATGAAAGGCGACTCTCCCAGATAAAACGCTGAAGAATAAATTATGGTAACCTTATATTTAATACATTTTGTGCTTGTTGTACACAAACGTGACATTATACAATTGATTGAAAAAAATTGCAGTCGCCCGAGGTGTAGAAAAAGACGATTCAGTAGGGAGCAATACAGCACCTAATTAGAAATAACAATAAAGGAAACTATACTGTAATTATGCATCGGCAATGTCAGCGTTAGGCATAGATCAAGGCGATTTTTGACGACTTTGCATCAATTGGTAATAAATAAATCCTACAATGAAGGTGAATAAGTTCCTACATTCAGAAACCTGCTCGAGCAAGAAACAAAATATTGTCATACCGAATTGTATCGTGAACCTGTAATTGAAAACATTAGGTATTTTTTATGAACCAGCAAGCCTTATTTCAACAAACATTTCGGCTCGAGACAAACTTCTTTACGACAAAGGAAGCTTTGTGAGAAACGTACGGTGCGTCTACCTCCATGTAACAAGTGTGTCAATAACAATTATTACCAATTGGGAGCATTACCGCCACTTGCCTGCCGCAGTAAGTTCTTTCACATGAGTCTCTTCGACTACAGTGCCACCCTGCATAACATTCATAGTCTTTTTCCATCACATACTTCCTCTTCTTATCGTCCCCATAAGGCGGGAGCATGAAAAAGGACTGACTTACCCTGTGTTCAACGCACGCAGAATACAGTGTGCCATTTTTTTTTCTTTACGGTCACAGAAATACAACATTTTTCCAAGACAAATATCTCTATTGTTTATCATTCCAGGATTGATAATGTGTTATAACTGAAGTGTAGTATTGTGCAACCAATCAATATTGTTATTTTAGTTTTGAGCAAACCAATTCTTGTTTGTTTTGTTACAGCCTGTGCAATTACTCATTCTTTTCTGCTAACATTGCATTAGGAGAACACTTTATTATGTGTGTTCTTAACTGTACCGTTTCTTTCTATAATGCATCTGGCTTCAAGCGCAATTCAAGTTTACTTATTTATTTATTTACTTATTTATTTATTGATACTTCTACTCTTTCAGGAGTTTTAGCAGTGTGGGATATACACAATGCATGAGCAAAAATACATAATAAGAATTGTGTACAAGAACAATACAATGATAATATTATTAATGGTAATAATGATAGTATTATTATGAAATAAACAAATAAGCGAAAACAGACACATTCAATAAAAATAACTAATTCTTGTTCAGTGACACAGAAAAGCATTTACCATTGATGCGAAGGAAACAAAGCAACAGCCAACGGAGATGCAAATAGTCAGTAGCTATAAAAACATAAATGATCATATTTTAGTCACCAAGAAACGATGAGAATGCTGAGGGAGAAGTTGCTTCAACGATGTTGTTGCTAAGGTTATTCTAATCTGTGACTGTGCTCCAAAAAAATATTTGAAGTAGTCTGTATGTTAAATAAATAAATAAGTGCAATATCCAACACGTTTTATAGCCCTTCATCGAAACTTTATTGCTGGTTTTTGAAATAAGAAGTGCTCTTGAAGAATGCGGTCATGGTTAATTATGGAACGGTGTCACTCGGCAAAGGATCCCACGACAGGCAATATTTCTCTGAAGCATTTATATCCGAGAACACAATTGCCACGGCGATTTCGGAAATAACCTTCTTTACAGAAACAGCCGCTCTGGCAGTCCATGGTGCACGCGCTAGGCCAGCCTCGGTACAGGTAAGAACATTTCCACTCGTTGCAGCTCCCGCTGACACATTGCTTGTATTCCTCGTGCCGCTTCCAGCAATCTGCACGTGTAGTATAAAAGTTAAATGTTCACTTACGCAACTGCTTCATTTCTTTTGTTTGCGTATACAGGCATCGAGTGTCGATATGTGTGTGCATGTTGGTCAAGGTTCACTTGATAAAAGGCGCCTCTGCTATGCTATTTTCACAACAAAGCTTTATTTTATGTAACTGCAACCTTCTCATCATTTTGTCTTTTCGCGGTATAGTGTTTCTCATCTTCTGCCAGGCAAAACTGCAATTCACTAGTAATTTTTTGTTTCTTGATTAGTTAAAAATACTTAGGTACCCCTTGTGCGATAGCTCAAGGTGCTAAAAAGGAGATTCATTGGGTGCTAATACACTGATATCAAAAGTGACTTCATACAGCGCTGAGAAGTTCCCATTGAGCTCAGGGCACATCTCGATAACTACGCTGCCTCCCATTATGGTTTTTGTGATACCCACTGACCACCCAGCTGCCATATTTGGCGCTGTATTGCCGCGTTTCGTGAAGCTCTCAGTTTCGCGTGCCCCCTATTGCTCTCCGACCAAATATGGTGTCGCTACTAAATGTGTCAACACCGTGTTGGATCGAATGTTGAATTCGATCCGCACCACAATTCAGCTCGCAACGGTACTCCTACATGCCGTAAAGAGGTAGACCACATTTCCACAGATTCGCCAAAAGGAATAGAGGTGACGGCTACAGTTTGATGGCTTTTTTTAAGGGAGTACGCAAAGTTGAGGCACCGCTCGCTCTATGTTTGTGACCTGCCATATTTGTTTGCTTAAGTGATGCCGTGGACAGCGGACACCACCTGTACGTCATTAACGCTTTTTATGAGGCGCCAAGTGCTTCCTACTCACTAAACTTTCAGCATATTCGTTGCCTTGATTGCTTCTTGCGACTGATTGCAGTGAGATTTATCCTGACAGCTCATCACACTTGCATATACTTTCCAACTTTAGTCATTACCTTTCCTAGGAGTAAACAGAAAGATATTGATTAAAATATCGAAACAGCATTGAGTGATTCCTGTGCTGTGAGGTATCTTTTGTAATTTTTTTGTTACTGCTACAAACCACAAAAAATGGCATGATGCATTATATAAGTGATTAGACAAGCTTTATACTAATAGCGTTTCATAAATTCGCAACCTAATTAAGGTAGGACAACTTCAGGAAATATGACTTAAGGTGAAATTAGTGGTGGACCTTTAGTGAATTATGTCTTACGCCAAACATCAAGCCCCACAAGGCGCAGCACAGTGTACCCTACTTTACATAAAATCTTGCATTCATTTTGTCGTTCACAATGATTTATGCTTGTTTAGTAAGCAGTGAACACTTGAAAGTGCCCTTGCATACTGACACCTAAAATGGCTTAGGCATACTTCACAGCATGAATATAGAGCAAAGGAACACAAGAGCTCACATGCATAAAAGCATAAACTCAAGTTTCTTCATTTTTGTGCTTAGTAATTGTTACAACTGGAAATTTGAAAAAAAAACGTCTACTACAAATATTAAAAATGTAACGTATGAAAAATGGCTTCTCTGTTGTGTTTTTCTTGTACAACCTAGAAATTTAATATTGTTAGCATATTAAGAATAAGTGTGGATGCAGGCATTGGACCTGAAGAACAATGAATAACCACATCCGTGCAAACACAAACACAATTGTGATACACTACTGAAATACCATCTTTACTGCTTTCTTCTTGGCTCATCTATATTCATGGAAAGATATGACTTAATACATCTTTTCTGCATATTTTGTTCATTCATGCATGCATATCCAGTGCTATCTTGCAGAATAATTTACCTCTATTAAATTTCGCACTCTGAGTGGCCACGGATAATTGCTAAAATGCTTTAGCATTATGGAGGAAATTGTTCTAGTGTGTTTCTTTGCTGCATAAGTATTAAACAATGTTCAATGGCTTCATGGCCACAATTTGTTACATGAGAATTTGCATCTGATTTTAAAAGCATTCAGCTCAGAGATTCAGATGAAGATGCTATGAAAAAGTATTATACATACAGCGTCGAGATGGCCAGGTCCACGAGGGCCAACTTGAGCCACCATAACTGTACGCTGCCGCAGAATTGCTTGCTTCATATTGCGCCTTCACGTGAAGAAATGAAGTACATACGACCAAGGCCAACAAAACGAATGTCATCCTTGCGGTCATCTTGAATGAGTTGGTATAACTCCTATTTCGAGTTGTCTGAGTCGGACTTTTATATACATCGTAGACAATACATCAATATTTCAATTTATATTTACCTACCTACGCAGAATAAAAGATGAGGGACGGGGGTACTGTAGGTTGCAAAATCGTTATAAACACAATACCCATGTTTTAGGCAGGAGCAATCAATGCTAGAAACATGTCATTATATTGAGTTTACATCTACATTTGTAACGGACAGGTTTAATGGAACAGATACGTCAGTGTCATGATAGGCTTCACTCAAAATATGAACTGTACAATGTAACACTTGTGAGAAAAAAGATAAACATACTTCGCTTTGACATTGGAAATGCTTGTAGTGATCCTAGAACTAATCCTTGAAAATATTCCAGTTTTAAATAAATTCACCTTGGCAATATTTGGTAATTCCACGAATACGACATAAAATGACTCCTTTTTGCAGCCCTCAAAAAGCCTAGGGTCAAATGTACTGAGGATAGCTCCCTGCTTCGAAACCGTAGGGAACGTCTCTGTTTTACTCTACGATTTAATGTTTTTTTTTTGTACGTATACCTTCGTAGTTCACTTACAATAAAACAGTACCAAGCCTGCGCGAACCCAGTTTGGCGTGTTTCCCTGCCTTATTAGGAAGAAAAACGGTAGTTATTCAGTACGCACCGGTAATTGTACCCAGTACCTCCTGAAAAGGAAGCACACGTTTGATTTCGTAGCCACCGCTGGTGTACAGGCACCTGCGTTTATTACGAAAGTTTTGCACAATCCTACACTGCGATTCTTAACGTGAATTCTTTCCCGGTAGAACGCCTCACTGTGGAATTATTCCAGGCTGATTTTAACTAATATGCGTCTATCTGGTTTGACTGTACAATAATTTCGACCTTGCCTTCCCAAGTGCTAGTTTGCAGATTAGTTCAATTGGGGGAGTGATCACCCAAATTAAAAAGACCATTGGTTTTGACCTCCAGGTTAAAACCTGGTGCTTAAGGCTCAGTAATATTTGGGGGAGGGGGGGCAAGGAGCTTTATGCCCCAGCAGGTTCATGAGCTAGTGATTGTCTGCCATGCGGAGGAATGCGAAACTTAGCGAACGTAGTTTTCATTTTTGTCATACGTGTACGAAACCGTGAATTTTCCCAGGTAACTCGTTCATTTTTTATTATCGCAACTAGACTTATAGATGCAAAATAGGTTTGTTCAGAGAGTAACGAAGCCTCAATAATACTTTAGTTTGTGTGATTATGAGCGGAGATTGGTGTCAGGTTACCGTGTTTTTGATGAACATCATCATTTCATTCTCGCTACATTCAATTACTTATAACGACAGATAAACATTTCAACTTTTTTGTGTTTTTTTTGTATTGTCACCCATTATAATGCTTTACTGAACAACCACCCGTACTGCTTAGTCATTATATCAACGGCTGCACTGAAAAAAAGGGGTCACCATTATTCAATTATTGACATTACTCATCACAGGTTGACCCGTTAGGTATTATGTGCTTGAAGCAGCGATTACCTAGTGCCAAATTTCTCCGATAATTTCGGAAATAACCTTTCTCACAGAAACAACCGCTCCTGCAGTCGAAAGTGCATGGGTCTGGCCGGCCTCTACGGGCCAGCCTCTGTAACTACACCTCCACTCACTGCAGTTATCGCTAACACAGGTCCTGTAGTCTTTATACCTCCTTCATCATCCTGTGTGAAAACTATGAAAATAAAAGGTAATTATATAAATGCGGATGTTCTTGCATTCAATACTCGCTATAAGAGGGCTTATTATTCAAAAAACGACCACACTGTACATATTAGGTAAGTTTTAGTCGTACACGGTGATCTGCCTTTGAGATCACTTCCAAGTTTTGCTTTGAAGCTAGCAATGACCTGTTAAAGTGCCTCATCATCGGCACGAATTTTCTGAAGCTTCTTTCCTCTTTTTGGCATAATACTGCTCGTCTCGACATCTACGTGGGAGCGACTGTTTGACTTTTTGAGAATTTTTTAACCTAAATCATCCTTTCTCAAATCTTCTTCACTATTGTCTGCGTAGCAAAAAAAAACCGTGATCTTCACAACCATAACTTATTTCCTCCACGTGGAGTGCCAGTTGTTAGAGTAGATAAATTTTCGAGAAAGGAGTAACATCATGACATTATAATAGTTCAAAAGGTACGGTATACATCTTGAATGCGCATTGTCCTATACGTATTTCTTAAAACTTCAAGGCATGTGGAATCATCCGTTCCTTGGGGCGAAAAAATCAGCTGTCATGGAATTCACGGACTTCCATATTCCCGCATTTGCATCATTAGGTCATTCAAAAGATGGAAAAAAGCCTCATCGCATAAAATCAAATTGTGTTGCAGCTTAAGCAAGACAATGCACAAGTGCTCAATATTGATAATAGGTTGCAATTTATTGAAAATATTTAGCTGAAAGAAAGTGTTTCCAATAAAGGAAGAGCTCTGTGGAGTGTTATAGAAAACGAAGTCGGCTTCTGCACTTTTATAACAGGTACAATGCGATTTTTCAGCTCTTGAATTCGCTTGGATGAACACCTTAAAAATACTTTAAATCGGTGGCTCGCGCAAAGTTTCACCAGCGCTGTCTGAAACTGCACAGTCGGGAACGGCAAGAATTTCTATGTTGCTCTTCATGCATCTCTATTGAAAGAATATTACCGCAGAACCAATAAAAAAGTGCGGTTTTGCGAAACTCATCTTTCATGAGTGCAGATTTTGGAAGTCGTATCTTTTTAGCTGCTCACACCTGAAACACTTGTGCACCTAGTGTTCTTAACAATATTGCAGGCAAACGATTCTAATTGTATTTGTTGTTTTCCAACACAAAGTTACAAGATATTTAGCAAGAATAATCTGATTGTGAAGAAAAACACTGTAGGCGCGACAATCAGTCAGTTCGTTGGGGACTCTAGTTTTACTTCTCGAACGAGTGGCAAGTGTTCTTCTTTTCTACGCAGTGATTCTTTTTGCTTGTTTTATTTGTTTTTCTTTCGCTCATATATAGACTAATAATATTCGTTCTAATAACGACAATAAAATAAAACAGAAAACTCTACGCACGGTTTCATTATAGTCAAGGCCATGAAAGTCAGCGTTAGCTGTTAGATCTGGTGGTTAAGATATGTGGTTTCACATGATATTGCCCATTAACGTAAAGAAGGGAAGCGCGAGTGACCGAGAATCAGAGAAGGATTGTCGTATGACTTGCCAATCCCTTGAAATTTCAAATTCACTCTCCACGTTTCAGATGCGTGAACTGAAACTTGTATACGTTGGCCACGCAATGTTGGAGTTTACATTTATATTTTTTTTTTGTTCATAGCACGGTAGCATGATAATGAAGACCATTTATTAAGGTTAAGCTAGTTTATTACAAAAAACTGCGTGAATTTCTCTTTATGGGCGATCAAGGTTGAATTCGTCCCATTCTGCAGTCTCGGCACTCGCCTCAGCATTGCAGAGGTGCCGTGAAACGAGAGCAGCCGCTTCGATGTTGCATCATTGAAAGCCCTCGTCATAGAATGTACAAGCTCATGCACTGTGGAGAAGCCTGTAGACAATACAATGTATCAGCATGAGAAAAAATAGTTCGCCGAGTCAGTAAAGCTTTCTTTCGGCTGTTCCAAGGACAAAAGGTGGCGAAGGTTTTATTGTCAGAATACTGTCACTAGACAATTGTTATATATGTTCTGAAACTTTTATCAAGTATTGTTTGTTTTGGGCCCCTGCAAGATGCTGCGTAAAAGTATTTGGAACATCGTAAAGGATAATGTACGTGGTGAGGGGCAGCTGTCACTGCACTGAAACTTGTCTCTTGCATGGAAGGTTTTGAATCACCAAGGTTTGTGGAGAAGAGATAATATTAAAGGGAAATCGACCTGAACCCATTTTCCAATGATAGTTACAGCGCGAGAACAGAGCGACGACACAGAGACAAAAAGGACACGAAGGACACGAGCGCTCATGTCCTTCGTGTCCTTCTTGTCCCTGTGTCGTCGTTCTGTTCTCGCGCTATAACTATCGTCATACCATACCAACTAGCCCAAGCTGCCACACCATTCTCCAACGTTGGCCACATCGACGATGTAGAACCAGATCATAAACAATGTCGGAGCACATTGACTAACATTGCCCCTACAAGTGTTGCTGCATGTATTGATTGATTTGTGGGGTTTAACGTCCCAAAACCACCATTTGATTATGAGAGACGCCGTAGTGGAGGGCTCCGGAAATTTTGACCACCTGGGGTTCTTTAACGTGCACCCAAATCTGAGTACACGGGCTTGCTGCATGTATATCATTCAGTTTGAGTACGTTGACTAGTATTCCAAGGCAAAAGACTTTTAGTGAGTATAATTATTCATAGCATGCGTTGCCGAAGTGCCATTTCAAAGCCTAAAGAGGAGGATCTTGTCAATAACTAGAGCTGTAACCATCATATTTATTTTTATTTATTTATTTATTTGCAATACCCTCAGGGCCAAACGGCATTACAGAGGGGAGTGGTTGGGAAAGAAAAGACAAACATTTCTACAAATGCAGCGGCGAAACTTACATCGAGCAGAAGACCTTAATTACACAGGTTGGCTAACAGGTTTTATAGCAAACAAAAACGCGGGAATGATGAGAATTACATCAAGACAGAAAAAAAACGACAAGAAAATAACTACTGTACAGGAACAACACAACATCGGGTAATACAATACTTTGTTGGCTGTAATTACACATAACTAGCTAAGACACTTTTGAAATGAAGGTGATTTACAATGGTTGCCACTGATGCGGGAAGCCGGTTCCAGTCCTCGGAGGTGCGAGGTATGAAAGACTGAGAAAAGGCGCGAGTCCTGCAAGAAGGCAACCCGACCTTATGGGAATGATCCAGCCCGGATGAGATATAACTAGGAGGCAAGATAAGACCGTCCCGCAGCGATGTGTGATGAAACAGCTTGTGAAACAAGTGGAGACGAAACATTTTACGACGGGATGAAAGTGAAGGTAAGTTGAGGCCAGATTTCATGGCTGTTATGCTAGCTGTCCTGTTGTAATTAGAAAGTATAAAACGAATTGAGTTATTCTGTACCATTTCAAGAGAGTGTATCAGGTTGGCATGACTAGGATCCCATACTGCAGCGGAATATTCAAGTTTAGGTCGTATTAGTGTAGTGTAAAGAAGAAGTTTCAAGAAAGAAGGGGCTGTTGAAAAGTTGCGGCGGAGGTAACCTAACATTCGGTTAGCATTTTTAATGACGTAATTACAGTGAACAGTCCAGGTCAGATCAGTTGTTATATGCACCCCAAGGTATTTATAGTTTGTCACGGATTGAAGAGGGGTGTTATCAAGGTAATAGTTTGGAAGTTGATGGTTCGCTCTCGAAACACGTAAAAATTGGCATTTCTTATTGTTTAATTCCATGAGCCATGTTTTGCACCAAAGAGAAATGGAGTTAAGATCATGTTGAAGAGAGGTAATATCACCATCACAAGTTATCTCTCGGAAGATTACGCAGTCATCCGCAAATAAATGAATATTGGAGGTAATGCAGGACGGTAAATCATTAATGTATATAAGAAAGATGTAATATGCTACTGGAACTGAAGGTAAATTCTTCAGCTGTACTGCATGCAATATCCCACGCGTCCCATCGCCGAGGTTTCTTGTACCAATACTTCAATCTTCTTTAAAATGCACTTCAATTATTCATCACTTTAGAGCAGCGAGCATAGTACCATAGTGAAAAAGGGAGACCCGTTTTCAGTTTCATACATTACCACACAATATTCATAAGCTGTCACGTTGTAAACTTCTTGAGCTTATTGTGGCCACCTGCATAACGAAATGATTAGACGACAATAACATACTGTCAACATACTAACATAATTTTAGAAAATGACTTTCCACCATTACTCAACTGGCTTCTGCTGTTCATTTTTTAGTATCCGTTCTTGACAGGGGTGGCTAGGTCTACATGATCTTCTTAGACTACGGCAAAGCCTTTGGCCATGTTCCTTGTGATCAGTTAATTCAAAACTGTGCATGGTTGGCCTCCCCAATATTAATATTTTCTGATGAGACCGAGAGTAAAAAGAGAAAAAATAGACAAGAAAGTGGTCGTAAATGGGCTTACACGTGTGCAGTGGTGGCGCTATACAAAAGTTAACGGCTTCCACATAGTCCCGCCACTGTCAATACATATTGCTGCGTAATCTATATGTCATTTTAGCGGCAAACCTGATGGTACAAATCTGGTAGGCAAACATGTTGGTTAACGCAAACCTGGCAATACACAAGTATAGAAAGTTAAGATGATGACATGTGCCGTGAACGTGGTTTATTTTCAATCAGCATAATCAAAGCAATATGAACATGCTCACTCAATTTTAGCAGATAATTTCTTTATTTGGTGAAACAAAGCCGAAAGATATGCTTCCGAAAAAGCTGTCCCCGTTATTGGACCACCGACGTTACTCTTGCAGCTTCGATCCGTAAGGTATAATTTCTTGGAAGCAGCGATATCCGAGCACACATTTGCGGCGGTAATTTCGGAAGTAGCCTCGCTTACAGAAGCAGCCGCTCACGCAGTCCAAGGTGCATGCATCCGGCCAACCTTTACGCAAGTAATTACACCTCCACTCGCGGCAGCTTCCACTCACGCATTTCTTGTATTCCTCGTTACGCTGGCATTGTTTACCTGCAGAAAAACAAAATCGAAAACAGAATTGGACGCGAAGCGACGTTACCTGGTAAGCCTGTCTCCAGCAACGGAGACAGTGGTCATGTATGCATATTTTGTTTCCTTACTCTTCCAAGCATTGTTAATCTACCAAAAAATACAATGGCTAGATGGTATATTTTCTTTAACACGAGAATGTTTTCACATTTGTTCACCGTAGCTTCACTGGCGTAAAGCCATAGTAAACCAAGTCAACCATGTGACGCTGTAAACTGTGGAAGAAGAGGCACCAAAGATAAAACAAATTGGCCTGTATCTGCATGTTGATCGCAAATGTCGTCGAAAGACTATGATCTTGCCTGTAAAGAGAGTGAACAAAACATTTATTTGATGTTCTGCGCAGAAAAATTGGTCAATGGTATTCTGGAAGCGCTGCGTTAGAGTGCCTCGAGTGTGCAGCGGAGGCGAACAAACGCATCACACGTCACACGTGAGGCATGAGCGCCATCTGGCAGTTTTCTGGCAAAACAAAGCGCATGGCTCTGAGATGGGTGCGCGTGCCCGCCTCAGAGGTGATAAGGTGTAGAATGCAAGGCGACGGGTAGGTGCCACCACGATCTCGTCTTAGCAAGGCATTGGAAACACTCTCTTTTTCGTGCAAGCGTTGCATGATCAGCGCAGCGTGATGAGCGTTACGGGCCTAAGAATTACTTATGTGTGCATTTTCTAGTAAAAGACGAACACGCAGAATATATACGTGTTGTTATGGTGCCCCAGACATGCGCAATCATTGCTTCTCAATTGACAATTGCTCAAGTATGAATGCTAAATCTTGGGCAACATTTGTGGGCGCTGCTGATGGGGTCGGCCATCTTACGTACCCAATGCCATTAAGAGTGGACAAACAGACAATTGTACAGACAGACGGACAAAACTTTTTGCGTTGTAAATCATCAAGAAATACTATCGTCTTTGAAAAAACCCTAGAAGAAACTGTTTGCTCGGTGGGAGTCGAAGTTTTCACCCTTCACACCTCAGCGCGCCGTGCTAATCGACTTGGCCCTTAAGCCTATATTATGGTCAGCTTAGTAACAGCGAGTTTTTTAAACTCTCGGCCTTGTTGCTTCAGCGTGTTCTTATGACGAACGATATGGCGCAAAGAGAGCGCAGGGCACGCTTTCGGCACTGTCAGTCCACTCGTTGTCAGGCGCGGGCGCCTCTCCAGGATGTCGTCACTCGTGCCCGTGCGCTTTTCTCGTGCGTAATGAGGATGGTTTGTATGTCTTGCACTTTCACCTCAAGTTGTCCTTGAATTAACAGAGAGTGCGAAGGTCACTTTTCTCGCTGCAGCGGCCACGTTTTCTGATTGAGTGTGCGGCCCGCAAATAAATACGTCAGAGCTGTGGCAGTTGTTAGTTTGCACTTGTCCCGTGCATAGTTGCGGGTTTGTTACGTGCGTCAATTGTGCTTGAGCACAGCACTGTACGTGCCGAGCTGTGGCAGTTTCATATAGTTAGCGCCCGCGGTGCGCATGTTCGTTTGGTGTGTGTGATCAATTTTTCCTATACTCATTCCGGGGCATCAGGGGTGAAACAATGCGCAATAAACGCTCAATCTGTATTTCCCGTATTCACTGGCTTCTTTTTCTTCACGCTCAAATGGTGCTGCGCTATAAACTTGCCATTTCATCATGCACCGAATCGTGTATTCTGCAGTACTTGTCCACTTTCGTGACCAATCGATATTGTTTAGTTTTCGCTTTTCGTTTTACTAAACTGACACATGGGCCAATTGGTGGAGCTTGGTACCTGATTGAAGAAATCAAACAGATAGGCAGGCAATGTGACAATGCATCAGCGCTTTGGCCTTCGTGTGTTGTTGTCCGAAATGCTTTATATAAGCTCTGCAAAGTTTTCTGCTAGACGGCAATCTGTCTGGCAAGTCTTGTACGTACATTTTTTTTTTGATTAACCAACCACACTGAATCTATCTAACGCTGGTGCTCCTAATCAGTCTTCTCGGTCTCGTATATTTAATAATGTGTTTTCCAACCCTTTACCTCCTTTCTGGGGAGAGCATGTTGTGGCGAACGGACACCTTCCTTATTGGCGACAGTTGCAATGCTGGCACCGTTTCGAGGGACTGAGTGTTGGAAGACTCGGTGCTATAAAAGCCGTAGTATTTTGTAAAAAATATCTCTTCTTGATGAGCCAAATGTAAAAACAAACATTGGTATTCTACTCTATGAACGCATCGACGTACCTACAAAGTGAGACAAAGGAGACCGCTAGCGGAGCCAGCTTCCGATGAGGCCCATCGAACCCACGTGACATCAGCTGACATAAAAGCATGCGAGTAGTTCTGATGTTTTACTCCATTCAATAGCTCTCAATATAGTTTATTAATTTATTTGCTAGAATGGCGCCAATAACAAAATACATGTGGTGTGGTAATTATCATCATAATATGACGACAACGAGGATGGTGAGGTCGATGATATTGGGGCTATCTGTTCGTGGACGACGACTGCAGTGCCGTTCAGACTGGTGTCTCAACGACCATCAACATTTTATTTCGTAATTGATGGAACGCATAGAGCTTCCTAAATACACACTAAAGAGAACTCTGGTGCTAGTGCCTTTGGGAGCTGCAACACACGGCGGCCCAGCGAAGATGGGAATGATGGGCAGTGCAGGGATTCGTCTAATCTTCGTACACCTGGCTCCATGGGTGTTAGTTTGATTTGGAGCTGTTTTATCACAAAACAAAAAATAGCAAATGTTCGGCGGTTGCACCTCACCACTCTATTCTTTTAGGTTTACCATTTTAAATCCAGTCACGAAGTTCAAAATGGTTCTACTTTCCTTCGAAACAAAACTGAAACACAGCAATAAACGAAGCCACAAATGCAATTCGCCGCCCACAAGTGCGAAGCCTAGGCAAATCCATGTTCTACCCATCATTCCTATGGTCGTTGAACGATCGGAGCGCAGGAACCCGCTTGAGTTCGTTTGAGGAAGCTCTATAATGGAACGTGTGTTTCTTTAGCTCGCGATGGCGTATGGGCTCCTTGAGAACTTTGGCAAGAAATATTTTTGTGACAAGACTATCTCCACTCACGAAACTTGTTGCAGCGCAACTTTTCACGTGTTTGGCAAGCGCGTGCTCTGGCCTCGCCATGGTTTAGCTAGTGGCGAAAAACGACAAGTGCTCTCAGCCATGCAGTTCAGCTATCGTGTGGCTTGGGTGGCCAGTTCGACTGGTACGAACATCTGTTCTATCTTGTTTATGAAGCTTACAACATCGCTGTGCAATAGAACAACAGGAAACTGTAAATTTAGTGGCTAATAATAATTGAGAAAAGGCGGCAAATAGAGCAATAATAAGTGTAAAGCTAAGGAAGCCACCACAAAACCGGTTTATACGGGCACCTTTAAGGACCCAACACGTGCACGCCAGCGGACACTACAAGCAGTACCGAATAGATACCTTGAAGCTTTTAGAACTCGGGCACCTAGGGTAGCCGCCCACCCCTGAAATTCCGACTTCACGCTGAAACTTTCAGCCAACTATTGCTCTGCAGTGAGTTGCGCCAGTACGTTTTCAGGCGCTAGTAATACAGTGCAGGCCTTCTCCGCAAGACTACCGTATTAGTAATTGAACACTGCGTAACGAATGCGCTTGTAAACTGTTCATGACTACTAGTAAGGGACACAAATTTGAAGGAACACCGGCAAACTAACTGAGCAAACACGGTACTGATGTGCAAAAAGACGAGATATCAGGCAACGTTGAGAGTCCCATGAAAAAAATAGTCGTAACCAAAACTGCTTTCCGTTCGGTCTTACCCGCAATGGTCACGTCAGTAGTCTTGAAAGTGGCGAGCGCACAGATATTATGTTAACGATGTTATGTTATTATGTTAATTATTTATATGTATTAGTTATTAGTTATATTATGTTAACTATGTGAACTACAGCAAAACCTGAGTGAGCTCACTGCTGTTCGCATTTACGCTTACTATCGATACCAAAGATCGTACGTTGCTCCCGTATACTCCCAGCATGAATTAAGGTATTGGACTTACAAGGGCATTAGCACATGCAATGAAAGCTACAAGAACATGCTTGTACAATTAAAAAGGGAGGATTATGCAGATGTCCGTGCATCCAAAGTAAAATAACACGTACTTGGGGGTCTTGGTCGCAAGTGTTGCGTTTGATTCCAGAAGGGGTGAATTCCTTGACGAGCAGGCGCATGGAGAGCAGTTTCTTGGTGCGCCTTCACATTCTTCAGAAAAGCATTTATGACGATGATGAAGAAAAAAAGTAGCGTAATCTTCCCTGCCATCGCGAAATCTCCAAATCACAGCTTAATACCAGGCTCATCTTCACAGATTTTTATAGTGGATGAACACAATGTCGAATATCATAGACTAACTTGTGATTTGCGAAAAAAAGTGAGAATGATAATGGGGGATGACAAATCGAGCTACATGTACGTAATAAGTAGGTCACGTACCTTCACCAGGTCACAACCAGCGATTCTTCAACCTCCACTCTTCCATTGTGTTCTACTTTGTCGTCAGCGTCAGGGAAGGTCAATAGCATGGCAGAGAGCTTTTTAACGTCTTACAATTTCATCAGTTCGCAATTCAACACAAAACTATTACTAAGCCTTATAATACGTCGTTGTATATGAACGCTATATTATTTGCTTGCCCTTTGTTAGATAAGGTACCAGTAATACGTCATCAACTTAACCACGCAGTATTTAATCATATCGTAACTAATCTCGAAGTACTGCTTTCTTCTTACGATATTTTTTTTACCTGGCTGTTCAATGGTTTTATTTGTGACGTTAGAGCAGGTTGATACACAGGTGTTCTAAGCTATGCTGAAATTTACAAAAAAAATGCGTCAAGAAAGAGTTTACGAAGGAAAAGCATACAAAAATGTTTCTCGCATAGACAGTATTTCACAATAGTTAGCAACTCTTATAAGATTTCACAGACCACTCTTGTAACAAAAGTGAAGAGAAGCTTTGTCTTAATGTAACTTCTGCTTCATCGTCCCATGACAACTATGCCATTTACATCAGGGATCACGCGTCAATGTTTAGAGCATTTGGTTGAGATTGAGAAACATCAAATTAAACAACATAATTTCATTTCTTTATATATTGCTTCGTAATATGTCAGACACAAGCACCTGTTCTCTAGCTTTACATCTTTATAATACTCGAATGAATAATAATTTGAGAAAGAAGTACAGCCGGACTGTAATGTAAAAGTCACTTTAAATGTAGCCAGAATGTCAGCAGCTTTAAAGCTTATGGCAGTATTACTTATTAACGAAATTGATGCCACATCAGAAAATGATTGTTGGCTGACATGTCTTGACCATTTTTTTCGTAATTTTCAAATCTGTGTAGTAGTAATAACTTACCTAATTGTCGGCTCCTAGGGCTGGACCTGCAAGGTTTCGCCTTGAAAGACGGCTTTGCATACGTATTATCGACAGTGAATAACAAGGTGAGAATCAGGTGGCCCTTCCAGGGGCTGGAATGCACCTTGATCTTGATGCTAGGGTGGTGTCTTCTGCGCCCGATTTACTTTCTTCTCCATGCCAATAGAACCTAGATGAGTCAAGAAAAGGGCATGTGTGTCTAGCATTCTTAAGATTTTGATGTCGTCAAGAGCACCTGGCAGCATAGAAGACGAGAGGGTGTACTGCCAACAGTTTATTTATTTCTAGCATGCTAGTTTTAAAATCACAGAATGCTAGCTCCATAGCTCGGTACAAGTTCAATATATCTTTTCTTTCTTCTCAGTGATGGCAACCAATAAAGTAGGGTTAATCAATCTAGGTACTTTCTTTCTTGCTCTCTAATGTTCTTCCGATAATACTATATACTGCGAGACTTCAATGTACACAACACCTTAGGAGCAAGTAACACCACTCCCAAATTATCTGAAAGACAAGAAATTCCGCTAGAACGTTCACCTCATTTTCATGCCGAAAACAAGCAATGCCCCATGAGGATGCGCTTCTGCAGAAGTGACATGCTCAAGCAAGCTCACTAGACAAGGCAAAGCTTCTTTCTTAGTGCATGTTCGATTGCTCAAAATGGTCTTATTTTTACGCAGCCAACAGTCCACAAGAAAATTACCCGCGCGACGCTGCTTTAAAAGACGTGCAGCGAAGCGCCAAATACATCTGACCAGTAGTCTTGATTCACCGTAAAGTCTGCCCTAGCTGCGAAACCTGTACGAAGGATGATAGGAGACAGGTCTATCTTGCCTCCCATCTTTCTCTCTGCTTGCGCAGGAGATCTAGAAACGTGGAAGGTAAAGAGAGTATAAGCGTTTGCTGGAAGAGACTCTTAATCCTGGTGCAACAAGCCGCTAGCGTTTGGGGCAAAGATAGCCCAACGTGCTTTAAGCGCCCCTAAAAGGCGTTTTGTTTTTCTAGTATTCTCACAGTCACCTATCACATTTATAAAAGCTTTCAAGGCAAACTGCTGCTTACAAAACTAACTCTACGAGCACAGCCAAGCATACCTCAATCTCGTCCTGTAGTAAATAAACTTCAAAACACCTGTATTTTAAATATGAAGTTGAGCTTAAAGCTAATCTTAACATTGCCATATTCGTAATAAATGTATAAGTGTCTTTTTTTGCAAATATGCATATTGCCTCGAGCGTACCAGAAGAAGCGAAATTATATCTAAGCATAAGAAATAACAGTGCCACTTCGGCGAACTACAAAAACTGCTTGATAACCTGCATGTGGCCCTGTCTTGTCATTTTGTGGTCATGGATCACTCAGTTTTTCTCCTTTGACACAGGAAATATTATTTTTGAAGTGCACAAATAGCCCACTATGTCTTTTAATTGGAATAGTGTTCTTTTGGATATTTGAACAGAGAAGTTTTTTTGATATTATTGTAGTGAATAAGAAATACGTTGATACCATAAGGTCAGCTATCATCAGCACAAGAAAAAGGCACGAGATCGGCGATCAAGCACCGTCATCTGGGTTCGCCTGCCTTTCTTAAGAGCTACCACCCGCTTGCTGAGTCCTTCAAAAAACCCCCTTTACATTTGGTGGATCGTGCTGGGTAACTGCATCACCTACACCCTGGAACTCCGATCCCGCACCCTGCTGTCGACCAAGCAAGTTGACGGTGCCCAACAGACAGCACCTCTCGCGGCTCCTACTTGCCCCGGCCCGGTTCACCAGCGAGACCCCCCGATCTTTTCGGGCGCCGAAGACCAGGACGTCGAGGACTGGCTGTCGTCCAACGAAAAAGTCAGTGGACCAAACAGGTGGGATGACGCTGCTAAGTTGAGCACCGTCAACTTTTACTTGGCTAATGTGGCGAAACTGTGGTACACAAACCACGAATCCGAGTTCGAGAACTGGGCCACTTTCAAGCAGGCAATATCCTCGGTTTTCGGTCACCCTGCCATGCGGAAGTTGCGCGCCGAACAACGCCTGCGCTCACGGGCACAAGAACCTGGCGAAACGTTTACCGCCTACATCGAAGATATACTCGATCTCTGCAAGCGCGTCGATGCCGCAATGAGCGAAAGTGCCAAGATCGAGCACATTATGAAAGGTGTTGATGACGACGTCTTTCAAATGCTCCTGGCGAAGTCTCCTGGCACAGTGTCTGAAGTGGTAACTCTGTGCCAGAACTACGACGAATTGCGACGGCAACGAGCTCTCACCCGTCGTCCATTTCAGCCTAACCAACCACTCGCTGCACTGCACGTCGTACCCGACCACTCCCGCCTTCTAGCACAAATGAAAGACTTTGTGCGTGAGGAGGTCGCACGTCAGCTTTCCCTCCTGCCGTTTTGTCAGCGCCAAGAGCTCCCGCAGCAGCAGCAAGAGCAACCACCGGCACCGTTAGCTCCCATGCTCCGACATGCACTTCAGGACCAGATTGCCGAGGCTACGCCAGTGCCCTTTCAGCAGCAAGTTGTCGCCGCGCCTCTTACTTATGCTGACGCAGTAAAGAGGCAGCAGCCACACCAGCCCTCGCCGTTCAATGTACTGCCGCATGTCACCGCTCCTACTCAGTCCTCACCTCGCTACCGCAGCCTCGACTCAGCCGTATGCCGCGTGGGCGGCGCCCCTTACTGCAAATGCCTGGCAAACGCGTGACAACCGGCCGATCTGTTTTGCGTGCGGCGGACCTGGCCATATCTCCCGATACTGCCGTCGTCGCGTGCCCGCCTACACAGACGTCCGACCACGAAGCAACTACATGGACCGACCACCTTTTGGTCATGAAAGTTCGGATTGTCAGTCAAACACGTCTTCCCGTGACTATCCAGCAACTTCGTCTCGTCGCTCACCTTCACCCAATCGACGCTCCTTGTCACCCATGCGTCCACGACCAGCCCCTCAAAATGAGGGAAACTAGCCGTCGCAGTTAAAGGGGCAAAAACTGCGCTATCGAAATCTTCAAGTCCTCGCACGTTGCCGTCAAATATCGTCGAAGTTTTTGTAGACGGCGCCCATGCATACGCTCTCGTGGATACCGGTGCCGCTGTGTCTGTTATAGACGCCAAACTTTGCCGTAAGCTCCGAAAGGTGACCACGCCACTTGATATGTTCTTACGTGCAGCAAATGGAGAACCTGTTTGACCTATAGCCGCCTGCACTGCCCGACTCAAAATTGCGGAGGACCACTACATTGTTGAGTTTATCGTCCTTTCCTCGTGCTCTCATGACATCATACTTGGCTGGGATTTCCTATCCCGTAATCGTGCCGTTATAGATTGTGCCCGTTCCGAACTTGAACTGCTTCCGTTCTTCGACCAGCCCAACGACCACACTAATCAAGCCGCGCACAAGCTAGTTGTCAAAGAAGACACTGACATTCCACCGACAACAGCTGTTTTGCTCCCTGTGGTCTCCGACGGCATGCGTGATGAAGTAGCATTTTTCGAGCCATCAAGCCTCTTTCTAAGTCGGAAACCACTTCTGCTCCCTTATTCAGCCCTCTCAATTTCTAATGGAGCCAGTGCTCTCTGCCTTACCAATCCCTTTCCGCATACCATCAAACTGTTTAAAGGCGAGTCTCTTGGATGCGTACAGCCCATTGATAACGGACAAATTTTTAACGTGCCGCAAGAATCATCCCAAAGTGACCTCGCCGCCGTCAGTGCTCTTAAGCACTCTCATCTACAGGCTTCAAAAGTGTTCGATTCGGCGATCGCAGACGGACTGTCACCATCTGAACGATCTGAACTCCTCCAACTGCTGTACCAGTACCGCGAATCTTTCGATGTGTTTCAACCTTCACTTGGCCGCACTTCTACCACTCTACATTACATCGATACCGGCTCCCATGCACCACTACGACAGCGACCATATCGTGTTTCTGCTGCAGAACGCCAAGTTATTACCGAACAGGTGAACGATATGCTGCAACGTGGTGTCATTCAACCTTCACAAAGTCCATGGGCCTCACCTGTAGTGCTCGTTAAAAAAAGGATGGTTCCGTTCGCTTCTGCGTGGATTACCGGCGCCTAAATAAGATCACTCGAAGAGACGTGTATCCTTTACCCAGGATTGACGATGCCCTTGATACTTTACAAGGTGCCGAGTTTTTTTCATCATTAGATTTGCGCTCAGGGTACTGGCAGGTCCCCCTTGCAGATGCCGATCGACCAAAAACAGCCTTCGTGACACCGGACGGTCTGTATGAGTTTAATGTCATGCCCTTCGGCCTCTGCAATGCGCCTGCCACCTTCGAGCGCATGATGGACTCGGTTCTTCGGGGTTTGAAATGGCAAATCTGTCTCTGCTATTTCGACGATATAGTCGTCTTTGCGCCAGACTTTGGAACACATCTCGAGCGCCTCAAACATGTCCTCACGTGCCTGAGGAATGCTCAGCTCCAACTCAACCTCAAGAAGTGTCACTTCGCTGCTCGGCAACTTACGATTCTCGGGCACGTCGTATCAAAGGACGGTATACTTCCAGACCCGGCTAAGTTACGTGCTGTCGCCGACTTCCCCAAACCAACGACTATGAAGCAGTTACGGAGCTTCGTGGGGTTATGCTCCTACTTTCGCCGGTTCGTGCGCAACTTCGCCTCTATCATTGCGCCTTTGACCAAACTTATAGGCAGCACCACTGATATTTCGTCATGGTCTTCTGAGTGTGACCAAGCCTTCCGTACCCTTCGTCGTCTCCTCACTTCGCCACCAATACTGCGTCACTATGATCCCACGGCAGCAACTGAGGTCCACACCGATGCCAGTGGTGTCGGCCTCGGTGCGGTTCTCGCGCAACGCAAGCCTGGATTCGCCGAGTATGTCGTCGCCTACGCCAGCAGAACGCTTACCAAGGCTGAATCAAACTACAGCGTCACCAAGAAGGAATGCTTGGCGATCGTTTGGGCGCTTGTCAAGTTCCGCCCATACCTTTATGGCCGTGCTTTTGATGTAGTAACGGACCACCACGCATTATGCTGGTTATCTTCGCTTAAGGACCCATCGGGTCGTCTTGCCCGTTGGGCTCTTCGGCTTCAAGAATAGGACATTCGCGTGGTATATCGTTCCGGCCACAAGCATGCCGATGCTGATGCACTGTCACGATCTCCCCTATCCCCGGACATCGCATCTGTTTCCTCGGACAACACGTTGTCAGCGCTTGACGAGGACACCATCTCTTCTGCACAACGCAATGACCCATAAATCGCTTCGCTTCTTGACGCGTTATCCGAGGCACCGACCCTTCCAACCACTCGAACCCTGCGCCGCCAGGCTCCGCACTTCAGTTTTCGGGATGGCCTTTTGTACCGGCGCAACTATTCAGCAGGTGGTAGGAAATGGCTACTAGTCATTCCCCGAACGCTGCGCTCTACTATCTGCGCGTCGTTTCATTCCGACCCGCAATGTGCTCACGCCGGTGTTTTCAAGACCTACGAGCGCCTACGAAAAAGGTATTACTGGCGCGGAATGTTTACCTTCGTCCGCCAGTTCATTCGCGGCTGCCACGAATGTCAGCGGCGGAAAAGCCCGCCACATCCTGCAACAGGTTCATTGCAGCCACTTCCATGCCCAGACCGCCCATTCGACCGAGTAGGAATTGACCTCTACGGACAACTACCATTAACAACGGCAGGCAACCGATGGGCTATCGTGGCAGTGGATCATCTAACACGGTACGCTGAAACTGCTGCTCTCCCCACAGCTGCAGCACAAGACGTCGCAACGTTCATACTCAATCGTTTTGTGCTTCGTCATGGTCCTCCTCGAGAACTCCTCAGTGATAGAGGGCGTGTTTTCCTCTCCGATGTAATACAAGCACTTCTTCAACAGTGCCATATGGTTCACCGGAAGAGTACAGCCTACCACCCACAGACGAACGGCTTGACTGAGCGGTTTAATCGTACTCTGGGGGACATGCTCGCTACGCATGTTGCTTCTGATCAAACAAACTGGGACCTTGTTCTCCCATTTGTTACATACGCGTATAACACCGCTACGCAAGTCACTACCGGGTTTTCCCCATTTTTTCTCTTGTACGGTCGCGAACCATCACACACCATCGACACTTTACTGCCATACTCGCCAGATCCCTCCGAATACAAGCCTGTCTCGGAAGCCGCTCGTTACGCAGAAGAGTGCCGCAAGCTAGCCAAGTGGCTTAGTACATCCGACCAACAGCGCCAGAAGGAGATCCATGACGACGACCATCGTTCTGCACCAACCTTCGTTCCTGGAGCACTTGTATGGCTTCATGTACCGCCCTGCACCCCTGGTGTATCACCCAAGCTACTCTCCAATTATCATGGTCCCTACCGCGTGGTCGAGCGTACTTCACCCGTGAACTACGTCATTGAACCCCTCACGCCACCGAGCGACCGTCGTCGGCGTGGACGTGATATCGTTCACGTAAACCGTCTGAAGCCGTACTTTGACCCGCTTGTCCCCACGTGTTAGATCGCCAGGATGGCTTCAACTTTTTCGCCGGGGGTAATTGTAGTGAATAAGACAGACGTTGATACCATCAGGTCAGCTATCATCAGCACAAGAAAAAGGCAGGAGATCGGCGATCAAGCACCGTCATCTGGGTTCGCCTGCCTTCCTTTAGAGCTACCACCCACTTGCTGAGTCCTTCAATAAACCCCCTTTACATTATTAACATCATTTCAGGTGGGTACAACTGTACGGCATAAAAAACTACTTCAGGGGACGTATATACAAACTAGAGAGCACAGACACAATGGAATTTCTAGCACTGTGACACTATCAGAGGTCAAGGATCACTGAAGGAAACAAAAAGAAAAGGAAACACGAAAAGTCACTAAGCTTGAACAGAATCCAATATTACTTGCAAAACTTTGGTGGGTCTGTCTTGGTGTTCGTATGACTGGTGAACGATTGACTTCAACTCCATACTCAACGCTCACCATCTTGATATGGGGAGAGAATTCATACGTGTGAACATTGTTAATCATCCATTCAAAGCATATTTAAAAGAATGTTGTGAACCCGTATCACCAATTCAGTCTCCATGCGAGACAGTTTTTGGAGTAAAGGGCCCAACATGTTATTTTCTTTTTTTCTGAGAGTGATACGTAAAGATGCTCATGCCCTTGATGCCTGTTTTGCTATAAAAAGCGCTTTTATTATTCAGCTCTGTTTTTTTTCAGAAGCCTTCAATGAAGTATATGCAGGCTGCTTAAGGTAGTTTTTGTGTGAAGCGCTCACAATTACCAGATACATTTAACTGGAATTGTTAAAAAGCGCAGATAAAGACCCACTAAATTACACTGCGAGCTCTTAGCGAATACAATAGGTGAGGTTTACAAAGAGGTCCACAAAGTATTGCTGTAGCAATTGTACCCTCAGCTTCACAAATTGCGAACATTGCCCACGAGGTCATCATGTAGTGGCAAATACTGCCCTATTTACGTAAAAATTGCATTCACTCGGCATGCTGTGTTGTGCATTTACATTAAAATATGCGATATAGTTTAGCAAACAGTTTTTTGGTGCTAGTTTGCAAATGTTTCACCTTTTGGTTCAGGTGAAAATTTTTTGGTATGAATACCACGAGAGGTGATCAGCCGGGTACCCAGTATAGTGCTGATATCTAATAGAATGAGATTGTTTTATTTAGATCAGAATTTCGAGTCCGAGGACCAGGCAAATGTACTTTTAACTGCACGCTCTGGATTAGGAACTATTCCTTCTAGCATACAGAGGCGGATGCAACACAAACCAATAAACTGAGCAAGCTGAAGAAGTTGCGCCAAAAAGAAGCAACCTTTACCGCATAGCCGGAGCGCTTCAAGTGCTAGGAACAAATCGTAAATTTACGCGAAGTGATTCTGGCAGCCAACTGTCGATCTCGTGGAATTCTATTTAGCATTGGTTTGAGATAATGCTTCAATGGTTGGTGAAGCGCTCAAGACAAAGACGTGAACGAGAGTGAACATGACCAAGGACCCTTAAATGTTCATTGCACAGGACGAGAGCCATGCTTTTCCGGGAGATTGAATCCTTTACATCTTCGTCTTTTACACTCTCTTAACCACGCAATATATTTTAACTATCCCGTTCTTCCATCATGCTGGTGTAACAGCATAACGGCAGTACATGGAGCGAAGCGGTGTTGTTCTGTTGTCTCAACGCGATATAGGCGGTAAGAGCATGCACATGTGTGCACGAGCTACCTTCTGACGTCTCTTGCGACAACGCTCCCTCCAGAACTCACAACCATGTCCTTTTAAAGACGATAGTCTTTCTTGGGGACCTTCGACGCAAATATTTTGGTCTGTCTGTCTGTCTGCCCATTTGTCTGTTTGTTGTTTGCCTACTTTTAACGGCATCGGGTACTTGAAACGGCCGACCCGATCCGCAGCGCCCACCTATGTTGCTCAAGGTTGAGCGTTCGTGCTTGTGCGATTGTCAATTGAAAAGAAATTATTGCGCATGTCTGAAGCATCATAACAACACGTATATATTCTGCATGTGCGTCTCTTACTAGAAAAAGCATACAGAAATAATTTTAAGAACCGTAGCGCTTATCACGCTGCGCTGACCATGCAACGCTTGATCGGAAAGGCGAGTGTTTCCAACGCCTCGATAAGACGAAGCGGTGGTGGCACCTACCCGTTACCTTGCGTTCTACACCTTATCACTTCTGAGATGGGTGCACGCACCCGTCTCATAGCCACGCGTTTTGTTTTCTAAGACAACTACCAGATGGCGCTTATGTCTCTCGTGTGACGTGACTCGATGCACTCGTTTGCCTCCGCTGAATGCTCGAGGCACTCTAACGCAGCACCTCCACAATACCATTCACCGATTTTCTTGCGCAGAACGTCAAATAAATGTCTTGTTCCCTCTCTCCACACGCAATACTATCGTCTTTCGACGAGATTTGCAGATTACATGCAAATACGGGGCCAATTTTTAATATTTTATTGAGTTATACTAGAGCAGAAGAAAAGGGCGCCTCATTTTTATCTGCCTCGTGGGTTATACGGCGCAGTGCCTTATAAGGGAAGGGGGAAGGAAGGATAAAAAGTGTAGTGGAAAGATATTGATAAAGAAGTAGGACAGGTAAGCGACAGAAGAAGAAGGAGGTAGGAAAGTTGGGAGTCGGTCGAACAAGTCCGAAGATGGGGCACTCCACGGCGGGAGCTGTATGACGTCAGGTGGTCGTAGAGAGTGAATCAGTCGGCGAGAGCTACACTACCGTCGGAGGTCGCGGGTGGCGCAACCATTCAGCTTCGAATCCTCCCTTTTCAATACTCCGTTTTCAATACTTCATTTTCAATAAAGCTCGCAGTTGCTGCTCGAGCAATGTAGCAACCCCTTTCTCGCCATTTACAAGCCCTACCAACACCGGCGCCCCTGCATGCTGCTTGACCAGGCAAAAGACAAGCAGGGCGTTTCCTCTCTTATAGAACTTCAATGGCAGGTCCCGCGCGTGGGACTGTCTTCGAATGCACGCTCCGTGCAGCGAGGATGCCAGGCTCAGAAAATTCGCCCAGAGTATCGGCGTAATTGCTCCCAGAATAACGTTACTCTCAAATGCTCTGAAAAACAGCATTTCACTCACTGAGAAAGCTACGATTCTTGTTCCTATCAATCAGGCCAATTATACATCGCTAGCAGATACCGCCGTTTTATGCATGTTATTCTTTACAATTCGTGGTCATGATTTTGACTGAGCCCGGCGCCTTTTTTATGGGGAACACGTGGCGCTATTCCGCACTTCACCTGAGCCCCATACCTTGCCTGGTTTGTGTGCGAGCCTCCATATGCGCGTTTGTGCCCACTCATGGGCACTTGAATGCATCTGCGAGCCAAGTTGACCATACGAGATCATATGCAAGCAACACACAATACCATAGTACACCTCGCCGTCACGAACTGAAGTGTTGGCAGTTAATTCAACAGGCATGATTATGACAAGCTTTTCAAGAATTACCACTTCTTCCTAGTATAAGAGCTGCAAGATTCTGTGTGTGGTTCAACTGCAGCAGTGGAGCTGGTGACCATTCAGCATTGCCCGCGAAAAACCATGTACTTTCTTTGTAAAGTAGTGTAATGCTGAATTTTCATAGCAGAATCTTGCGACATTTTTGTGAAATATTTTATTATTCTGAAAATTTCAAGCACACATTCGGCAACGTGATTATTTCCACTATGCTATCAGCTTCATTCAGGACGTCTCGTGATGTTCGCAGCGTTTGCTGAGTTTGCGGTATTTGTGACGTAGAGTTTACGGTGAAACAGGCATCTGAAAATACCAACGCATGCGTCATTGAGGTCTCGAAAGAAGCCTCGGCGACAAAAGCATCTGGACTGGCACCCAAATCTGCAACGTTTCGGCCACCCGTGAAACAAGTACTCGCATCTCGCCTCGCCGCAGTCTGGGCTCTGGCACCATCTCCATCTTTCGTTCCAGTGGCAATCTACAAGAAAGAAATAAAACATGCGAGATCGTTTGCCAAAGTCGCGCAAAACGTGGCGGCGTCTTCACTGTCTCAGCGACCTATTTTTCTGTTACTCTTTAAAACTGAGAGGCTCTCTTGTTTCTCTTTAGTACTCGCTTTCTCTCCTCGTCCCTTTCTTTTTCTAACGTCTCTCGTTCTTTTGGTATTTTCGTTTGTGTTTGCTTATTTTATTTTCTTCCCTAACTTACTTACAATTTCGTTCTCTTACTAACTCGGTAGACGAAGAAAGTGCTTAGCAGCGCAAACGACAGGGGGGATAGGACGGGATAGAAGAGACAAAGATACGAAGATAGAATCTAGCTGAGAGTGTCCATTTAATTGCTATAGCAATAAAAGGACAAGTGAAAGGTTAGGACGGGTGCCGTGGATTGATGAGTAGTAGCTTAAAATCCCGCCATCGCGCAAAAAGTTTTTTTCGCCGAGATTTGCTTTTTGTTTCTATGTTTTGCCTCTGTGTTTTTCTCACTCTTTCTTTTTGCACCCTTCTTCTCTTTGTGTGTTAACCTTGCTACATGCCTGGCGAAGAAGATTTTGAAGAAAAGGGTAATGAAAGCCTTCGCTAGTTTGCGATGATGATAATTTACGAGGAGCTAGAACAGCTTCGTGTAAAATAGTGAGAACAACATGAGTCAGCTCATCTGGGCACGCATTCATAAATAATGCCAATGGGTTGACTCTTCATAAAGGGCTATTTGTTCTGATGATATGCTAGACATGTGATGACCAATTGTGTCTCGCATAGATAAACTTTCGCCTCCATATTATGCCTTCATTTTCACAAATGTCTGTGTCTCCTTAGCAACGCCCACCCCTGAAACTGCGGTCCAGATTGTATGCAACACTGTTTACGACAGTTAGTACACACAAGTAATGCACTAACGAAGGGTGTTTGTTTTGTCTTGCAGTGAATGTTCATGACTGAATAGTTTATATCATTGGCGACGTGATCATTTGTTGAAATCCCCGGAGAAATTAAAAAAAGTAAATAAAAGCAGAGGAAACGAACAGTCATGAAATTTCATTCGTAATGATAAATTTACACATTAACAGCATTTATTTCTTTCCAAATAATAATCACTTATATTAAGGCTCTTTCACTGCGTTTCTGTACATAGATCACTGATACTTCAAAGTTATTTTCGCGTTGTTTGCACAAACGTATCTTTTTTTTTTATTTCTTTCTGGAAACCAGGCATAACAGGAGGAGCGTTGCATACGTCAGGAACATAAGATATATAATTAGCTGACAACGCATCACTGCCTCCTGAGACAGTATATTATAACCATTCTGATAATTTGTACAGATAAATACGTCTAAAGAGCACCAGAAAAGCCCCTAGAATATTTCTCATTTACACGTCGTCTTTTAAATGTGAAGCATTTCTTAGATAACTTCCGCGGCTTTGAGCGTATCTATCTATCTATCTATCTATCTATCTATCTATCTATCTATCTATCTATCTATCTATCTATCTATCTATCTATCTATCTATCTATCTATCTATTCGCCTGCGACATTGAGCTCTCCTGGCTGCATTTGGTATTGTTCTGTGGTATTGTGACGAAGCACCATGACATATAACCGCCTGGCTTCAAACTTGCGTTCAGCATCAGCGTTATGGAGTCTCCGTCAACCTAACGTGTGCTTGTCGGTTCGCGGAATCGTCGAGAAGCCATGTATGTCACCGCTAGCCCTGAAGCAATTGACTTTGCGTCTGTTGGACAAAACGTACTTTCACCGCCTACATGTTTACCTCGATGGCTCCAATAATGCCAACAGCTCTACAGGAGCAGTGCTTGTTTCATCTGGTGATGTGTTGCTTCAATACAAGTTCTCTCACAGCACGACGTCGACAGCAGCAGAGCTCACAGCACTTCAATGTGCGGTCAAGTACATTCTTCAGCAACCTAACCGATGGGCTATCTTTTGCGACACGAGGTGAGCCTTACAGAGGCTTATATTGTATATCAATGGTTGCCGAGTCATTGCGGAATTGTCTGCACTGACCGCGCGTATGAAGTTGCTCGATTGGCTCATGACCAAGACCTTCGTACAGCCATACAACTCTTGAGAACGGACGCTGCAAGACCACTACTATCACTTGCTCGCCGTATAACTCTCCTACAATAGAATACGCCGGGTTTCTCCGACACGCGCCTGTATTCGATGGACCCAAACTTGCAACTTCATTTGCCATCCGAGCTCCCACGACGCGCTTAAACTGTGATATGTCGCATGAGGTTGGGCATGGCATTTACGAATGCATACTCTGGTCTCCTTAAAATGGCAAGCACTTCGACATGCAACATGTGCGCCTGCGAGGAAACGCTTAAGCAATTTCTATGCCATTGCCCAGCATACCAGTCTGAACGATGTATTATGGAAGCAGAGCTTTGTCAGTTGGATTCACGATCGCTTATAGAAAAGAAGGCCCTGGGACCTTGGCCGTCAGTTTCGCATACACGCAAAGCCACGAAAGCCCTCTTGTGCTTCTTAAGGACCACTGGACTTCACGAGTACTTGTGACAGCACAGCGTGAGACGGGGATAGTCACGAGCTGACTATTTATCCATCTCTTTCTTACTCCTCTTCATTTCTCTTTCCTTCCTATTATTCTACTTTTCCTCCACCCCAAGTGTAGGGTAGCAAACCGAGCCCAGCTTGGTTTACTTCCCTGCTTTTCCTCTCTATTTCTCTCTCTCTCTGGCTGTCTTGACAATGGTATCGATACCAGAATCGGTATGGCGTACCATGATTGTATGACAAACATAAGCGACTAGTCATTGCACGTAAATCATGACTTGTATGTCATGAATGTCATGGTTTACATTTCGTGATCTTGCGGCTCTTGCAGTGGTCTCGTTGACATGAGATTTCGCAAAACTGATATGGTATTATATCACTGAATGGCGAACACAAGTGAAAGACATTAACGTGGAAATCATGACGTCCGTCATGATTTTCATGTTATGACTAGTCATGACTACACGCCACGCTCGTGGTTTGCTCGCGGTCATTTCGCTAGCTTTATATATACCAAATTGGGTATTATTTGACGTGAATGGATGCTGAAGGTGCAAGACTGGTGCAAACACGATAATTATGAGCTGCGTGTCATATAAGAACATGTCACCATGCAACGCTCATAATGCGCTTTTACATATACCAAATTTGGTGTTACGTGACGTGAATAGACGACGAAGGTAAATGGCACATCTAAACATGGTAATCATTTCATAGAGTCATGTACGACATAATGTGAGTCGCTCCCGTAAAGTTATGCTGATATTAAACGACATATAAATTTCCTCATTCATGCTTCACATGTCATCAATTCCCACAGGACGTGGGATCTTCCAATTTTTTACACGAGCATTTCTTCAGGCCAGTCACCCATTGAAACGGTTAGGTCTGCGGGGAGATATAGCGGAAGTCTAATAAATTGTAGTATCTGAATGCTTGCAAACTGGCAATGGTTTACGTACACCTTCTTGATATAAATGGGTCAAAAATAGATCTCCGTTCTCGTCGGGCAGCTAACACTGCTTCTGGCTGAGGATACAGTCCTGCTACAAATGTTGGCAATCCGATGAGCACTGGAATGATTAGGAGCATCATGCATTACATTCCCAGCTTGTCGCCACAACTGGTGGGCTACGAATGTCCTAACATAACGTTCACCTTTTGTATATACGAAAACTACAACTATAGCATAAAAAAAACAAATATAACCTGCTTTTGTTCGTCCTCGCATCGCTTCGCTATTTTTCTTCATGCCTCCAAGTTATTATTTATTATCTTTGTCACATGCTCTACTTGTTTTGTACTTCAGTTCTTGTTTGCTCTCAATAGTGTCCCTTTTTTCAGCAGTTCTTTTGTTCCCCAACAATTCTTCAGTTTGTCTTGGAGGTTCTCAAGAGCAGTGCCGTCATTCTTTTTCTGAACAAACAACTCAATTCTTTGCCGCATTGTCGATCAAAATACGTGGTCGAAACGTGCAACAATCTGCAAATGCGTTGGGAGCATTTTTTTTTTTGCTTTTTGCATGCAGCCCTAGGTGTACGGACAAGCACTACCAACCCATTCAAACACTCGCTTTGAAGGGCACGTAATATCTCACCCATAATATTAACGCGATAGCATTAGAGAGCTCGTGTCGCAAAAATTCCGCCGTCGGCCCTATTGGTTGTGAGCGAAAAATCGTCCGGGAGCATAAAAAGCTCGTTACAGAGATCGCCGCGGGAGGCCGCTACTTGTCCATGCGTGCCTGTGTGATCACATAAAAAAAAAGACACGCATTCGAAGAGAAAAAAAAAGTGCTCAAGGTCATGAGGCGCGGGTGTGTGTTTCTGCCACCCCTTCTTGCTTGGCTTCCAGCGCTTTCGTCGGGACGAGAGAACAGAGAATGCAACTGCAGCCTTTGTAACTCTCTTCGCACTAGACGGATTCTTAAAATTTTTGTGGCGTTGAATTTGTGAGACAATAAGCTCTTCTAGTGAATTCATTTCATTGTTACTTAAAAAGTTTATCAGGGCCTTTTTAACGCATTTTGTTCGACAGGTGTCACGACGAAAACAAGGCCCGTTTGGCGATATGTAGGTGCTTTTGGAAAGCCTCAAACTACGTCGAAAAAGGCCAGGATAGTGCAGCCATCACCACTAAAAACACAGGAGCTGTCATACTACTCTCAAAATGGACAACTATGTTCATCTAGCGGAAAACATCATGCCTTTCCAGAGGCATTGATCAAGCAAGCCGCAAACGCTAGATATATGCTGCCATCTGTGAGGCATTTTAAGACACTTTATGGCCTCCGAGATGGCAAGCGCGTGGCGAGTATTTTGGAGGTCATGCTACTCTTGATTTAGATCAAAAACCTGCATTACCATTCGCGCACGTGCGCTGGTACAATCTACTGTGTGCGTGTGTGTCTGTGTGTGTAACAAAGCATATTTTTAAGTATGCGCTTAGCGGTTGAAGGGCGCACGAGGGGCCAGATTTCGCTATTGCGTTCAAGTCTTAAAGGAGAAGCTTAAGGGTCCCCCAATTTTTATTCATTGTGGTTAGTCTGTCAACGTTAACGAGACATGGGCTTTTTTTCCGAGTAGTCATCCCAGGTTATTGCTCCAAAAATTTATCGCCGCTTAAATTTGTCGAATTCACAAAGAACACTTTGAGAAGAAAATTCTCGCAATTAAGCTTCCAGCGCTTTTTGGGCTGGTAGGAGCAAAAAGAAATAGTGGACCTAAAATCTTCGCCTTTAGGAATTGAACGGGATTGCGACATCCTGTTCTTAGTGCGAACTTTAAACACTTATTGCATGAAACTTTTTCAAACTTGCCATGCACCCACTACGTAAAATCTAAAAGAATAGACACAGTAGCGTGTGTGCCTTTTGTAGTGATTGACCAGTTTTAAACCATGAAGTCATTACGATAATCACATGTCTGGAACCCGCTGGCAATGGGCGCTTGTACGGCGCGATATTACTAGTAAATTTCATGTTGATAACACGAAATGCAGGACAAAATTTTATTTCAGCACAAATATACCAAGCAACATTTATATGTAAAATTACTTTAGTTTGTCTAGTGCTTATCTAATTGACAAACTTAAGAGTAGAAATAAACTAAGCTTACCGTATTCGCTGCCATATTGTGTTCTTTGTCTACACTCTCTCCAAACAGTCGGTCTTAATTTGGCAATGAACAGTAAGTTTATAGGTATATAAGTCACACTGCTTTAGCGAACAGCATTTCATATTCGGAAGGGGGTGATTTTGCTGCGTTAGCTTATAACGTTGACGAGACATATCGCTTCCCCTTTATAACTCCCTATTGCGCATGTTCAGCGATTTCAAACGCGTTTTTCAGAACGCTTCTTCACTGCTTTTCAATACCAGAGCTTACATTGGTAAATATACGTCTAAAATATTCCGTTGAAAACATACTTTCATACTGCATAAAAATGGCGTTTTCTTAGTTTACGTGTGGGAGTATGAACGTTCTTACTAGTCTCAGGTTAGATGTTACCCATCCACTGAAAGTCTCAACATGTGAACTGCTGATTGTCTGGTAAATATGACATAGTAAGCAGCGTAAATGTGCACCTTGTATCCGGTAAACCTCACACTGACAGCTCACTTAGTGAATTATCCTTCTACTTTTGCACATGATTCTTCACACGTTGCAATTTAAAGACTTGTTAAACAAGAAAAAATATCACGTCCAAGTTTGCAAAATATTTGTAGGTATGGAAACACTTCGAGCAGTACAGTTAACTCCTGCGAATTTCATCAACTAGTCCTGTGCTCTCACCAGCGACAATAATTCGCGGACGAGAAATTGCAGTGAAACTTCTGAACTGAACCACCCTGCGCATTGTTTGAAACACTTGCTTTCTGAGGTCCCCAATGCGAGACCTCTAAAAGCGACATAAATAGCATTCGAAAGCACATTTTTTTTTAATATTTGCTCTCTCCTTTTTTTTTGCACATTGGCTTTCTAAACAGCTTTGAACGGCACACTTAGCGTACGTGACAACCCTATTGGTAAGTCTGTCTTCGCTCATTTCGTAAATCTATTTCGTAGAAAATACTCTTGCAACACGGTGGTGTAGCATTTTGTTACAACACTAGGACTGCTTCAAGACATTACTAGTAGCTTCGTCTACTTGTAAGCATTTTTATTCGAATACAGCAAGCATGAGGACACATAATCTTGCCAAATCACTTTATCAAAGCACCTGAATAGGTAGCGTGAATTTCACGCCTACGTTTTTTTTTTTAGGAAAGCCCGCTTGAGATTGCGAGAAACTTGGGACAGAGCAGCACATTCACTTTATTCGGTATTGACCACCAGAGTGTCTGACAGACTAAAAAAAAACATGAGAAAGTTATAATGATTTAGTTCTGGTTGCTAAGTTACTGAAAACTGGTGATATAAAACGAGCCGTGAAACAGAGAGAAGGGAATGATGATTCTACCCAAGTAACCTGTGGCAGATGATAAGATCCTACGCATTTTGGGAATGAATGTCATTTAAAAACAGTCAAAAAGTAGCTATCATGCCGCACTTTGATAGAAGCCATTGCAGGTTCATCAATGTCGTTGTGTAAAATGTCATTAACCTCCAGATATATATATATATACATATATATATATATAAATATATATACATATATATATATATATATATATATATATATATATATATATATATATATATATATATATATATATATATATATATATATATATATATATATATATATATATATATATATATATATATATATATATATATATATATATATATATATATATATATATATATATATATATATATATATATATATATATATATCCTCACCCTTCGACCCCACCTACTGTCACTCACTCAATCCTCCCATAGACTTGCTACACTATACTATTCAAGACTACGTTATGGTCATCTGGTGCGTCTAGGTCGAGTAGTAGTTACGATGTTCACCTTTAGGCTGATGGCACACGAGTTAAGTTAACGCTTCAACACAAAATTTTTGCCAATAATTTCTCCTTTTTTTGATGCGAGAATGTTTTATGGTGCAGTTCGCGTCTTAAAAAAAAGTTTGCGTCATCTCAATTCAATGAGTTCGCGTCATCTCATCACAAAAAAATATTTCGTTGCCTGAGTGAGTTTGGTTGAAAAAAAATTGTGAGTGTGAGTTCAGCTCAGAAAAATTTTGATGAACTGAGTGCAAGATAATCTAAAGTGCAAGAAATATTTCTTAAGTCAGTCTGAGAGAGTTCTATTTTGAATATTTTTTTCAAGCACCAAGATCATGTTTCAAAGATGATTTTTTTATTTCTTTAAATTTGTGATTTTCTTTTGCCCTCTTTCTTTAATTGGTCTTTCTGGTCCTTCGTACTTTTTTTCTCATTCTTCACGGTTATTGTCCGCCAAGGTCGACTAATCTGTCAACGTATTCGAGAAGCCAAGCTGATGAGAGTAAAGATGATTCAAGCACACGCTGGTTTACGATGATAATGCGTTATTTTCACGCGTCGGGGCTCAGCGTAAGAAGCTCAACTGTTAAAACTTCCTTTATCGATTCTGAGAAAACACTAGGCGGTACTGAAGAAAATAGAGCTTGGAACTGTGCAAGTCTAACTGAGGCTTGCTTTCGTTCTACTACATGGCAGTACTTCATCTCTATGCCGTAACCACAGAGAAATACTTCTTTCTTCGTGGTCGCACCCTTCAAACCACCAACATCACACTTCCGTCACTGGCAGCCATCTATCTCATATAGCCCATACCGACTGAAAAAATGGGGTTGACGGTGAAGAGCTTGTACGGTCGGTGCACTCTTTGACAATATGTCATTTCTTAGACGCAGCAAAAATAAACGTTGTATACGCAGTTATCTCGTATTATGCAATAATATAAAGCTTGTAGAACATTTTCGTGCTACGTTTTAAATAGTTCTTAACTCTGAGTACCGTCACTGCATTGCTCTTACCTAAAGATATGTAAACAATATAAAATGCATGAAATATTTGAAATCTTCCAACACAGGATGTCACCTCTGCACCTAGTGCCAAAGCTTAACTTAGTGTCCGATGCTATAACTTCTACACGCTCGTCGGTTCTATTGCTTATGTTCAGGAAGTACTGCTTTCGCAGATTCAAGGATACAAGAACGCCTTCAGCTGTATCTCGAGCAAGCACGTGCCATAATGTGATTGGTGTGCTTTGAAAATCAAAATAGCCCAAATACTTCCATATTACAAGCAGTTGGAGCTTTGAGCCCATGAGCGCATTTAAAATTTTGCTCCACCACTCAATAGAATAAAAGCATCAATAAATGACTCAATTATGGTTGTATAGGTAGGGACGCTAACGTGTCCTTCGTGTCATTGCTAGAAATCCTCCACTATTTTGAAAATGTGTGCTCTACACTCACTGTTGCTTTATAAATGTTCGTGTACAAGAAATGTATTCATTCTTTTCATTTCGTGTATGGAAATGAACTGCTTTCCAGACACGTGCAACATGCACATCTGTGATAATGAGATAGCGGTTTCTCGTCTGCTCTCCCTGGCTCCCGGCGCACGGTATGGTGCGGCAAAAAAAAAACAATATTCGCTTTTAAGTGTTGAGTTGGACCAGTTCGTGGTGGTCTTCGCAAATGTTTTCCTTGTGTATCAATGTGTGCCGCTTAACGCAAATAGCATATAGTGAGCAGCACTTGATCCCCCACGTCTCCAAAAGCAGTTATCAATGGACACAGCTTTTAACTTGAAACAATCATGCTACATTGTGAAAACTAAACCTTCGTTCAATAATTAACTATTATTTATAAGTACGTACAGGCTTTGCGACTTCTAAGTGATGGTAAGTGACAAATATTACAGTTTTTGAGCGAAAAACTTTGTCTATTGACTTTTAATTTGCCCACTATCAAATAATCATTCACTGTCAACAGGCAGTTCATTTGCGTAATAAATAACCAATAAACAGCGGAACAATTGAATGAGACAACTCGAAGAAAAGAGTTCAATACATCAAATGGTGTTTGATGTATTATTTGTCATTTTATTGATGCAGATGCATATTGCAGGTGTTCGTAATCACCACCAAATTAACGTAAGTATTAGTTACACAGACGGACGCCTAAAGTAGGGAAAGCTACTCAGCACGGCCCTTGAACATTGTCTGCAACTTTTCTTTGACGGAGTCTATCCAGCTTCCACACTTGAAAAACCTAACACAACGGCCTTTATGATTTCGGTAAAAACCGCTACGGCAAATGCACCTGCGGCGGCACACACTGGTACAGCTGCGACGCAGGTTGAACCGTGTCTTGCACGTTCTCTCATCGCAGTAGCTTTTCTTGCTTCTTCTGCAAGTCTCGTATTTCTCGTTTCTTCCGCAGACTGCAAAGGAAAAACATGTAATCATTTTTTCATACGAGTAATAAACAAAAAGTTATAATGCCACAGGTGGAACGAAGGTTTTATTGATTCTTTGTGTGTCGCTTCCAGCGATACGCATTGAATGCTGATAGACAAATGATTTCGTCTCATCTAGCTGGGTTGTTTGACCGCACAAATGCTAAGTGTTAAATTAGACGGAAATCATGCAGACAATAAGATAGAAATGCCGGATGCACGGACACGGGATTTCTCTGCGGAAATTAAGAATATCTATTAAGTGAAATTCTGTTTACTACTGTACATAACAGCATGCTCATTCTAGTATAAACACAAGACAGAAAGCCTCCTTTTATTCACAACTTCAGAAAAGTACTATCGATATGTATAAACAATTAGAAGGAAGCTTCTGAAGCAGCTTCCTAATGCATCTATCGGAAGTCACACTCAAACCTTCTGTTCTCCCTGACTACTTCTCTTCATCGGTTTGAAGAGTTTTACCATATAATCCTTTTCATTTATAACTCCAGCGCCCTCTGTGTTGCACTTATGGCGATGAAACGAAGAACATCGCTATATCACGGTTTACAGTATGGACCCTGTGGAGGGTCCATACTGTAAACACAGTTTATAAAAGACACCAAGAGGTCGCGCTGGCCCCTTGTTCTTTCCCATTATTTTCAGCTCCAAGCTAAGAGGCTATGAAAGCGCGCCGATTTGCACAAATTCATCGAATTAAATGGAGCTACACCTTCGCAAAAGTAATAATGCAGCGGCCATCTCCATTCCTTCCTCTATCGATCATCAGAGCAATGATATCGTTGTTTTCTTCGATTGAACACAAAGCTTCCTCTTGCGACACACACCTTTTCATTTCCAGCTGCCTTCCCTATCTTCATTCTTGCTTTAGTTTTTTGGACTCAAGCTGACAGTTGTGTGCCTACCCAGAGACGTTAGTAAATAATAAAAGAAGCACACGTAGGACGTTTCTGAGAGAAAGGCAAAGAACGTATGTGCCGCCTTGATGCAGGCTCGCCCGTTTGTCATAACGCTGCTTGCAACAACATTTCAGGCTCAACTATTTTTCGTCAGCTCGTACAGAGCCTACAAAACAGGCCGATATGAACAGGACCAACCCAAGATGAATGATTGGTCAAAACCAAGACAGTGCAGCTAACAAAGATGTAAGATAAACGAAAACAATTTCCTTAGTAAAAGTATTTAAACACGTCCACAAAAATAAAAATTAGAGATCTGAGAATAATGGAGCTTTCAAGAAATTTTAAAATAGCGTCTGCTATTTCATTCGATTGGCGCGAATGTTTGAGTATAAGATATATTCGAACTACCACAAAATGAAAAATATTTGTTCGTAAGTAGCAAAACATTTGTGTGCATATAACGGCTTTACATCAGCGTGCAGCGTACTTAGTTTTAATTTTAGCGCCACCTGCGTACAAAACTGCTATCACCTTCCAATGGTGCTCCGAGTGGTCGATGCGCGGCGGCCATGTCTGCGGGGATGCGTTACCGATGTGCTATACGCCAACATATGGTTCAAAGGAGTCAGCGGGAGACAGTATGGGCTGCTTAATTACGACTAGGAATATTGGTGTGCCTTCGCTTTTTCATGTACACCACCGTGATCTTCTTGCCCTCGAAAATCGTATTCGTCTCATCAATCCGTGCCATCAGCGACGTTAGGCCTTGCATCGACATGCAGTGGTAAGCTCAGTCACGGTGTGCGTTGGCGCGGTACCTGATGCTGTAAAGTACGCCATGCATGCCTGATCTCGATAATGAAGAGTCGCCTCACGACTGTCTTGGTCACGAGGACCAATGTGCTGATAAGCAGTACAGTCAGCCAGAGACGTTCGTCTGCGATTTTTGCGATGAGTGTTGTGCATTGTATACCTTAATCTGAAGCTTCAGTGTCTATTCTCTGCTGCCAAGCTGAATCGCAAGTGTATACTAAATGATTTTCGACTCAAGAACACAGAACGAGGGTGAACAACACCTCACTAAATATCTCAACTTTAGACATTCGCGTCCTCACGACGCGTAAGACACAGAAGACGCTTTTCCGAAGCGAGTATCGGACAAATATAATGACACGTGCGGCAAAAATCGAAGCATGCCCTCGAAAGCTTTCGTATAAACTTTAAGCATTTGTTTCTGTAGGCTTGTTTCAGAATTGAAAACCTTGTAGAAAAGGCAATGTTCAAGGTGGAAAAATGCTTCTTTCGATTAACATAAACAATAACATTTGAAAGTTTTTCTTTCTGTTATTTGCATAATAACTTTTGTTACTTCAGCAAGAGCAACAAAGCGTCTTCGCCGCCTTTAAAAGTAATTTTCAGTGAAGAGATTTCAGAATGAGAAATAGGGCTATAGAAACGTTAACTGCAATATTCAGAAGATCGTTGCTTTTTGTTAGTCTTGCGGCACAAAATCCGCATGCCCCTTTAGGTATAAATACGTTCTTTCACCATGTTTGTAACTTGCAAATGTTTCGATCTCGTATTAATATGCTTAGTGAGCCTATGCCACTTTATTTTGTAATTTTGCTTTAATGTATCCGAGAACTACTCGAGAAATATTTTTTAAAAATTTCATTCACACTGCATTAAAACTATATAGAAATCTGATTCAACTCAATCAAAAATTATGGCTACGCCCACAGCACTCGGGGAAATATGTTTACTGGTCGCCAACACAAGAAGACAAGCACAATAAAACAACAAGAATAAGGCGTGTAGGCAAGCCAATTGCTCGTACTATAACACACTAAAAGGCAATAATACAAGAACCTTCAGCATATCCCTACAAAGGAACTAGGTGCGTTCGTCCCCGATAATAATATTGAGTCGAGACATGCTTGAAAGAGCACACTGCCAATGCCTCAACAACCATGACAAAGAAACAAATAGGATTGTTGGTTACTCAGAAAAAGTTGCTGTAGATAACGAGGACAGTAGGTGACTTGTAGGAGCAAAGCAAGTAGAAGGAGTCTAACGCCCCGTTATGCGTGTTTTTGTGAGCTACAAAACACTCGTATTCAGTACTTGGTTATAGCTATGATGCGCCAGTTGGAAGGCTTAAATGCTAGTGCATCTGTAAATGTTTAACTTTATATGAAGTGAAAGATTTTAATGCGGTACAGCTGTGCAAGAACTATGAGCACTATAACTGCTCTCGTTCTGTTGACCAAAAATGACACATTCACTATCTCTAGATATGTACTGCAGGACTAGCTGACGTAATGTGCCGAGTGCAAGAACAACCGAGCTGAACCATTGAATTCGTTGTCTCCGCTGTGCCTTTTAAAACTTTTTTTTTTCGATAAAGTAGCAAAAATGACCAGGCAACACAGCTGCATTAGGCAGCTAGTTGTAATCATAGTAGCATTATTCAGCTCAGAGCGCAAGCACTCATCATTTGAAAAAGATTCTGAGCTTCGCAAAAGTACGGTGTTCAGCTCGCTACAAGAATAACCAGAGCAGGAAATAAGCGTCAACCCTTCCTTCATTCATCCCGAAACAACATCCTGCCTTCCAGCACTTGTGCTCAAACTGGTAGAGTGTGCTAGATACCTAGTGTTCCTACTGAGATGTTGCATGTCTGTGTGCTTTGATTAGAGTACTGAGCTTCCTACGAGAGATACATAGTAGTGTAGACGTTTTTTAAGGAAGATTGAAAAGAGCGCCTGTCCTCCACTGTAAGTACGACCTCCTAGAAGTTATGTTCCATTCCACAACTTATGCAACGACAACGGTGGCGTTTGTTGTGTGAGTGTATCGTGGCACCTGATCGCTTCAATTACGCTGTTTTGCCAGACAGTGGGAACAGTAATGTTTTACATATTACACACACGTATGGTATTGATACCAACCAATCATGCCAAAGCCTGTTCCATACCTGGGACACGTGACGCCAGAAAGCAGTGTCTGTTGAGGTAGCTCTATTCGCTGTAGATGATTTAATCAGTTTTTTCATAGACAGCTGTGTGCGTCAAAGTCAGGTAAACTCACCAACCAAAGAGAACTCTGACAGATTGAGCACAGTGCATTTTATTCTGATTGCTATAATATAATGCTGATTGGACTTATATTAGTTTTGCAATATTGACTGCACTTACGCAAACAGAATTCCAATATTTCTGCAAATAGAGTCATATAACTCAACTCAGTGCTCGATGCATAAGGTCGCAGAAGGAAAACGTGAATATTCTTAAGCCTGAATGCAAAATCAAACAAATTTTTGAAGGAAAGCTGGAGATAACAAACTTGAAAGTCATAGATAAATGATGGGTCAGCAAAATTGTTCAAGAAAGGAAAATATACGCACCATGTCTCACATTACTCGCCAGAGTAGTACCTGGCTGAGTGCCACCTCGCGGCGGCGTACTGTTACTGATCGCAACAGCAGTACTTGGTGCACCGCCAGTTCCCGGCACCGCGCCACTGTTCGGAGTAGCTGCAGCTGGATCATGGCCGCCTATTGCCGCATTCACATTAGAAATTTCTATCACACTACTAGTAAGCGCAAATACTATAAGAAATGAAAAATTTAAAGCCACCAATCTGGTCATCTCGAAGTCACTTTGCAGTGCTCCTCCTACGGTCACTTTGAATGGTGCAGGCCGTAGGCGTCGCAAAATGACACCATTAAAAGCAAAGCAGCTTATTTTTCAGCAACATTTCAACTTCAGATTTTTTCTGCTGCAAAATTCGCATTGTACGGTTGGTGGCACGTCATCCTTTAAAGTCTGAAAGCTGACTCTAACTTTTACCTGCGTTCACGTGCCTTCCAACGTGCGATGGCCGAAGGTAAAACGTTTCCCGAAGAACAATAGCTCAAGCCGAAGCTGTTCTATGACGCAGCAAGGTGAGAGAACCGTCTTTTACGCAAGCGCTACAAGATGTATTGGGCTGTAACACATTGCAGTTTTTCGCATGTCTTCGCGCTGGATATTCTGAGCGAGAAAAACGATAACATTTATCCATATTTCCTTTGACCAAGCGTTTATTTTTTTACTTCAACCTTTGTATGTTAAGCGTTGATGCGCATGACACATGAAACACAAGACTTTGTGCTTACGTACATGGCACACCGTCGAGCAGGTGAGGTGGCCATTTCATGATAACTTTGAAAATTGTATGAAATTCGAGCCAAACAGCAAACAACCTCTATAGTGTAACTGACAAAGACATTTATTCCAGCTCGGGGAACAAAGAGCTCATAGGTGGTTTCGAAACGTCAGGTCGTTTCCTCAGGCTTGTGGTCAGTGACCATACTTCACGTCACCCAATACCTGACCAGACGAAGTTTCACCGAACTCTTGACATACAATCCATAACACAAATCAGCCTAAAGGTATTCAGAGGCCTGAAGTGGATACTTCTCCAAGATGGCATGTCATAATTTCAATAAAACTTTTGAAAAGACAAATGACCAGGAAAGCGACAAACACAACAGCACTGATATGCATCTGATTCTTGTACTGATTTCCTTTCCTTTGCACTGTTCTTATTTTCAGAAGCACTGATATCTGTTTGCTCACCACATATATAGTATAGTGAATAAAACAATTTTCTTTTAGTTCTAAAAACAGAATTTTTTTATCTTCTAGGGTTTGAGTTCTGCGAGCGCTCGAAAAAACACTGCAGGGAAAATTTGAGCCCTTTCCATACACCTAGCAGTATCAAAATACACATGATGTACATATGCCACGGTGGAACATTGGTTAGAGTACCTGGCGGCCGACCTCAAGGTAGAAGGTTTTACCTCAGCCGACAAGGTCGCACTTGAAATTGGTTAAACGCTTGGATGTCAATGTTATCTTGATACGAGTATGGTAGAAATGAAGAATTGACTGAAGCGGAACTTTAACAACCAAATCGAAGTGTCAGCAATGTTTCATAAATCAATCATGCTAAACACCACCTTGTTCCGTCATAGGAGTTCATAATGTATAACTACATTTTATAACTGAAGCAAATGATATGAATTTTTTCTTGTTTCTCCCCACCATGTGGCTTAAAAAAGTTCTAATAACCATTCGCTTTTTATCCAGCCACTCAGCGTCCACTTTTCAAGCCCTCTTTTTTTGCCAGCGATATTTGATGACCGAATGCGCCAATGATGTCATCTGCAGTATATATTTCTTTCGCCTCGTTTCTGCCTTGTTCCTCGTCTTAGCCATCTGCACAGCTAAGAGAGTTCGTGAATTTCTTCGGATAGTATTATCGCATGACGACCCTAACTTCATAAGTGTGATGTTACCTTTATCTTGGGTATCATTGCAATTACCTACTATGCAGTTCTCTCATGCCTTAGTCGGGGTGCAGTATGAGCAGAAAAACATCGTTTTACTTGTTCTCTAAAAGCAACAGACGACACTTTGGAAAAGAGATTTTCTAAATTAGATTGATGTAGTCGCAACTTCTTGTCTCTCCGCTGCTATGCCGCTGATATAAACTTCATCAATCAGCTATACGGTCCCTGAAATAACTAAGCTGGGGCTTCAGCAGCCGACAGTCATGCCATGTTAGCCATAGCGAAGAACAAAGTCAGATCAACCAAAATGACCTTGGTATGGTTCACACACTGCTCACTGCTTTGTGAGTGCTTGGTCACAGTGAAAATATGCTTTAGATGCCTATTTGTCTTATATTGGCATTGGTGCATTGAGGATAAGAAGTGGTGAACGTTATTCAGTAGAGTGAGTCACTGGTAATGTATTTCAAGGCGCATGGTGTTAATAGGCTTGTCGAGCATTTCCTTCTCAGCCATCCATTCTCTCGCAAAGATCTGCGTGCCGAGAGCAATACTATCACACTATCAGGTTATTACTAGCAGCCGCTATAGTAACGTCAGTGGGGTGTACTGATGTAGATAACATGTACCGCAGGCAAAAAAATAAACTAAGCTATGTAATTTAAAAGATTAGCGCATAGAGCCACAGTGTATGGCCTTATGAGTGTGAAACAGTGATAAAAAAGAAGACATGGGAACAACAGAAAGGACGAAGCGACAACCACCAACCATCTTATACTACGTATGCCAGCGTTTCTTTGTCCTTTTTGCTTCTGTATCATCGTTTCTTGCTTGTTCAAGTGCGCTCAACATAGAGTTCTATAGCTTTTGTCTGAGGTTCCTTTCCCAATTTATTATGAAAAAAAGTTGAAGGCAAAGTTTTATTCACATTTTACACCAAGAGCTGCAGTATGCTGGTATGTGCCACAGGTAATTGAAAGTTTATATACACCAAGAAACGGGGGGAAGAAACAGCAGTATTTTCAATGCGAGAGCATTGAGAAAAATTGACAGCGGCAACGCCGATCCGACGAATGCCAAGAATGAATATGAGGGTACAAGCAGGAATTGAACCAAAGTATTTTCCGTGGCAGTCAATCGTCCCACCACAGAGCCACGGTATGTCTTGGAATTGCTTTGGAAAAAGACAATGCTGACGTAACGTTGGTGAAAGGTCAGTTGTGGTCGCAGTGCTGGCTATCTAATTCCATAAAAAAATACCGTAAGTACCTCTTTATACAGACATTACGTCATGTTAATGTCCATCGTAGTTGAACATCTTCCACTGAATTTGCTCTCCATAGCACCATCCAGGGCTACCATCCTCGCATGTACAAACGCTACCAATCTGCTTACCATCTATGGTGTTGGTACTAGCTGTGTTGCTGCTGGCGTTGTTACAAAACATTAAACAACTGGTATATAAAATATGTGTGTCGGTTGAGCAAAAGTCGTAGCATACATTTGCCCATGCTTTTAGTGTGATTTCATTGCGTTTTTTTCAATAAAATTGCATGAAAGTGACCTTCTATCCGCATATTTTGCATATCACTAATTTTCAAGATAAATGAATTCTCCAAATTTTTTGTCTGGAATATTTTAATTTGCATTCGAGACTCTCCGGTCAAAACGGAATAGTATGCAGTCTTAGAAAGCAGCACTTTATTGTCGGTTCCAACGAAAATATTGTGAATCCAAAATCTATCAACAGTCGTTAAACATGAAAGCAGGTATGCTACAGGGTCATAAAACAAGTGGCTTGTACACTTACCCTTTTGTTATGAGTACATGGCTTGCGAAATTTTGTAAAGCACTATAATGTGAAGAAATTTCAGCACGATATAAGTAAACCGGACTTTAAGCTATAAATTTTACTTGCTTTGACCCAAAGAACTTATTCTTCGTACTCATGCCAGAAACATTTCTGTATAATCTTAAAAATAAACATAACAAAATACGAGATTAAACACTTGCAGCGCTTGACGTGTTAAATTAGCATTTTTATTTATAAAAGCAGCTCTTGTTGCTGTCTCGCATTGCCACAAATAATCATGGAGCGGTTATGAAGTCCGATGCACAAATTCCTTTGCGAGGACTACTCAGCCCGACCCTTGAACATTGTTTGCAACTTTTCTTTCAGTGAATTGATCCAACTTCCGCATTTAAAGAAACTAACACAGCTGCCGTCAGTGTTCCGGTAAAGACCGCTACGGCAGTAGCACCCGGGTACACATTTCTTGCTACACTGTCGACGCAGGTTGAACCGAGTCTTGCAGCTTCTGTCACCGCAATGCCTTCTCTTGGTGCCATGGCAGCTTTTGTATTTTTGGAACACTGCGCAGACTGCAAATAAAGAATCCCGCTGTTTAACTGACGAAATGAAATACCCCAACAAAAATGCGTTGCCCTTAATGTTTTATCTATCATCGTTCGACCCAAATGCTTTAAGGGCTTCTATTCAATCCTATTTCCAGCCTAATACTGAAACGAAATTTTGGTATCAGTGCAGATGTTGGTTAACTACGCATAACCAATAAAGCAAAGAGTGTCACAAGGACGCAAGACCCACTTGAATATGCGATGCAGCCATTTTGACTTAAGGAAAGCTTGCATACAGCCAAAAGACAATGTTCAAAAACAAAAGCGTAAAAAATATAAGATATTATGTAGCTCACAAGTACAGTACACTGCTGCTGATTAACATAAACGCTTGAAATAAAGCTATTTATTGTACTAGTTATATCATACAAAATGTCAGCGGTTGTACATGAGCATTTTGTCCGCCACGATTTTCCTTTTTTTTCATTTCAATCACTCTTACAGAAACACGAATGTCATTGTGCGCTGCTGTCATCCCCAAAAGTTTGGTACATGCACAAATCGTGCTTTCAGCGGTGGTCGGGCGCCTCGCTGCAAGTGAATGGAAAGCCCTCACACACCGAAATCCCATATCCAGAACACAATATTGCATTTCAAACAACTTTCGATTTTAGACACACGGGTAGTACTTCAACAACTTAAGCGTCTGCCTAATAACTTAATGCAAAACACCTACCTCACCTGGTCAATTGCACACTATATAAGACAATCTATCAGTATTTAGACTTACTTTAGTATTTTCGAGCTTAGATTAGAAAGCACAAAGATGTGGTTTCAGAAAATATGCCCGGTTTGGATTCAGCTGAGAAGCATGCTTCCACTTTAATTGCTACTTTATCTTAAAGCTGAAACCATCTAACTTTCTTGGCCATTTTTGTCCGCCTTATTTTTTTTTTTTTTTTGCAAAGCTCACACCTTTTTTTTTCATAATATCTAGCTGTATTATAACAGCTCGCTAATCAGGCAATGTTTTCGATGCAATGCTTAGAAGCGTGTGCACGAAATTGAGGCGAGAATGGTTGTCCGATGCCTCAATGAGACCACCAAGCCATATGACTGGCAGCTCGCGCAAAACGTCAGCTTCTTCAACTACGTCAATCTCTCCGATTCTAAGTCACTGGTTACTAGGAAACACAAAAAATTCAAAAGATGTGTATAGGATCTATTTGTAGTATTTATGATGTAAATGTGAAACAAGTCAACTGGAAGAAAAGACAACTCGCTGCAGACAGAGGCCGAACCTGCGACCATCGAGTAACGCGTCCAATGCTCTATCGACTGAGCTATACGACATGGCAACTAGCGGCACTCAGAGACACTTGCGTGTGAGTCAGCGCCGCCAGCAGCCATAACGGCGTGTAGGAAAGGGGAATGTGTTTCTCTGCCTACTGGCATTACGAAACACGTATTCTATTTACGAGGTGGCAGCTGACCGATGATCTCATGCATACTACATTACGATATCCAGTCGGCCAGAACCAGACCCTTGCAATGATAGATCGAAAAAAGAGGCATTTTAGTTTAAATGACTCGTATTCAGAACAAAAAAGTTATGTTAGTTCTCATTACAGGGGTGGTTAATAAACAAAAAGGGGTCATAAAATTGACCTCCTCTTGTTCATTCAATGAAAGAAGCAAATTTTTTAGGGCTTGTTTCTTTTTTAACCACAATCCTAAAGCAAACCACCCAAAACGAGAGCAAGGAAGGCGAAGGGTGTGTTAGTTTTACTTTTTATGCATCTTTAGTAATTTTGATGTGTATGTGAAAAATAAATGAACCAGCGTGAAAAGACAATTTCGTCACCAGGGGCCTACCCTACATTACTCGAATCACCGGAAGTTCTTTCCCTGCCGGCTGCAATTTGGCTTTTCTCCAACTATACTTTTTTGACATCCATATTCCAATTACGCATTCACATTAGAAGTGAGAAAAATGATTTTGATTCAGAAAGAGGGCATTCCCAGAAATGCCGAAGAATGGAACACGCGCCATGCGGTGCCTTACCATTCTTAGTAGAACTTGGCAAGCTGCCACCAGGCCCCAACTCACCACCGGTCAATGCAGGTTTTGGAAGACGGCCACCCGGAAACTCCGCATTGCTCCGTGGGCCATTACTTGTCTCACTACCACGTGGCAATGTCAAACTTGGTGTAGGTGTTTCTGTCGCCCTAGCGGACAGCGTAATTACATGCGGAAGAACTACAACCAGAGTATATAAAGCCGCGACTGTGTGCATATTGAAGCTGCCGTGTGGCTGCCGTGAAGCTGCCTTTCGCGCTCACTATCAACCGCGCAGCCGGCATGCGTTGCAACAATTCGTCAAACAACAAAGTATGCCGTCCCCGAAATTCCTTTCTTCTGGGCAGCACTTCGCAGGCAGCAAAACTCGCATTATACAGCTTGTGACAGGTCATCCTTTAAAGTGTAAAAGCTGTCCTCTTTCTCAGATTTACTTGCGTTCACGTGCTTCTCAGTGCGTACTCCGAAAGTAAGACATTTCTTAATAAACAATAGCTCACTCTGTGGCTTCATTCATTACGCAGGTAGGTAAGAGAGCAGTCTTTTACTGAAGCGCTGCCACGGGCATTGGGTTTTCACACAATAAAGACACCATCTCGCGTGTTTTTGTGTTGTGTTTCGTGAACAGCAACACATAGAATTGCAGACATTGTTAGTCTGCGTTTTTTTTCTCCTTCGCATGCTTTGTACCTAAAGCAATTGTGCATGACGCAGCGTTTATGTGGACGATTCGCTATATAATAATCAAAACGCTTACGAAACTATGACCCAATTGAGCGCAACCAGATAGCGATCTGCCTGGTGGCATTCAGACGCACTCGCTGCCATTTTCATGTGATACAAGTCATACGAGAATACGGAAAGAGAGCCAGATAAATGAGTCTGTGGTGCATTATTAAGAGCAGAATCAGAAGCGTGACACCACTGACTCATTTCTGCAGTGACGGACAAGTATCATGCTCAGACATGGTGTTAGGACTTTTTCTAATCTCAAATAGTTAACCAATATTCAAATATTGTTGATCTACGCCGGCACAGTGATTTTGCAGGTGCTCTGCCATGGAGTCGAATGTAGAGAGTTCGATGCCAGCAACAGCGGTCGCCTTTCGAAAAGAGCTGATTGCCAGATGCCCATGTGCTATGTGATATTTCTACGTGATTCTGCACGTAACACGCACCGTTTCAATGTATCATTGAGTACCTACTTCAAACACAGTTTTTAAGTGCCCACTGTGTCATAATTTTCTTTTCGCGAATCGGTGAAGGAATGACTACTCCTTCGTAGGTCAACACTCGAACCGACGCAGCATTTCGCTTTTTAGATATTTCAGCTGCTACTGATTGATAGGTATGTCTGAACACTTGGTAAGGTGCGGGACTTTATGGTAGCGACTCCTTGCTCCATAGACATTTTTTGACGCCTGCCAGTGATTCTACGCTTTAGTCAATCATCATGAACTGCGTTAAAGAGACTTCTCCAGCTACATCACATTCATAGGGATGCTTAATGCAACATTATTTGTAGTACTGGGAGATACGACTACTGCAACTAGTACTGGGAGATGCCCACTACTTGCCCATTTAGGCAAATAGGCTGCCTTACCACCACGTCGTGGGCTTCTGATGACAAAACACCCCTTAGCCGGGTTCACTTGATTGCTACCCAGTAACGAGGGGCATCGCAATAATATACGATCTAAATTAGCTCTACTTCCCCAGGATAGGTGTACGATCTGGTAGTGTAAGTATATGGTAACATTAATAAAATCAAGACTGATTTCTATATGTGTCCTTGTGTCTAAGAGTATTTTATTCGCAGCTTCCTCGAACTTTCAGTAAAGGAAGAGATGGGGATTTTTTGCTCACAACCAAGGGCGCCAGTACAAACACCGACGTTGGACTTGTTGCGCTGAGAGGTTATGCATTATTTTACTGTCCCCCAGATAGCATTACGATGCTGTCGATAAACCCCCCAGCTTGAGTCCGGGAAACGACCGTGAATGACGTCACTGAGATGTTTCGCTCAGCCACATTTCGTTCAGTCAATTTCTGTCACGCGTACCAGTGGTATACAGTGTGGGGAAGCGATTGAGAAAATCGAATGCTGCTGTCTATCCTTCCAAACTAAACAATGGGTTCTAGGAGCCGAACTTGAGTATCCCAACGGAAGGTTGCCACCATAAAAAAATCTTGACACCTTGGACCAGGACATTGTCTGTGCCCAAAGGTCCGAAAGCCCCACTGAATTCTACGAGCGTAGCTAAACTGCCAGCGTTGGTCCTGCAGACACCTTGCCTTAAGGTTTGTTGGTTGATTGGTTGGCCCTTATATGCCTCGCACCACCCACAAGGGGGATCGGCCATAAAACAGACCATAACTTGTCTTAGAAATAAAAATGTTTTACCCGCTGAATACGCTTAGGTGCGTCTGTTCACACTAATAGTTATATTGCTTTTTCGTCTTTTTATGATTCTTTTTTTCTTTGTCAGTTATATTACTCTGCATTTCCCCTACCCCTCGTGAAGCGCAGCCAACCAAGCGCAAACATCTTTAACCTCTCTGCCATTCTTTTTGCCCTCTCCATATATTTGTCTCAGGCACACAACGTAAATGATAGATAATTTAGCTACCGCCGTGCTGTCCTGGCGCACAATGGTTATTTGCATTGTTTTATGCCCTGTTTATATACTCTCGCTAGTAAAATTAACCATTGCATTTCGAGTTCCCCTTTGTATTTTTGCATTGTCCTCTCCCCTCGCGATGCTTGTTTTTTGCTGCTATTCTAAGAGTGTCAACTTTCCGTTTATTTTCAGCATTATTTTTTATCACTTTTAAACACCACGGAGTTAGCGTCTCCAACTGCTGAGCCACCGAAAAGAAAGTAGGTTTATTTAGGAATAGGTGCAATTATTCTGCTCATATAGTTTTCTTTTTATTTAGCATTACCTGTGCTTACGTCGCACTCGCAAGTAACGTTGAACTATCATTGCAGGTTCGGAAGCAATGTCGTTGCGACGGCGAGAATGCGTAAGCAGATCTCTCCCTCTGCTGTTTTGAGAAGCAGCTGTTGCGGATATTGCACCCATTGTCGTGACATTATATGCGTTCAGTAGTTCGCAAGTTGGAGGACGCGGCTTACGTCGATGTGAGGCCTACGTAAATGTGACGTTCAAAGTGTTGGGAACCTGTGTCTATAATGCATAAAGTATGTACGAATCCCTTAAAAATATGTATTTCTCAGTGATTGGTTGGTTTTGCTCGCAAAGTATTGATGATCCAAAGCGTTCATTTATCCTCGCGCATGTTCTTTTTTTTTTTGCTTGGTACACATTCAAAATTGAAAAATACGAGTGGGCTCGAACACGTTACCCCCCCCCTCCTTCCCTTGGTAAGGCCACTCTTCACAAGACTTCCCATAAAGTGGTATTGCTTTACACATGGCGTAGCGATGCGAATAGTAAATCTTTTGAAAACGATAGTCTTTCATAGGGACCTTCGACGCGAAAATTTTGGTCTGTCTGTCTGTCTGTCTGTCTGTCTGTCTGTCTGTCTGTCTGTCTGTCTGTCTGTCTGTCTGTCTGTCTGTCTGTCCATCCCTAACGGTACTCTAAGAGGCATCAAAGTGGTCAAACGATACTCCAAACGGCTGACCCCATCCGCAGCGCAACCAATATTTTTTCAATCAGTCGTCACAATAAGAGTTTGGGCACAAACTCTTCTGTAAGAGCGTGCTTAGCAGCGCAACTACATCACCCTAATCATAGTGTAAGCCCACGAGTTCTCAAGGCGTAACATTGGTAATGAAAATCAACAGTTAGCACATGAGTTCGGCATCATGCTGTAACGAAGCAGTCCTAACTTGTCTTCATTCCTATTTCGTGTCAATGCTTTCTACTTTCGTTCCTATAGTTCGCAGACTCGGAAGCAGGAGCAAAATAACTCCGTAATTTTATTCTTGCTCCTTTAGGTATCATACATAAATCATAACGACGTCATTTACTGATGTGATACAAATGGGTATAATTGCTTGAGCCACACTGCAAACATGATTTTGCAAATAAAAGTTAGACAATGACGTTTGCCGAAATCTTCGTATAGTGCATACACGTGTGTTCAAGTGTGCCTTCGTATTTTATTACACGCTGCTTCCACAGTGTGTGTTCTTGCCTGCGGGCTGCGCCGGTGTCTCGGCCTCTGGTACATCGAATTGTTTTGATTAGCTGTGTAGAGAAAACTCGTGGCCGGAAACAGATGCTTTTAGCTCTCTGCTTGTAACACTTACACCAGAATCAACATTAGTATTTCAATAGAAACAGCACAAAGAAGCTGTCATGAGTATACGGTACTTCAATGTGCAGCATGGCAGGATGCATCGAAGTTTCAGCTCCAAGCTACTTTTAGCAGACATCAACCTTGATTACCTGGAAGTTTCATCAGCTTCTGTGTAACTCACAAAGATAATGTAGCTTTATTGTGCAACCAGGCGCGTATTCTCTTCGCCCAGAGATGGGTGACTTCCTCATGACTGGTAGCCGTCGCTAGCCACCGATGGCCGAGCCCTTTCCAAGAGCTGGAGCTGGTCCTCAGAGCTGGAGCTGGTCCTCAGCGACGCCCCCTCTTAGCCTTATAGAGTTGCTTGTCCACTCTGTTCATCCAAGATTGGGCCACTCGGGCTTGTTCGACATCCCTATACTATGCTGTACAGGGTGTCTGCAAAAATTGTACTTTTTTTCTTGTTCGCAATGAAACCATAATGGGGCGAGAACAGTAGGTATGAATATTTTTTTGTTTTACGAAAAGAGAGATGCAGTGTCTGCTTCCCTGATAGAGCAATACATCTTTTCTTCGAGAGCGTTGGCGATGTATGAATAGTCACCATCCTCATCCGAACAAAGACTTTAAAACGAAAGCTATAGAGCACAACTTTTTTCGTTTTCTTTACTAGAACAATATATTTCCAGACGTTTAGTAATCAAAAACATTACTTTTTAACACACATGTTGAAGTAATCACGTGCTTTATTTTATAGCGGGCCAAATCTCTTGCCAGTTTTGTTATCATATATTGGAGCCTTTGCAACACAAACAGAAGTGACATTCCCATGCGCTGCTCTATGCAAGCCCTTTGGCACTGCCTGGGGCAATGTTACCAGGTCCAAAAACTCCGCTGCTACTTGTGACGCCACCCAGACCTACTGCGAGATCATTGGACGAGTACCCCATGTTGCCAGCGGCAGCTCCAACAACGCCGGTCCCGTAGCCCGTATTTCTACTTGAGAGGCCCATTCCGGCACTTCCGAAAATGCTGTTTCCTCCTCCAATGCCGTTATTGCCGTTTGGGATGCCGCCAGCACCACTTACGAAGCCTGTATTACCACTTGGGAAGTCCGAGCTGCCACTTCCAAAGCCCCCGGTTACGCTTCCGATGCCACCAATTCCATTCCCGTAGGCGCCACCAATACCATTTAAGGGGCCACTGTTCACACCTAAGAAGTTGCCATCCATACTTCCAGAACCTACATTGCCATTGCTGAAGCTCCAACGATTAGCATATCCTGGCGTCGGCACCCCCCAAACTCTTCCAAGGTATTCGTCAGGCCCACCGCTCCAAACTCCATTATCTAAGCCATTCATGCTGTTCCAACCGCCTTCAGACTGCAATCCTGGTACGGTTGGTTGACTACCAGGCCTCTGACCAGCCAGTTGGACTGACGCACCAGGCAACTGGCTAACCACGCTATTGGAAATCTCAGGCTGCGGTCCTGACACTGCACCAGAAGGGCCGGGTCCAGTAGCTGAGCTCGAGCTGCCAGGTTGTTCACCGCCTTGGTTCCTGCCAACTGAAGGACGTCGTCCGAACCATCTGCCAAATGTGTAGGTGTAGCACTGCCAGAATGGCACACAGCGTCCGTCATTGTTCTTGAAGAAAGGCCATGCACAGAAGCAACCAGACCGGCAGTCAGCTGTGCATTTCCTCTCTCGAAATCGGTAAAGGTGCTTGCATTTGTACTCGCCACAGGTGCTGCTCACGCACTCCTTGTAGACCTTACCGCGTGGGCAACCTGAAATTTGATATCGCGGATTAGTGAAGTTTAGCGTGAAGCTTTATGAACACAATCGCATCACTTACATGCAACACTTTCTAAACGTGGAATAGTCATCATTTCTAGTAGATTTTTAAACGCTTATTCATAGAAGTAGGTGCCTACATAAAAATCAAGACACAGAAAATGGTATAGGTCGAACATAGGTCTTCGATTTTACTTAATGCTGAAGGAATCTACCTGTACGTTTTGAGAGTAATGTTACTTGAAACGTTCCACTGGTCTTCCTGATTTCCACATACCTAAAGTTGGGACAAATCACGCCATCTTGTTATAGTGTGTGCTTTGATAAACGTTCTTCACACTGTCGAAAAATAGAAAACTTTGGCATTTTGAGAAGATCCGTAAACGCGTTAAAAAATCTGCGTGACAAAATGACACGTACGCAAGAAGCTGATTGAACAGATGTCAACGTAAGATTTGTAAGTGAATATTTATATGAAACATGCCTCCATGTAAATATTACCAAACTCAGTAAGTTAATCAAAGAACTTGATCGACCCACCATCGTCATGGTGGAGGCTCGACTGTGGGCCTTACTTATGGGGAGAAAAACAATGCGGGTCCCACCACCACGTTTTGGGCTCTCTGAAGAGTTCAAAACTTCTTATTCGTGCGTCAACATAACGCAAAGTGAACGTCTCTGCACATCTTGAAAAGAGTTGCAGGAAAGCCACGTACACATTCGAAGAATAAATCGGTAAAATAATGCGCTTTCAGTATCGAAGTTTACTTATTATCTCCCTTTTTCGTTGCGCTGGATGCAGACACCAAAGCTGATATATGTGCAAATAAGCAAAGATTTTATGCGTCTGGTGAAAAGGTGGCGTTGTTTCGAATTTGTAGTTAACAAAACGTCGTAATTAAGGCACTGTGATAACGAAATGAACGAGAAAAGTGTGCACGCTAACGTTTTGTTGTATAAACTTCTATGAAGCACACAAAGTTGATGAACTTGTCGTAACTCAGTGTCAATAATGACTGTTCCTGTGTACTACTACTATCTGCTTAAACTTACCACCAATAGTCACTTTAATTAAGGAGACAAGCACTTCATATGCAAGTTTCATTTTCATTCCTCACCACAGCCTTCGGTATACTTGGACTTTAAAGTGAGAGACCAAAGTGCCAGAAGAAAGATTTACAATAAAACGCTATGGAATGCTGGTTGAACTCATTTTCATGTCATCAACAAGACAATATGATTGTGACTACCACTTGCATGGGGAGTAACTAACCTGACTGACTGTTATCTGACTAAGATGATAGAAACATGCACTTTCTTACGTCTTCTCAAATCTGGAGCTCTGCCTGGTCCTGGCAGCAACTGTGTACACGGGTTTTGTGGTTCCAAACCTCCACCTCCCGTCTTTACGCTCGCCAATTGCGGTTCCGCTTGTTGTCCGTTTGTAGGCAAGACCAACGCACAAAGCGCCAGCAGGCTAACGCTGAAAATTATTGCCATGTTGCACAGAACACGTGCGATAATACGGAGCCTTTGTAAACCACTCGATGGGCTTTTATTACTCGTTTAAACAATACCAAGCCCCATGTACCTTCCGCCAATGTCTTTGCCACTGCTTTCTACAGTTGCTGCCTTTTCTTCTTTGTGGGAAACATTGTTCCCTTCCTATAAATGTTCGGCTGTACCTTTCGTAAGGGCAATTCTGTGGGCGGTGATTGATAGAAAATGTCAAATTACTTAAACAAATACGAATGCCATGCCCTTCAGATAAAAATACTGAATTTGTGAACGAGTCTATTGTTTAATGGGTCACATAGAAGGAAAAAAATTAAAAGCTTCGTTGTGGTTTTCTTGTTACGTATCTAGTCGTCTCTGGCGCTAGCTTAGCAAATTGCAGTCCGAGCCACTGCCGGCTGCAGTGTTTCTTAAAAACCAGTATAATTACTTGTGCAATAAAATCATTTTGTCTGTTACTTGCTTTGAATAGGTTAGGTTCTGGTAAAAAAAGAACAGTTAGCAAGCAACAGACGAAAGGTGAACAGAGATACAATTCTGAAGCAACATACACACATAAAAAAAGCATCCGGTTGCCGTAGATGTTTTGTATATAGGGTACATGTTATCTTTGGCTACTCCCACATTGGGCAGATGGGCCGGTATGCCAAATTGAAAGATTCGAAGCCCAAACTAGGCGCTCACAGTTCAGTCTACCTTTGCTTTCTCGAGAGTGTAAATGCCCGCCAAATATTGATGGATGTGCGTTGTTCTACATGCTCACAATTAAGGCGCATTCACTGTACTATGAAGAAACACGTGTTGATAGTGATGCGTGACATCTTCATAGATGTGGTAGCGCCTACATAAACCAGCCATCGATTTACTTGCACAAAGAATAGAAATGTCCGACTAGGTGTATCTTGCGCCGAAAGGATCTTGCGGCGAAGGACCTTGCTGCGCATTGCCTGGCTCACTTTGGTACCTCACGTACTCCCGGAGCTGATTTCAGAGGCCAAACAAACAAAAAAGTGTGTGATGGGGATCAGATCCGCCAGATGGCGAAACGACTCCACCTGCTTGTAGGCTTCAAATAAGCGTCTCTTAGCTTTCGCTAAGAGTTTATAGAGATTTGATTAAGAAAAATGGCAGGAAAGTTGACAGTTCGAATGAAATAACGAACGAAAGAAGCTTCCTCGCTGTTTTTATTATTTGAAAGAACGAATAATTGTTTCGTTCTTGCTTTCACTCCTTAAAGCAACTCGATTGTTTTTCCTAGGTAATATGGAAGTTAATTACCCTCTCTATAGGTGAGTTTATGTTCCAATATATGTTTTCGAGATAACTCCCAACCTGAACCCAAACCAACAATTTCACAGTTTACTGAAGCGGATCTCAAAGGTCACGTAAAAAAAGTGCGTGGTTGACATCTGCTCCACGAAGTATCACAGCTATCCGAGCTACTCATTACTTGTGCGGGAAGTCAACAAGTTATCTTTATTGCGATTTTGATGGTTAGTTCACTCTTTCTTAAGTAAAGTTGTTTTCAGGGATTTTACGGACTCAACAGACCTATTAACATAAACCAGAACTCTCTATTAATATTGTTTTCGGGTTTTTAAGAATATTCGGAAACCTGGAAGTAAGTGCTCGACAGCACATACTTGGAGAAGGAAGAAGAATGTTCCTACAGGGTCACTCGGGGGTCTACTCCAGTGAAAAGCAATGAACTACTCTGAGCAATGAAGCAGTACTCTGAGGGAGCCATGCTGCTAGATTTGTATGAGAAAAATGAGAATTGACTCAGGATATTTGCATTCCTCTTACAATGGCTTTCATTGTGGTCACTGTGATTTTAAACGATCTCTGTTTTAAATTACACAGACAGGTACTTTTCCTTGAAAGCACTACTGATTCTGTTTTAGTTTCATGGTGACAGCTTTCTGCCTATTGACTGGGCGCCTTCGCACTTGTTATGGCCAACGAGGAGGCTGATACAGTGGTTCCAGGACTCACAAGCAGAGCCGCGTAGTGTGGCGCTGGGGCTGCAAATAAATCGGATAAGACTACAAAGAGCCCCTTTCCCACAACGCATCAGTCACCAAATTAGCAGCAGGTGATAGCTAGAGCCCCCTTCAAACCATTACGTGTGATAACCCAGTCTTGATTAACCGCTATACTAAACAGCAGTACTTGCCTAAATACAATTCTAACGCAGAAGTGTTTTAGCCGTGTCCTCTACATCTCTACTGAAGTATTTTTGTCATGTATATGACGTTATAAAATATTCAATAACATTTTCTAGAGATAGAAGGAAAAGGTTCGTCACAAGGCGTAGAACTTACGACTCCTCGCTACCGATTATGGCATAAGCGCAGTGGCTAATAAAAGCGCACGTTTAGTGAAACGACCACACAACACTCAAATGTACTGCAGAATTGTGTTAAAACATGGTGTATATACTCATTTCCTCTATTGTCTAACTATGTTGGAAATTCGCACTTTAGTTTTGAAGCTAGCTTTTAGTATTTTACCTCGTCATTATTCTTTTTTTTTTATTTCGCAACCGGGTTCCCCCGTACATCATGTTCAATGATATTCACGATATATTGTTTTGCTTAAAATCTCAGCTGAATTCAAGACCCTGGTCGTTTTCCACTTGAGAATCTTGCATTGATACAGTTTCAGACGACAAAAAAGAGGCTTTTGAAACACGTTTATTTTACGCTGCACCACAACATCATTTATTTTATGTAGCACTACAACTCGCTGAAAGAATCGCTCGTGACGGTCACTGGACTCATAAATGCGGTTGCTCATCAACCTTGAACTTTGACATTGGTTGCGCCCACGTTGCCAGTTCCGAAAGCCCCACTGCCAGTAATACTGCCGAGGCCACCGCTTGTGCCTCCACTGATACCGGCTCCACTCCCCAAAACCCCGCTGCTACCGCCACCAACTCCGAAGCTGCCACTACCGATTCCGTAGCCACTGTTGCCACCTCCGACGCCACCGCTCACAACTCCCAAACTACCGGGGCCACTTCCGAGGCCTCCGCTGCCAACTGCGAAACCGCCGTTGCCCCCTCCAAAAACCCCACTACCGACTGGAGAGCTCCAGCCACCAGGATATTGAGGATATGCCGCTCCACCCCAGGCACCGGGATATTGCCCATATGCTGAGCCCCAGCCACTGCTCGGTACGCCACTTGGGCCGCCCCAGGCACCACCAGGCCCAAAGCCTTGTGTGGTGGGCCACCCAGCACCCGATACACCATCACCCTGGTCCACGCCAGGCTGCGGTCCGACTGCGCCGCCTATGCTACCAGACAGTGCTGGCCGTCTGGGACGTCTGTAAGTATAGCACTGCCAGAAGTGCACGCAACGTCCGTCATTGTTTCTAAAGAAGGGCCATGCGCAGAAGCACCCGGTTTGGCAGTCAGCTGTACACACTCTCTGGCGGAAGCGGTGGAGATCCGAGCATTTGTATTCGCCACAGCTGCTGCTCACACACCTCTTCACAATTTCCCGACGTCGCCGGCAACCTGGAATTGAAAAACTTTTGTCAGTGACCAATGATAATAAACATTGCGAATAATAATATTGATAATAATAACTTATAATTTTATTATATTTGTGTTCCCTTCAAAATTCACATCTAGAAAGAGTACAGAGAAACGGGCCTGTCCGGGGCTGCCAAGGCTTGTGTGCATAGGCCCGGGAAAGCCGGTTACAGCGATGAGACAACGGCCCCACCTAATAAAGCTATTCATATTGAAATAGATATTTTATTCAGCAACAAGATCAAGTTTTGAGGAGGGCAGGCAACATCCGTTACACAAGCATTAAGAGCCCGGACGCCATTGTACCCAGGATGGCAAAGTACACGGCTAAGTACAACGTAGTAAGAGAACTATCCACGTTTCATATTGACGTTATAAAAAGCAGCTTTTCATGCATGCTTTCAAAAAGGCGGTTCTCGGAGTACGTGAATAAACAAACACTAATCGCAGTTCTTGGTGATATACAAGATATATATGGTAATGTTTTTCTTATATATGTACGCCTCGTCTGAAGGAAATGGCGGGGCTCTAAAGAAAGTTTATTCGTACATTCATTTTAAATTTTTTCCTAACGTTCTCCAGCGAACAGGTTAATCACTGAAACAAATGCTCGTTCATCGGCCGTAAATTAAAGAAGAACAGAAAAGAGACCACTGTCATATTTCCTAGAAGTGGTTCAGAATAACAAATTACATTTCATGATTCAAAGAATAACATCTTCCAGTGCTTTCTCGAACTAGTTGAAAAGATATCTTGAGGTAGATCAGTAAATATACGGGCATATATCGAAGTGTGCTTGCTTTACCATTTCTTGTGAAAAACCGTAATGCATAAAAGTTTTTTTTTTTTTGCTTTCTCGGTGACTGAAAAGCCACTGAGAGAGAAAAAAGCCCTTGATTCAGGTGTTTTACGTGACCAAAGTACGATTTCGTTTGAGATGCTCCATATGTAGGGCTGTATAGCTGTCGCTTGCCTGTGGTCTGTTAACGAGCACCTTAGTATGTGCACACGAGCCCCTCGTATTCCGCCTCTTACAAAAGGCGACAAATAAAAAGCAATCAAAAGGCGTGACTGGACTTGAGCTCTGCTATTCTGGATCAGTATCTGACCACCATAGCCTCTATAAAACAACTGAGGATCAATGAAAAATAAAATTAGGGTAAGAACAGCACAACATTTTGTCTCTCTCAACTGTAAACCTCGCATATGGTAGTTATACCATGCATGCAGGAAAGTGCTATCAGAATGACAACGAAAAACAGGGACACAGTCGGGCGAATTCTGGAGTGGCAAGCTGATATGCTAAGAGCAGGAATGCAGCAAACATGGGGACATTGACACGGCAGTGCATTATGGTGATTGTGCAAAGATTTTTTTAAAGAGCACATTTTTGTTTGTAAGAATGGAGTATAAAGTGCTCGTGAGATTGCTGAAAGCAATCCATGGCGAGGCCCAATAATAGGTGAGTCAGCGGGCTTTAGTTATTACACACGTGCTGCCTGCATTTGAATTGGACTTTCTGAACACAGGGAGTTTACTTGTGTGTTGATTTTTTTTGTTAGAATCTAGGTATAGATTTTTTTTCTGAGAATAAAGCTTGGGGCGAAAATTATTGCTAATTCCTTTGTATCTGTTGAAAATAAAGATGTGGGGTATGGGCTTGGGGCGAAGCCCGAGAGACCCAGAGAAAGAAAAAAACGAAGTGAAAAAATACAGAGCTAGGCCCATTGAGAAAATGCTGTGTTCCTGACCTACAACCACGGGTCCTTGCTTCTTAAAATTTGGGGTTTTGGATGTCGGCAACAAATATTAGTCGTAAGTCGGGAACATTACGTTTACTCGATGGGGGCTTGCTCCACATTTTCCTGCCTCGTTCTTCTCTTTCTCTAAATCTCTAGGGCCATGCTGCAAGCCCATGCCCCACTTCTTCATTTTAAAGCGTGTCTTGAATGTCCCTGTCTGCTACTGCTGTTACAACGTTTGCTGCATTTAACCAACTGGGCTTAAGAGCTACTTTGTCAGTTAAGACAGCGGTCAGTGTTCCCATAACCACTGGCAGGAACTGTTGGATCTGCTTTTGTTACGTCCCGACACACTTTCAAAAAAGATATAACCATACTGTGTTTTATATATTGCTGCATATAGTCTATACTTTGTAAGTGGCCAAACTATTTTTGGAAGTGCCCGTTAGAGGCTTTGACATCACACATGTTGCTGATCTACAAATAGATGAGCATTTTATTTAAGTTGAAAAAATCATCTCCAAATATATTGTTTTACAGTGACAACCTGAACAATGAAGATGTCTGCAACAATCACCGCACGTTGTGTCTGCTTGAGTTTAATGCGAAAAGAAATGCTGAAATCTGTCCAGTCTGTGCTGATAAGAACATTAGGTCATTCTTTTGTATCGGCATACGGGCTCGCGAGCCGATGCTTCCTCTGAGTATCACTAGCAGGAGAAAGATACGTTCATCATACGTGTTAGTTTCATCATTGCTAATAGATGTTGTTAATAAGGCCCAGATGATATGTGTGATGCATGGGGTGTAAACACATATTGCTTGGCGTAATGTCGAACAGAATTCCTCGACGTTACTCCCGTACAATAATGGGTGGATTGGCAGTAGTGGCCAAGGACAGTTTCATATCTACGGTCGTATTAAGCTCCAAAGCTCCAAAGCAAAGTGCTCCGAAGTAAAGGGCTGCCACTGTAAACTCTTTTCATGCTTACCTCTTCCCAAACCTGGTCTGGGCAGCCATGTTGAACCCGAACCTGCAGATCCGCCACCTGCTCCTCCCGTTTTTAGGTTCGCTAATAGTGGTTGCACCTCTTGTCCATATGTAGGAAGAAGCAACGCACAAAGGGCCAGTAGACTAAGGCTAATAATTTTCGCCATGTTGAAACCGACGCACGAGGCGTAGGGGCCCTCCTTGATGAGTAGAAGGTCTTTTATGCCACGTACAAACAATACCAAGTCGCACCTACCCTTAGAACCAACTTTCGTCGCTGTTTTCAACAGTGCTGGCCTTTTCTACTTTATGTAAAACATTGTTCAATGGCTACATTTTACGACGAATTATTCTCTAGCTCGGACATTCAGACATGTTAGAGAGTGATTGATTAACATTGTGAATAATTTGAATACATAGAAACGCTGCAACGTGTAGGTTAAAACAATGACATCGCGAACGAAGAGATTGTTCGGTGATGGCAAATAGATTTAAAAAAAGCAGCGCTGTTGCATGTTCTCTTCTTTTGCCTGAATAATCGCAAGTTTTTGTTACTTCGCAGCATTCAGCGCGAGCCGCTGCCCCATGCAGCATCCTTGAATTCATACAAAATTATTTTTTGCGCTGAACCTCAACGAATTCAAGGAAATCATACCTGCTATAATCTTGAAAAACGTCTTCACATGCCCTCAAAAACAATGAAATAGCCAGTAGACATGCACACAATCAGAAAATGTGACGGCACCGTGCTGTCTTAAGCACAAGCAGACTAACCGATTGCACATCCCCTTCGCTTCAACTAAGCATCCGGCCTAAGCCATTCGTGTATTTAGTTACGAGAATGATTGTATTCACACATTAGTAATCTACTGCAGTTGCGCCAGTTCTGCTGAATAGTTGGACTCCACAAAGCAACTACTAACCCACAGAACCTCACCTCCCCCCCCCTCCCTTTGACAACTCGCTTTGTGATGAAATTCACGTAGTCTAATAGCGCAGGACTGTCAAAAAGGAATCGATCATAGAAACTTATGCAGCAGTCTGCAAGCTCTAAGTTGAATTTGACTTCCTATGCATCATAGGCAAGGCAGTTTTACTTCATGATATTCAGATTCGATGTATAGACTAAGATTATTCTGGGTGATTTTTTTTTACTGCGAAGTTGTGCGTGGTCCAGGCGGCAGCAAGACATGCTGCCATCTCTACGAAGTGAACTGTGATGAAGGAGGTTGCTCGGAACTAACCGGAAAACCCCGTGAATCATCTGTACAAGTTCTTGACTATCATACAAATACGTGACACGTAGTTATAGGGATGATTGTATATACACCTATATATTCACAGGACATAATCATAACATATTGATGGAAATATATACAGGGATTACATGACTCATTACGAAGCTGTAAGATTGGTTTTCCTCTGAAGTTTAAATTTTGTGGTGAGTGAAGTATATGGCCATGAGATCTCGAATTAGAGGCTGCAAATGAAATTTGAAGAAGGGAATATTGCCACCTGATATGTTTGGGTGAGATCCGGGAGTGGAAGAAGACAAAGACGATCTGTCTGAGCTGCTGCTTGGCTAGTCGACTCAACGAACCCAATAAACCAAGTTTGTCTTAAGAAACGTGACAAGACTGGTGGAGTTGCTGGGTACAACGTCTTACGATCCACCCGATGCCCAAGACCCCGTCCAGCAGCCGGAACACAAGCCCTGCACCCGTGGACACTCCTGTTCACAGAGTAAGCCGCCGCCAACGAGGCTTACCACCTGAGACACCAACCACTGACGCAGCGACTATGACTTCGACACAAGATCCCGTGCAAGCTCGGACACCTTCCACGCCGATCTACTGCACCGTCCAGAACCCGCTCATGCCTAGCCCTTTTCATGGAGAGCAGCATGAAGATGTTGACGACTGGCTGAGTGAGTTCGAACGTGTCGCCGCGATAAATTACTGGGATGATGCCGCGAAGCTCCGGAACGTGTACACTTGCCTGAAGGACGGTGCCAAGACGTGGTTTTTGAACAGGGATGATGTTCTGACATCTTGGCGCGAGTTCCAGCGTCGCCTTCTGGAGACCTACAGGAGTCCCGACCGCCGCGAACGAGCGGAGCGTGCACTACAATCACGCATCCAGATGCCAAACGAGACCGTCTCGATGTACGTTGAGGACATGACACGGCTTTTCAAGCGAGCGGATCCTGCTATGGCAGAGGAAAAAAAGTTGCGCCACCTCATGCGTGGTGTGAAGGAACAACTTTTTGCTAGTTTGGTGCGTAGTCCCCCTAAGAGTGTTGCTGAGTTCCTTACTGAAGCGGCAACAATGGAGCAAGTACTGCACCAACGGTCTGCCCTGTTTGACCGTCAAGTGAATGCTGCCTCAACCCCCGAAATTTTCGCCACCCCTGGGAGCAAGAGCCCCGAATGGATTCGCGAGATCATCCGATCTGTCGTCCGGGAAGAAACGGAAAAGATGTACGGGACAAGACCAATCGATGTTGGTTCTATCACCAGTGTCATACGTGACGAGGTCCAACAGGTGTTGCACGCCCATCGTTTTCCGCTGATGTCGGTTGATCTGGAAACGGCTCCTGTGTCTACTGACAGTCGCCGTCGTACGTACGCGGAAGCCTTGCGATCTGCCACGCCTCGTTCTGGTCAAGGAGTCCCGACCCAGCCAGAGCCGCACGTCCCGATCCAGACAGTGCCGCACGTTCCGCTTCAGACAGCTCCATACGTCCCGATCCAGACAATGATGCCGTCAGTCGCGATTCAGTCGGCGCACGCTGGTTTGGACATCGATGGTCACCGTGCACCGACGCGCAAGTCTGATATCTGGCGTACGCCGGACAGACGACCCCTCTGCTATCATTGCGGTGAGGCTGGTCCCATTTACCGCGAATGCCCATACCGGCAACTTGGCCTGCGTGGATTTTCCGTCAATTCACCTCGTCCCCAAATTTGTCAAAGGCCGAGGGACATCGAAGAATATCTCGCGCAACAGCGTGCACCCTTTACACGACGTCAATCACGGTCACGATCTCCGAGGAGACCCGCAGCCACTGGGTCACGTTTCGATGTGACGGCACGGGAACGCTCTCCAAGCCCTCGTCGGGAAAACTGAAGGCAGCGGCCTTCGGGGGCAAGGTCGCTGGTACTCAAAGTGCGGAAGACTTCCCATCGACGCTTGCACGCAACACGGAAGACATTCAACCAGAGAATAATCGCAGTACCGAAGGAACGCCGAAATCCACATCTGAACCCAGTGACCGCGTGTCACTTGACATACCTGTGCTGATTGACGGTTTTCAGGTCAATGCATTGATAGACACTGGTGCAGACTATTCGATTATCAGCGGGAGGCTAGCACAAGATCTCAGGAAAGTGATTACGCCGTGGAATGAAACGCGAATTCGAACTGCTGGAGGACACGTTGTAACACCACTGGGTCGCTGTACGGCAAGAGTTAAAATTCGTGCGTCAACGTTTGTGCTCAGCTGCCTCGTTCTGCGCGACTGTTCACGTCAGCTGATTATCGGCATGGACTTCCTTCGGGAATACGGTGCCATCATAAATCTCCGTGAACGCATCGTGACCTTCTCGACTCAAGGCGCAACAGATCGAGACGCTGATAACTGCCGTAGACCTGCGCTGCGTGTTGCTGATGACAGTGTGACGCTGCCGCCCCGAGCGACTGTTCCCATCGAAGTCATTTGTGAAGACCTCCGGGACGGTGACGTGGTGGCTGAAAGCAACCTATCACTTCTGCTACTCCAAGGTGTATGTGCTGCCCGAAGTGTTGTGCGTGTCCGTAACGGACAGTCACAAATACTAGTTACGAACTTCAACTACGAGCACCGGCATCTTTTCCGCGGAACCACCGTTGCCTATGGAGACCCTGTTGCCGACGTCACGGAGTGCTTCGCGTCCGAGGAAACGCATGAGGATGAAGAATTCCTAGACCACATCGACATTAATTCGACGCTGTCAGACAAGAGAAAGGCTGCACTTCATGACCTTTTAAAGGAGTTTCGGTCTTGCTTCGCCTCTTCTTCCAAAGTCCATCAAACACACCTCGCCAAGCATCGAATTATTACCGACGATGACGTCCGCCCCATCCGGCAGCAGCCTTATTGCGTTTCTTCCAAAGAACGTGCGGCTATTCAGACACAAGTGAAGGATATGCTCGATGACGGGATTATTCAACCATCCAGCAGCCCTTGGTCCTCGCCAGTCGTTCTAGTGAAGAAAAAAGACGGAACGCTGCGATTTTGTATTGACTACAGGAAGCTTAATAGCGTCACGAAAAAAGACGTTTACCCGCTTCCACGGGTCGACGACTCTCTCGACAGATTACGACGCGCGAAGTATTTTTCGTCCATCGATCTAAAGAGTGGCTATTGGCAAATTGAAGTGGATGAACGAGACCGAGAAAAAACTGCGTTTGTGACTCCAGACGGACTTTACGAATTCCGTGTTCTTCCCTTCGGCCTCTGTTCTGCCTCAGCCACTTTTCAGAGGATGATGGACACAGTTCTCGCTGGCTTGAAGTGGCAAAGCTGCCTTGTCTACCTCGATGATGTGGTCATCTTTTCCGAGAGCTTCGAAGAACATCTGAAGCGTCTGAGAAAGGTTCTGGACGCCATTCGCACAGCTAAACTCACGCTGAAACCCCAAAAATGCCATTTCGGCTACGAAGAGCTGAAATTTTTGGGGCATGTCATTAGTGCGGATGGTGTGCGACCTGATCCAGACAAAACTGCTGCTGTCGCCGCCTTCCCTGTTCCATCAGATAAAAGAGCAGTACGCCGTTTCCTCGACTTGTGCGCGTATTATCGCCGATTTATCGCCAACTTCTCGAAGATAGCTGAACCTCTTACGTGACTCACTCGGGATGACGTGCCTTTTACTTGGAGCGCAGAACAAGATGCAGCGTTCACAGAGCTACGGCGGAGAATGCAAACAGCCCCTGTTCTTGCCCATTTTGATGAGGACGCTGCTACAGAAATTGATACAGATGCCAGCAACGTCGGACTTGGCGCTGTCCTTGTACAACGACACGGTGGCGTTGAACATGTAATAGCTTACGCCAGTCGTACTCTTTCTCGAGCCGAGACCAACTATTCTACATCGGAAAAAGAATGCCTCGCAGTCGTGTGGGCGACGACCAAGTTTAGGCCTTACCTCTACGGTCGTCCCTTCAAAGTGGTGACTGACCACCACTCGCTCTGCTGGCTGGCAAATCTCAGAGATCCATCCGGCAGTCTCGCTCGGTGGAGTTTGCGTTTGCAGGAGTTCGATATTACGATTGTGTACAGGTCAGGGCGCAAACATGAAGATGCCGACGCGCTTTCTCGAGCGCCTGTGGGGCAGGCTGTCAGGGGCTCCGAGGATGAAGATGCCTTTCTCGGAGCAGTCGGCGATTCGGAATTTATGTCAAAACAGCGGGCAGACGACGAATTACGCCCAGCTATTGATTCACTGGAAGGCCGGAACTCTCAGGTCCCTCGACACATTGCTCGCGAACTGTCCTCTTTTTGTCTAAGAAGAGGCATTTTTTACAAAAAAAACGCCCGTGGTAGCGACAAAGCCTTCCTACTCGTTGTTCCTACCGAAATGCGGGACGAGATCCTCCTTGCGTGCCACGACGAGCCCACGTCAGGACATTTAGGCTATTCGCGAACTCTCGCCAGAGTACGCCAACAGTATTACTGGCCACGACTATCAACAAGTGTACATCGATACGTGAAAGGCTGCCGTGAGTGCCAGCGTCGCAAGACTCCGCCTGTGAGACCCGCAGGCCTGCTCCAGCCGATCGCACCACCACAGACACCGTTTCACCTCGTGGGAATGGACCTTCTTGGACCCTTCCCTTTGTCGTCCTCTGGGAACAAATGGATTATAGTTGCGACAGATTATCTCACTCGGTATGCTGAAACAAAAGCGTTACCCCGTGGCACATCCTCTGAAGTCGCGCAGTTCTTCGTGCACCAAATCGTCCTACGGCATGGTGCCCCGTCATGCGTGATTACGGACAGAGGGACGTCATTTACAGCACGAATGATGGAGGACATTTTTAAATTGAGCTGCACAACTCATCGAAAAACGACGGCTTATCACCCGCAATCGAATGGACTGACAGAGAGGCTTAACAAGACCATAGCGGACATGCTGTCAATGTACGTTGACGTACAACACAAAACCTGGGGCGAAATTCTTCCGTACATCACGTTTGCATACAATACGGCAACGCAAGAAACAACGCGATTTCCGCCTTTCCGACTCGTTTACGGACGAAACGTGCGAACCATGCTCGATGCTATGCTTCCGTGTGACCAAAGCAATGAAATCGCTCCAGACGCTGAGGAATACACTCAATACGCAGAAGAAGCTCGTCAGCTAGCTCGCATAAACACCAGTCGCCAACAACATGAAGACACACGACGTTACAACCTCCGCCATCGAAACGTCACCTACCACCCTGGGGACCGAGTGTGGGTATGGACCCCTGTCCGGCGACCAGGCTTATCCGAAAAACTCCTAAGCCGTTATTTTGGACCGTACAAGGTTCTTAGACGTGTCACCGATCTTACCTACGAGGTATTTCCGGACGGCGCAGCGTCTTCTTGTCCACAGCTTCGGCCCGAAACCGTGCATGTCGTTAGGCTGAAGCCGTACTTCACACAGTAGCCCTTGTGGTTCACGTGTTGCGACGAGCCGTGACATTGTGCTGCTGCTGCTGCTGTTCGTGTTCTCCTGTGTTTTTATGCCTTTTGTTTTTGCGCTTGGCGCAAGCATTGGCGCAATTTCCTCATTTGCGCTGCGAGTACTGGCACTCTCCCTCCTTTGGTTCTCTGTATCTGCGTGTGTATGCTTTCATTTTTTTTTCGTTACGAGCATCGAGTCGATGCTTTCAAAGGGGGGACTAATGCCACCTGATATGCTTGGGTGAGATCCGGGAGTGGAAGAAGACAAAGACGATCTGTCTGAGCTGCTGCTTGGCTAGTCGACTCAACGAACCCAATAAACCAAGTTTGTCTTAAGAAACGTGACAATATCAATACAGGTTACAAATGGACGTCCTCTTGCCACCGCTTACGGGCCGCGTCTGCTTCGCGGTCTCTCACTTCGATGTCCACCTGTCAACGAGCCTTCTCCGCCGCATAAATCGCGCATAATGTCTCACAAATGTCCAGTGGGTACCTCGGTTATCAGGAGAACTACGAATGCCATAGTGTCACGGAGGATGCTTTACTACTTTATGAAAGTTGCAGTGGGTTTGTATTGGGTACGTTGCACAGCTGTGCATCTAGCGTACATGCCAAAGGACATTCTAAACCAGAACAATAATGTTTAATACCACTCGATTCTTGGCCAATCCTTCATAGTGGGTATGCGCCACGGTCAATAGGCGAACAAGAACAAGAACATGCCCTGGGCACAAGAAGCTTGGTGAGCAGGCTCCTTATTTGGGCATCTTGTATGACTGAAAATACCTCGCCATATGCCACGGGAACAGGGCAAGCCCTACTACTTGCCACTGGTTCGCTAAAAATGAAGAAGCGAACATATGGGCCCCGAATATCAGGAAATTGCGAATAATACACCCAATAATTGCCATGAATAAACCACGGGGAGAGAAGTTAGAACTTCGGATGGGAAACTACTGTGAATGGCTTGGATAAGTTCACACCATATCAAAGATTCTTAGAGTATTTAGTACTGGAAAGACCTGATACAGAAATCTTGATATTGTTTACGTATTGCACGTAAGCTTTATGGCAATAAAATATACGCTGTATACCGCATGCGTTGTTTTCTGCATTCGAGGGAACGCATTTATAAACCATGAAATACAGGATCAAGGTACTGTTTCCTGCTTGCCACCCAACTCCCACGAAATATGAAGTGCTAGCCATTACAAAACACTCGAAGCACCCTTTTTCCGTCATCAAGTTCTGTCATCACGCCCCGCGCATGCCAAGTTCAAAGAACGAAAGAAAGCTTCTGAACACTGATTTGGTCAATTGATATTTATTTATTTATTTATTTATTTAGAAATACTGTCAACCCTGGTTATTACGATGTGGGGTTCAACGTCATAAAACCACCATATGATTAGGAGTGGTGCCGTAGTGGAGGGCTCCGCAACTTTTTTACCGTGCATCCAAATGTGAGCACACCGGCCTACAGCATTTCCGCTTCTATCTAAAATGAAGCCGCCGCCACCGAGATTTAATCCCGCGACCTGTAGGTCAGCAGCCGACTATTTTACTATACCACCGTGGCGCGGCACTTGTGAACGCTGCAGACGAGTGCGACTTATCACAGATGAAGCACTCTGATCTGTTCGGTCCCGCGGAAGAGCACGAATTAGATACTCCAGGAGTGGGTTACTAGCCCTTAGTAGGATATTGCGATAAGTTGCATATCGAATATCCACAGAAAAAAAAACATGCAGTGTAATATAAATGCAGCCTATTGAAGCACCTATAGAAATGACTCTATGCGCGCGAGCAATATACTTAGTATGACAGAGGAAGACAGCGCATGGAGTCGGGGATTCTACTGCTTTTGCATACAACGCACAAATTGAAAGCTTGGTAGCGCGAAGTTGACCTCTGAGGCAAAGAACAGACAGTATATACTGAAGCCGCACTTTGCGACATGTTTTGGGGGCGAAGCTCCTAAAGGCGTGGGTCTGTGTATTCCTTGTATGTATGTACGTAACCACCTATAGTTCCACCTTTGCCAACTGTCCACTACTTCGTCATTGCAAACATTCCATTACACCACATCACCGATCTATCACTTCAATGACCATAAAGCAATTATTGTTGGGATATAGACAAAATGGAATGCAAGGTCATGTACTTGTATCCAGACGCGCGTTAAACAACCATAGATTGTCCCACTGTGTTCATCTCTTGTTTGTAAGTGAACGCTTGTAGTTACAATTTTGCAAACTGCCCACTACTTCATCCTTGCAACATCCCACTACACCCCATCACCGTATCACCACTTCACCGAGGGGGAACGGAAGTGAGGTAGAGCTACATTTTACGAATAATAAAATTTCTTGTGTAAATACATACAGTGTTTGTCACGTCTTTGAAGACGTAGTGGGCGATATTCGTCGATGGTTTATGACTTAGCTATGAAATCCTCCAGCGGTTCGCCCCACTCATCATCCGTGAATATGCTGTGATTTTTTTGTGTATGTGAAAGCTATAACGTGAACTCATTGTTTACGGCTGACGCAAAACACAGCCACTGTGAAACATAAGTATTGTTTTCGCAGCTAGAAATTTGGCAGATACCACGTACAGTGGGAATCGATGATATGCGAAGCATGAATGAGAAATGTTTATATGTCACTTTCGAGTCAGCAGGACGTTACGCCGTGCAGGTACATGATGCCGTACTTGATTTCAGCGTCATGATTATCATGCTTGGATGTGTCGTTCACCTTTGCATCTATTCACGTCAAGTGATACAAAATTTAGCATATGTGGAGCTAGCGAAACGGTCACGAAAGCATGGAATGTGGTCATGTTCTTACATGACACGCGTGTCAGGATTTATCATCTTTGCACCAGTCATATACTTTCGTCATTCATTGACGACACGTAACACCAAAGTTGGCATATGTGGAGCTATCAAAACGGCCACGACTGCATCACGAAGGGCGCAATATACTCCAATGTAGCGTTGAAGTGCGCACACTGGGAGCAGCAACGCTGCGTTAGCGAAAAGCAAGCACCCTATAGTTCGACGCCAGGTGCGACCGGCACGACCTTCGTCCGTCGGCGCAGCTCGGCGGCAACCGGCGTGAAATGCGACATGCTGCATTTCGAGCCGATGCGTTACACAGACAACACTGCGTCTCCCTCCTTTTGTGACGGAGGGACTCCGGACGTGCTGCAACGCGCATGCGTCAAAGCAACGAAGCACGGCGCGCGCCTGCCAGTATATGGCAGGACCGGCGCCTTGCGTGACAACGCTGGCGTGACGCGATGAAATGAATGCTGGCGAGCACGCACACCGCGTCGCGTCTAAATGTATTGGTGCCTTGACTGTGGCATGCGGTCATGTTCTCACATGACACGCATCTCATGATTATCATGTTTGCATCAGTTACAAACGTTCGTCATCCACTGACATCACGTAATATCAAATTTTACATATGTAAAGCTAGCGGAACGGCCGCGGGCGCGTCATGAGTGCGCCATGTAGTCATGTTGTTACATGACACACGTGTCGTGATTATCATGTTCCGATGTGTCCTTTACCTATGTCGTCCGTTCGCGTCACGTAATACCGAGTTTGGTACATGTGATGCTAGAGAAACGGCTGCGAGCGAATCATGAGCGTAGCATGTATTCATATTGTTACATGACACGCATATCATGTTTATCATGTTTTCACCAGTAACATACCTTCGTCATTCATTCACGTACCGTAATACCACAACTGGTATATGTGACGCTTGCGATACGGCCGCGAGCGCATCATGAGCGTGGCTTGTAGTCATGTTGTTAAATAATACGTATGCCATGATTTTTATGTTAGCGCCTGTCTTTTGTGTTCCCCATGCATTCATGTCATACCATACCAGTTTTGCAACATGCCATGCGAATGAAATCCCCGCAAGTGATGCAGGACAATAAAATGTAAATCATGACAATCATGGCATACATGTCATGATTTCCATGTTATGACTAGTCGAATATGTTCGTCATGCAGTCATGTTATGCCATACCAAGTTTAATATCGATAGCGTTATCGAAACGGCCAGGACAGCTAAAAGTCGTAGGCGGCTCGATAGATAGATAGATAGATAGATAGATAGATAGATAGATAGATAGATAGATAGATAGATAGATAGATAGATAGATAGATAGATAGATAGATAGATAGATAGATAGATAGATAGATAGATAGATAGATAGATAGATAGATAGATAGATAGATAGATAGATAGATAGATAGATAGATAGATAGATAGATAGATAGATAGATAGATAGATAGATAGATAGATAGATATAGATAGATAGATAGATAGATAGATAGATACATAGATAGATAGATAGATAGATAGATAGATAGATAGATAGATAGATAGATAGATAGATAGATAGATAGATAGATAGATAGATAGATAGATAGATAGATAGATAGATAGATAGATAGATAGATAGATAGATAGATAGATAGATAGATAGATAGATAGATAGATAGATAGATAGATATGCTCAAAGTCGGCGAAGTTCGCTAAGAAATGATTCGCATTTAAAAAATAGGGCAACATTGAGGTGCATGAAACGTTCATTCCTTCGTGACCTCAATTTGTGCATAGTGATAGCGGACATGTTGGGGCTGAAGCCAGCTGCGCTTTATATTGTATATGCGCCAAACAAGATACGCTTCTATAGAATTTTCCTTTTGTGACATGTGGACAGTGTCATGATTATTCCGAAGAATAAAAACATATATTAGGTATGAGGCTATTTTTATGCCGACGTAGCACGCTTTACGTGATGCACAACATGGCGAAAAATTGTGCTTGTCAGCTACAGTGAAGTGAAGGGAAAATTCGTGTGTGGTACAAGACCACGTGCAATAAAAGGATAGAAGCAAGCTTCCTAGAATCCCACTGTTAGAAGAACAATCAAAACAATAGGTATGAGTATTTGCACATTACCAGCTTCCAAGGAAAAATTAATCTACTTATAGCCAGATCGCTTGCTTGTACTAAATTCTTATAGTTTAGAGTAAAAAACCAGCAACTGTAATCTTAGCAATAAAAGAGAAAAACGCATGGAAACACCGTTTCTGGAACACAAATTACGAAAGTCTTAATATCGTGCTAAACAAACAGGCACTGCGGGTCTGCGCCACGCCGCTGACAAGGAAAGGCTTCCGCAAATCTGGAGCTGTTCATCGCAAGGTTGCACATTTCTTGCTCTCCGATTTCCCCGCAGAAGTGGCTGCAATAACTCACGTAAAACGTTTGCGTGGTCGTCAGTTTCTCGAGGTGCTTGAGCCGCGCTGGTTTGCTGTCAGAGGCCGCGGCAGTCTGTGCCACTGCCGAGACTAATTCAAGAGCAAAGATGTCCTTGATTTCTTTTCGCTCCTTCAATGACACAGCATCATCGATCTTGCACATGCGATTCTCCTCCCACCATTTCATCCTTTTATTAGTGTCGTAGTCTAGCACTCTTCCACGCTCGTCCACACATTTGACTATCTGCCTGAGCAACTGGAATCCCAGGCCAGCGTATGCCATGATCGAGTTGCCATTTTTTAGATAGTTGGGCGGGAACACAGCAGGTATGCTGAGGAGCAAGATGTTTAGAGAGTACAAGTAGAGAACGTCGCCGCCATAGCGCATCAGTTTGGCCGTCATCACAGTCCCGTGGTAGCGATTGGACAGCGAACGCCTCAGAGCCTTTCGACACCCTAACCAGGACACGTAGAAACTCTCGGCACGCGTAGACGGGAAATTGGTGTACATGGCGTCTAGATGGTCGAGGTGGAACAAAGGCTTGGGCGTCCACAAATCCCGAGAGGCGACCAACAAAATTTTCGCCTCCGCGTCGGCTTTCGTACTGCTCGAGACACTCTGAGAGCCGTGAACTGTTTCGACTATAGCGCCAGCTGTAGCTTTGACAATCTCTGTCACCTTGAGTCGTTCCTCACTTGGTAGGTGGTGAAGCAACAGTGCTGCCCCGAGAGCGACGCCAAATGATTCGTGCACGGCCGCGAAACAGAGTACGTGTACGAACAAGCCGTTGCCCGAGAAGCCGCCATGGCCTTGCCCGTCTTGATTGCTGAGGTCATCAAAGTCAGCGTTCTCTAACCAGGAGTACGAGTAGGCAAACATCCATCCCAAGACGTTCAGCAGCCTCGGCGGTGAAATCTTGCTTAGCAGCCCAGTGACGGTTTTAAACTGAGGGTACCTCAGTATCAACAATGCTGTGTCGAAGGTAACGTTGAGCCCAGCAGGTGCCAAGTATCTCCGGAGAAGTGCCATCCACTCCTCGAGTGTGACATCCAGATTTGACAGCAGCATATGCAACGGTACCAGCATGTCGTACGAATCATCTTCCCTCAGTGCGTACAAGAGAGCGTCACGGAAGTCCGTTTCGTCTCGTTTCAACTGATCTATCGCCACGCCATCCAGAACACCCGGGGTTTCAGTATCACTGCTATTTCTGACCTCTCCGATGAACTGGGCCATTGTTTCAACTGCACTCACGTACTCGGCGGCATTGAGCGTGCTTACTTGTTCCATTCGAATCAGGGGTACGTGACCGGGCTCATCGAGTACTACAAAGGGACCTTTGTCTGGTCGCGTTTTTAAGTGCCATAGTCGAACATCGATCCAAATAGACGCCCTCCAGTTGATGCTGAGGTCCAAGATAATGTCGACGACATCGAAAGGCCCGATAGCTTTCGATGGACTAGCGGGCCACGGAAGTCTTCGCTGTTTCATGAACGCCGCGAACGCATTGGAGTGCCGCTTGCGTTCCCTCTGCAGGCACAGAGAGAGAGCAGCGAGTGCTTTCAGCGTTGTTTCCGAAGTCCTCTTGATGGGGACCAGCTGATGAAGAGTGCCTAAGATGTTGTTCACCTGATAAGCGTAGGACCGCGCTAACCTGCGAATAAAAATCGAGTAGGTTACCATGGATGTCATAAAAGAGTTCACTGCAATATCACTTGTTATTCAGCTATAATCAAGTAGAGGTCATAATAAAAGACAACTGAAGATAAAGGATATTGCATAAAGAAGATTTGGCATTTTGTTCTTTTTTTCAACTGTAGTCAGCCGATGTGTTATTGGGGCTAATGTGCCCAAGCAGCTGAGCCGAGGGTCGGCGGAGTAGCACCGCAGCAAATATAAGTGATAAAAAAAATAAATAAACATGGACTACCAACCGGCTGGCAACCAGTGGCCAAGATCTGTCAACATTGCTTTGTTAAACTGCTCTTTGCAAAAAGGATGCATAGCAAACGTAGAATTGGCCAACAGCTCTGAATTTCCTCGTCACTTCTGTGTGGATCGTGCCTACTTTCACGCTGAGCAGACGGAATACCCACTTACGCAATGGCACACGTTACTTCAGCAGCATTACCATCACTTAGCGTCTTCATTATACTGGAATTACGTCAAACACATATCGGGCATTCTCAACCCCCTCCCCTTCGGCATTACGTAAAAGACAGTACTTTCACGGTCAAAACGTCTGTTTTAGTGGCAGCGAAAAACAGGGAAGGTAAATGAAATCCAAAGATGTCAAGATAGGAATATGCGCAGATGCGGATTTCTGTAATTGATTGTGCTCCTAAGATTTTTGCGGACGATAATAGGGCCGAAAAGTAAACTAGCCATATTACGAGCTGTCCCTGCACTAAAAATTTTCTGCTCACGAAGGAAAGGAAATTATTGAATGCTTTTAAGTAGCAATACAATGATCGGAACTTTATAAAACAACATGTAGCACTGCAGTGCTGGCACGCTAAGTAGATAGTTCATCCTACTCGTTCGTTTACCAGTCGTGTGTAATATACATATTTGTGCTACCGAAAGTGCACATATGAACCAAATTGAAGAAATTCACTTTATTAAAGAAGCTTAACTTTCGATGATTGAAGAACAAACCAATGATTGAGCCAGCCTTCAATATTATTCTTTCAAAAAGTGTATAAATTAACTGAAAGGCAGAAATTGCTGTTTCTAGTGTAGGCTACACAAGTGATTGATTGATAGATGGAACGCGTCAATGTGTTCTGAGATTTTTTTTTATTTCAACCGCAATGCTGCTGATAGTTTTGCCGATAGTCGCTGCATGCGCTGTGCGGCTGTATTTGTTTGGGTCCATATATGTACCTGAGGAAAAAGTAACAGCGGCAACACACAATACCCCTCCACAAAATCTGGCGTACTTTTTAGTTCATTTAGTTATTAGTTCATTCATTCATTCATTCAGTTTATTCAATCATTCAAAATACAAAATTCGTAGAATGTAGTATGCAGACGAGGGTCCCAAAGTCAAGCGACTGCAGTGGGACCCTCGGTTAACAATAACAATAAAATTATTAATTATAACAGCACGTTAAATACGCAACACATGTGAAAAGTAAACAGTGAACTTACATAAAATAACATCAAGTAAACAAAAAGGCAGTCAGAATGCGACACAGGAACAATAGTAATAAGTTATACAAGTAAAACATAATCATGCCATAAAGCAATAACTTAAATTTGCAAAGTCTTTCCAATTTCATGCCCGGATACATGAGGATCGTTAAGTAATCATCGTTGTCAACCTTGGTATGCAAGATGAAGTTGTTAAGATCACGTTTGAATGCATGAAAAGATGACGATGATTTTAGTGTATAGGGCAGGTTATTCCACAATTTAATGTCCGCGAAGGCGGACGTCATTTTGCCATAATTGGTGTTACATTTAGGTAAAAGGAAGTTGTGACTGTGGGCGAATCTAGTGCTATTGGTGTTAGTGAGTAAACTAGCGTCGATTAAATCAAACACAAGCTGTTTGTTAAGTTGTTTATATAACAATATGATTAAGTGAAAATTAAATAAGCCAGACACAGTAAGAATACAGTTAGCCTGAAGGAGTGGGGTAGCATTAAAATAAGATGAACTGTTGGTAATAATGCGAATGGCCTGATTCTGAATGTGCTGTACAGACGAAATATGAATGTTATATGTATACTTCCCCATGATGTAATGCTATAGGTGATGTGACTATTTATGAGGGCAAAGTATAAAGACAATAAGGCTTCAAGTGAAAAAAAAAAGGACGAGATTTGATGAGTGATCAGATACCAAATGCTGTTTTTTGTTTGACGTAAAGATTATGATTGGTGAACTTTCAATGAGGGTCTAATTTTACGCCCAGAAAACACACACAGTTAGACGCAGGAATGAAATGATTGTCAATGAACACTTGTGGAATGAAAGGTAGCATTTTTTGTGATGTTTTAAAAACCATGAACTGAGTTTTGAGCGGGTTTAAAATTAAGTTGTTTAAGCGACACCATTCAACGACATTAGTCAGTTCTTTGTTCCACATATGGATCAGAGTAGGTAATGATTTATGCGAGATGGAAATGGTGCGTGGAGTTCGAAATATTCATGGTTCAGAAGTGGTAATGCACCCACCTCCATGCCGGATCGATCTCGCCTACGCTTCCTATCTGTTCATCAGGCTCTTTGCCGCTGTTGCCAGACTGGGCTTCCCCGCCGTTACCCCCGCCGCAGACAAACGCTCCGAAGTCCGCGCATGGATCAACCGACGTGTTAAGGCGGCGCAGGATGTGAAGAGCGTGGCGGACGCAGTCGTCGGTGCTGCACACGCTACGGTCGGCGACGATCGGTGGCTTGAGGAAGTGGTTCGCGATGTACATCGTCAGGGCCACCAACACCATCACGAATCCGAGCATTACGCACGTCAGGGTTCCGCCGGAGACGCTGCGCTTGCCGACACTCACCGAGAGCTGGTCGACCGTACAGGATGGCTGCAAGGCAGGTGATGCAACGAATATCGCTTCTGAAATTGGCTTCTTTGTTCTGGATTATTATCTAGACAGTACTCCTGGACCGCTTGATGCGGTACAAGAGTAGAAGCTTGCCCCCGCCACGGCGTTCTGGCGGTTATGGCACTGGACTGCTAACCCGGCCCCGCCGAGGTGGTCTAGAGGCTAAGGTACTCGGCTGCTGAACCGCAGCTGGCGGGATCGAATCCCGACTACGGTGGCTGCATTTTCAATGGAGACGGAATTGTTGTAGGCCCGTGTGCTCAGATTTGGGTGCATGTTAGTGAACACCAGGTGGTCGAAATTTCCGGATCCCTCCACTACGGCGTCTCTCCTAATCATACGGTTGTTTTGGGACGTTAAACTCAACATGTCATGTCAGGACTGCTAACCCGCAGGTCGCGGGTTTAAAACCCGACTATGGTGACTCCATTTTTGAATGAAGGGAAAGTTTTTAAGGCCCGTGAGCTTAGAATATCTGCTCGTTAAGGAACCTCAAGTTGTGCAAATACCCCTCGGCTACGGCGTCTCTCATAATCGTATTGTGTTTTTGAGGACGTCGGGCCCCAAATAATATTGGAGTAGATGCTTGGCTGAGTTGGCATCAGTGCATGAGGCGTTTCACACAGTGCACGAAGAAAAAAGAAAAAAGGGACAAGTGTTCTTTACTGTGCCCTCCACCCCCTTCTTTCTCTATGTTGAAGGGCTGCGTTGTAGGCCATTAGTTGGTACAAGGGTTACCAATATGAGCGGCAACACAAAAACAGCGGCAAAATAGCTTCAAAACCGAATATTATGGGAAGTCGAATGAATTTGTCAAAAAAACGTTCAAGGAATCAGTGTAAGTAAACCGCCACGCATCAAATATGTAACACACGCAACGTATCAACATGAAGTTGAGCAATATTCAAGCACATTTTGCTGAACCCAAGCCACAGTTAGAGACATTCACCAGCGCGAAATGCCGAAACAAGTAAAAAAATGTGTTTATTATTTTGATCTGGTATATCTTTCCTAATCATAAACCAACTGGAAAAAACAGCTGTTTCAGCTTATTCCAGCCAATACTACTACAGATTCTTTATTGCTAATTTGCTAAATTGTAATCAGGCGTGTGACGCACACGCAAGATAACTGGGTAAACAGCAGCATTTCGTTTGGAGTGATAGACAGCACACTCCTGCGCTATTCTTCGTTTTTCCAGCTTACCATCGTTACAGACCAGCGACACGCTATCAATGGGCCATTCTTGTGTCTATACAATATTGGGGCATGAGTGCCAATGGAAGGCGAAATGTAGCACCATAACCATATCATAATTTTGGGACGTAAAGTGGTATTTATTATCATGCTTGTTGCATGATGATATGACACACGTAAACAAATTTATGAGACATTAATATATGCGTAGCGATTCTTCGTGTAATGCAATCTCAAGATCTATCTATCTATCTATCTATCTATCTATCTATCTATCTATCTATCTATCTATCTATCTACCTATCTACCTATCCATCTATCTACCTATCCATCTATCCACCTATCCATCTATCCACCTATCCACCTATCCATCTATCTACCTATCCATCTATCTATCCACCTATCTATCTATCTACCTATCCATCTACCTATCCATCTACCTATCCATCTACCTATCCATCCATCTATCCATCCATCCATCCATCCATCCACCCACCCACCCACCCACCCACCCGTCCGTCCGTCCGTCCGTCCGTCCGTCCGTCCGTCCGTCCATCCATCCATCCATCCATCCATCCATCCATCCATCCATCCATCCATCCATCCATCCATCCATCCATCCATCCATCCATCTATCTATCTATCTATCTATCTATCTATCTATCTATCTATCTATCTATCTATCTATCTATCTATCTATCTATCGCATCCCGCACCTTCGCCGATAGGATCAGTTTATGCACCAAGAACGCCTGCCCCAGCAACCGTGCCCGGGTCTTCGGTGGTCGCCTCGTCAATTCTGCCTCGTTCGCATTGCAATGTTGTCGTTTTAAATATAGAAGTGTGCGCTTAGACGGTATTCTTATTTGTATTCACTTCGGAACACGCAAAGTATCTCGCAAACGACGTTCGCTACGTCTAAAAGCTTGCCTAGAGAATGAATCATGCTCACGTCAGCCTACATATATACTGTAGCATTCCACACGTGAACCACCGTTTGTTATAACTAAGTTTTTGTGATAAGTTGCGACCTTATATACCGAAAATTGATAGAGGCGCTTTACACAAATATGGAGGCTGCGCAGTGCGTTATTGCTTGTTTATTGTACCTCTATCAATGATGATTGGTTTTGAGGTAGGGCTCAATGATATTGTCTGTCTTTTTCTTGTTGTTTCTGCTATTTACGAGATGTATGCAAGCATCCGAAAGCGCGCGTGTTTGCCTCAATATGTCAGAATTTGATACATGTTTTGTCCTTCAAGTCCACGTATGTGTTATCGTCCCATTATTAAGCACAAGATAGCCTTGAGCACTGGAATGTGTCTGAGCTAATTTTTTAACAAACACTGTTTTCTTCTTTAATGCAGGTAGTAGAGGCTCCCGAGAACACGCGAGCCCAATATTAGAGCGCAGAACGCGGCCTGTAATTCACAATAAATTATTATGGTCAGCTAAAAATTGCTTTCTCTTCAAAAATGCAATACCAACCAGCCCAAGTGGCCACTCTTTTGCAGTGCTTTCCCTACTCTGGACGAATCACGGAATATGCCCAAAAATCCCACGTAGCCGGCCCATTTATCAGCAATTGGCTGATTCGAACATGGCGCGCTCACTCGTTACAGAGATCGCCAAGGGAGGCCGCTACTTGTCCACGCGTGCGCGCACGATCACATTGAAGAAGCCGTGCATTCGAAGGAAAAAAAAAAAAGTGTTCAAGGTCATGAGGCGTGCCTGACATTTTTCTGTGGCCCTGCCACCCCTCCCTACTTAGCTTCCAGCCCTTTCATCGGGACGAGAGAAGAGAGAATGAAACTGCAGCATGCGATACCCTTTGTACCTTCACTCACACTAGACGGATTCTGAAACCTTCTGTGGCGTTGAATTCGCGAGAAAAAAAAAAGCTCTTCTATTGCATTCATTGCATGGTTACTTAAAAGAGTGTTGCAGGGCTCCAAGAAGACATGCCTGCTTGACAAAATGCTTCCTGCAGCGGAAACTTATGTTTAAAAGTTATTATTCTCTTGAAGTTTGCATGTTCCCATGAACTTTTGCCTTATTATCTCACCCTTTGCGACAGGCTATCTTGCGATCCACGTCTTCGAAGCAGTGACGACGACCGTCGCGGCTTAAGTCGCTGTGAAGAACTGCGTCGCCCGACGGGTCGCTCGAGTGAGGGCCGGCGGACATCGGTCGTTTCAGTTCCCACAGAGGAATCTTGAACCTTTTCAAAACATGGCTCATGTTCACCCGGTAAGCGGACGTCTGGCTCTGTCACGGGCAATCAAACGTGGCGAATCGCAAAATAGTGTGCAAAATTCGGCTAATTGGTTGTGCATCATGCTGAACGCAGCGCGATAAGAAGGCAATACGAGGCGTATAGAACGGCGCAGTGCACTTCGGCATCTTGTCCTGTGACAATCTTGTAGTTGTGCTACCGCTTTATTTAGTTTTTTTTTTACAATGTACAATTACGATATGCACCTTCGTGAATGACGCCAATGGAAGTTTGCACGTGTTTAAGATGGTCCACAGGCCAGCTAGCAGTATGCTCCCAGCACATTAAAAAGGGTACTGCTTAACGCAAGCTTCATTTCACTGCGGTGTTAACCTTGGAGCTAAAGTGCTGTGCAGCAAAGGCGTAAGGACATGGGTTCTATGCGTTGTTATGGCAGCCATATTTCAATGGGGGCTAGATGCGAGGGGTGTAAAATCCAAAGATTTCGTTCGCAGATAACCAGGCTTTAAGGAAAAATACGCTTCGAGAGATCAAGCAGTGTGTCTCCACGCTGCCGTTCATTCTAGTAAAAAAAAAAAAAAAGAGGCTCGTGCCACGCGCCATGCCTTGTTTTTCTCTTCTTCTCGCGCACGCTATGTCACTATGTTTTCAATTTTTACCAGACCCTTGGTACCAAGCCTTAGGTGCGAGTGCACCTTACTCAGCGTCATCGACTGCTGCGAGCTAATGATATCGTGGTCATGGCCTTAAAATTTATTAACTCAGAGCCGACCACTCGATGAATATCAACGGCGGTCCAAACACACTTTCATTAGTTGTAAGTATTACCAACAGACTACATTAGCCATTGGATAACACAAGAGATAAATACACTTTCATTAGTAGGTGATATTACCAAGGGACTAAGTGAACCGTTAGATTACGTCTCCATTTTGTGTATCGCTACTTATTAACTAACGAACTTCAATGGTGACTACATTAGCTAAAACTTCGGCGCTTTTACTCGTCATATGAGGCTGCATATATCAGTCGTCATAGTTTTCTAAGTAGCTGTGTTGTGTACAAAAAACAACTTGAAGATAAAAGCTCCCAGCGCCGAAAACTACCACGACATTTCCAAGTTTCCTGCTCTTTTGCATTTCTAAAACTTGGTTTGTATTCGCCAAAAACTACCACGACATTTCTAAGTTTCGTGCTCTTTTGCATTTCTAAAATTTGGTTTGTAATCGCATAAAAGGTGTTTCGTGATTTTGGATGAAATCGCACTCGCAGTCGTCACGAGTACGTATGTTTTAAACAATGTAATATTTCTAAATAAACCAAAAAATAAGACAGAAAACTCCAAGTTTCGTTTTATACGATAAATAGGCCGTTTATTATTCCTTATTTATTGCGTTGTCTTCATTCTTCTCATCAAGCTGCGGAGAAAAAGTTGTTTTACTCAAACTGTTCGACCATTTATTTTTCAAGTTAACTGTAGATACTTCATTTTGTGGTGTGCTCAAGCTTAATTTTACGTCGTGTGTCATGTGTTACTTGGCACCATTAATCGTTCAATTCTTGCAGGTATTAGAAAATAATAAACGTTCACTTGAAGCCTGTGGCTTTCATGATTATGCATATTCGCGACAAGAAGACGACGAAGTTGAAGTACATTGGAAGAAGCCATGTTACTTATAAAAAAGTGACTACAGATAAAAGTACAGGACACGCCCTTTCTGCGCACGTCCTGTATTCTTTCTTCCTCAATGTAAATAGGGTGAATAGGGCAATTTTTATCGCAAGTTTCTATCTTCCCCTTTCTACCATTTTTAGATTTCTTCGTCAATGTATTTTAAGCGTTATGGCTTCATTTAATGTAATTAACCCTAAAATAAGTTCTTTCAAACATCCAAGTATTTGTTGAAGTTTCGGTCTTTTACAACTTGTTATCCCACATGCCACCGCAGACTTGAACCGTTTCATAATTTCAGTGTTTAGAAATGTCACCTAATTATTGGGGTTGTAATCATCCATAAAGTTTAAAGCTGCCCTGCAACACTTTTCGAGCATAGTCAGAAAACACTGGCGATCGGTAGTAGAGGCTTCCGAGAACACGCGATCCAAATGATATAGCGCATCACGGGGCCTGAAATTCAAAATAAATTATCAAACTTGGCTAAAGATTCCTTCCTCTCCTCTCCGCAAATGTAAAAAAAAAAACGCCGAAAATCACTCGTATAAGGCCTTCTATCAGCCATTGGCTGATTTGAACATGGCGCGCTGGGTCGTTGTAGCGATCGCCACAGGAGGCTAAGACTTGTCCCCGCGTGGACACGCGATTTCACTGACAAAGCCGCGTATTCGTAGAAAAAAAAAGTGCTTAAGGTTGCAAGGCGACCATAAGATATTTTCTTTCCGCATGTCATCCCTCCCCTCCTGCTTGGCATCCAGCGTTTTACTGGGACGAGAGAAGAGAGAATGCGGTTTTCGCTAGTACTGAACGTATTCTTAAAATTCTCGTGGCGTTGAATTTTCGAGGCAATAAGCTCTTTTGACGAATCCATATTATAGTTGCTTGAAAAAGTGTTTAACGGCCCATTTAGGAATGTCATTGCAAATGCATTTGCCTCCTACGCGCTTTTATATGCATATTCCAGTATTTATAACCACCTAATGTTCAAAACAAGCTACTACACTTATGCGAGCAGCGCTGCTACAATAACTCTGCTCGGCTGATGAACCCAGTGACGCTGGTCTGATCCCGCGTAATATGATGAAAGCCCACGTCTTCAGAATCAGGTGCGCTCCGAGACGCCTTGGGAGTCAAAATTTTGCGAGCCTTTCTCAGTGGCGTCTGTCATAGCTTGAGTCGCTTGGGAGCTCTTTAACAATGCTACAGTGCAGCAAAGAGCCCGGGATACGCAGAAAAGGAGGCATATTACGACATACTGCAATAAGTCTTCAGATGTCTCGTCCTTCGAGTGTCCTTATTTGTTGCTACGCTATCGCTAAGTGAGGATGTTGTACTAACACGACCACATCACCAACCACCAGCCAATGCCACGTTAAGGACCGTAAGTGAACAACTTGCCTTAGACTTAGTTTTATTTGCATATGAATTTTGTGAATATTTGCATGTTGCTTTCCGTCTATCTCTGGGAAACCAATACACTGACATTTTTTGGTACATTCTTGTTGAAGCTCACCAATTGAAACGAATTGCAGAGGTACACGAGTCTCTGTCAGATTCTTTTCCTTGAGTCCTTGCCCCTTCAGTATATCACTGCTATCACTGTTACTCGTTATCGGGGTGCGTGACGTTACCACGTTGTGTTGCACTTCCTTCCTGACTGGGCCAACTTTGACCAAGTGATAACGTGTGATATAATTGGTTATATCACATCGTCGATGTGATATAACAAGTGATGATCTTTGCTGTCAACTGTGAATGCGTGACTATTTTGAACTGTTCGCGTCTACAACAGCTCTAACTTCTCTCGTTTCAAGGAGCTTTCACCTTGATAAGCATGCACCCGCCACGGTGGTGTAGTGCTCATGGCACGCAACTGCTAACCCGTAGGTTGGAATACCCAAAGGATGGAATACCACCTACGGCGACTGCGTTTTCGATGTAGGTGGAAATGTTTGAGGCCCATGTACTTAGGTTTAGGAGCACGTCAAATATCCTCAGGTTATTAAAATCTCTATTAAATCACTATGGCATTACTCAAAGTCATATCGTCTTTTTGAGATGTTAAGGCCAAATATTATTGATAAATTTACGGGCAGCTAATGCTCCCTGCGTGCTCACGTTTTTGCTCCCGTGGCAGACTGGTGTCAGATCCCGTAGGTGGCCGAGGTTGAGCGGGAGGGGACGGTCGAATCTTCCGTACTGGCGGGCAGACCACGGCGCGCTTCTGGGACTCCGTAGACCCCGTGCGTCGGCTTAAAAGCGACGAGCGTAATACACTCGTGGCCGACGCCTTCCTACCGCCTTCGTTGAACGCTGCTGTCTGCGACGTTACTGGAGGAGATTCCGGCAATACTGGTGGGACAAAATAACGAAATAGCACTATTGCTTTTGGTATCAATCGCAAACCAAAGTTCATTACTTTATGTACCACATTGAATTTTGTATTATTGAAGGAGCGCTGGCACAAAATTTTGTTGGTTATATAACGAGTGAGACAGATTTATCGAGAGACATCCAGGTTTGCGAAATACCAAGAAAAGCATTGGCCCCGTGTCTGCAAGTTACACCGCAAATGTCGTCGAAAGAGACGTCTGGCGAGAGTGAACAAAACGTTTATTTGGTGTTCTGCGCAAAAAAAAATAATAAATCGGCTAATGGTATTCTGGAGGCGCTGCGTTAGAGTGCCTCGAGCGTGCAACGGAGGTGAAGGAGCACATCAAGTCACATCACACGTGAGACATGAGTGCAATCTGGCAGTTATCCTGGAAAATGGGGCGCGCGCCTTTCGCGCCTGTCTCTGAGGTGATAAGGTGTAGAACGAAAGGTGACGGGTAGGTGCCACCACCGTGTCGTCTTAGCAAAGCGTTGAAAACTCTTGCCATTTCGTGCAAGCGTTGCATAGCCAGCGCAGCGTTATAAAGGCTACGATCCTTAAAATTACTCACGTATGCCTTTTCTAGTAAAAAATACACATACATAATATTGACGTGTTGTTATAGTGCCTCAGATATACGCAATAATTGCTCTTTAATTCACAGTCACACAAGTACGAACGCTGAACCTTGAGCAATATTGCTGGGTGCTGCGGATGTGGTCGGCCGTTTGGGGTATTGCTTGGTCACTTTGGTGCCATTTAGGGTACCGTTAAGGGTGGACAAACAGACAGACGGACCAAAATCTTTGCGTTGAAGGTCCCCAAGAAAGACTATCATCTTTAACATGGTGCATACAACGTACCTAAAATCAAATTTAAACTGCGTGCCGCGCGACTGAGCCAAATGCGGAGCACCTCACGACGCCGACATCAACGGGGCGGGAGTGTGAACAAACGTAGTACGTCTCGAGTTCGTGTTGCCTGCTTGCCTTGGACGCACATTGCGCTTGCGCTGCCTGCGATTTTTTCCACCGTACTGGTGGTTTTGCATTGGCTGGCTGTCAATGCGACACGCGCATGAGCATGCTCGTGAGCACTGCTACGCCGCAGTTTCACGTGATCACGTGGCCAGGTATGTTCACCTTCCTACCGGAATGGCTCCTACCTAGCTCGGTGCTCTTTTGAGACCGAAACCACTACTGGGAGCTCTAAAGACCTCTCTAAATAAAGTGACCATCACACAATCACGTGAACAATGTTTCGAGCTATGGACCTTTTTACTTAAGGCTCCCTGGGCGCCAACATAAGCCCCTCCGGGCTGTTCTTAGCATGCATGACCCCCCAACAAATGCAGGGCCGAAGCTGTGACGTCAGCTTTTGTACTCCCGTGCAACAGTCCTGACAGAGGGGATCCTTCTTTCCAGTAAAAGCGTCTATAATGTGCGGGTCATAACCCACGAATTGCCTCAAAAACATGTTTCGAGTCGGTGCTCCTTTACCGAAGAACTTACAGATTGTGCGCAGAGAGAAATTACTCTGCTGTGGCCATCGTCATACGTGCTTTCACACCGAAGAGCACAAGAGACACGAAAATAGGAAACTTAAATTGAGGAGAACATAGAAAGAATTGAGTCACTAATTGATATTTTTTTCTATCTCTTCTGAGATGATTGTCCGCTTTCTCTTCAAGTGCTATGGATGTTCAAGCAAAGCTATTTGGTGTCACTTATATATGCACCTTTCCCAAGTTGACACATCCTGCCTGCTAAAGGAAATAAATCAGCTTTAGGCCCGCACCCTTTCGTCCTTATTTTCATTCATGTATCTGTAGTTGCTCTACAGTCAGTCATATAACTTATCAATTTGGGTAATCGTGTAACAAGTGGGCCAAATACACTTAGTACATCGAATGAGTAGCACATTATCCAGCATGTCCATCATTGCCGACTCACCGATGGTCATCATCTGATCTGTCGGCGAATTCACCTCGGTCACTGGCGAGCGAAGTGCACTCCGCGGAGAGATGAGGTCGATGGTGGGCATCATGTCGATGGACACCCTCCTGCCTTTGGACGACCTTCGATCTCGCTCCACCATGGGACTCATTGGCAGCTCGCTCTCGCTCAGGGGCAGTTTGCGACCCCTGAGTACTGTCAGATCGGCCAGCTGCGAAGTCGTCAGGTCATAATTATGAATCGCTCACGTAAACGAAACGCGCCCATCAAGCTTTGATTATATTTATCAGACCTGTTTCACAGCATAATGCTCATTGCGATGCCAATTTGTGCGGACACTTGAGGCGCGTTTTGGCCTTCATTGTTATACTTCGTATAATGTGCATATCGACAACATCACCCCACGCGCCGTATGTATGTTTTACGCGTGAGTGATAGCCTACGATGGCTACATACGGGAACGGCTCAAGCAAGAGATGAAGTGCGCCGGCTTGCTTTGTCGCGGGAAATATGAAGGATTAGCGTTGAGTAGGGGGGAGGGAAGGCAGCAAGTGGGAACATTGGCAAACTTCATGTGCTCCCGTGCGTTCGTTCGGTGTAAACTAGTAAACAGAAAGTTTTAGAATACCGTTTGCAAGCGCTGCGGGCGTTGCGGGCGCCATATGAGATCTAGAATAGCGTCTGTCCTGCTGCAGCGCAACGCACGATCATAGCGACACCGTAGCCTCGAAACCAGCGCTTTCGGGTCACATGCGGGCCGCAATCGCCGCACGCAATTTCGGATTTTCAGCGTGCGGTCTGCGAACGCGAATGGCGACTCGCGTTACGACACATGCGCAGTCGCAGCGGCCGTCCCGCAGGGGCTCGCAGTGCGCTATTCTAAAACTCCCTAATGACACATGGCCCTTGCACGTAGCTCGGCGTTGGGTTTTAACACTGGCCAGGCGAATTCAACTTTGTTCCGTGAAGCAGCCATACATCTTTATGCCAGTGTTTTGTGTAGTTATGCAGAATGGAATCCTAACGGAGTTAGCTGGGTATCTTACTTAGTATAACATGACAATATTGTACTGTTGAATTCACTGCTTCGTTCTTGCGGCAAGACTGCCTTTTCCAGTCTTCTTACTAGTAGGCCTGACAGATGCTAGATGACTTAATGTTATTTTGAGCACAGGATAAGGTGAGAAGAGGTGATAAGCCATTTAAGAAGCAGTAAGCTACGTTACTGAGCAGATGTTTTGATGGGCGTCCCATTATTGTTGTTCAAAATAGTCTATTTATTAAAATACTATGGAAGTATCTAAGAACGTTTATTTGATGTTTGCAAATGCTCACTTGGCCTACTGTAGCTACAAACATTAGTACACTACGGAAGTGCGTGTACATGCATGGGAAGGTACGCCGTTACGTAGCATGAGAAATATTAAATAAAAATCTACTCGTTAAACTGCGCTTAAACTCTGTCGGTATGCAATGGCTGGTATACGACTGTTACCATATTATTGCGGAAAGGAATGTAAAATGTACGCGTAGCACAAAACGCCACTGCTCAATCTAGCATGATTCACCATGCACTCAATCACGTAGACGTGGGTTCAAATAGCATTATTCGAATTTATTTGCCGTACGCTTGCACTACACATAGCATGCAGATGCAATGGTTCTATGTCGGCAAGTCCGCTTGCACTGGAAGTAATATGCAGCCGCAACGCTTTTCCGTATACTAAGCAAACGAACCATTAAAAGAAACGGAAGCGTATGACGTACTCTACGTTCAGCGTCAGAAATGCAGTTCGGTGATTCGGGACTTTCCAGCGAGGCGACGCCCGATTCGACGGCAGAGAACGGGCTGGTCGGTGTCTTGGCCGGGTCGTCATACGGCGGGGAAGTAAAGACGGATGAAGTGCTTGAGACCGTCTCCTGTAGATGAGACTGGCTGGTCAGCGGCGCGGCTTCAGAAGAGCCTGCAGCGTCAGGGCAAAGCTTGTAACGACCGGAAGCTAACCTCTTTTTTTTAACAAACGTATAGGGTGAAAGGACGGTGTAAAACGGAACTTCAGAAGTGAAACTAAACAAGTAACTCTTGGTAGAAAGCGCTTGTGTTGTGTGTTCTGTGTAATAGTTGCTGCGCTTCCTACTAGATGGGTTCATACCAATTGGCCCGATACACTTGTTTATTAAACAAGTACGCACTGTGGTCTGATACGGAGAAGACGGGGGCTGAATTACTAGATTGGAAAGAAACTGATTGAATCAATCACTAACAATGGTATGCCCGATATCTTTGCTGGAACTAAGATACAATCGAATTCAGCCGCGGTGGTTCACATGATGTGAATGTTTAAGCTTGTGCATCAGCGATAGCTTAGTTACAATGTAATATAAAAGAAGGAATGCCTCTCAGAAAAAGGTTCCACGATGGTTCTTCATAGCTTTGCGAGAACTTCATGCAGTTGGTGTGAACAAAAAAAGGGATTGTTTTTCTCTGTTTCCTTGTTTTACTCGTTCCTATTTGCGAAAACAAAATGAACGCACTGGAATAATAGACCAAGAAAAATATTTGACACCTTAATTGCTGCCTTAGCTATGGTGCGCAGTAGGCGTAAGAAAAATTTTAATGAAATAAAGCAGACCGAAAACCTATTTGATCTATGACATTCGAGGCTATAACTTCAAGTTACGTGCCCGGAGCTCCACCAGTTCAGTTCATTCACGATGATGTGCTGCTGCCCTCCTACCCTATAGCAAAATAGTCACAGAATGCCCCTTGAGAAGCCACGGTTTCATTATGGCAATACCAATTGTACCGGCTTTTACCACAACTCTGCCGCAAAGCGTAAAAGCAACACAAGAAATGGAAAAGTTCGATACAACTATACCCAAAGGTGCTTCTCCATTGACTTAACCATATAATTGTGTACGTTTAGTACGCTTAATACCTGTAATTGTTTGCCAGCGCGCCTCGTAGCTAAGGCTTCGTGAGCGCACCACTTTTGCTATAGAGAGCGTCCCGCAGCAGTGGTATTTGCTCTATACGCAGCGGCTGGCCAGTAAACTCCCGCATCCAACCTACAGATATACGCTGCAACGATTTCGTATACGGTATTGATGAAGTGCCGCATGGTGACGATGATAAAGAGGACAGGATATACAACACAAGCCACTTTCGTTTCCTCGCGGCGTTCTCATCGAAGGGACCTACTTGACCTTTACGCTATGAACCTACCCTTTGTTGACCTGCGTTATTGCACAAGAATCATAGGGCATGCAACTTACCCGCTTGTTTGACGTCAGCAGTAACGTGGCCACTGACGGTCGGGTTCTTGCTCCCTGCTCCCTGCATCGAAGCTGGCTGGCCTTGTCGATCGCTTGTAGATGGTGCTGCCGGAACGCTTCCAGGCTTCGTCTTTGGCTCGGGAACATCTTTAGGCGCACCCTTGCTGCTTTCGGCCATGCTTTCTGTGGGCCGGCTCTCGAACACCTTCGTTTAGGTCAACGGATCGAACCTGGCCGAAGACTTCGAAAGACGAGGACTCGAGTGCAACCGACGGTTGATCGCCCTGCTCGCAGTCCCAGTTGAATAAACTCGCAGGATACTGACGAATTCTGGTCGTGAGTGGTGACGACGGCTAAGGACTTTCACTTCGTCGTGCTGCTTCTATTTGCGAAGCCGCAGTGAATTTCCTGTGCAGCTCAAGAACTACGCCGACTCTTCGTCTTCCTTTTGCTCGTGCGGTAAGCTTGTGCTCGCGTGAAATCAAAAGCATATGCATGAAGCACGCGCTAAATCATAATGCCCCTGTCTGAAATTTTATGGACAGGTTTCATTATTGACATGTTTTGTTTTTTTGTATGTCAAGCACAATACATGCCAGTTCAACCCTGTTATAAAGCTTGCTGGACACATTCTGGCATTGCAAGCAAATTACCGATTTGACAGGCTATCTGTTTGCTTCATTATTTTAAGTGGTCATAAATTATGTCGCTCAATCGCAATTATTAGAATGGGGCAAAGATATATTTTAAAGGGATATCGCCTACATGAGCACGCCATGCGCGCGAGTTTTCTCGCAAACGACATCATTATTGTGAGACGCGCCCATCAGAAAATTCGATTCTGTTTCTGCTTGGTTTTCTCTGGAGCTTTTTCTCCTCTTATATTTACTGCACTGGCCGTAGCGTTCGCAACAGATATGCCAACTCCTAGGACGAATCGGAGGTGGAGTCAATCAGGTGTAGTCATTTTACCCTGCACTGGGTCGTGTGAACGCTGCGGAGAGGGACTGAATGCACAATTTATTGGAACTTTAGTAACAATTCGCGTTCATCTCGCTCAGTAGAGTCATAACAACACCGTCTTAATGTCAAGTGCTGAGCCCCTAGTCGGCCAGGCTATTGCGTGCTGTCGTCGTCGTTTGGTGTAACACTCCTGCGTGTATAGCATATTATTCTTGTTCTTGTTCTTGTTGACCTTAACTTGTGGCTCACACCCACTATTAATCTTTCTTGGGGACCTTCGAGGAAAAATTTTGATTTGTCTGTACATTTGTCTGTATGTACGCCTTTGCAATACTTCAAACAGCACCTAACGGCCAACCCCATCCGCAGCTCCCACCAATAAGGCTCAAGATTTAGCGTTCATATTTGTGCGATTGTCAATTAAAAAGCAATTATTGTGCATATCTGAGGCGCCATGAAATTACGTCGGTGTTTTGTATGTCTGCCTTTATACTATAAGAGGCACACACAAGTAACTCTAAGGAGTGTAGCGTTTATCGCGCTGCGCCGACAGTTCAACGCGAAGCTCAAAAAGATAAGTGTTTCTAACGCTTTGCTACGACGACACTGTGGTGGCTGGCACCTGCTCGTCACTTTGCGTTCTACACCTTATCACCTCCGAGGCTGGCGCGCATCTTTCTGTGCGGGCACGCCTTCGTTTTCGAAGACAACTGCCACATGGCGCTCGTGTTTAACGTGCCTCGATGTGCTCGTTCGTCTCCGCTACATGCTCGAGGCTCTCTAACGCAGCGCTACCATAATATCATTCACGTATTTTCTTGCGCAGAACATCAACTAAACGTTTTGTTCACTCTCTCCAGGCGCAATACTATCGTCTTTCGACGACATTTGCAGCGTAACATCCAGATTGGGGCCAATTTTTTCTTCGTGTGTATTTATTAAGACGGCGTGCTCACGCCGAGAAGTCCTCTTTTTACTTCTTTTTGAGTACCTTGATGATAATAAAGCAGCTAGGCCTAACGCCCAGAAGAATTCTTCTTCATCTTGTTCTTCGAACGTGTTGATGATGATTAGTTATCATCATGAGCGACAACAACAGTTAGTGCGCTTGGTACCACGAAAACAAAATCACGTACCAAAATAGAAAGAAGAATAGGGAGCAAGGGCGATGTAGAAATAGAGAGAAAAGGGAAAGCATGATGAGAAATAGAAAGCGCAAGAAAGAGGAAAATAGATAAATACGCAGGAAGAAACGCGCAGAAACAAACAGGAAGAAAGTAGAAAAATACTGAAAAAAAGGGGGGGGGGACGAGGAGGTAATTAAAGTGAAACCAATGAGAAACGAAAAGACTCGCCAGCTTCTTCCAAACTGACTTCACTTTATTTTTTATCACGTTAACGCGCTACCAGGCGCGCAAGTGCTGTCGCACGCAATTCCCGTGATTAAGCCCATAAGGTGGGTGTGTTGTCATTCGGCGTGTTTGTTTAGGATACTCCGGCATGTCGCTTGAGGTATTTAAAGAGTTCGTCTTAGTGAGCGTACGTAACTGGATAGTGTGTCGATGAATATATCACACACTGTATTGCATGATTACCTGCGCTTTGAGCGTCGTATATTTATGAACTCTGTTTGAGAATGGCACGTTTTAGTAGAACGAAGCCCCCATGTTCTCATGCGTACAAACAGCTCGCAACTAAGGCTTGCAACTGCAAAATATAACAATCATGTTTATTCTTTTTTTTTCAAACATTAAAAACACATTTCTAACCATTCCCGATGTTACCATCTGTCACGACTGCATCTTAGAATGCCACAGGTACCACTCCAGTGTAGGCAGGCTCCGTGTACGGCAACCATGAGTACCGCCCACCCGTGTACCAAGGGTACATCTGCTTGAGGCACGTGTTCCATGAAACACACTTTCCTCGATAGTCCCTGTAGAAACCTGTTTCACAGAAGCAGCCTTGTTTGCAGTCGTAGTGGCAAATCGGGCCAATTGTAGGCTTCCAACACGTTGCCTCTTCGCAGCCTGTGCCGACGCACTGCTTGTAGACTTCATGTTTGCGTCGGCAGGCTGCGCAAAAAAAAGCAAGGAGAAGGGTCAGCACATTCATCAAGTCAACTGCCAAGCCTGAAATCTAACATTATAGTTGTACTCTAAGATGTACAAATTTATGTGATCCTAACAGCGTTTGCCTTGTGAATACCATGTAATCTAGTGAACCACTGGTAAATAAAAAAAACTATTCATAGCGTAGTGGCATGGGAGTTATGGGCTGCCTGCTATCGGCGTCTTAGGTTGGTTGGTTGGTTTTTTTTTACCCTTGTTAACCTGACGCAACCGACCATGGCAATCGGTCATAAAACAAGTGGAGCCTTGTTATATAAAAGGAATTGTTGATAATTTAGATAAGTTTAGCAAGAGATAGTTTGAAAATAACTAACTGGTTTCATTCACCATATTTTGTCTGAACCTGGATTTACCAATTCTTCAAATTCCTTTTCTCGTCAGGATAACTCAAAACGAACGGATTCGGAGCTTGTATTGGCTTGATACGGCAGCTTCAAGATTGAGGACATGCACGTGTTTTAACATTTTAGATAGTTATTATGGAAGAAGCTTGAGTAGCTCACTAAATTATTCATGTCATTTTATCAGCGGCGTATTCCTAGCTGCTTACAATATCCCCACAATAACACTTTTCCTATTGTCTGAAGTAATTCTTTTACTCATTACGCACGCAATACTTCACTATTTTCACTGTATTTGCTGTTCAGATTTATTGGTTGCGAAAATGATCTAGGTTTTTTGCGAGCCACAACTACGCACAGAGGGCTTTCTTTACAAAATTGGCAGACAAAATATGGCAGAATGAAATACTCCGAAGGTTTGCCTGGTATATATAACAAGAAAAATATCGGTTCTTGAAGAAGCACTTCCAATGGACGAAGAGTTCAGCTATCGTGGCACCAGATACGGTCTTTTATACCCTATACGTCTACAATTTGTGGTTTTCTGAACGATAAGCTACTCGGTGAAATTGTTCTCAGTACCGCTGTAGCCAGTAAAATCTCTTTTCTGTCATGGGGTGTCTGCTAAAAATTCTGTAATTGTCTAGCATCGTAGCATACAAAGTATCAATACTTGAAGAGAACTGGTTGTTAAAAATTTACGACTGTTATATTCATTGTAGTCTATCAGAACCACTTGCTAACGCCATTTATGTTCTGTACTTGAGAACAGTATACATATAACTCACTGAGTTGTCGAGACAGCAATCCTTGTAACTGGACCATTGCAACTGCAGTTATTCAAGATACAGTGCTGGGATTCATAACTACTAAAACAGTATCTGATGTATAACTCCAAACAAGTGACGTTTACCATTTATATTATCGCTAGACATTAATGTGGTCTGGATCGGATGCTCCTCGTCGACAAAAGTTTGAAGCTTCATCACCAGAAACTGTGTATTTTGGCTATATATCAATGAAACGCGAATAAAAAGGATGCATGCACTTAAGAGTATGAAACCATTGAACAGATATACCAAATGAAATACATACTTTCTTGATCTATATGCAATGCAATAAATATTTCAATGGAACTTTAAAATTTGATTGACCATCATATACCTCATTCGCGGTTATGAGAAAGGCTCACTATCATGCACGTTAATCAACCGCTTCATTATACAGTTGATAATTGTGAAGAACACATTACGTACGCTGTTTTGGTCGTGGCCACCAATCTTTTCCAGGGATTTCAAGACCATTACTACCTTGAAAATCGCTTGAAATACTTTGAGCTCCTTCGGTGAAGGAAGCAAAAGTGCACGTGATTAATATCAACAGAAGGCCTGAAGCGAACTCAGCCATATTCAGCCGCTACGTATGAGCACTTTGCTGAAACTGCCGCTTTAACCTGAACATATAGCCTACTTCGTTAGGTATGATGGCAATGTCCTTTTGCAGGTCATGTCCTATTTCGAGGCCTACCCGTCATATCAGGCATAGCTTGCTGTAGCTCGTCTTTCTAAATATTTTTGCTTTTCATGCAGATAGCAACATCAATCTTACAGTTATATCAAATCTATGCCGAACGGTGCAGCGAAGGCTAGTGAACAATAAAATGAAAAGTGCCCAGCAGGGTGAACTTTGTTTTGCTGTCGCTAAGTAGATTCACAATAGCCGCTGTATGGCCGGTTCAAGGACAAGACGAAGTTGAAGGGTGTCTGTCTAGGCTTTCAGTCTTTCAAGGCACTCTAAACCAAAAGCATTTTCCTCCTTCAAGTTAGGCTGTCGTGTCACGACGTTTTTATAGAGCCATAATTTTCATTCTTTGAATACAATGAGCAGCTGTACCCATGGGTCGATGAAGCATTGAAGGTTCAGGCTAGCAGGTTTTTTTTGTGTTTTCGCTGATGTTATTCACTGTTGTGTAGAGGCTTACGTCACTCATAAATGATCTTCCAATGTCGCCAAGGTTGGAGCTACCATAAAAGGACGAGGACTATAATTACGCGTGTATTAAACATATATGCATATAGAAAACGTCAACGCATGAAAACCTAAAAAAACATTTGCCCTTATGAAGTTGGTTTTAAGGGATTGCTTATTGAACAAGGCACGAAAACCGCGAGTAAATACCACGGTAAACTATACATGCTGGCATGCAAAGATTTATATATGCTATAAAAAAATACTGACCACCACTAACCCTTTTGAAAAGAAGCTGGTAAGTTTGACAGCGTGATTATGATTTTAGTTAAACGAAAAATCTCAAAGTTGTTCGGATGGTCCCCGGAGTTTAAGTACACCTTGAACGCGTAACATGCTTACGTTCGCTACGATTAAACCTTTTCTAAGAAGTAAAAATGAAAAAGCTTTACAGGCATTCAGGTACTCCCCGCATTACAGAAAAAGTGACGGAGTAAAGAAATTGAGCCATGATTAAATCCTAATTAAGTGATAACTTTATTATTAGGGACAAATTTAGACTAATTTTTTTAGGCATTAAAAAAGCCTGCCCAGTCTAGCGTTTAAAAACTCGCCCCACGGTGACGTTAGGTATTTTAGACAAGCTACTAATAATCTACGTGGTGGTGTCAAGAATCACAATAGTTTTCTTGTTTTGTTATCTAATTTTGAAGAAGTTGACAAAACTTGAGTTTGAATAGATGGAAAGTATTTAATATAGGTGTGGCTGTATATGTTCAGATATGTAAATTTGTGTTTGTTGAAGCAAAGACCATTCTTGATGTGTCAGGACATGTCATTTTATCGATAAATTGTACCAGCAACATTTCTTTCTCAAGGATTTTTCATCTAAGTGCAATCGCTTGGTGCCTTTTGCATAAAAACAACAAATACGCAGTACAACTGGCTTGAGTGTGCTAGTATCTTTTTTGTTTGTTTGTTAGTTCATTTTTGGGAACCGTTCAGTGTTGTTCTTTTATTTATTTTTGTCGCGGCAGAACTCATAGATATGAAGCATCCGAGGCGATATGGATCTCAGATTTTCCACAGCAAAAACATGTAGAAAGAAAAGAACAGAACCGAGAAAATTACGTTTATTGAAAAAGTGAAACATGAAGGAAACCCACTTCCAACGAGCAACATTTAGGTAGTTTGCTTGTTTGTATCCACGCTTTAACTTGTGCATGCCAGGGGGTTCATTATTACACTGGTAGTAAATGATGGGGGAAAATAAATTTGATATTCAGTTAACGGAAAATAAATTATTCCGTCATCAAAGAAATTAAAAAAATTGTAATGATGAATGTAGTGGGTCATGCAAATCTCGGCAAACACATTGTCAGTGCTAAGCACGAGACGCTCAGCCCGGACTGTCGCTTATTTCGCTATCTAGGCCTACGCTCCTACCTGGTCTCGGATAACAGTTTTGACTGTCTCCGTTCTTTATTATAATTGGTGGAGTTTGCGAGGTCTCCTTGCAATCCTGGAGTTGCGAAGCCGGACTCTACCTGCTGTCATGACCACTGCATCTGCCACAAGCCCTCCTCCTATGGCTTCCCAGGCCATCGTGTGCCCCGGCGCGGTCCGTCAGCGGGATCCTCCCATATTCAGCGGCACTGACGATCACGACGTCGATGACTGGCTGGCTACTTACGGACTCGTGAGTGTCTTAAACAAATGGGACGAAGCCACGAGACTGACCACTGTCGGCATTTTCCCCAGGGGCATTGCCCACTTATGGCTTCGGAACCATGAGACCAACGTTCCCACCGGGACAGTAATCAAGGCAAAGTTCAGCGAAGTCTTTGGTCGTCCTTCTGTCCGCAAACTTCGTGCGGAGCAGCGCCTTCAGTCGAGATCTCAACTGCCTGGTGAGAACTTTACAAGTTACATAGAAGACGTCATTGACTTGTGCAAACGCGTCGATGTGAACATGGCAGAGGTGGACCGCATCAAGCATATTTTTAAGGGTATTGACGAGGACGCTTTCCAGATGCTCATTTAAAAAAGGCCTGCTACTGTCGCCCAAGTTAACGTGCTCTGCCAAAGCTATGATGAGCTCCGCCGGCAACGTCTGGTCACCCGCCGTGCTGTCCCACATCAGGAATCGATGTGCGGCTTAACTCCCTCGCAAGACGCCCTCCTCCTCTCGCAGATCAAAGATTTCGTGCGCGAAGAAGTTGCTCGCCAGCTCTCGCTCATCTCTGGCCCACCGGAGCGCAGTGCACCGCTTAGCCCTACTCTACGGACTATTATACGAGATCAAGTGTCTGAGGTCCTTCCTCCACAGCTTGCGCCACCAGTCAATGCACCATTGACGTACGCCGAAGCGGCAGCACGACCACGACCACAGACGTTCCAAGCGCCGCCTCCACTGCCTGCTCCTGTTTATGCCGCCCAGCCGCCACGACCTACAGTTCGCCGAGTCCCTAATCCATGGCGCACTGCCGACAACCGACCGATCTGCTTTTCGTGTGGTCTACCTGGGCACGTCGCACGTCTGTGCCACCGCCGCCCACTCCACTCACGTGAAAACCTACGTCCATATGAGAACGATTACACGTACACTCAATACACCCCAGACCCCGAATTGTACGCTCCTCGTCCAAGCCACCGAGCAGCTCCTGATCCATCGTGAACTTTCTTACAGCGCAACACCAGAAAAAATACAGGACAGGGAAGAAGTAGAACAGAAAAAAAAGACGGCGCTGACTCACAACTGTTGTTTATTGGAAAAAACGGGGTGAAAAGTATATATAGGTCCCGGCAGCCTACACCACAACATGCGCAGAATACGAGGTGCACCGAGGTAGCGTTATCACACTCATGGCAATAAACAAGCTTGGCCAAAATAACTTCATTCTTTTTCATGCAGTGTGACGGATGGTTCACTAACGCAATTGCTATCCCTAATCTTTATATGATATGCTTTAACGATTTCTCTAGTTAGCTGGTTAGGATGCTTGAAGATGATGGTGGTTCTCTCGAAAGTGGGACGACAACCGCATGACCTGCAATGTTCCGGCAGATGAAGTCGCGCGATCCCTTGAAGAGATAACTCATGCTCCCTTAAACGAACATTCACACATCGTTTCGTTTGTCCCACGTACTCCCTGCCACACGATAATGGAGTTAAATACACAGCTTTCTTTACGCATGCGATGTACTTGTTTTTATGATTCACAGAGCATCTCCCTTTGGCCTGTTTGTTCCTCAGCGCATTATCAACCATCGGGCAAATGCGACCTACCTTATGTTTGGCGGAAAAAAGAACGTCGACACCATACCTTGAGCCTACGTTTTTCAACCCATGCGCCAATTTGTGTACATGAGGGAAAACTGCTCTTTTTCGTTTTCCATCAGAATTTTCCTGAGCTCCTCTGTGTTTCACGAGCTTAACGCTCCGAACCATAGACTCACACACAGACGAAATCACCTTGTCGGGATACCCAGCATCTACTAAGCGTTTTACCTGGTTATTAAAAGCAGTATTCGACACGTGCAGACAGGATTTCCTGAGCGACGCATTTAAAATCGTCTTTGCAATCGCTCTCTTCACAATCTTAGAATGGCCAGACTTGTAGTTTAAGATAGGCTTAACTGATCTTGGCTCATATTTCCAACACAAATTATCTTTACCAAAAGTTAGCTTTAGGTCAAGAAACTTTAGCTCGTAATCCTTACAGACTTCGTGGGTGAAGGTGAGGCCTATACCATGTTGGCTGAACAATTTAAGAATGTGGTCATTGTCCTTATGGTCCATGTCATTGTGGGAAAAAATTACAAAATCGGCGACGTAACGAAAAACAGCACTGCGTTTTTTCCAATAAACAACAGTTGTGAGTCAGCGCCGTCTTTTCTTTCTGTTCTACTTCTTCCCTGTCCTGTATTTTTTCTGGTGTTGCGCTGTAATAAAGTTCACGATAGATCCTAACCAACTGGCCCGACTTACCGTCTTACTACAATATATTTCTAGTACCCAGGGCTCTTTTCTATGTGTTAACTCGAACCTTCATGACCCGGCTTGCCTGGCAGCTATGATTGCCGTGTGCGTGTGCAAAGCCAGAGTTGCTTCATGGCACGTCAGACAAGGAATTTGTCCGGCCGAGGTGCAGGTGTTGTGTGGTTGGCTGAAGCCTTCGGATGGACATTCGCGAAGGATCTGCAAAATTCTCAAGTCTGAATGGTGGCGGCAAGTTAGGATGCTCAAGGACCTACTTCGTATTGCATGTTCGAGTTATCTGGATCACAACCCTGGTTCACGCCGGTACAGACAGTGGTGCGACACGGCCGAATTCACCAGCGAGTTCCTCTGGCGCATTGTACGTCCGACGCTTCTGGTGAAGAAGAAAGCAATGTTGGTACAGGGCTATGTGCTTAACCTTAGCGCAACGCCAATACCGGAGGAACATGAGAGGGTGCTGGGACTCGGCCCGAAGTACTGCTTCGAGCCTCACCTGAATCCCTTTGAAAAGGTAGCCACAGCAAGGAAGGTCTCAAGGTGTGCCAAGGAAGATGAACGTTCAAGGTGTGTTTCGGACTGTGTTGATACCATTGCCAGAACGGGAAAGGCGCGGGGGGGCACGGACTCACTAAGGCCGCTAGTTGATTTTCTTTGTGAAAACAAACTGCATGTACTAGTAGCGGACAAAGAGGGATACTTTGCCATTATGAATTCTGAAGCGTATTCACAGAAGAGCGAGGCCGCAGTTAAGAAAATTTCAGGCGTGTAAGTGTTAAGGCCACAGACGTAAAACACCGAGCGCTTTCTTTGTTAGAAGGAATCAGTCTGCAACGTTTGGAAGCCAGCATAAAGAGGGCGAAAAACCTGGAGTTAGAAGTTTTCTTTACGGTGAAATCGCACAAGGAAGACATGCCTTTCCGGGCCATAGTCTCGGAAAAAGGTAGCTGGCAGTTAGATATTTCACGTTTTCTGCAAAAGAACCTAGCATGCCTGAATATTGTTGACCTTTTCCGCATACCGAATTCGGATTCTGTGTGCGAGTACCTCAAAAACAACACGATGAGCCTACGTAGTGCCTTCAGTGTTGACGTGGAAAATTTATATTATTCCCTTCCGCATTGTCAGGTTATGAAATGCGTAAAAGCCTGCATTGTGTTTGACAACGATGAACAATCTTTCATCGATGGTTGCGGTATTTCTTTAGAATCATTTCTTAAACTTTTGTCATTTTACCTTGAAAGTACCTTTGTGTCGTGGCGGGGGGATCTTTATGTACAAAAGTCTGGTGTCTGCATAGGGTCCAGCGTGGCCCCTATTATTAGTGACATTATTTTAGGCTATATTGACAGGCAGCTGGAAGGTCACCTTAGTAAGTGCTGCAGTGCTGTTTTTCGTTACGACGACGATTTTGTAATTTTTTCCCACAATGACATTGACCATAAGGACATTGACCACATTCTTAAATTGTTCAGCCAGCATGGTATAGGCCTCACCTTCACCCACGAAGTCTGTAAGGATTACGAGCTACAGTTTCTTGACCTAAAGCTAACTTTTGGTAAAGATCATTTGTGTTGGAAATATGAGCCAAGATCAGTTAAGCCTATCTTAAACTACAAGTCTGGTCATTCTAAGATTGTGAAGAGAGCGTCTGCAAAGACGATTTTAAATGCGTCGCTCAGGAAATCCTGTGTGCACGTGTCGAATACTGCTTTTAATAACCAGGTAAAACGCTTAGTAGATGCTGGGTATCTCGACAAGGTGATTTCGTCTGTGTGTGAGTCTATGGTTCGGAGCGTTAAGCTCGTGAAACACAGAGGAGCTCAGGAAAATTCTGATGGAAAACGAAAAAGAGCAGTTTTCCCTTATGTACACAAATTGGCGCATGGGTTGAAAAACGTAGGCTCAAGGTGTGATGTCGACGTTCTTTTTTCCGCCAAACATAAGGTAAGTCGCATTTGCCCGATGGTTGATAATGCGCTGAGGAACAAACAGGCCAAAGAGAGATGCGCTGTGAATCATAAAAACAAGTACATCGCATGCGTAAAGAAAGCTGTGTATTTAACTCCATTATCGTGTGGCAGGGAGTACATGGGACAAGCGAAACGATGTGTGAATGTTCGTTTAAGGGAGCATGAGTTATCTCTTCAAGGGATCGCGCGACTTCATCTGCCGGAACATTGCAGGTCATGCGGTTGTCGTCCCATTTTCGAGAGAACCACCATCATCTTCAAGCATCCTAACCAGCTAACTGGAGAAATCGCTGAGGCATAGCATATAAAGATTAGGGGTAGCAATTGCGTTAGTGAACCATCCGTCACATGCACTGCATGAAAAAGAATTAAGTTATTTAGGCCAAGCTTGTTTATTGCCATGAGTGTGATAACGCTACCTCGGTGCACCTCGTATTCTGCGCATGTTGTGGTGTAGGCTGCCGGGACCTATATATACTTTTCACCCCGTTTTTTCCAATAAACAACAGTTGTGAGTCAGCGCCGTCTTTTCTTTCTGTTCTACTTCTTCCCTGTCCTGTATTTTTTCTGGTGTTGCGCTGTAAGAAAGTTCACGATGGATCCTAACCAACTGGCCCGACTTACCGTCCTACTACAGCTCCTGATCGCCGATCTCCTTCTCCACGTCGACGCTCGCCCTCCCCGATGCGCCGACGCCCGCAGTTCCCGAGGCAAGAACTGCGTCCTCGTCGCAAAGCACAAACCCTCTTCGTTCGCCGCCGAATGTAATTAATGCCGCTCTTGAAGGTGTACTCGTACTTGCCCTTATCGATACTGGTGCCGCAATTTCTGTCATCGCCGAAAAAGTTTGCCGTTCAATCCGAAAAGTGACAACGCCTTATTTGTGTTCAGGTCTTCATACTGCCACTGCACAGCCTGTGCAGCCTGTGGCCGCGTGTACTGCCAGACTTCTAATTCAAGTAGTGCCCTACACAGTGCAGTTCGTAGTACTCCCGCACTGTTCTCACGACATCATTTTAGGTTGGGATTTTCTCTCCCATCACCAAGCCGTCATTGATTGCGCCCGTGCCGAAGTCGCCTTTTGTCCCCTTGGTGATGCGCTACCAGTGCACGATCGCCCTTCCGACACGAAGTTGGTCATTAGTGACAACACTCAAATCCCTCCACGTGCTACTGTCTTTGCACCTGTGTCGTGTTCCACAGTCGTCGACGCTACCGCATTCTTCACGCCTTCAGCTGCTTTCGTTCATCGCCACCTATCACCGCTTCCAACCACTCTCGTTACTCTTCAAGTTGGTGCGACCAACGTGCCTGTGGAGAATCCGTTCCCATTCACGATTACGCTACTTCGAGGCGAATGTATTGGTTTGATAGAATCATCCGAAACCATCGCTACACTTGACGTTCCTGATGAATCATCGGAAGTCAGCGCCCTCTCCTGTAGTTCCGTGAACTACCCTTCCACTACCGACATTTTCTACCGTGTCATGGACGAAGGCCTAAACCCACAACAGAGGTGTGAGCTTTTGAGCCTCCTTGACAAGTTTCGACCATCTTTTGACAGTCACAGCGCTACTTTAGGTCGAACATCTACCGTATGCCACCAGATCGACACAGGTAATCACCCACCACTACGGCAGCGACCATACCGTGTTTCGCCGACTGAACGCCGTATCATCGATGAATAAGTAGGTGACATGCTAAAGCGAGGCATCGTTCAACTGTCAAACAGTCGTTGGGCGTCGCCGGTTGTTTTAGTTAAAAAGAAGGATAGAAAGATACGCTTTTGCGTAGATTATCATCGCCTAAACAAAATAACACGAAAGGATGTTTATCCTTTGCCTCGAATCGATGACGCACTTCACTCTTTACAAGGCGCAGAGTTCTTTTCCTCCCTTGATCTACGCTCTGGGTACTGGCAAGTGCCCATGAATCCGGATGATAGGCCAAAAACTGCCTTTGTTACACCAAACGGCTTATACGAATTTAACGTGATGCCATTCGGGCTATGCGATGCGCCGGCAACATTTGAGCGCATGATGGACACTATCCTACGAGGCCTCAAATGGAACACGTGTTTGTGCTACTTAGATGATGCAATGGTATTCTCGCCCGATTTTCCCACGCACCTTCGTCGCTTAGAACAGGTTCTACGCTGCCTCTCTGCAGCAGGCCTCCAACTCAACTTGAAGCAGTGTCACTTTGGAGCACGCAAGCTGACCATTCTCGGACACGTCGTGTCGAAGGATGGTGTTCTTCCTGACCCCGCTAAGCTACGTGCTGTTCGCGAGTTCCCGAGCCCCGCGTCTCTCAAGCAGCTGCGTAGTTTCATTGGGCTTTGCTCATACTTCCGCCGCTTCGTCCGGGATTTCGCCTCGAACATGGCGCCTCTGACAGACATACTTCAGGGAGACCGCAATCTATCTGCGTGGTCTCCAGCTTGCGACAGTGCCTTTGCGAAGCTCCGTGAACTACTTACAACAACCCCCATACTGCGTCATTTCGATTCAAGCGCTCCCACTGAAATCCACACAGATGCTAGTGGTGTCGGTCTTGGCGCTGTACTCGCCCAACGAAAACCTGGTTACCAAGAATATGTTGTTGGGTACGCGAGCCGCACTCTTACAAGAACAGAAGCAAATTATTTGGTAACTGAGAAAGAATGCCTAGCGATTATCTGAGTCATTACAAAATTTCGGCCTTATCTGTACGGCCGCCTTTTCGATGTTGTTACCGACCAACACGCGCTCTGCTGGTTATCCTCCCTCAAAGATCCCTCAGGACGCTTGGCACGATGGGCTTTACGGCTCCAAGAGTACGACATCCGTGTCATTTATCGCTCAGGCCAGAAGCATGCCGATGCTTACGCTCTTTCGCGTTCGCCTGTTTCTACTGATATTGCGAGTGTCTCCATCCAAGACAACTTCCTTCCACTATCAGGACCCATCAACATGGCTGCGGAGCAGCGCAAAGATTCGTGGATTGCGTCTCTGATGGATTACCTATCTGAAACACTGGCCCACTTGCCATCTCGAGCACTACACCGACAAGCCTCTCACTTCGCCATCCGTGATTGAATACTTTATCGCCGCAACTACCACTCTGACGGTCGCTAATGGCTACTCGTCATACCCAGGCATCTCCGCGCCAGCATATGTGCTGCTTTCCATGCCGATCCGCAGTGTGCGCACGCCGGTTTGTTTAAAACCTACGCCAGGCTACGTTTTCGGTTTTATTGGCCCGGCATGTACACATTCGTTCTAAAGTACATTCGATCTTGCACAGAGTGCGAACGCCGCAAGCACGATCCTAGCCGTCCTACTGCACCAAAGCAGCCGTTACCGTGCCCAGTGCGACCATTCGACCGGGTTGGAATAGACCTTTGTGGTCCTCTACGATATACATCAGCTGAGAATCGCTGGATTATTGTAGCGATCGACTATCTCACGAGATATGCATAAACGGCCGCTCTACCAGCCGCGACGGCACGTAACGTTGCGTCTTTCCTGCTGCAACGTTTTGTTCTGCGTCACGGCGCTCCACGTGAACTTTTGAGCGACCGAGGCCGCGTCTTTCTCGCGGATGTTATTCGAGAACTTCTAGCAGAATGCCATGTGATTCACCGCTGTACTACCGCATATCGCCCACAAACAAATGGCTTGACCGAGCGTTTCAATCGTACTCTTGGCGACATGCTTTCTATGTATGTCACCTCCGACCACACCAACTGGAATCTTATCCTTCCTTACGTAACGTACGCTTACAACACGGCACCTCAAGCGACCACAGGCTTTTCTCCATTCTTTTTACTTTATGGTCGAGAACCATCATCTCCAATTGACACCATTCTCCCCTACCGACCCGACTCATCCGAAGGAACACCAGTTTCCGAAGCCGCGCGGTATGAGGAAGAATGTCGGCAGTTAGCTCGCACCCTTACAACACAAGAACAAGGGCTACAGAAATTTCGTCATGACGATGGACGGTCCAACTACCAATTTTCGCCCAACTCTCTTGTTTGGCTGTGGGTGACCCCCAGTGCTGCTCCTGGTACCTCTACAAAGTTTGTCAGCAGGTACCATGGACCTTATCGCGTCATAGAACAAACTTCCGCTGTTAACTACCTCACCGAACCTCTCACGGCCACTGTGGATCTGCGTCGCCGAGGCCACCAAATCGTACATGTGGATCGCCTCAAACCGTATCACGAACCACTTGTCCTCACGACACCTTAGAACACTTACTTGGGACCATCTTCAGCGAGGGGGAAATATGTAATGATGAACGTAGTGGGTCCTGCAAATCTCGGCAAACACATTGTCAGTGCTAAGCACGAGACGCTCAGCGCGGACTGTCGCTGATTTCGCTAGCTAGTCCTACGCTCCTACCTGGTCTCGGATAACAGTTTTGACTGTCTCCGTTCTTTACTATAAAATGAAGAATGATAAGGCTACCTACCATCAAAGTACAGATCTATTCATTGAAATAAATTAGTAAACGTGGAATAGGAACACTAGATTTTGATGAGAAGTAACCCAAACATGATATTCTTTTGCATCTCTAAATTAGCTACAAAGCGGTTCTTGTTGTTGGGACAAAGAAAAGCCCAGGGTAATGAAGTTTTCAAAATGAAAAATAATTCTTAATTTTCTGAACAAAATTTGGATTTTTTTCTACGGCCTGTGAAACTTCAATAGTGAGCAAGAAGAGATCAATGTTTTCAAGCATTTGATAATAAATGTTAAAACTTAAATTGAAAGGTGGAATCTAGCATTACGATTTTGTGAAAACATTTCCAATTCCTGGGTGAGCCACCATTTGTTATCGTGAGGAAAAGACTGATGACAATATTCTCGAACAGGTTACCTAATTTCACTCAATCCATGAGTAAGTAATATTCACAAAATCTGGATTTAGTGAAAAAAGAACAAAATAGCCTACAATGTGCATAACAGGACCTTCTAGGACCACCACCCCAAAACATTAGCCATCGTTTTTTTATTTTTGTTCCAACAATCTGGCGCCCATACAATCCACAGAGTATTCAATTTCATAGAAATAAAAGAAGCGAAAACATTCCAACTGGAAGAATCAAAAGACGACGCTGAAGTTAGAACCTGCATACGAAGAGGGAAGCAGCAACTGAAACATTTACTGAAAGCTTTCTATAAAATAGTTGCTAAAAGCTCGGCTTCAAATATGGGAGTGTAATCCGGGAGCCGTACCAAGAAAATCTTTGAGAAGATGCCTACCCCTGGCTTCCCTTCATGCGTGGATTCACCAGTAGCGATCCCAATAACGATTCCCAACTGAAGTAAGTAGTCTTCTACCAAACTCATTGAATATCCAGAAGGTAAAATTTCGGAATTTGATAGCAATTAATCATCAATATTTTTTTAGTTTTCGTGAGTGTCAAGTTCGAAACGATGCCGCGTATGTTAATATTCAAAGGCTGCAGCTGATTTTGTACAAAGAAAGTTTTAGGATTGTATGCCTGAACTGAAACTTCAAAAAATGTTCTCGGTTCAGCAACGAATATAAGCTGTAGTCGTGTAGACTATGCGTAAATTTTAACACACGAGGAAGTGAATTTGAGGCGCACTTTTTTATCAGTGTTGGGGTTGAACGTCCCAATATTCTCATATGATTATGTCACACACAGTAGTGGAGGGCTCCGGAAATTTAAGCGCACTTAAATCTAACCACACGAGCCTCAAGCGTGCTCGCCTATATCCAATATGCGGCTGCTGTGGCCAGATTTCTATCCCGCGATCTGCGGATTCCTCAAACAAGAAGTCAACATTCTTTAATGTCTTATTATGTTTATTTGAGATTGATGCTAGAATTATGGCCTGATGAGGAATCCTAACAATAACGACATTCTAAATATTATAAGCACTCAAGCATAGGAGCAATAGAACATAAGTACCTTCTATCATAATCGGTTGCGATGAACCTCTTCAATGAATGTTAATAAACTTATGACACTGATGTCATCTACAAAGAGTCTAACTATCACCATATATAATGAACGTATTTTGAAGCACGCAGAGTTGTGACGATGAGGATCTGTGGGCTGTATACAAGAGCCTGGGAAGCGTAAACTTCTTTTTGTTGCAAAAAAACTTATTTTTTACGGCAAGGTGGCAGAATGGGCCTTGCTTAGTTTCATTAGTCCGCCACATATTTTCCTTCTTCAATGCCGAAGATTGACATTTATATAAAGCACAGAACGAATAAAAATTGCAGCTTATCCACAAAAAAGTAAAAATTAAGCATTGACAAACCATAGCCAATGACGCAACATTCACTCAATACCACTCAATATGACTAATCTGGGGCGCATTTATTCGAGTCCCCCTCGTGGAAAGATGCGGGCGGCTTCTTTAGGAGTGAAGTTCCTTACGGCGTGGGCTGAGCGTCCCGTCGTAATTGTATGTAGCCACCTCTCGTTAGCTCTTGAACCTGCCGTGGAGAGCGGTATGAAATGGATATACGCCGAAAAATGCAAATGGTATGATACTAGAGGACGTTACTTGTAGTATAATAAATAATAAAAAGCACGGCATATCCCTGGAGCGAACGATGATAAGGGAGATGAAGCGTCCACCCGTTCGTTCTTGCTTCCGTCTATTTGTGCATCCGTCCGTTCATCCATGCGTCCATCTATTCATCCATGTATCCGTCCATTATTCCGTCTGTTTTTCCTCTCATGCGTCCATCTGTGCGTCCGTGCGTCCGTCCGTCCGTGCATACGTCTCTGCGTTCGTCCATGCGTCCGTTCGTCCGTCCTTCCGTTCGTCAATTCCTGTGCTCGTCCATGCATCCATCCATTCATCGGTCCGTCCTCTCGTGCGTCCATCCATGCGTTCATCAATGCGTCCGTCGTTCGTTTGTTAGTGCGTTCATCGATGCGTTCGTTGGTCCGTGCGTCAAACAGACAGGCAGACAGAAAGACAGGCAGACGATGGATGAACGCGGCAAGCAAATGATTCCCGGTTCGCCAATAAAAATTAAGTTACGAGCAAGGCGGTGGTAACTCGCGCTCAAAGACGGAACCCCGATGTGTGACCACGCGAGAAAATAGGCATGACTTCACACGAAAACGTTGGCGATCGCGTGCTCGTCGGTGGCACCGTACGCTAGGAGGCGCGGTGTAGCAAAATAAAGCCGTTTTGGCACGCGTGCACTTTCAGAAGGTCGGCGGATAGATAACACTGCAAAGCGGCGTGCGCGCAAGCGGCGGCGATTCGCGCTCGAAGATGGAACCCCGATTTGCGAGCGCGTGAGGCAGAAGTGTGCCGTGAAGCTGCGTGGCGGCGCTGGCAAGATCCCGTCGTACGAGAACGGGAAGCTGAAGTGGCTTGGCAGCGGCGAACCGACCCAGCTTCGCCCAACTCTCCATCAATCACTTCATGGATATGCTGTCATTTTTAGATGCGAAAGCATCTTATACTCGCGCCTTGTAGTGCGCCGTCCGCGCCGTCCGCGCCGTCCGCACCGCTTCTCGAACATTCGACAGCTGACGCGCGCGCATGCGCCGTCGCGCCGTCGCCCACCATCTGTGCCGCGCGCGCTTCTCCTTCGAGAACATTCGACAGCTGACAGCGCATGCGCCGTCGCGCCGTCGCCATCTGTGCCGCGCGCGCGCTTCTCCTTCGAGAACATTCAACAGCTGACAGTGCATGCGCCGTCGCGCTGTATATATACTCAAGGTCGGCGCTCGCTCGCTCAGTTGCCGCTCGTCGGTTGGTTTGTACGGCGCGCCGACGTCCAAGGTCGCGGTGAAATGAATTCCAACGAATCCACAAACACAATGATCGACGTCCCTTCGACCAGCGCCGTCCTTTCGCATACGTGTGTACGTGTTCACTCATTTAACACCCCCTCCTACAACCACGTTAACCAATTTAGCCATCGACCCAAGTAAGCCGCAATTTAACACCCCATTTCACAACCACGTTAACCAATTTAGCCATCGACCCAAGTAAGTCGCACTTTAACACCCCGTTAACCAATTATATGCTCCGCATCCTCCTCAGTGTTCCCCCGAGGGAAGCTGCGGGCAATTTTTTTGTTCTTTTCTTTTTTCTATATGCCAAGGCTCTAACAAAACATATTTGTTAAACGTTTGCTTTTGCTTCGTTTTTTCTGTTGCACGTACAGAAATAAAATCTCAAATCTCAATCTCAAAAAAAAAAGGCAGAGCCACAAATCATCATCATCATTTTCAACATCCTCATCATCAACGCAAACACACATATTTCGTTTCCATCTTTTTTTTACCCAGAGATGGCGCGAGAATCTGCTCACACCAGCTATTTTGGCTAATGGCGTATTCGCATATTGTTACATGGAGTTTATGGGTAGTTTCACAACTCAGAAAAATGAATAACTCTCTTCTATCTAGACGCCTACATCTGGGTGCTCTCGTGATCAACCATTTTCTTTGGGGTAAACCAAAATAAGCATGTTAAGGTGAGATGGTTGACGAACATGACTGGTCATCACATGAATAATGTCACAATGTTGTTGCGTACGTTATCAAAACCTTTGCGCCATGAATCTGGCACATACCCTCGGGTACCCACGGGTGGGTAAGCCATAGGTGATTGATAGTCGATATGCACCCAGGAACGGCGAAAATAGACATGGTTAATAATCGCCCCGTCGCGGTGGTCTAGCGGCTAAGGTATTGGGTTGCTGACCCGCAGGTCGCGGGATCGAATCCCGGCTATGGCGGCAGCATTTGCGATGGAGGCGGAAACGTTACAGGCCCATGTACCCAGATTTGGGTTCAAGGTAAAGAACCCCAGGTGGTCGAAATTTCGGGAGCCTTCCACTACAGCGTCTCTCATTATCATATCGTGGTTTTGGGACGTTGAACCCCACATATCAATCAGACATGAATAATAATATAAAGCTTTAGTTTGGTGTTTTTACAGCCCACTTCGCTCCGAGTTGGAGCGAAGTGGGCTGTAAAAGTGGGCTAATTCGTAACGTAGCGGCGGACTGTTTTCTCTTTTTAGTTTTGCATTTCCCATTCTGGAGCGGAAAATTCACAACTACAGCGCTCTCTGACTAAGTTCATCCTTGTAAAATAAAACGACAGACCATTTTTACAAAGTACATGTATACATACCTCAATTGCAAACGAATTTACAGGCTTGCTCTTACAATGCGCTACAAATCTCAAGGCTGCTGGATAAAAACGAAGGTGTGGCCTGTTGCGTAGTGCCACCGTCAATGGACGAGTGCACCTCCAATGAGTTGAAACATTAATACAGCACCGAACTTTTTAACCAGTGGAAACAGCCGATCAGACAATGAAAAAGCCGAACAGACAATGAACTTTTTAACCAGTGGAAATAGCCGATTGAGTTCATTTGGCGCATGAAAGTTCTTCCTACGAACAGTTCACAGCTGCCTTGAAATTTTGGAACGGCAGCCATTGGTAAGTACCAATGGCCGCCTTGATGAGTATGTACAGATGAAAAGATGAAACGAGTAATGATGCTCACAATATATATATATATATATATATATATATATATATATATATATATATATATATATATATATATATATATATATATATACAGTAGAATCTCGTTATAACGAAGCGGGATATAACGAACTAATGGATATAACGAAGCAATTGTAATTCCCCTTGAAATTCCCATAGACGCCCATGTATTTAAAACCTCGTTTTAACGAAGCGAAAATTTCCTCACAATGGATATAACGAACCATTCTTTGACCACAACAAGCATTTACTGATCATTTTGGTATACCTGAATTCAATATCTTATAGCGCGCGCCGGTTCACGTCCCATCACGGCAGCGGTAATTCAAAACTCGCGCCTTGCGCCGCCTGCCAACACGCGCGTGGGTGCACGTCGCCCTGCCTCCCCTTTTCTCAGGAATTAATGGACTCGCCCGCGCAGCAACTCGCGCGAGCGTGCGCGTCAGCCGACCTCCCCTCTCCTGTGGAACTTGTTGACCCGCCCGCGCATCTGACCTCCTCCTTCCCTCAGCTCCACGCTGGGTCGGCGGAGATTGCGGCTTTGTTGGCTTTGTGCTTGGTTCCTTGTCGTTCGCTGTGGAAGAGCAACACCCCTCCGCCGCTAGACATGGACAACGGCAAACGTAAGCGCAAAATAATCACAATTGAGCAGAAGTCTGCAATGTTGAGAGCCGTTGAGTCCGGCGTCAAGAAAAAAATTGCCCGCAGCTTCCCTCGGGGGAACACTGAGGAGGAAGCGGAGCATATAATTGGTTAACGGGGTGTTAAAGTGCGACTTACTTGGGTCGATGGCTAAATTGGTTAACGTGGTTGTGAAATGGGGTGTTAAATTGCGACTTACTTGGGTCGATGGCTAAATTGGTTAACGTGGTTGTAGGAGGGGGTGTTAAATGAGTGAACACGTACACACGTATGCGAAAGGACGGCGCTGGTCGAAGGGACGTCGATCATTGTGTTTGTGGATTCGTTGGAATTCATTTCACCGCGACCTTGGACGTCGACGCGCCGTACAAACCAACCCACGAGCGGCAACTGAGCGAGCGAGCGCCGACCTTGAGTATATATACAGCGCGACGGCGCATGCACTGTCAGCTGTTGAATGTTCCCGAAGGAGAAGCGCGCGCGCGGCACAGATGGCGACGGCGCATGCGCTGTCAGCTGTCGAATGTTCTCGAAGGAGAAGCGCGCGCGGCACAGATGGTGGGCGACGGCGCATGCGCGCGCGTCAGCTGTCGAATGTTTGAGAAGCGGTGCGGACGGCGCGGACGGCGCACTACAAGGCGCGAGTATAAGATGCTTCCGCATCTAAAAAAAAAAGTGGCCGAAGATTTCGGCGTATCGTTGAGCACGCTGTCAACGATCTTAAGCAAGAGAGAAGCTATTGCCGACGCTGTCGCACGTGGCGTCAAAGGCGACCGAATGAAGCTGCGAGCCCCCGCCTTCGAAGCTGTCGAGAAGGCGGTGTTCAACTGGTTTTTAGAAATCAGAGCAAGCGGCACTCCTGTGAGCGGGGCACTTCTGCAGCAGAAGGCAAGGAACTTCGCGTGCATCGTGGGGCACGATGATTTTGTGGCGAGTGACGGCTGGCTGCAGCGCTTCAAGGAGCGCCACGACATCGTCGGCAGGGCTGTCAGCGGGGAATCGCTATCTGTGGACCGCGAAGCTGCAGTGGCGTGGATCAAGAAGAACATTGGGCAGCTGCTCGAAAAATACAGCCCCAGGGATTTGTTCAACGCAGATGAGACTGCCCTGTTCTATCAGATGTTGCCGCAAAAAACCTTGGCCCTCAAAGGTGACCGCTGCCAGGGCGGTAAACAGAGCAAGGTCCGTGTGACCGTGCTACTTTGTGCGAATATGGACGGGTCCGAAAAGGTGCCGGCCCTCGTGATCAGCAAAAGTGCATCACCACGATGCTTCAAAGGAAAGCGGAAACTCCAAGTGAGTTATGTGGCCAACCACAAGGCCTGGATGACGAGAGAGATCTTTGCACAATGGCTGCGTGAGTGGGACGAGCGGCTGGGCAAGCAGAACCGCAAGGTATGCCTCGTCCTGGATAACTGCGCGGCCCACCACACTACCGTTGTGTTAAAAAACATTGAGCTGTGCTTTTTGCCGGCTAACACTACTGCGGTTGTGCAACCCCTCGATCAAGGGGTGATCATGAACTTTAAGTCGGGCTACCGCAAGCGTGTCATCGACCACATTTTGCTCAATATGAGCATGAAGCGCGAGACAACGATCGACCTGTACATGGCGATCGAGATGTTACAAGCTGCCTGGATTGCCGTCACGGCAAGCACGATCGCCAACTGCTTCCGGCAGGCCTCATTTGGCGTCAGCAGCGGAGAGCCCAGCGAAGATCTCGGTGATGTCGCCAGTGAGGGTGCCGCGGGCGACCAGGCCCAGACATCGTGGGACGCTCTCCTTGACGCCGGCGTTGTGCCTGACTGCGACACTTTCTGCACGTACGTCAGTGCCGATGCTGACGCGGTGACAACCGAAGAGTTGGCAGATGCGGAAATTGTGCGCGCGGTGACGGGAGTGCATAATGATGACAGTGACGAATGTGTTGACACTCCGGAGCCTAACGAACCCGACGTACCGACGCCCGCGCAAGCGCTGGATGCGACAGATCTGCTGCGCCGCTTCTTTGGTGCTCATGATGACGGTGAGGACGGACTTGAAATAGCGGCTGCCGCTGAAAGAGCAGTCATCCGCTTGAAGAAGAGTCGGCAAAAGTCTATCAAGGACTATTTTTCTTCGAAGTGATCTGCCAGCTGGTGTGCTGAACTTGGCGGAAATAAAGTGCATTGTTCTTTATTATTTTGCTAGTTTTTTGCCTTCCGACGGCCGTTTTTCTCTGCGCGGCGGGCTGCTGTGATATTCGGTGGTGAGTACATTCTCTCTTGCTGGCTAATTGTCGGTAGAAATGGATATTGGTTATAACGAACTAATGGTTATAACGAAGTAATTACGACTCCCCCTTCAACTTTGTTATAACGAGGTTTGACTGTATATATATATATATATATATATATATATATATATATATATATATATATATATATATATATATACAAGGGAAAGAAGTGTATAGCCCCACCGCGGTGAACTAGTGACTAAGGTACTCGGCTGCTGACCCGCAGGTCGCGGGATCGAATCCCGGCTGTGGCGGCTGCAATTCCGATGGAGACGGAGATTTTGTAGGCCCATGTGCTCAGATTTGGGTGCACGTTAAAGAACCCCAGGTGTTCAAAATTTCCGAAGCCCTCCACAACGGCGTCTCTCATAATCATATGGTTGTTTTGGGACGTTAAACCCCACATATCAATCAATCGAAAGAAGTGTATACCTAAGGGCTCGTTTTTCCGTGTTTGGACACAATATTAATGAGATCTAACAGACAATAATGCCAAGGAATGTATAAGAGAAGTTATTAGAACCAATGTAATGTAAATAGGAAGTAAGAAAAGTGGTTGAAAAAATAACTTGCAATGAGCAGGAATCAAACCTAGGACCTTCGAATAACTCGTTCGAGCATCAAACGCGTTATTCGAAGGTCGTAGGTCCGATTGTCCACTAGATAAGAGCTGTCTTCTATGTCGTCTTTGAGTATGTACCGATTTCTGAGTGTTTGTATAAAATTAACGCCATTTTTTTAGAATATACTTCACTCCAAGATGTTCTGACACTTTGAGATGTTCTGACAAATATGCCGCTGTACAAACGTGAAACAGAAAACTGTATTGTGTATTCTAGAATTGATGTCCTTCGGCTTTGGTCTAGTATGAGACTGACAGTGTCGAAAATAAATAAATATATAATAGTTATAATATAGCACTCTGAAACGCGGTTCCGAAAACACAGCGCGGTTTATTAATGCATCTCCGCCATTGTTCCAACTACTTCTACTTCTCTCTCCTCAGCAGACTACCCACGACTAGCTTATGTCTCAAGTGTGTCGTGCCAGAAGAAGAAAAGTATGCCACAGATAGTCCCCCCCCCCCCCCCCCTGCAGACAAGTGCCGTGGGCACTTGAAGAAAAAAAATGGCAGCATATCGACGGAGTGAATGATGGAGAGTGGGGCGAAGCATTCGTCCGTCCATGCATCCGTCTGTGTGACCGTCCATGCGCCTGTTCGTGCTCCCGTCTCTGCGTTCGTTCATGCATCCGCCCCTGCGTCCTTTCATGCGTCCATCCATGCATCTGTCTGTGTGTCCGTTCGTCCATCTATTCAACACTCCAAGTCCCACCATCTCGCATCTTTTTATCATATATTCCCCATATAGAAGCACCACCGTTCAGTGGACATTCTAAGGACTAAACTAGAGGTGGCACACGCACACTTTCTTACGGCTTGCGCTTCGGGTCTACTTCCCACCTTCAACCACCTTGAGTTCATGGTATATTCTAGTTCACTGCATTCATGGCACTGCAGCCCAATGCTCGCTAAACTTTTCTAAAACCAAGGAGATTACGTCCAGCGAGTATAACGTTGCAACCTTTTCCTGTCAGATAGTGCTCATTGTACATGCCAGTGGCTGCTAATGTGAAATGAGAGACAGGAGAATTCAGCTTTTAATTTCTTACGGCTTGCCCTTCGTATCTGCTTCCCCTCTTTAACCACCTCGAATTCATTCATGGTATATACTAGTTCATTGTATTCATGGCCCTGCGGCTCAACGCTCGCTAAACCTTTCTAAAACTAGGGAGGTTGCACCTAGCGAGTATAATGTAGCAACCCTTTCTTGTCCGATAGTGCTCAATGTACATGCCAATGGCTTCTAATGGGGATCGCAGCGTGCTCGTTGACTAAAAGCCGAATGCTCCTGTCTCTCCTTCTCCATTAGCAGCCATTGGCATGTACATTGAGCACTACTTTTATTGTTAAACAACGCACAGAAGAAATCTCTCACCGGCACCACCTTGGAGGTCAAATGTTATACCTATTTCGGGTATGTGCCACTAGTGGTTACGTACTACGAGAGACGCACAAGCCACGCCATAAGGAGCTTCGCCCCTAAAATGATCAGACGGAGCTTGTCAGAATGGGTGCCGGCTTGATCCTTTCAATGCTTACTGTGTCCTCATACCCATTACGCAGGATTGTAAAATGATGTTCAAAACGCTTGATGACTGGGAAAGGACCGTCATAGCGAGGCTGAAGAGCACGGCGAGACGCATTGACACGAAAAAAAACGTGTGAAGATGCCTGTAAGTTTGCCGGCATTAAAACGTCGTTCTTTGTGTGAGATGAAGTTGTTGATGGGCGCAAGTTTTGCATGAAGATCCGCAGACGTTGTACGAAAGAAGATAGATCCGAAACACTCTGCGTAGTAACGGGGCTCACGAGGTCACCTGGCAAACGGAGTGTGCAGCCATAAACCATCTCGGCTACAGAGCAGGCAAGTTCTGACCGAAGTGTTGAACGCAGGCCGAGAAGCACGATGGAAAGGTGTGATACCGAATCTTCGGCGTGAGGCTGCGAGGCAAGCGCTGCTTTTAGATGACGGTGGAGTCTTTCCACTACGCCATTTGATGCTGGGTGATACGCAGTTGTGCGAACACGCGCACGACCCAGTAGAGATGTGACAGAGGTGAAAAGCGCTGACTCAAACTGTCTGCCTCGATCAGTAGTCGCCGTTGATGGTACATCGAAAAGGCTAATCCAGGTAGCAAGAAAGGTACGAGCAACTGTTTCTGCCGTGATGTCAGGCATTAGAGCTGCTTCAGGCCACCTAGTGTATCTGTCAATACACGTAAGCAAATACGTGTTTCCCCGACATGGAGGTAATGGCCCGACATTGTCCAAATCAATGGTGACGAAACGTGCATCTGGGAGAGAGAATTTTCCCCATGGAGGCTTGGTGTGCCGTTGCACCTTGATACGCTGACATGCTCTGCAAGTGCGGTCCCGGTCACGAATATTAGCGCGTATGCGCCGCCAGACATAGCGTTCAGTGACCAGATGTTGCGTAGCTCTTACGCCCGGATGGCAGATGGAGTGGAGGGTATCAAAAACAGCACGACGAAGCTGTGAAGAAACATAGATACGAGTGCAGTTGTGCAGTTCCATGGAGCAGCGTGAGCATCTCGACAGCCTCAGCCATGGTACCGCTGCCACTGCACCCGGCCATGTGCCGTCTTCCGGTGTTGCTGGAGGTACTACTACCATGACGCTACCACAGCTGTGGCTTGCCGATCCCTCCTTATGGTTCATTGAAGTCGAGAACAAGTTACGCATTCATCGCATCACGTCCGGGTCACCAATAAATATAGCACTCTGAAACGCAGTTCCGAAAACACGGCGTGGTTTATTAATGCATCTCCGCCATAGTTCCAACTACCTCTTCTTCTCTCTCCTCGGCAGACTATATACCTACTACTAGCTTATGTCCCAAGTTTGTCATGCCAGAAGAAGAAAAGTATGCCACAATATATATATATATATATATATATATATATATATATATATATATATATATATCAAACGCGTTATTTGAAGGTCGTAGGTTCGATTCCTGCTCACGGCTGGTTATTTTTTCATCCATTTTTTTTTCTTCTTATTTACATTCCATTCGTTTTAATAACTTCCCCTGTACATTCCTTGGCATTACTGTCTGTTAGATCTCATTAATATTGTGTCAAAAGGCGGAAAAATGAGCCCTTAGGTATACACTTCTTTCACTTACATATATATATATATATATATATATATATATATATATATATATATATATATATATATATATATATATATATATAATGAGATATAACAGACAGTAATGCCAAGGAATGTACAGGGGAAGTTATTAAAATCAATGGAATATAAATAAGAAGAAAGAAAAGTGGATGAAAGAATTACCAACTGTGAGCAGGAATCGAACCTACGACCTTCGAATTACGCGTTCGATGCTCTAACCACTGAGCTATCACAGCGGCCCTCCCTCTGTTGTATTTGTCGCATACTGGGAAGCAGCCCCCGCTTCGGGGGAGCGTTAATTGAAAGACTCCGCGGCGAAGAGGGGGAGGAGGGGCAACTCGGAGGGGCTCGTTTTCGGGTGGTTCGCGTGACGGGCAATGCGAAAGGAGCGAAGGGCGTCCTTGACATCTGTTTTTACCTACAAGCCCAGCCGTGAAGGGAAAAGGGGGTGAGGGCCACAATGACCCTTCTCGAACACGCGGAAAGCGTTTTGTCCATCTGTCCTTGAAGACCGTCGCACGTGCGGGGTGCGGAGGAAACTCTTTGACAATACTTGTGCTTCTCTGTTTGCTTTTCCTTTTTTTCTTCCCCTCTCTACGACAGCGGTACATAGCGAACGAATAAACCAGTCTTCGTGATGCGTTCAAACTGAAAGGATGTGTTTTTTCTCTGTCGTCGTCTCACTAGAAAAAGTCTGCCTCCCTGCTATTCCGCTACAACATTTTTTGGTGCCGAAACCCGGGAATTAGGGACCCAAAGATGGACATCGACAGGATGAAGCGCAAAAGGGCCGTGGTGCGAACGTCAACAACAAAGCTGCTCAATGACATCGCTACCATGGAGGACGACGCGTCACTCGGTGAGCTTGAAGAAAAGATCAACCTTCTCACCCTTAAGGAAGACTCACTCAAAGAGCTAGATCGGGAAATTGAGATTGGCGTAGAAGATGATGCATTAGAAGAGGAAATTGCATGCTCCGAGAACTACAAAGAAAAGATCAACGTAGCAAGGACTAAAGTACAGCTCATGCTACGTGAGCTTAGCTGCACTAACGCCGCATCAGTGAGCGCTTCGCTAGATCGCACCTCAAGTTCCTCAGATCAAAGAGAATCTAGCCGTAACATCCCGCAAGTAACCCCCACAGTAAAGCTGCCAAAACTAGAGATAGCAAAGTTCAACGGCGAGCTTCGACAGTGGCAAGGCTTTTGGAGTCAGTTCGACACGACAATAAACGCTAACCACCACCTGTCAAACGTGGACAAGTTCAAGTACCTGAACAGTTACTTAACAGGAAAAGCAGCGGCTGCTGTTGCGGGTCTTGATTTGTCCGACGGAAACTACGAAGTTGCTCTCTCGCTGTTAAAGGAAAGGTTCGGTCGTAAAGAAGCCATAATCGAGGATCACATGTCCAGACTGCTCAATATCAAGTCAGTGCGTGACTCGCGGAACCTCAGCCAACTTCGGAGCCTCGTTGACGAAGTAGAGAGAGGTGTACGGAGCCTCACTTCTCTTGGCGTCGGTGTCAGCACGTACGGAGCTCTGCTCCTGACAGTAGTAAAGAAGGCGGTGCCTGCGGACCTTCATCTCGAATACTGTCGACGAAAGGGCGCTACTACAGGAGGCAGTGAACTGGAGGCATTTGCGCATTTTTTGAGAGTCGAGGTAGAGGCACGGGAGATTATACAGCGGGCCGAAACACCAAGGGGCATGTGTGTAGAATCGTCTGTCGAAAACCGTAACAGCACCTTTAAAGCGGCGAGAATGTCTTCAGCCGCTGCACTGCATACCATGACCAAGGAGAGAAAAGGGTGTCTGTTTTGTTCGTCAGGGTGCCACGAAAGCGGTGACTGCGATGCAGAGATGTCGGCAGCTGATAAAAGAGAGATGCTGAAGCGTGAGAATAGATGTTTCCGCTGCACAGTAAAGGGGCACACGTCAAGAGAGTGCCGTAAGGCCAAATGGCTCAGGTGTGCCAACTGTAGCGGAAAACACCTCACGGCTATGTGTGATCCTGATTTCAGAGAATACCGTGGCAGTGGTGAACAGAATGCATCCTCTCCACCAGCGACAGGACAAGCCACAGTGCTAAAGTCTTCTCTAGGCTCAGAGGAGAAATTTATGTGCATGGAGGGGCATCAGTTTCTTCTGCAAACAGCACGAGCTTGGACAGTGGGACCGCACAAAAGTACGCTTGTCAGGCTTCTCCTAGATGGTGGCAGTCAAAGGACGTTCATCCATCGCAAGTTGTCTGAAAGACTGCAGTTGAACGTGCTTGGGGAAGAGGAACTTAAAATCTATGCCTTCGGCGACAAGTCCGCTATAACCCGCACTAAGGCGCGTCTGGTCGAGCTGTGGCTGCAAAGCCAGTACGACGGGAAAAGGGCGCGAGTGGAGGCCCTCGAAGTTCCCTGCATCTGCGCAGATATAATGGCTGCGCCTTTAAAGTCAGTTCTTCTGGAACTTTCGAAATTTGGCTTGCCAGTCGCGGACGTCGCGCAGGGTGACGGAAGTGAAAACATTGATCTTCTGATCGGCGCTGATCATTATTGGGAAATTGTCACGGGATCCACTAAGCGCCTAACCTCCAAGCTGATGGCAGTAGAAACTGCATTTGGGTGGACAGTCCAGGGCCAGGTAGGCGCAAAAAGGTCACCAGGAGTCTGTCCCTCTGTTGCTGGCGTAATGCGAGTAGCAGTGAGCGAACAAACTAACAAAGAAATATCAGCGCAGTTGAGGTCATTCTGGGAGCTCGAACACATTGGTATCAAGGAACACGAACCAGCTCGCCACCAAGACGCAATCCAACAGCACTACAAAGAAACCGTCAAATTTGAGCATGGGCGGTACACAGTGTCTTTCCCCTGGAAGCCTATGGTTGATGAGCTCGACGACAACTACGAGTGCGCCGCGAAGCGTCTTAGAGCCAACACGACGCGCCTTTTGAAGGGAGATTCCTTGATCGTGGAATATGACGCCTGCATCCGAGAATACATCGAAAAGGGCTATGCAGAGCCAGCCAACAAGCATTGCAGCGCTTCGGAAGGTCCGGTGTATTACATGCCACATCAAGCAGTTGTTCGACAAGAAAGCCTGACAACAAAAGTGAGGGTGGTGTTCGACGCATCATCAAGTGCCAAAGATCGCCTCTCACTGAATGATGTTTTGGAAAGTGGTCCAAAACTTAATCCAGAGCTCATTGATTTGTTGATCAACTTCCGCACTTACAACATCGGCATCGTCGCGGATATTGAAAAGGCATTCCTTCAAATATCTCTGTCAGAGGGTGACCGGAACGCTGTGCGGTTTCTCTGGTATGCTGCCACTCCGAAGAAAGGTGAAGAACTTCCAGCGGTGGCGGCCTACCGGATGACGCGCGTTCCGTTCGGTGTTACATCCAGCCCATTCCTATTAGCCGCAACATTACGACACCATCTTGAAGGACTCCCAGAGCAGTATGCTGAGACTGCGAACATCCTGCGCAGCCATCTCTATGTTGACGACCTTGTGACAGGGGTCGACACCCTCGAACAGGGTAAAGTGCTATGCCAGGAATCAAGCGATATATTATCTCAAGCAGGAATGCGGCTCCACAAGTGGATGTCTAACGACCACGATTTAGTCAACTTCATAGAGGATGGGAACGTGGCGAAGAGGAATGCAAATGCCGAACTTCCTGCAGCCACCAAGGTATTGGGAGTAGGTTGGAATGCTCATACAGATAACTTCGAGTACAATCTGACCTCACTTCTTGAATTCCTCACCACCAGAGCCGACAGCAAGAGATTCGTATTGCAAGTCTCAGCCAGAATTTTCGACCCCTTTGGGTTTATCGCTCCTACAACACTGTACGTAAAGACAATGTTCCAAAGGTTGTGGGAGTTGGGAGCGGGTTGGGACGACCCCTTGCCAGAATTGATGCAAGCGGAGTGGAGGTGCTGGTGTGAAGAGCTTCAATGCATCAAGGCGGTGTCCATTCCGAGGATCATCGCAAGGGATTTCCGAGATGAAAAGACAGAGAAGGTGTTGCACATTTTCTGCGATGCCAGCCCAAAGGCCTACGGTGCTGTCGGATACGTTGCATGCAAGTCTGCTCAAGGAATAATCAATATAAGCCTAATTATGGCCAAATCAAGAGTTGCCCCTTTGAAGCGCCTCTCGTTACCCCGACTAGAGCTGATGGGGGCCCTCATTGGTGCTCGACTGTGCCACTACGTTGCCAAGGCCTTGAACCTCCAGAATGCTGCTGCCATCCTTTGGACCGATTCCACAGTGGCTATGCACTGGATTAAAGGAAACGCTGCCAGATGGAAGCCCTTCGTGGCAAACCGAGTATCAGAGGTTCAGGCGCTGACTGATCCCGAGGATTGGAGGCACTGCCCAGGACTAGACAACCCCGCTGACCTAATCACTCGCGGTATCCTCCCATCAGCCTTGTTAGAAAGCGAATTGTGGTGGAGAGGACCACACTGGCTTCACAAGGATAAGACGCATTGGCCAACGACCGGTGAGCAGAGCCCAGGGGCAGTAGAATGTCACCTGGAAGAGCGAAAAGTGACGGTGATGCCCGTAATATCATCGCCGTTCGAGGCAGTGCTGAAAGTAGAGGAGTTCAGCTCATGCAGCAGAGTCGTGCGCTTAACTGCGTGGGTCCGCCGCTTTGTCAACAATTGCCGCCGCGGGAAAGAAAGGAAAGGTGGTCCGCTACGAGCTGAAGAGGTGATCGATGCTGAGAGGTACTGGTTGACAACAACTCAAGGAGAAGCATTCAGTGACGACATTTCCAACTTGAAAGCCCAAAGACCACTGCACAAAGGCTCTCCTGTTCTGCCACTCAGTCCGTACCTTGACGGGGAAGGTCTCATGCGAGTTGGTGGACGCTTGCAATTCACCGACAACCACGAAGAGACTAAACATCCCATCATTCTACCTAGCACTCATCCCTTCACGCTACTGCTCATAAGGAAAGAGCACGTGAGAATGCTACACTCAGGGGTGCGCGACACCTTGGCGTCATTGCGAGAGTCGTATTGGATCATCCGAGGGCGCCAGGCCGTAAAAAAGGTTATCAAGCAGTGCCTCATCTGTCGCAAACAAAGTTGCCCTCAAGCCACGGAACCAGTGGCACCACTTCCAGCTGACAGAGTAACAGAAGGAAATCCGTTCGACACTGTCGGCATCGATTTCGCAGGACCTTTGATTTGTCAAGAGTCGCGCGGTGCCCGAAAATGTTACATCGCAATTTTAACCTGCGCTGTGACACGTGCCGTCCATCTTGAGCTCGTTAGCGACATGTCGACTACAGCCTTTCTCCTGGCTTTCAAGCGCTTCGTGGCTCGCAGGGGAATCTGCTCGACTATTTATTCGGACAACGCGCTAACCTTCAAGAGAGCAGCAAAAGATCTGAATGCAATGTTCACGCTACTAAAATCAGAGGAAATGCAGTCATACTTCGCCGGAAACCAGATCAGGTGGAAGTTTATTGTTGAAAGGGCAGCTTGGTGGGGCGGATTCTGGGAACGGTTGGTGCGATCGGTGAAGGTAGCGTTGCGCAAGGTGTTAGGTCGGAGCAGTTTAAGCTTTGAAGAACTCACAACTGTCTTGTACGAAGTCGAGGCCGTAATAAACTCACGCCCATTGACTTTCACCTACGATGATGCTCAAGAGCCAGAACCACTGTCGCCGGCGCACTTCCTCGTCGGAAGAAAGCTGACAACCCTTCCTCCACACCACCTGCCAGCCGAAATTCCGGGCGGTGACGCGCATATCTCACGACGCTGGAAGTACCGGTCTGCCATGGCTGAAGGATTCTGGAGACGGTGGCGGAGAGAGTACTTATTGGAGCTTCGATCGGCGCATCTGTCCCGGCCAACGACATCGAGTGACCTAAAGATAGACGATTTAGTTCTTTTAAAGGAAGATCATCTCAAACGACACATGTGGAAGATCGCCAGAATCAAGGAAACGTTCAAGGGCAGGGACGGCAGGGTGCGGGCCTGCAGTTTGAAACTAAGCGGGGGAACGGTGGTGAAACGACCAATACAGCTGCTTTATCCGCTAGAAGTCGACCGACAATGAGCTCAAGAGTTCGCTCATCCGGGGGAGGTTGTTGTATTTGTCGCATACTGGGAAGCAGCCCCCGCTTCGGGGGAGCGTTAATTGAAAGACTCCGCGGCGAAGAGGGGGAGGAGGGGCAACTCGGAGGGGCTCGTTTTCGGGTGGTTCGCGTGACGGGCAATGCGAAAGGAGCGAAGGGCGTCCTTGACATCTGTTTTTACCTACAAGCCCAGCCGTGAAGGGAAAAGGGGGTGAGGGCCACAATGACCCTTCTCGAACACGCGGAAAGCGTTTTGTCCATCTGTCCTTGAAGACCGTCGCACGTGCGGGGTGCGGAGGAAACTCTTTGACAATACTTGTGCTTCTCTGTTTGCTTTTCCTTTTTTTCTTCCCCTCTCTACGACAGCGGTACATAGCGAACGAATAAACCAGTCTTCGTGATGCGTTCAAACTGAAAGGATGTGTTTTTTCTCTGTCGTCGTCTCACTAGAAAAAGTCTGCCTCCCTGCTATTCCGCTACAACACCCTCCATCCACTTTTTTGGGTTTATCTGTGAATTTAGAAGTAGGAGCGACAGTCAGCGCCATCTATAAGCCAAACAACGAGTGTGAAAACACTCTTATGCGCATGTTTGGCGTCACGTAGCACGTGAACTTAATATGAGCGGGCAGCTGATTAATTGTCCCTCTTATACAACCTAAACACACCAAGTCCGCCAGTACGAGACCCTCGTTCAATGAAATAAGGGAAAGAAGTGTATACCTAAGGGCTCGTTTTTCCGTGTTTTTAACACAATAATAATGAGATATAACAGACAGTAATGCCAAGGAATGTACAGGCGAAGTTATTAAAATCAATGGAATATAAATAAGAAGAAAGAAAAGTGGATGAAAGAATTACCAACTGTGAGCAGGAATCGAACCTACGACCTTTGAATTACGCGTTCGATGCTCTAACCACTGAGCTATCACAGCGGCCCTCCCTCCATCCACTTTTTTGGGTTTATCTGTGAATTTAGAAGTAGGAGCGACAGTCAGCGCCATCTATAAGCCAAACAACGAGTGTGAAAACACTCTTATGCGCATGTTTGGCGTCACGTAGCACGTGAACTTAATATGAGCGGGCAGCTGATTAATTGTCCCTCTTATACAACCTAAACACACCAAGTCCGCCAGTACGAGACCCTCGTTCAATGAAATAAGGGAAAGAAGTGTATACCTAAGGGCTCGTTTTTCCGTGTTTTTAACACAATAATAATGAGATATAACAGACAGTAATGCCAAGGAATGTACAGGGGAAGTTATTAAAATCAATGGAATATAAATAAGAAGAAAGAAAAGTGGATGAAAGAATTACCAACTGTGAGCAGGAATCGAACCTACGACCTTCGAATTACGCGTTCGATGCTCTAACCACTGAGCTATCACAGCGGCCCTCCCTCCATCCACTTTTTTGGGTTTATCTGTGAATTTAGAAGTAGGAGCGACAGTCAGCGCCATCTATAAGCCAAACAACGAGTGTGAAAACACTCTTATGCGCATGTTTGGCGTCACGTAGCACGTGAACTTAATATGAGCGGGCAGCTGATTAATTGTCCCTCTTATACAACCTAAACACACCAAGTCCGCCAGTACGAGACCCTCGTTCAATGAAATAAGGGAAAGAAGTGTATACCTAAGGGCTCGTTTTTCCGTGTTTTTAACACAATAATAATGAGATATAACAGACAGTAATGCCAAGGAATGTACAGGGGAAGTTATTAAAATCAATGGAATATAAATAAGAAGAAAGAAAAGTGGATGAAAGAATTACCAACTGTGAGCAGGAATCGAACCTACGACCTTCGAATTACGCGTTCGATGCTCTAACCACTGAGCTATCACAGCGGCCCTCCCTCCATCCACTTTTTTGGGTTTATCTGTGAATTTAGAAGTAGGAGCGACAGTCAGCGCCATCTATAAGCCAAACAACGAGTGTGAAAACACTCTTATGCGCATGTTTGGCGTCACGTAGCACGTGAACTTAATATGAGCGGGCAGCTGATTAATTGTCCCTCTTATACAACCTAAACACACCAAGTCCGCCAGTACGAGACCCTCGTTCAATGAAATAAGGGAAAGAAGTGTATACCTAAGGGCTCGTTTTTCCGTGTTTTTAACACAATAATAATGAGATATAACAGACAGTAATGCCAAGGAATGTACAGGGGAAGTTATTAAAATCAATGAAATATAAATAAGAAGAAAGAAAAGTGGATGAAAGAATTACCAACTGTGAGCAGGAATCGAACCTACGACCTTCGAATTACGCGTTCGATGCTCTAACCACTGAGCTATCACAGCGGCCCTCCCTCCATCCACTTTTTTGGGTTTATCTGTGAATTTAGAAGTAGGAGCGACAGTCAGCGCCATCTATAAGCCAAACAACGAGTGTGAAAACACTCTTATGCGCATGTTTGGCGTCACGTAGCACGTGAACTTAATATGAGCGGGCAGCTGATTAATTGTCCCTCTTATACAACCTAAACACACCAAGTCCGCCAGTACGAGACCCTCGTTCAATGAAATAAGGGAAAGAAGAGTATACCTAAGGGCTCGTTTTTCCGTGTTTTTAACACAATAATAATGAGATATAACAGACAGTAATGCCAAGGAATGTACAGGGGAAGTTATTAAAATCAATGGAATATAAATAAGAAGAAAGAAAAGTGGATGAAAGAATTACCAACTGTGAGCAGGAATCGAACCTACGACCTTCGAATTACGCGTTCGATGCTCTAACCACTGAGCTATCACAGCGGCCCTCCCTCCATCCACTTTTTTGGGTTCATCTGTGAATTTAGAAGTAGGAGCGACAGTCAGCGCCATCTATAAGCCAAACAACGAGTGTGAAAACACTCTTATGCGCATGTTTGGCGTCACGTAGCACGTGAACTTAACACGGAAAAACGAGCCCTTAGGTATACACTTCTTTCCCTTATTTCATTGAACGAGGGTCTCGTACTGGCGGACTTGGTGTGTTTAGGTTGTATAAGAGGGACAATTAATCAGCTGCCCGCTCATATTAAGTTCACGTGCTACGTGACGCCAAACATGCGCATAAGAGTGTTTGGCTTATAGATGGCGCTGACTGTCGCTCCTACTTCTAAATTCACAGATAAACCCAAAAAAGTGGATGGAGGGAGGGCCGCTGTGATAGCTCAGTGGTTAGAGCATCGAACGCGTAATTCGAAGGTCGTAGGTTCGATTCCTGCTCACAGTTGGTAATTCTTTCATCCACTTCTCTTTCTTCTTATTTATATTCCATTGATTTTAATAACTTCCCCTGTACATTCCTTGGCATTACTGTCTGTTATATCTCATTATTATTGTGTTAAAAACACGGAAAAACGAGCCCTTAGGTATACACTTCTTTCCCTTATTTCATTGAACGAGGGTCTCGTACTGGCGGACTTGGTGTGTTTAGGTTGTATAAGAGGGACAATTAATCAGCTGCCCGCTCATATTAAGTTCACGTGCTACGTGACGCCAAACATGCGCATAAGAGTGTTTTCACACTCGTTGTTTGGCTTATAGATGGCGCTGACTGTCGCTCCTACTTCTAAATTCACAGATAAACCCAAAAAAGTGGATGGAGGGAGGGCCGCTGTGATAGCTCAGTGGTTAGAGCATCGAACGCGTAATTCAAAGGTCGTAGGTTCGATTCCTGCTCACAGTTGGTAATTCTTTCATCCACTTTTCTTTCTTCTTATTTATATTCCATTGATTTTAATAACTTCCCCTGTACATTCCTTGGCATTACTGTCTGTTATATCTCATTATTATTGTGTTAAAAACACGGAAAAACGAGCCCTTAGGTATACACTTCTTTCCCTTATTTCATTGAACGAGGGTCTCGTACTGGCGGACTTGGTGTGTTTAGGTTGTATAAGAGGGACAATTAATCAGCTGCCCGCTCATATTTAGTTCACGTGCTACGTGACGCCAAACATGCGCATAAGAGTGTTTGGCTTATAGATGGCGCTGACTGTCGCTCCTACTTCTAAATTCACAGATAAACCCAAAAAAGTGGATGGAGAGAGGGCCGCTGTGATAGCTCAGTGGTTAGAGCATCGAACGCGTAATTCGAAGGTCGTAGGTTCGATTCCTGCTCACAGTTGGTAATTCTTTCATCCACTTTTCTTTCTTCTTATTTATATTTCATTGATTTTAATAACTTCCCCTGTACATTCCTTGGCATTACTGTCTGTTATATCTCATTATTATTGTGTTAAAAACACAGAAAAACGAGCCCTTAGGTACACACTTCTTTCCCTTATTTCATTGAACGAGGGTCTCGTACTGGCGGACTTGGTGTGTTTAGGTTGTATAAGAGGGACAATTAATCAGCTGCCCGCTCATATTAAGTTCACGTGCTACGTGACGCCAAACATGCGCATAAGAGTGTTTTCAAACTCGTTGTTTGGCTTATAGATGGCGCTGACTGTCGCTCCTACTTCTAAATTCACAGATAAACCCAAAAAAGTGGATGGAGGGAGGGCCGCTGTGATAGCTCAGTGGTTAGAGCATCGAACGCGTAATTCGAAGGTCGTAGGTTCGATTCCTGCTCACAGTTTGTAATTCTTTCATCCACTTTTTATTCTTCTTATTTATATTCCATTGATTTTAATAACTTCCCCTGTACATTCCTTGGCATTACTGTCTGTTATATCTCATTATTATTGTGTTAAAAACAAGGAAAAACGAGCCCTTAGGTATACACTTCTTTCCCTTATTTCATTGAACGAGGGTCTCGTACTGGCGGACTTGGTGTGTTTAGGTTGTATAAGAGGGACAATTAATCAGCTGCCCGCTCATATTAAGTTCACGTGCTACGTGACGCCAAACATGCGCATAAGAGTGTTTTCACACTCGTTGTTTGGCTTATAGATGGCGCTGACTGTCGCTCCTACTTCTAAATTCACAGATAAACCCAAAAAAGTGGATGGAGGGAGGGCCGCTGTGATAGCTCAGTGGTTAGAGCATCGAACGCGTAATTCGAAGGTCGTAGGTTCGATTCCTGCTCACAGTTGGTAATTCTTTCATCCACTTTTCTTTCTTCTTATTTATATTCCATTGATTTTAATAACTTCCCCTGTACATTCCTTGGCATTACTGTCTGTAATATCTCATTATTATTGTGTTAAAAACACGGAAAAACGAGCCCTTAGGTATACACTTCTTTCCCTTATTTCATTGAACGAGGGTCTCGTACTGGCGGACTTGGTGTGTTTAGGTTGTATAACAGGGACAATTAATCAGCTGCCCGCTCATATTAAGTTCACGTGCTACGTGACGCCAAACATGCGCATAAGAGTGTTTTCACACTCGTTGTTTGGCTTATAGATGGCGCTGACTGTCGCTCCTACTTCTAAATTCACAGATAAACCCAAAAAAGTGGATGGAGGGAGGGCCGCTGTGATAGCTCAGTGGTTAGAGCATCGAACGCGTAATTCGAAGGTCGTAGGTTCGATTCCTGCTCACAGTTGGTAATTCTTTCATCCACTTTTCTTTCTTCTTCTTTATATTCCATTGATTTTAATAACTTCCCCTGTACATTCCTTGGCATTACTGTCTGTTATATCTCATTATTATTGTGTTAAAAACACGGAAAAACGAGCCCTTAGGTATACACTTCTTTCCCTTATTTCATTGAACGAGGGTCTCGTACTGGCGGACTTGGTGTGTTTAGGTTGTATAACAGGGACAATTAATCAGCTGCCCGCTCATATTAAGTTCACGTGCTACGTGACGCCAAACATGCGCATAAGAGTGTTTTCACACTCGTTGTTTGGCTTATAGATGGCGCTGACTGTCGCTCCTACTTCTAAATTCACACATAAACCCAAAAAAGTGGATGGAGGGAGGGCCGCTGTGATAGCTCAGTGGTTAGAGCATCGAACGCGTAATTCGAAGGTCGTAGGTTCGATTCCTGCTCACAGTTGGTAATTCTTTCATCCACTTTTCTTTCTTCTTATTTATATTCCATTGATTTTAATAACTTCCCCTGTACATTCCTTGGCATTACTGTCTGTTATATCTCATTATTATTGTGTTAAAAACACGGAAAAACGAGCCCTTAGGTATACACTTCTTTCCCTTTATATATATATATATGTATATATATATATATATATATATATATATATATATATATATATATATATATATATATATATATATACATGCAGCTGAGAGTGTTAATATAAATTCTATCGTAAAGAAATGTGTTTGCGGCCTTAAATGTACTCTTTCAAGTGTTCTGTAAGTTTTATAGTAACTGTTCTGTTCTTCTGCAGACTGCGGATAGTACTGTTAGGGAAAACACGACTCCCTGGTGGCAGAGGCTGAACCAGCAACCTCAAGAATATGCTCCCGAGGCTTTCGCCTTTTGAGCTTACGTGACGGTCATCCCATTGTTTCACTTCAGGTGATAATTACGTATTCATTTAAATCTTAAATACTCAGTGCCACTTGCAGCCACGACGGTGAGTGTAGTCCACTCTCTATCGTTGCCAGCTGACATCACGTAGCACGTGATTGTTATTGGGTGGAAAGTTGACAAATGAGCTCTCCAATAATAATTGAAGATATCAACTCTGCTAGACCGAAAAACCCTCGTTATAAATTAATGAAGTAAATTTGTTGGACTCGTTTCTTATTTTGACGCAACACTAAAAGAATACTAGGCCACATTATTACTCATGTAAATTCGTCTAGAACCACATTTGAAGTCTACCCACCATGAATGTTGAACGATTTCGATTGATGACAATTTCATGGGATGCCGCAATGACCACTGAACTGTGCAAAAAACAGCGAGGCAGTAAGAGAAGCGTAAATAAAATCGCATCATGTGCTATTACTCCAGCAACTTATCAAGGACTGTGAGAAATAGATGACTAGCCAAAAGATTAAATTTTGCTACCTGTTGTTCTTATAGGTTGCAACTGTCTCCTTGAACTTCTTACCATATGGCGTCAATGCTCATCCTTGCATAATTTACAAAAGGTCATTAGCGTTCGACGAACATGAGCAACAGTTTACAAACTACGATATTTATCTTGCTTCGGTATAATTTTTTCTGGTGAATTGGGGGACTCTCAAGCTTCGCCTTTAAGAGTTGACCGCGATAGCGAGATCCAGCGCCAAGTGAGCCCTTCAATTGCTAAGAACATACTTATTATATAGAAAGACGAAGGAAGACTTCACCAGGCAGGGCCAGCAGGACCATTTATTCCGTGATGATTACCTCGGCTCAGAACAGCAACGAACAATCCCGATTGCGATGATGATTGTTATGTACACGTTAGAATGAGGAAGTACGATAAATGTGCTTACACTAATTTGTCCCGTCTTAGAAGCGGCAAGAAAGATCAGGTGAACGAGTAATTGAAGGCTTCATGCGTGACACGTGAACAATTTCCGTGCTGCGACGACGGCGGTCAATTACAGACTGAGGCGGGGTCACGAGATAACTCACTAGTGAAATTTGTCGTATAACGGTGTATACATGGGCCAACGTACCGGTGAAAAAAATTTTCGCACACTTCTGACGCTCAAGTCAGGGTCTATAGTAAGACCTTATCTCCGGAATGAAGTGTGATTTCACGTCTTCTGCTATCGCAGCAACGCTTTCGTTATTCTTGAGTGGCTTCCGTGTGACGCCGAGCAATTTCCCGGCATTGCCGCTGGCTCGAGTTGCGAACTCTTTTGGTAGGGAAGTACTGGACGGAGCTTGTGCAAAGAAAAATGTCGTGTCGAATACTGAGGATGCAGATCGCCCATACACAAGGAAGAAAAGGCTGAAGCCGGTAGATCTTTGTGTTGCGGTATTGTATGTTAAGGTGACAAACGGTGAAATATTGTCCCAGCGTTTTTTGTTATCCAGACGTAGGTACATGAAGATCATGTCAGAGACCGTTCAGTGAAGGCGCTCAGTAAGGCTGTTCGTCTGTGGGCGGTACGTAGAAGTGGTTTTATGCGTCGTTTTATAGGCCCATAGCACTTCGTCGAGAACACGAAAAACGAAGGCTTTGCCTTGGTCGCTCATAAGAAGCCGTGGAACTCCATGGCGCAAAACAATGGGCTGCAAAGAAGAATTTGGCGACTTCTTTAGCCGTACTAGACTGAAGAGATGCAGTCTCGGCGTGTCTTGTCAAATGATCGACTGGAATACCGATCCAGCGGTGTCCGTTAGATGACAACGGCAATGGACCATGCAAATCAATTCCGACAAATTCAAAAGGTGTTGTTGGACTGGGAAGAGGCTGCAGAAAACCGGCGGCCGTTGACGTGGATCGCTTACGGTGCTGACATGACGTGCACGAGCCGACGTATTTAGCTACCGACGTAGACAAGCCAGGCCAGAAACAACGGGTTCTGATGCGGTCGTAGGTCTTGCAAAAACCTATATGACCAGCAGCAATGTCACAGTAAAATGCTTCTAAAACGCGAAGACAAAGGCAGCGGAGAAAGACTGGCACCCTCTTGTTACCCGTGGAAAGATAAATATACCGTTTCAGCACACCGTCGTCGAGGCGAAATTGTCGAAGTTGGTGTTTGAAGCGGCTGTTGGGTAGTTTAGTGATGCCGCCATAGTAGTCAATGAAACTTCGACAGTAGGAGTCGGCCCGCTGAAGTGAACGGAAACCGTATTGCGAAGAAAGTAGCGTTTGGTCCAGTGAGGTCATCGACAGGTGTCGTGAGGCAGGCGGGATGGAGCGCCCAGGATGCGACGCGAAGGGCGTATTGTCGAGTGAAAGTGAACATGGGCATCGGGAGGGCGCGTCGGCATTATAAGATGACATTTGCCAGACTAATATGTGATGGTAAAGTCATAGTCTTGCAAGCGCAGCACCAAACGCCCTAAACGTCGTGACATATTTTTCATCCAGGACAGCCAACACAGTGAGTGATGATCTATGACGATAGTGAAGTGCCGACCGTCGAGGTACGGGTCGAATTTCTGTATCGACCAGACAGTAGCGAGGCACTCTTGCTCCGTAGTCATGTAGTTCTTCTCCGGTGTTGACAGAGTCCAGCTGGCGTATGCCACAGCCTTGTCTTTAGAGGCGGCATCATGCTGTAAAACTACAGCTCCGATGCCTTGCGCGCTTGCGTCAGTGTGGAGGATAGTAAGCGCTCTCTCGTCAAAGTGGTGAAGCACTGGTCCGGAAGTCAAGCGTTCTTTAAGTATTGTAAATGCGAAATCGCAGTCGTCGGACCAAATGAAAGGAGCTCCAGTGACTGATAGTTTATTTAGGGGAGCCGCTATGGTCGCGAAGTGGCGTACAAAGCGACGAAAGTCGGACGCGAGGCCAAGAAAACCGCGCAACGTCTTTTGGGTGGAATACCAAGGAAACTGCAATGTATTGGCCATTTTGTCGGAATTTGGCCGAATTTCATCTTTTGAAACAAAGTGACCACAGATTTTTATACTTTTGTTGGCTAACATCCACTTTATTGTATTTGTCTGAAGGCCAGCGTTCTAAAGACACTGAAATACTTCACTCAATCATTGAAGGTGTTGGGTAACGGTTGACGAAAACACAACAATATTGTAATAATAACAAACGCAGGTCTTCTATTTCAGGCCACGAATAACAACATCTATCATGTGCTCAAATGTTGCCGCAGCGCTGCACAGGCCAAATCGCATTACCTTAAATTCGTAGAAACCATCCGGTGTAGCAAAGGCGGTTTTTTCTTTGTCAGCCTCATTTATGGAGGTTTGCCAATATTCCAATCGTATGTTAAGGCTGGGAAAATAATTCGCTCCTTGTAATGTGTCCAAGGCACCATCTATTCGAGGCATAGGATATACATCCTTGCACGTGATCCCATTTAGCGCACAATAATCAACGCAGAAACGAAGGAAACCATTTTTTTTTCACTAAGACGACCGGAGAATCCCAGAAACTGCAAAATGGCCGTACTATTTTGCGTGATAGCATATCGTCAACTTGTTCTTCAATGAATTTCTTTCCGATTGCGAGACAGGATAAGGCTGATGGCGTATAACACCAAAATCATCGATTTCTATGCAGTGTGGAGCCACGGGAGTCTAGCCAAGTGACATGGCACAGCTATCGATGCAGGCCCTACGCTTAGCTAAAAGCGGCAATAACGTTGCAGGCTGGGGAGTTGTTAGATTTGAATTGAAGATTGTGCAGGAAGAGGAAGAGCTCGCACCTGAAATGAGCAGTGACGATGAAGACAGGCAAAGTGCTGTGTTGGAGGTCAGTGTAGAGGCGTCTATCATCGCTACAGTCATCCTCTTGATTAACATTATTGATGCTGTAGTTGTGGTGCAAATGAGCAGAAGCGCGCAGTCATTGGACAACCGGAGCAGATAGGAGGCGATGAGAATTTTACGAGAAGTGCAGCGAGGAGAAGTGGCAACTATGGCGTCACCATCGGCTACTTGGCTAGATACAACAGCTACTACGTATTCATGACGTGGGCACAAAACACAGACTTAAGCGACAGCCAATTTGAAGCCAATGAAGGCGGATCTGACACAGATGCTTCCGAAGTATCCCCGATGTGAAGTACGTGTTCATGAACGCACGTGCATAGCACAATCATTTCGATGTGGTGACGTAAGCCGTCGATGAAAACGTGAGCCATGCATAACAGAAGTAGCGGCACCGGTATCAACAGGCGCTTGCACGGGAACACCTTCAATAATCACTAACAGCAGGTTGGCCGGAGAAATAGGAGGTACTTTTGATGATCCAGGGGATGCAGCTGTCCCTCCAAAAACTGCAATCCTTAGTTTTCCCAGTGTTGTTTAACAGTGCGAGAGAGGGGGTGAAGCGGCGATGCCGAGCGTCGGTAGGGTGATGAAGAGCGACGATCTGGAGAAGAGGTAGTCTTGATGTTGACGTGGGAACGCTGGGGGAGACGGAGACCAATACTGCGTGAAAGGGTAGGAGTTAGGAACATAATATTCGGACCGTCGATGGCGGTCCAGCTCGAACTCATCGTAGCCTCGTCGTTCATTCTACTGGTGGCGATGGTAGTAACGAGATATGCGGCCTCGAATACCGCAGTAAAAACAGACAGGACAGGGCAAACGCCACTGAAGACAAAAGGGTGGGGCAGGTACTCCACATCTTACAGAAGCTAAACGGCCACAAGTAATGGCAGCAGGCCCAGATGTGACCGCAGGAGGTGGAATTGCAGCTATATCCGCAAATGTTCTCCTCAGTGGTTGATTAACCAATGCTGTCAGTGTTGTCATGGAGGCCACATCAGTGTTTGTTGGCAGCCGGCGTGCTGGTGGAGTGACCGGTGCTGTCGGTGTTGTCATGGCCACTAAGTCCTGCTGCACAAGATTCCTCAAGTCGAACGGTGCGGATGAAGTTAAGGCGGCAGTGGACCGCTGCTGTTCCTGGTCTCGAAGTTCTTCACGGTTGATTGCATGGATTTGCCTTTTCAAACCAGATGGAGGCATAGGGCGGGGATCGCTGTCGTGATGAAGGCGGAGTGACTGCAACTTATCAAGGCGTTGGCATGTCGCAATTATGTTCTCAACTGTAGTGGAATCGTTAACGGCCAAGGCGTTGAATGCAATCATGACGATTTTTTTAAGGATGTGGCGAACGCGCTCGGCTTCCGTTATGCCACTTTTCGCACGGTGACAGAGGGCCAAAATATCTTCGATGTTCGAAGTGTAGGTCTCGTGTGGATGCTGAACCCGCGTTGCCAGTTTGTTTTGCGGTGTCGGGCTGACCTTACTAGCATCTGAGGATCTGTCGCAGCTTGATGACAAAGGTCAACCAATCAATGAAGTCAGTTTCATGGTTAAAATGCCACGTTTTGGCTACGCCAGTCAGATGGAATGCGAAATAACTCGTTTTCCGCTTCGGTCCACCGATTAGTTGAACTCACATGGTTGTAAAGCTAGTCGTCGATGTCGTCACCGCGGAGACCCGTGAACAAAGTGGTTCACGCTGAGGGCTGTGGATGAAGGGAGGGCAGCCGTAGGCATCGGGGTGAAAGGGTTAGGGCTAGGTGTTGGTTTCATTGTCGGCATAGCTGTTGGGTTGGCCGGGCGCAATCGGTGGCTGGTTCATAGCTCTAGGTAAGACACCAACGTAGGAGGACGAGGGGATCTTTACCCAGCACCTCCACCCCTCTGTAAGACGCAGGAAGACTTCACCAGGCAAGACCAGCAGGAGAGTTTATTCCACGATGATTGCCTCGGCTCAGAACAAGTCAAGTCCAGATCCTTGACGATGTATCACACACCCACACTGGGAGATTGGCCAATAACCGCATAGTTTTTGTGAATTACTTCCTTAATAATAGGTTAAGAATAATCTATTTACGAGAAATAAAAGAAAAATGGAACAGGACGAATTCGGTGGTAGAATTGTAAATAATCTGTAGTGTAATGCAACAAAGCGGCGTATTTGATTTAAGGTAATTTTTGGAAAAGTCATAAAATCTATCGAAGAATGAGTTCAACACTTAAACCTCTTTGAACTGTTCACGAACTCCTGCAGTGCGTCAACAGCAACGAACGAGCCCAATCGCGATGATGACGGTTATGTACAAGTGAGAACGATAAAGTACGATAAATTCTCTTACAATATGTTTTGTTACACACACACGCACACAAACGCGCGCACGCGCAAGTGTGACGTATCTATGGTAATTCAGTGACTGTGTGGTGTGGCCACTTCCCTCTGCTAGAACAGCGCTCTGCTGTAGTGAAGACACGTTTTTCACAATGACACACACACACACACACACACACACACGCGCGCGCGCGTGCGTGTGCGTGTGCGTGTGGTAAGTTGGTAAGTGCGTGTGGCAAGTTGGTAAGTGCCTCTTCAGTAGCTTGCCAGGTCTCTTTTTATCGGGAATACCGAAAAACACTAAGTTGCACCTTCGGGCTCTGTCCTCGAGGTCGTTTAGACGGGACACCAATGCGTCATTTGTTGGAGTGATGCTGCCGATAGCTTCATTCGTGACCTGCAATTCCTTCTCAACATCCGCAACCGAGTTAGTCCGCAGTTCAACCGTCGAAAGCCGCCTTTCAATCTCGCATAATTTGCTCGCCGCAAGTTGCTGGTTGGCTTTCACCTCGTCGATCGCCTTTGCCAAATTGGACTGCTCAACGGCAGATGAATCACAGCGGGCACTTATCTTAGAAAGCATTGCCATAACTTCTTTATGACGCGCATCAGAAGAAGCTGTGTTGTTCTCGACATCATCTAGTGGCCCAGGGGTCTTTTTGGAGGCCCTGGCATTGCTTCAACGTCACCGCAACACAAGAGTACCGAGCAAAGGGTGTTAGTACACTCTCGCGATAAGACGTATAACACCTGAGGGCGTAGAAGCAGCAGTAAACAACGGTTACTTGTCTTCTTAGCATATAATGAATCGGTTTCACCAACCTGTATAACGTGAAAGCGAAGCTCGTAAGCCATTGCCACAGTTGTGCTGCCTCCACGCCCACTAAACCACTGACGTTCGCTGTTGCCGCTTTTGTTGCTTGATAAGAACAACGTCTCTGACGATGACGATGTCCCGAATGGCCTGGAAAGCTCAGGTGTGTCAGCGCAGGCACTCGGATCCGTAGAAAAGCCGCAGTTTTCTGGAAACTGCAGCTGTTTGGCAGGGGTGTCGACCGGCCTTCCAGGGTGAACCACAAGCGGCAGCCAGACCAAGATGACCTGTATAACGTGAAAGCGAAGCTCGTAAGCCATTGCCACAATTGTGCTGCCTCCACGCCCACTAAACCACTCAGTAGTGGTTTGGTGGGCGTGGAGCACAGGCTCTACGTATACTGGTTGGTACAGGATGGGACCTCACAGTAAAATACGTACAGGCTGTGACTTGGGCAGCGGGGCACGAGGGCGTGACGGGGAACCTGCACGCGCACGAGGCGGCTGGAGGCTTCAGAAACAACCGAGCCACACAAGACAATGCAATTGATAACCCTTCACCCCTGGACCCTTGTTTCGCAACGATGCTAAAATACTACAACGAAAATAGGCAGCTGTATCCACGTCCTCGTGCAAGCTCAGCGCTGCGGAGGCAAAAGCGCTAAGAAGAATACAGGCTAACACTTACATAAACCTGCACACACTTCAACTAATCTACATCACGGCGTACAGAGATATATGCCCGTGGTGTGGAGCCACCCAAACACTCTTTCACATCACGTGGGAGTGTGCAGAGCTGTGCAGAGCACGACGAAGAACACAACATCTCTGGCACGTGGGAGGAATGGGAGGCACTGCTGTCTAGCCCAGCCCTGGTGGATCAGCTACGACTGATCCACAGAGCTTAACGGATGGCTCGCGCCAGTGGGGCCCTGGAATAGGGGCACCACCCTGCCGGACGGACTTCGCTCTCCACACTGTATATTCATCGGGGCACAAGAGTTCTAGCTTAAGTGTCTGGATTATGTACATAGTAAAGTTTTCTACTACTGCTACTACTACTGCCTTGCTTTAGCGCTGCAGTGGTAAAAATTTACCTACGCAAAAGAAATTCACAGCTTTCCAAGGAGTGAATGATCATGAGTGGGGCGAAGCCTCCATCCGTCTGTTCATCCATCTGACACACACACACACACACACACACACACACACACACACACACACACACACACACACGCACACGCACACGCACACACACGCGCGCGCGCACGTGTGTGTGCGTGCGTGTGCGTGTGCGTGTGCGTGTGCGCGCGCGCGCGCTTGTGTGTGTGTGTGTGTGTGTGTGTGTGTGTGTGTGTGTGTGTGTGTGTGTGTGTGTGTGTGTGTGTGTGTGTGTGTGTGTCAGATAGATGAACAGACGGATGGAGGCTTCGCCCCACTCATGATCATTCACTCCTTGGAAAGCTGTGAATTTCTTTTTATAACAGCGCCATATATTCTCTTTAATCTTCAGATATACAAAAACAAGTAACGCAATCTAGCGATATTCTTTACAAGGACATATTCACGCAATGGCACTGAGTGAGTACTCCTTAAAACCTAATTCGCGTAAATTGGTCAGCATGTCCATGTGCGGTTAGTGTAGGTAAATTTTTACCACTGCAGCGCTAAAGCAAGGCAGTAGTAGTAGCAGTAGTAGAAAACTTTACTATGTACATAATCCAGACACTTAAGCTAGAACTCTTGTGCCCCGATGAATATACAGTGTGGAGAGCGAAGTCCGTCCGGCAGGGTGGTGCCCCTATTCCAGGGCCCCACTGGCGCGAGCCATCCGTTAAGCTCTGTGGATCAGTCGTAGCTGATCCACCAGGGCTGGGCTAGACAGCAGTGCCTCCCATTCCTCCCACGTGCCAGAGATGTTGTGTTCTTCGTCGTGCTCTGCACAGCTCTGCACACTCCCACGTGATGTGAAAGAGTGTTTGGGTGGCTCCACATTACGGGCATATATCTCTGTACGCCGTGATGTAGATTAGTTGAAGTGTGTGCAGGTTTATGTAAGTGTTAGCCTGTATTCTTCTTAGCGCTTTTGCCTCCGCAGCGCTGAGCTTGCACGAGGACGTGGATACAGCTGCCTATTTTCGTTGTAGTATTTTAGCATCGTTGCGAAACAAGGGTCCAGGGGTGAAGGGTTATCAATTGCATTGTCTTGTGTGGCTCGGTTGTTTCTGAAGCCTCCAGCCGCCTCGTGCGCGTGCAGGTTCCCCGTCACGCCCTCGTGCCCCGCTGCCCAAGTCACAGCCTGTACGTATTTTACTGTGAGGTCCCATCCTGTACCAACCAGTATACGTAGAGCCTGTGCTCCACGCCCACCAAACCACTACTGAGTGGTTTAGTGGGCGTGGAGGCAGCACAACTGTGGCAATGGCTTACGAGCTTCGCTTTCACGTTATACAGGTCATCTTGGTCTGGCTGCCGCTTGTGGTTCACCCTGAAAGGCCGGTCGACACCCCTGCCAAACAGCTGCAGTTTCCAGAAAACTGCGGCTTTTCTACGGATCCGAGTGCCTGCGCTGACACACCTGAGCTTTCCAGGCCATTCGGGACATCGTCATCGTCAGAGACGTTGTTCTTATCAAGCAACAAAAGCGGCAACAGCGAACGTCAGTGGTTTAGTGGGCGTGGAGGCAGCACAACTGTGGCAATGGCTTACGAGCTTCGCTTTCACGTTATACAGGTTGGTGAAACCGATTCATTATATGCTAAGAAGACAAGTAACCGTTGTTTACTGCTGCTTCTACGCCCTCAGGTGTTATACGTCTTGTCGCGAGAGTGTACTAACACCCTTTGCTCGTTACTCTTGTGTTGCGGTGACGTTGAAGCAATGCCAGGGCCTCCAAAAGACCCCTGGGCCACTAGATGATGTCGAGAACAACACAGCTTCTTCTGATGCGCGTCATAAAGAAGTTATGGCAATGCTTTCTAAGATAAGTGCCCGCTGTGATTCATCTGCCGTTGAGCAGTCCAATTTGGCAAAGGCGATCGACGAGGTGAAAGCCAACCAGCAACTTGCGGCGAGCAAATTATGCGAGATTGAAAGGCGGCTTTCGACGGTTGAACTGCGGACTAACTCGGTTGCGGATATTGAGAAGGAATTCCAGGTCACGAATGAAGCTATCGGCAGCATCACTCCAACAAATGACGCATTGGTGTCCCGTCTAAACGACCTCGAGGACAGAGCCCGAAGGTGCAACTTAGTGTTTTTCGGTATGCCCGATAAAAAGAGACCTGGCAAGCTACTGAAGAGGCACTTACCAACTTGCTCTCTAGTAGCCTAGGCGCCGAGTTCGACCCGAATACAGTAGAAAAGGCCCATCGTTTAGGTTGTCCATATATACGCGAAAAAACTCGACCAGTGATAGTAAAATTTGCAAGCCTTAAAGCAAAAGAACTTGTGCTGGCACGTCGATCTAAGTTGAGAAGTCATAAAGTTTCTGTATCGGAGGACTACTGTCAGGCTACAAGAACAGCGCGCAAGATGCTGCACAATTATGCAAAATCATTGCCTGGCCGACCCGCTTTCCAGCTTCGTTACGACAAGCTTAATGTTAACCACAGAAACTATTGTTGTGATGCTTCCGCGGGCATTGTTTGCGAGACTACTGCGCATTCTCGCAGTAATGGCAGCGAATACCGCATCAAAAATGGGGCGCACTCAACTTCCGATCACAGCCATGACCTTCACGTACGTTTATTGCCTGATGCCGCACTTTTGTCACGTGCGCGGACATCTAATGCCTCCTCATAACAATCAGCAAGGGGAAGTGGCAGTATCGTATCACGTCCTATTTCAGCGCTCCACACGAACATCCGTAATTTAATGAGAAAGCGGGACGCTTTTGACGCTTTTATTGATTCTTGTGAAGCCGACGTGATTGCCGTGACCGAGACTTGGTTGAATGCTCATGTTTGCGATAACGAAATTTTTACTACTTCGAAATCGTTGAACATTTACCGCCGCGATAGATATGGAAGACAAGGTGGTGGTACTTTGCTTGCCATTTTTAAGCGTTTGAAGTCATTTATTTATTTATTTATTTATTTATTTATTTATTTATTTATTCAATACTGCCAGCCAACCTTTGGCAGCCAGGGCAGGAGTGGTACAGTGCAGAGTTTGAACACAAAGTTTACACGCGACCAGTAACACGGTTCGCGGTACACAGGGAAGCATTAATGCAGTAAGCTTACAGATTGTCACGACACACAAGCGCACGCAATCAGTAACACGGCCCACGATTCGTAAAGCAGCAGTAATTCTCGTTACAAATAGCTACATGAATATACAATAAAACCGGCAATGCTAGTCTAGTGCAAAACACACAAAGTACACTACGCGCATTGACCAGGAAGCGTGAAAAAAAATTAATTGGATGTTGCCATGTAAAGATAAAAGATATTGCACAAACAAACAAACAAAAAAGACAAGCAGTGTGCGTTGTGGCATGGTAGCAGGATAACACGTGAAATACGTTAGTTCAATAGGACAGGGGAACAAGACCAGCACTTCCAATCATACACAATTTTGAATAGCCGTTGAAAAAGCATTTTGATTAGTTAAGTTAGTAACGTCGCGTGGCAAAGTGTTCCATTCTGCTATCGTTCTCGGGAAAAAGGATAGACGGTGAGCGTTTGTTCTCGTGAAAGGCATTAGAATTGTTTTGTTGTGCTTGTTCCGGGTGGGGCGTGACATGTTGATTTTTTTATAAACGTGACGTCTACATTGGAAGTGATATGGTGCGGGTTGGTTGTGAATAATAAAACGCTTGTTCTTGGCGTCTGTTACCGCCCTCCAGATACAGACATCAGCTTTGTTCAGGAGTTTCACGATAACATTATTGAAATTACAATGCGGTACCCATCTTCTTCGATAACTATTCTCAGTGACTTCAACTATCCTACCATAATGTGGGCGTCATCGTTAACAGACGTCATACCATTTTCTTCAAATGGCCAATGTTTTCTCGATACTTGCAACCTGTTCAATTTTACGCAGATGGTGAATAACCCAACTCGCGTCACCAATTCTTCATCGCACATCCTTGACTTCATTCTTACAACAATGCCCGACTACATTCATGCACTAAACTCACTTCCTGGTCTCAGCGATCACTGTCTCCTACATTTTTACATACGCAACAGCATGCCAACTGCTACCAAGAAACGCAAGGTTATCTAAAACTACAATGCTGCAAACTTTGAGGCAATCAACAACGAACTCTCTCTTTTTTACGACACTTATCTACATGACTTTGATAATAAAACCGTGCAGGAAAACTAAGATCTGTTTGTTAACAAAATCTGCGAACTTACTAGTACCTTTGTTCCCTTAGTCTATACCTGTGAGCTCTTGCTCACCCTGGTACAATACATACCAAAAGCGACTTTCTAACAAAAAGAAACGCTTGTTTCGTGCTGCGAAACTCCGGAGTACGGAGAAACGCTGGCGCTCCTACGAGAGTGCTGCGCGAGTTTACTCGTCAGCAGTTTCGGATCTTAAGGCTAACTTTCTATGTAATACTCTGCCATCAATGCTTGGCAGCAACCCTAGAAAGTTTTAGAAAACTATTACAAATACCAACGACAGTGAAATTGTACTTGTTGACTCGGACGGCCTTCCCGTATCTTCCGAGATGTGTGCAGCACGTCTGAACGAAAATTTTGTCCGGAACTTTTCAGGATCGTCCACTTCTGCTACCGTCTCTTTACCAGCGCGCAACTATCCATCAACGTCTGTTATAGTGACTAAGGCCCATGGAATTGTAAAACTAAAAAATCACTCAGAATATCCTCTGCTTGTGGTGTTGACAACATAAACGCAAGAATCCTTAAAGAAACTAAGCATGCCTCATCTATGTTCCTGTGTAAAATATTCCAACAGTATTTGAATGATGGTGTGGTGCCACGCGTTTGGAAAGAGGTAAAGGTGGTTCCGCTACACAAATCAGGAAACAAGCATTCTGTTACTAATTACCGACCTATTTCACTTACTTCTATACCATGCAAACTTTTGGAGCACATAATCTTCTCTTACTTGGTCAACTTTCAAGAATCAAAATCGTTCTTTAGCACGTCACAGCATGGATTTAGGAAGCCATTCTCATGTGAAACACAGTTGCTTTGTTTTACCCATTCGTTACATATCATTCTAGATCGGAGTTCACTGGTCGACTGCATTTTTTGAGACTTTTCGAAGGCTTTTGACAAGATTAATCATCACCTACTACTATATAAGCTTTGGACCCTTAATATTGATAGCGGCATTCTTGCTTGGATCGAGTTTTTCTTAATTAATCGATCACAGTTTGTTGTCGCTAACAACTACAGCTCACCCTCTTCTCCCGTTACTTCTGGTGTGCCCCAGGGTTCTGTGTTGGACCCTTTACTATTCCTTATTTATATTAACGATTTACCCGATGTTGTAACTTCTTCGATTCACCTTTTCGCCGATGACTGCGTTGTTTACCGAGAAATTTCATCTAACTCTGACGCTAGTTCTTTGCAAAGTGACATTAATAATATTGCCAGCTGGTGTAGAACTTGGCACATGGACCTCAACACTAACAAATGTAAAGTTTTACGTATCTCACGAACTACCGGACCCCCTGTTAACTACATCTTAAATGACGTTGATCTAGAGTCTGCAACTTCGTATAAATACTTGGGGATTCATATAACATCTGACTTGAACTGGAAACATATTACCTATGTTATTAACAATAGCAGCCGTATGCTAGGGTACCTACGACGCAACTTTAGCCGTGCCCCTCAAGCCGTGAAACTAACCATGTATAAAACACTACTTCGTCCAAAACTTGAATATGCGTGCTCCATTTGGGATCCTTTTCAACTGAACTTGACTCACTCGCTTGAAATAGTACAGAATAACGCAGCACGCTTCATTCTATCTAACTACCATCGCACTAGCAGTATTACGTCAATGAAACACAGCCTTTCACTACAGTCACTTGAATCACGTCGCAAAGCATCTCGTCTCATACTTTTTCACAAGATATTCAATTATCCACCTTTGAAAGCTCAGTTCATTACCACTCCTGCCTATTACTCAGCTCGTTTAGATCATCAACATAAGATACACGTCATTAGCTGCCGCACTAACACTTTTCATCATTCCGTCGTCCCACGCACATCCAACGACTGGAACCACCTTCCCTCGGACATGGTTTCCATTTCAAGTCACGACTTGTTTTCATCTACAGTACAGAATTACTTACGTAATGACACGTAAAGTGTATATTGCACATATATATTTTTGTACTCTGTTTGCCCCATTCTGGTGATACTTACACGTACATTCATTGTACTGACTAACATCGAATTCTCATGTTTTGTAATTTTTATTATTTTGATGTTACTGTGTTCGCTCTTGGTTATAGTTTTTTTTTCTGTACCCCACTCCCCTCTGTAAAGCTATGTGCGATTGAGGGTAAAATAAATGAAATGAAATTGAATGAAATTTTGCGTTTTAGATTGTTTCTGCAAGCTTTCTGCGAATTTCTAATGATTGTTAATGGAGCGATTCGCGTCCATGCCTCTTTTATTGCGAGTGCTATGGCGACCTCTTCTGCTTGTGTTGTCGACGCCTGATCTATTGAAGCGCAGGCAGCAATTTTCCTTCTTTGGTCGGTGACGACACACACAGATCTCATCGCATTGTCTGATAAGGCGCGGTGTCAGTGAATCAGGCCGTGTTCAAAAATCTTGTCATTCTGTCAATATAGTCAGCCTTTGCCTTTCTTCTCCCAGCATGCGTAGTAGGATTCATATTGCTTGGTATTGGCAATATGGTGTACCATTCTATAAGTTCACTTGATACTTTTTTAGTTTCTTGGTGTTTTTGTAATAAAGTATTACGTCATAGTTTTGTTAGGACTGCTCTGCCCATTGGGGTCTGGAGAAGGCGCTTTTCTTGCGCTGGTAGCTGGGCCTCGGATAAATCTTGAACTGTGTTATGAAGACCAAGCGCCAATAGTTTGTCGTTTGAAGTATTCCGCGGTAATCTAAGTGCTGTCTTGTAGGCCATTCTGATTATTTGGTTTGCTTTTTCTTTCTCCTCCCTGTTCATAATTTGGTACGAAAGCGAGTATGTCATGCTACTGATGACGAGGCTTTTTGACCAATTTTAGGGTATCTTGTTCTCCCATGCCTTTACGATTGTTTGTTATTCGCAAGATCATGCGTGAAATCTGCTGTACTGATGTTTTGAGTTGATTTAGTGTGTGCATACATCTCTGATTAGCTTGACGCCATATTCCTAGTATTCGTACGGTATCTTTTTCTGGAATGATATTTCTGTCGAGCTTCACATCTAGCTTTAGAGCAAGGCAGTTGTCACCATTGACACAACTGATGCGAATTGTATGTGTGTGGAAATGTAAGGCCGCAATTCAATACATCTTCTAATTGAGAAATGATTTATTTTAGGCATCACTCAAACCCAGTCAGATTTTATTTCGGCAGCTGCAACTACCTAATTTAGGCTTTTCGCGACACCATTCTTAAGACGGCATCGAAAGAGGTGCTGGTGCAGGCGCTGCTGAAGCCGCTGCAGCAGTCGAGAATGGTTCCAAAGGCTGATGCTCCCAATGCAACTGATCCTTGTCGTAGTGTCCTTCCTAGAAATAATAGAACTACTTTAGGAGAAAGTTCTCACTGCTGCTGTACTACGGTACTACGTGAGCGTTAACGCTGGATACTTTTTTTTACGAGAATGCATTGTTTGAGTAGTAAAACTTTTCATCGGCGAATGTTTTTTGTGAATTTGAAGTGCGAAAAATTTTTTATGAGCCCAAGCATCCCGCAGTATCTGATGTATCTCTCTCTCTCTCTCTCTCTCTCTATATATATATATATATATATATATATATATATATGTGTGTGTGTGTGTGTGTGTGTGTGTGTGTGTGTGTGTGTGTGTGTGTGTGTGTGTGTGTGTGTGTGTGTGTGTGTGTGTGTGTGTGTGTGTGTGTGTGTGTGTGTGTGTGTGTGTGTGTGTGTGTGTGTGTGTGTGTGTGTGTGTGTGTGTGTGTGTGTGTGTGTGTGTGTGTGTGTGTGTGTGTGTGTGTGTGTGTGTGTGTGTGTGTGTGTGTGTGTGTGTGTGTGTGTGTGTGTGTGTGTGTGTGTGTGTGTGTGTGTGTGTGTGTGTGAAAAAGAAGTCATTGCATCCAGTGGAAAAATACCAAAAAGTGAAGGACGGGCAAAACGAAAACTTTTTATTTTTTCTACATTTCAGCCGGGGACCGGCCTTCATCAGGTAAAACACGATACAAAATTGTGCTTTTATTAAGTAGGCATAGTATATCAAGGGCCCCTGACACGTGAACTATTACTATCATACACTATCTACTTGGATGTGGCGAGTAATGAACAGCAGAGAATGTCCGAGCAATGTCAAAGAAAGATTATGATAATGAATGAACGGTGTTTACATCAAGTAGATCACATGAATAGCAGTTTGAAAAGTACAGTAATATCTACAAATATTATTATCAAACCCATACGCACAAAAAAGACAAAAAATAATAGCAGAAAACGTTCAAATGAAACAAGATGCGTAACTGGGAATTTCATGGGACACAAACAGAATTGATAAGACAAAGTCAAGAAATTCACTGCACCAAAAAAGGTGTAGTAAAAATCTGCGTGTACTGTGATTATGAACAGACTGTGATGAAACGTCAGTTTGCCTGGATTTTCATTTATACCGGATAAGATCGCGTTGAACTTGTGTATCAGAAATGACTTGCGCAGTTCCCTATCATAAAGTGTGAAGGGAAATTTGATTTCAGTATAGTAGCTCTTAGTTTATTGAATGAGTGACCAGGAATGTTAACGTGCTTAGACAAAGGTAGATTGGGTAGGCTTGTGGTATGTGACTTATGGTTATTAAAGCGCAGTTTAAAAGGCGTTTCAGTATGTCCGATGTATTGGAATTTGCACACAGAGCATTCAAGCATGTACACAATGTTGCTTGTGTCGCAGTCAAAATCCCCTTTAATTTTTAGATGAAAGTTTGATGATGTACTCTTAACCAAAGTGGTCTTCGTCATATGGTTGCGAACTTCGCAACGGGGTTTGTTGCATGGATGACAACCAGAAAAAGTGGTGGCTGTAATCCTTGATGAGGTTAGTATGTCACGTAAGTTCTTCGATCTGCGATATACCACACGTGGGGGATCAGGAAAGATTTTTTTAAGGTGATCACTCTGTGTTAGTATGTTGTGATGGTTCTGAAGAATGCTGTTGATGTTTGGTGCTGATGCGGAGTGTGTTATAACCAGGCTCGTGCTTGAGGGTGCGGCCTGCTTCTTCCGAATAAAAAGTTCCTTACGGTCAATGTCCTCAGCCCGTTTGATAGCATCATTATTAATTTGTGGTGGATATTTTTGTTTCTGTAGGGCCTCCCGAAGTTTGGTGCAGTTTTCTATAAAATCTGAATTGTTCGAATATATTTTTTTTAAAACGCAGTGCTCCGGATGTGAAAATATATATATATATATATATATATATATATATATATATATATATATATATATATATATATATATATATATATATATATATATATATATATATACATGTGTGTGTGTGTGAAAAGGTATATTGGTTGTTCAAGAACGTTATGGGTGGAACTAGCAAGGCCGATTGACTAACTGTCCAAAGCCACAGAAGCAATCCGCAACACGAGCCGAGTGGGCTGAGCGTATGCGAATCTTCTTCGTCCAAGTACCGATTTCCACATATTCTTGTTATGACATCGCAAACGTAAAACGAAAATTGACTAGGAGGACATGTGTGCATGACTAACTTGGTTAGTTCAGAGGTCGCGATCTTAACAATATGGTTTCTCTGTCGGTACGCCAAGAAACCCTTTCCTCTAGTCATGTGTAATACATACCCGCTTAACGTGGCCCGTGGCTTATGTTTATCCGGAAGCAGCGCCAGAGGCTATCCCCTATACATATGATCCCAAGAACTGCAATATTTGAATAGGAATACAAACGGGAAACCTTCAAGAAGGTCTTGTTGCGGAAAATCTGATGCCGGCGTTGATTACGTTGTCAAGCGGCAAATCATGATGAAAGGAAAGATCCCACCAAAGGCTGGAATATAATCCAGGCATTCTGAATGACAGTCAAGTACGCCACAACAAGGCAATTTTAGTGCTTCGAAAGTCATGCCAAAAGCCTCTTTCCCAAGCATCACATGGGCGAAAAGCCAGTTGTGGTTGCAGTGCCGACTAGCCACTTTGAAAAAAATACAATTGACACTGAATGTGCAGTATATTGCGAAGCGCCGTTCAAATAATCTGACAAGCACTAACTATCACACGGTCATTATCAAACCGTTCGCGATCAAACGTATGTGCGCATTCTCAGCTGCACTTTATAAGCCAGTGCTTTGGCATAGCCAGCTATGCCAAAGATGATTGATTGATTGATGGAACAACTAGGTAATTGATTGATTGATTGATTGATTGATTGATTGATATGTGGGGTATAAATGTCCCAAACCAACCACATGTTTATGAGAGAAGCCGTAGTGCAATGCTCCGGAAATTTCGACCATTTAGGGTTTTAAATACGACGCATTTCTTAGCGAACTTCGGCGACTTTGAGCGTATCTATCTATCTATCTATCTATCTATCTATCTATCTATCTATCTATCTATCTATCTATCTATCTATCTATCTATCTATCTATCTATCTATCTATCTATCTATCTATCTATCTATCTATCTATCTAACTAGCCGCCTACGCGTTTTAGCTCTCCTAGCCGTTTCGATAATGGTATCGATACCTAACTTGGTATGGCATAACACGACTGTATGAAGAACACATTTCACTAGTCATAACATGCAGATCATGACATGTATGTCACCAATGTGATGATTCAAATCTCATGGTCCTGCCGTTCTTTCGGTGGTTTCGTTCACGTGGCATGTTGCAAAACTGGTATGGTATGACATAATTGCATGGCGAACGCAAGCGACAGACCCTAACATGAAAATCATGACGTGTGTGTCATGTAACAATGTGACTACTTTCTACGCCCATAATGCACTCGTGTCCATTTCGCTAGCATCACATATACGGAATTCGGTATTACAGTACGTGAATACAGGACGAAGGAATATGACTAGTACAAACATGACAATAATAAGATGCGTTTCATGTAATAACATGACTATAGGCCGCGCTCATGTAGCGCTGGCGGTCGTTTTGCTAGCTTCACTTGTACCAAATTCGGTAACACGGGAAGTGAATGCATGACGAAGGCATGATACTGGTGCAAACATGATAAACATTAAATGCGTGTCATGTAACAAAAACACTACATGCTACGCTTATTATGCGCTCGCGGCCTTTCGCTAGCTTCACGTGTACTTAGACTCGGTATTAGGTGACGCCAATGGATGACACAGGTATGTGACTGGTGCAAATTTAATAATCATCAGATGCGTGTCATGTGAGAACATTACTACATGCTAAAGTCAAGATGCCAATACATTTCGACGTGACGCGGTGCGCGTGCTCGCCGGCGTTCATTTCGTGGCGTAACGCCGGCGTTGCCACGTCAGGCGCCGGTTCTGCCGTATACTCGCAGGCGCGCGCTGCGTTGCTTTGACGCATGCGCGTTCCAGGGCGTCCATCGTCCCTCCGTCACGAAAAGAGAGGGACGCAGTGTTGTCGAGCTAACGCTTCGGCCCGAAATGCAGCATGTCACATTTCGCGCCGGTTGCCGTCGGGCCGGGCCGACGGACGCTGGTCGCACCTGGCTTCAGACTATAAGTTCTCGCGCTTTGCTAACGTAGCGTCGCTGTGCCCAGCGTGCGCGCGCGTCAACGCGACATAGGAGTATATTGGGCCCTTCATGACGCGCTTGCGGCCATTTTGCTAGCTCCACATATACCGAATTTGGTGTTACGTGACCTCAATGAATGACAAAATATATGACTTGTGCAAACATGATATTCCAGGCACGCGTGTCATGTATGACAATGACAACATACCACGCTCATAGCGGGCTCGCAGCCATTTCGCTCGCTCCAAATATACTAAATTTGGGGCCACGTGATGTGATTAGATGACGAAGGTGAACGACACACCCAAACACGATAATTATCACATGTAGGTCACAAATGGCATCAATTACTTCCACCTCGTAATGCTGGGCTGATTTTAACGAGACATATTAACATTTCTCATTCGTGCTTCGCATATCCTCGATTCCACTGTACGTGGGATCTGCCATTTTTTTTATAGTTCACTCAAATCTGAGCCCACGGGACTACAGCATTTTTGCGTCCATTTAAAATGCTGCCACCACAGCAGCCGGGATATGATCCCGCGACCTGCGGGTCAGCATCCGAGTACCTTAGCCACTAGACCACCATGGCACGGCACACGCCAGCAAGCCATCACCTTGTGCACGCTTCTGTAGTTAGGCACAGTGACATTTCTCCGTCAGGCAGGGAAAAATTCGGCATTAAGCTTTCCATGAAGTCGACTCCCACAATTCGTAGGGTCCGCCGGAACTTTCTTTGTGAGCGTTATCTGACATAAATCATTGTATTCAGTCTTCATGCCTTAATTACCTCGCATAAAGAAAATTTTATTGTAAAAGAATAAGGTGGCTTCAACGTAGAGGTACTAAGCCTAAAGTAACAGCAGAGCAAGGGTGCCGCTTGTTGTTTATAGTTGTTTAAAAGACGATAGTCTTTCTTGGGGACCTTCGATGCAAAAATTTTGGTCTCTATGTCTGTCTGTCTGTCTGTCTGTCTTTCTGTCTGTCGGTCTGTCTGTCTGTACATTTGTATGTTTGTCTATTCTTACCGGCATCGGGTACTTGAAACGGCCTATCCCATCCGCAGCGACCACCAATGTTGCTCAATCTTGAGCGTTCATGCTTGTGCAATTGTCAATTAGGAAGGAATCATTGCGCATGTCTGGCGCACCATAACAACACACATATATTCTGCATGTGTATCTCTTACCAGAAAACGCATACATAAGTAATTTTAAAAACCGTAGCGCTTATCACGCTGCGCTTATTATGCAACGCTTGCACGGAACGGGGAGTGTTTCCAACTATTTGCAAAGACGAGATGGTGGTGGCACCTACCCATCGCCTCGCGTTCTACACCTTATCACCTTTTAGATGGGCGCGCATGGCCACGCGCTTTGTTTCCCAAAAGAAACTGCCAGATGGCGCTCATGGCTCACGAGTGACGTGACTTGATGCGCTCGTTCGCCTCCACTGCACGCTCGAGACACTCTAACGCAGCGCCTCCATAGTACCATTCACCAATTTTCTTGCGCAGAACATCAAATAAATGTTTTGTTCACTCTCTCCACATGCAAGACTATCGTCTTTCGACGACATTTGCAGATTACATGCAGATACGGGGCCAATTTTTTTCATTCAATTTTATTTCTACTTTTTTATCTTTCTCTCTGTTTTTACATCGTCTTATTGCCTTTGTTTCTTTTTCGTTTGTTTTTCCCTCAGTGGTCAATTTTCTTAAATTTCTCTCTTGGTATTTACGATGTTTCTTTCTCCCAAACCAAGCCACAACAATTTTATTATCACTTAGTCTTTGCTTAATGAAGCATTTCTGTGGCCCAAATTACATTAGGAATGCATGTCATTTTGCTACGTTATATTTTGATTACTTTTAACAGCAGACGCTGTTATCAGAATGGTCACGTGCGGTGCTGTAGCTGGCTGCCGCTGCTGGTGTCGGCAACTATCGCACAAAATAAGAAAAGCCTTAGTAAATAAAAAACACCAAGGACACAGTGAGGTGGGAACCCCGTCCGCTGCGTGCCAGCCCAGTGTCCCACCACTAAGCCACGCCGGTGCTTGGCACTTGTTTGCAAGCATGCCTTAGGCAGGCTCAATTACAGAAAAGGGGTTGTGTTAATGTTTGTAATAAAGTTTTTTTAGAACAGCAAATGAACAACTAAACGTGACACTATGCGAAAAGCGTAACGAGTGGGTTGTCCAATACTGCAACCAATTACAAAAGCTTGTTCTTGATCACCTATTATTTAAATGTGGCGCAAAACCACTTCAGGCATAATTCTTCATCACCATCAGCCACTGCAAAACAATTAGCACGAAGTTTCTTGCAAGTGTTTCGCGGATGCCTTGCTTCTCCAAAGAATGACGAAGGATAGCATAGTGAATAGCGGCCTATTTAGAAATTATTATTATTATTGGCGTAGTCGCACGCTACAAGTGTGCTTGTAGCAGTTACTCAGACTGTTTACAAAATGCTCTGACTGTGCTGCGCGTGCCACGCAGGCCTGGAATCTTTTTGCTCGCACCACACATTTTGTACAACCACCAAGGTGGTGGACTAGATAAAGAGCTTGGCTGCTGATCCGGAGGACGTGGTTCCGACAGCTGCAGCAATGGAAACGTCTTCATAAACGTGAAAGTACAAGAACGCCTGTCAAGCTTAGGTGCATGTTAAAACAAGCACTTGAGTTGATAGAAATTTGTTTAGCACTTCATTAGAGCGTGCTCTCACAGCAGTGTTTTAACACGTAAACTTGAACATTTATTATAATAAAATGTGTTCATACAAAAACTAAATCAATTCATCATATAGCAAAACACCAATACGTTCGTAAGTCTTCTATTTTAAGCAATCTTGAAAAATAATAGCAATTTTTGTTGGGGTTATGGGGCTGGTCAAGCAGCAATTGGCTCGTTTTCCCCCGTTCGCCCTCTAAAACACGGTTTTGGTTTTGTAGAAAATAAAGCATACGTGAAGTCTGCATACGTAGCATACGCAAATAAAAGCTTTTGAAATTTTTTTTTTTGTTCTTAGGTGAAGACGTTTCTATTACCCTTTGTTCTGCAGAAATAAGCAGAAATTATGTGGTTGTGTGACCACTGTGCTGCTGGAAATGTACCAAGAAAGTGATGTGTCAATTATGCAAAAATAAATTGCACAAAACTAAAAAAAACTCTAATCCGAGAAGTAATAATTCCACGATCCTTACCATGAGTTTTTTACCACCCCATGACACTAGGTTCAGCGCAAACCGTACCAAGGATGACCGAGAAACTTTGAGGCTGTAGTGAAATGTTTTGTTAAGATTACGCCCACTTCGTGAAAAAAACAGGATATTCTAAAAACTACGTCGCTGCTAGTAATAACGTTAGAATATTTGATGACAAGAGTATAAATGCCAACACGCTTTGCTGCTTGTCAGTTGTTCTACGACTGATGCTCAGTTCACTGATATCAGTGCCAGTGTCTTGCTGTAATCTCAATCTTTTTTTACATGGACAACTGTTCAGCTGAATAAACACTTTAATCTTCGACCTACTGCCTGCTTCCATCGTCGTCGTGACGACCCCATGACATCTGGCGCAGGTGCTTTCTGACAAGTGAACCGCATGCACCCTTCCAGCCGTGAACCAAGTCCATGTCGTAAAGAAGACACCGACACCAACCACGACCAGTGAGTCAGCCATAGGCAACAAGGTCTACCACTAGAGAACGGGTCTTTACTCAACAAGACTCACACATTCACCATGACGACCACTGCTGCAATGATGAGTGCCGCTGCACGACTGCCTGCGGCTACCGTGATGCACCCACCCCGAGAGCCACCGAGCTTCCATGGAGCACCTAATGAAGACCCGGAAACGTGGCTCAAGACATATACGACCGAGTCGCCTTCTTAAACAGCTGAGACACCGAGGAAAAACTACGCCGCGTAAACCTCTACTTAGAAGACGCCGCAAAAACGTGGTTCGAGAACCGGAAGTCAGCGCTGCGAAGCTTGGATGTGTTTCGGACGACGTTCCTCCACACGATCACGAGTGCTGTCCACAAGGAGACGTCCATATAGAAGACGCGTGTGTGATTCCCCAACGATAACGTCAGAATCTTCGTCGAGGAGATGACCCGGTTGTTCCGCCACGTTGTCTCCCCCATGACCGAGGACAAGAAGGTCCGATTTCTTATGCGAGGTGTTAAAGAAGAGTTGTTTGCGGGGCTTGTGCGCAACCTACTGAACACTGTCGAAGAATTCCTCACTGAGGCTACCACAATCGAGAATGTACTTGAAACGCGCACAAGGCACTATGACCGCCACTCTTCAGCAGTACACTGCTCCAAGGTTTATGCCCTCAGCAACGACGATCTGCTTGAAACAATCCGAGCGATTGTGCGGGAAGAGCTGCGCAAGCTATTACCTTCGCCGCAGCCTCAAGTTAATTCGATCGCCGACATTGCGCGAGAAGTACGGCCATCGCTTAGAATTCTCCAAGCACCACTGCCCGAGCCGGAAGCTATGAGCTACGCCGCTGCAGTGCTCTACGACGCTCTTCCCCGCCCTCGTCACGACGCTGCCTCACCGCATTTCCGCCGTCAGGCACGCCGCCACCGCCATCATCGACGTTTTATCGCGCTCCTGTAGGCCAGCGCTACGCTCCTAGGAAGACTGACGTCTGGCGCACCCCTGACCACAGCCCGCTGTGCTACCGCTGCGGTGAAGCCAGGCACATGTACCGCAGCTGTTAGTACCACCAGATGGGACTACGTGGTTTCGTCATCGACGCGCCGCGTCCACAGCGGGGTGAAACACCACGTGACATTGCCAACTATCTCACCGGAGCACAAAGGACACCCCGAGGATCTTCTCGTTGACTTTCGCCGGCTGCTACATGTGACCAAACCATCATCAGTACACTGGCCCAAGCCAGGGCCGGTTGCCTAGCCCATATGAGGAAAACGAAGGGCAGCAACCGATGGAGGTGCGGTTGCTGCACAACGAACTGCCGAAGATACTCCGCAAACGACGACGATGTCACAACGAAATTTTAAGAACCCGCCGTCATGTCAACGTAGCCCCTACGTCGAAACTTCGCGAGCAGAAAAGTCTTCATTACGCGACGTTGAAACAGTGATGCAAACCGTCGCAGCCATGATCAGATCCGACGCCACGACCCAACTGTAACGCCCTAGATGAACTAGCGACCTCAACATTCCCATTGACGGCCACAGCGTCACAGCTCTCGTCGACACTCGAGCTGACTATTCCGTCATCAGTGGGACTTTCGCCGCGAGGTTGAACAAAGTTATGACAGTTTAGGAAGGCCCGGAAATCCGTACAGCCAGAGATAACCTAAAAACACCAGCGAAAATCTGCGCAGCCAAAGTGACCAATAACAGCCGCATTTACTTTGCAAGCTTTGTCGTACTGCGGTATTGTTCGAGAATGTTAATCTTAGAAAATGGCTTCCTGAACCTCCACGGTGTGGTCATCGATCTGACAGCACAGTCGATAACACTATCCACAGAAAAAGCACTACCACCACACAAGCCATTATGAAGCCGTGACCCGAATGTGCTCGAAGTCACCATCCCTCCTCGCTCAAGCGTCATCATTTCTGTCGGCACCCCGAAACCAGAAGACATCGAAGGCGTCTTTGAAGGCAATCAGCACCCATTGCTCAACCGCAATGTTTGCGTTGCAAGATGAATCGCTGAACTACGGGGAAGAAAGGCAACAGTTATGCTCACGAAATTCAGCAACGAGTACGAACACGTGAACAAAGGTACAAAGGTTGGCCACATCGACAAAATTATCGAAGCCACCAATTATTTCGCCCTCGCCAATTCTACAGAACCTTCTCCGTAGAACGAAGTTCCTCACCCAGCTTTTGACGTCAATCTGAGCCTTCCGAAGCATAAGCAAGAAGAGCTCAAGGCCCTGCTCTTGCAATATAAGGACTGCTTTTCGTTGTCGTCGAAAATTTGCCAGGCGGCAGCCGTAAAACATCGCATAATAACAGAGAAAAACGCCAGACCACTAAAGCAGAGCTCCTACAGAGTTTTGATGCGAGAAGGCGGGGCCTTTAAAAGACAAGTCGCCGAAATGCTATGCGACGACATTATACAACCGTCTAAGAGCCCGTGGGCGTCATCCGTGGTGTTAGTGAAGAAGAAGGATGGAACCCTACGTTTTTGCGTCAATTATTATCGCCTCAACAAAATAAAAACAGGCATTTATCTCCTCCCAAGAATACACGAAGCCTTAGAGTGGCTCCACAACACGAAGTACTTTTCGTCGATGAGCCTCAAGACTGTCTACTGGCAAATTGAACTCGACGAGTGAGACCGAGAAAAAATGGCGTTTATAACACCAGACGGCCTTTTCGAGTTCAAGGTTATGACTTTTGGTCTTTGCTCGGCATCTGCAACGTTTCAACGCGTTATGGACACAGTGTGACAGGACTGAAGGGGCAGACTTGCCTCGTTTTCTTAAACAACGTCGTGGTGTTTCATGCTAGTCGAACATGCTAGTCGAAGCTCAAGCTTCGACTAGCATGTTCGGCGCCTTGAAACTGTACTTCAAGCCATCAAGACTTCCAGACTCACCTTGAAGCCATAAAAACGCCGCTTTGCTTACGAGAAAGTTTTTCTTGGACCACGTGATAAGCAAGTTCGGAGTAAGACCAGATTCGCAGAAGACAGCCGCCGTCACTGCATTTCCACCACCCACCGACAGAAAGGCCTTGCGTCGATTTGTCGGCCTGTGCGCTTATTAGAGGCGCTTCGTCAGAAACATCGCCCGCATTTCCGAGCCTCTCACTAACCTTCCGAGTACTGACGTCGAGTTCAAGCAGGAAACCCCACAAGAGGAAGCATTCGGGGAACTAAAACGACGCCTGTAGATGCCTCCGATACTCGCGCATTTTGACAAAAACACCGAAACAAAAGTGCACACTGACGCAAGCAGCGTAGGACTCGGCACCGTCCTTGTGCAGAGGACTGACGAACTGGAAAGGGTTATTAGTTACGCTAGCCGGCCGCTATCCAAGGCTGAAAGCAATTATTCCACAACAGAAAAGGAGTGCCTTGCCATCATCTGGGCGACGTCAAAGTTTCGTCCTTACCTCTTCGTCAGGCCCTTAAAAGTTTTGAGCGACCACCACGCCTTGTGTTGGCTTGCTAACTTGAAGGACCCTTCGGGTCGCTTTGCACGGTGAAGCCTGAGACTTCAAGAGTACAACATTACCGTCATTCACAAGTCTGGCAGAAAACACTCCTACGCCGACTGCCTGTCACGAGCCCTCATTGACCCACCACCGCCCGAAGACGCGAATGATGACTGCTTCTTGGGAACGATAACTGCTGCCGACGACTTTGCTGAACGCCAGCGGGCTGACCCGGAACTTAGGAACCCAATATATTACCTTGAGAGCAGGACCTCTGTTGTTCCAAAGGTATTCAAACGGGCACTTACGTCATTTTCACTGCAAAACGAACTTCTGCAAAAGAACTTCTCACTGCTTCGAGCCAAGTACCTTCTTTTGGTGCCTTCAGCTCTGCCACCAGAACTCCTCCAGGCCCTCCACGATGATTCAATGGCAGGACACCTTCGTATTTCACACACGTACGCTCGCGAAAATACCGGAAAGATACTACTGGCCGCGCCTTACCGCTGACCTCACTCGTTACGTGAGGACATGCCGAGACTGTCAGCAACGAAAAACACCGCCGACAACGCCAGCAGGCTTTCTTCAGACGATTGAAGTACCTTGCCGTCCATTCCAACAAATGGGGCCGTTTTCGACGCTGAATTCGGGAAACAAATAAATCGTCGTAGCTACTGACTACCTCACCCGCTACGCCGAAACAAAGGCTCCACCCAAAGGTAACAGCGATGAGGTAGCCAAGTTCTTTGTTGGGAACATCGTCCTTTGTCATGGTGGCCAAAAGGCCTCATCACTGATAGAGGTACGGACTTTACTGCTGATTTGACTCAAGTGATCTTGAGACATAGCCAGACGAGCCATCACCGCATCAACGCCTACCACCCACAAACAAACTGTCTCACTGAGCGGCAAACCAGACAATCGCCAATATGCTGGCCATGTACGTCGGCGTCGAACACAAGACGTGGGACGCCATCCTTCCGTACGTGACCTTCGCATACAACCCGGCCGTGCAGGAGACGACGCAGGTGAAAGCGTACAAGTTGGTTTGTAGAAGGAACCGGGCAATGACGCTCAACGCAATGCTGTCCAACGTCGCTGACGAAGAAAAACTTGACGTCACCCTCTATCTTTAGCGAGCTAAAGAAGGTCGTCAAAACACCCGCCTGTGCATCTAGAACCAGTGGATGACCTACCGCCGCCATTACAATCTTCGGCGATGCTTCGTAGAATACCAGCCTGGTGAACGTGTTTGGGTATGGACGCAAATATGCCGACGTGGACTCAGTGAAAAATGTCTACGACAGTACTTCAGACCATACAGGGTCGTACGACATCTAGGGCCACTCGACTACGAAGTTGTCTCCGACGGCATTACGAACTCTCAAAGGCGCCGATCGTGACCTGAATTCGTCCATGTCACCACCTCGAGCCGGTTCATGAACGTGGTTGTTGTTATTATTATTATTGTACCGTACATTATTATTGTACTTTCGTCTTTTGTTAAAGCATCGGGACGATGGCTTTTTCAGACGAGGGCAATGCCACGTTTCTTTCCTCAAGTTTTGTTATCGCCCGGTTACACTACGTTCAGCGCAAATCACGCCTACAATGTTCGGGAAGCTTTGAGGCTGTAGTTGATCGTTTTGATAACAGTATACGCCAACTTCGTGAATAGAACAGAGTATTCTGGGACCTACATCGCTGCTAGCGATAACGCTAGAATATTCGATGGCAAGGGTATAAAACACGCTTCGCCGCTAGTCAGTTGATCGACGACCGACGCTCAGTTCACTGATATCAGTGCTACTGTCTTGCTGTAATCTCAATTTCCTTTTTACGTGGACACAAGTTTGGCTGAATAAACAGTTTAATCTTTGACCTACTGTCTGCTCCCACCGCCATTGTCACAACTCTGGGACAACATTCGTACAATCAAAGACAGTTGAATAGATTCCACGGATTCTGAAAGCACTATATCTATACAAAATTTTCACTCACGCGGTTCACGATACAAACATCCGCTATTATATTAGTCGATAAGTTTGCCCTTCAGCAAGTACCTCGAAACCTGAAAATTCTATCTTCGTTACACTGAGCAACTATTTTCTAGTCGCATGGTTTTTAGAGCGAAAGCTGTATCGGGCTAGGCAAAACAAAAAGCCATTCGTTACAAGCAATGATAATGGTTTTTATTGGCTGCACGGCCATTCACGTCATTCTCTACACGTCGCACCTAAGCGCGTGTGCCATTGCCAGCGCCATTAGTGACGACATTCTCTGTATTACACCTAAGCGAACGTGCAGTGGCCGCACCGTCAGCGGCGACGTTCACTGCTCGCAGCCAAAGCAATGCGCCTGCGTGGAGCAGCTTCAACTTACAACTTCCACATGGAGAGGGCATGGATTATACGAACACCCAAACAGCAGACTACTTTCTAAGAATGGATCCCGATAGCTTATACGTGAGAGAGTTCATGTTTGTTGGACCGATACAGCAGTGTGTGTGGTGAAGCACAAGCAGCAACTGCGCATCGACAATCCGGCAGTCTTCACAGCCAAATCCAAGCGAAAATGACGAGCCAAGAAAGTGGTGTTTCACCCATAGCAGCGCAGCGAGGCAATGACGTGAACGCTCTCAGCTGAGCGAACGCTTGCTTTTGAAGGACTTTCTGAAGCACTGCTTCTGCGTCAGCTGCGAGGTCGACATTTTTTATTGGCAGCACTTTTCAGCATCACTAGTTATTCATTTGTATAGATTTCTTGGGTGGTGCTCTTTTTGTTCTTTATTACGCATTTTTGATTGCTCGGCCGCGTGGTATACGACATCGCACAACTTATGAAGAAGGAAGAGATACGTTACATGTTGGAAAAAAAAGGGGGAACTAAAAGCAATGCCTCAAATTACAGTGGTATTAGCCTACACAGCTCTATCGTTTGTAAATATTAAAGTATATCACTGCCTATTTTCAGCTAGTTAATCACAAGCGCTAATTGTCACCGCGTAGTGAATGGTCTGAATGACTGCACTGGGAACCAGAACTTATAGGTAAATGTGGTTACTCACCCTGCTGAAGCTGCTGCTATGGCTGCTGCTGCTATTGCTACTACTTCGGCTGCTGCTGCTGCTGCTGCTGCTGCTGCTGCTGCTGCTGCTGCTGCTGCTGCTGCTGTTGCTGTTGCTGCTGCTGCTGCTGCTGCTGCTCCTGGGGTGGCAGCTGCTGCTGCTGCTGCTGTGGCTGCTCTGGCGGTGGCGGCAGCAGTGATGGTGGCTGCCGCTGCTGCGGCGGCTGCTGCTGCTGCTGCTGCTGCTGCTGCTGCTGCTGCTGCGGCGGTGGCGGTGGCTGCTGCGGTGGCTGCTGCTGCTGCTGCTGCGGCGGCGGCGGTGGCTGCTGCGGTGGCTGCTGCTGCTGCTGCTGCTGCGGTGGCGGTGGCGGCTGCTGCTGCTGTGGTGGCTGCTGCTGCTGCTGCTGCTGCTGCTGCGGTGGCGGTGGCGGCTGCTGCTGCTGTGGTGGCTGCTGCTGCTGCTGCTGCTGCGGCGGCGGCGGCGGCGGCTGCTGCTGCGGTGGCTGCTGCTGCTGCTGCTGCGGCGGCGGCGGCGGCTGCAGTGGCGGTGGCTGCTGTGGTGGTGGCTGCTGTGGCGGCGGCTGCTGTGGCGGTGGCTGAAGCGGTGGCGGCGGCGGCTGCTGCTGCAGTGGTGGCGGCGGCGGCTGCTGCTGCAGTGGTGGCGGCGGCGGCTGCAGTGGCGGTGGCTGCTGCGGGGGTGGCTGCTGTGGTGGTGGCTGCTGTGGCGGCGGCTGCTGTGGCGGCGGCTGAAGCAGTGGCGGCAGATGCGGGGGTGACGGCGGCAGCTGCGGGGGTGGCTGCTGCTGCTGCTGCTGCTGCTGCTGCTGCCCTTTAATCATAGGGAACGCATAGGACGTAACGCAAGTCACTGCAATGACGAGCACAGCAGTAACCAGTGAGTGAGCCATTGTTAATGGTACGAACTTCGAAGTGCTCCTGGACCAATTCATCGAATCATCGGCTGCTATATATACCAAACTGCTACGTTTTAGAGGCTGTATTTAGAATTTATACGAAAGAGCAAACATGAAAAGCTTTTGTACAAACCTATTTTATTGCGAATGCAGATGACTTCAGTCGATGCCATTGAATTGCATTTTCAGAGAACAATTGACTACAGCTGTGCTTTAAGAGGTAGGCTTTCTTTATTTAAGTAATGTAAATAGGAACGGTAGGTACCGAGGCACGTACAGTGTAGGTGAAGATTTACGTGCTTAAAGACTGTTGTATTGCGCTTGGCACAAGCACCTCCATGATGAAAAGTGCAGACTGAACATGAGGAAGGAAAATATTCGAAGATTCTCTTTAATATAATGCAGACATTATTTTATTCATGCCAAACAAAATGACTAGTGCAAATCTCGAGCAATTCAATCCCATGCAATAAACAGTACAATTATTGTACTATACACGTCACTTAAAATCCCGATAGCATTAGAGAGCTCGTGTCGCAGAAATTCTGTCGTCGGTGTCGGCAGCGATGGTTGTGAGCAAAAAATCGTTCATGAGCGAAAAAGTGAAAAAAGAAGCGAATAAACTAAAGAATAAAAATTTCGATGTCATTGAGCATTGAACCCAAGCCGTTCGCATGCCAAGCAGGTGTCCTACCATTTAGCCAATCTGTTACTTTTCTTTTCATGGTATTTAATAAAGTATTTACGTAATGAAAACAAAATCAAGCAAACAAAACTACAATCAAATGGTTAAAGTAAGTGCTCAAGCTTTACTCATAAACACTCAATGGCTAACACAGCGTGAGTTTTTCACATCTAGAGCTCTTCACATCGTGTTATGCAAACAAGAAAGGGGTGAGGTTAAACAGCTTTCCAAAATGGAGTACCAGTCCGGTCTAAAGTCTAGCTCGTCGTAAATGTTTTTGATGTGGATAGCCATTTGAATGAAGTGTGTGCTTGAAGAGGTGGTGGGCTCTGCATTGCGGTTTTGCATTCGTGTGTTCTAGAAGCTGTGCATACCCATGAAGAAAACCTTGTCATATGGCACTTCATCAAGCGCTACTGCTAGAAGATAACGTATTGTTACACGACATCGGCAAAGAGAGAGCATCACGTAAACAACGACGACGATGAAAGTGACCGCGCTCACGTTGTTGTTGCTGTTGTACCTCCATCTTGACTGCAGCTGCCTGTGACTCTCCCTGTATATTTTGTAAATATATTTGTTTTATTCATTCTCTCATCCCCGTGACAGTATTGTGTGAGATTAAGGACGAAACGTTTTTTTAGTGCTCGCTGAAAGACATACCAAAACAGTATGGCATCTTTGCAGCTAACAAAGCAATGTTCAATCGTTTCCGGCACATCACATAGACGGCAGTTAACAGACGGAATAAAAAACTCTTTCTTTTTAACCATGTGTTTACCGCCATTGTTTCAGAGAAGACTTTATAGAAGAATGTTTTTGAATTCGGTGGAATGTACATTTTGCGCAATTGTTTCAACACATCGCGGCCGGGAAGATTGGAGTACAGTGAGCCGTATAACGTAAGTGGGAAGAGTCTACTCAGTAGATCCTTATACAGCACCTTACGCGACACAGTGTACTGGTATTCTACAGAAAAGCGAGCTTTAAGGAACTGAACTGCGAGGTAAACTTCTTGCATGAATCCCCACAAGCATGTGCATTCGGAGAAGTTTGAGGAAACAATTAAATCTGGTAAGCAATCAACAAGTGTAACCTGCAAGAAAGAACAGATTAAAGGTTGGGAATTGTCGTGAAAAAAAAAGAATCGTGACACTGTTTGCCATAGATAAAGGTGTTTTAATCTTAACCCAACCTCACTGACTGGCTTGGATATATTATCATGACGCATGGGGTCAAAATTCGAAGACCATATGAAACTAGTAAAAATCTGATGAAAGCATTGTATATAAAATCTTGCGCAAAGAATAAGTTGCAATACATAGTAAAGCTTTTTGCTAAGATTGCAAACATCAGCTCTCACAAAGATTAAAAACCGATAGACAACAAACATCTGGGCTTGTCGTTCAAGCTTAGGCGCGCATTCCTTCCAATAATGCGTACTAAGTCTATATGCATGCATTGGTACACCAATGTATGCTGGAGGAGCTCTTGTCCAGTTAGTCCCTACAAAGTGGTTCGGTCTGCTACACCACAAGCCAAACCAGAGTCCTAAACTCTTAGAAAAATTTAAACAAGCTCCTGATATTACGCCACACTTTGCAATAGTATATACCACACTTTCGACACTTGGCTTATCTATGCAAAAGAATGCGACATCGCCTGCATAAGCTAATACCCATACTTCACTGTCTAATATACTGAAGACATGAATGCAACGCGAATGTATTATGCTTAGGCACATTGGTTCTTGATAAAGTGCAAATAGAAGAGGTAACATAGGGCATCCCTGTTTTACAGAAAAGCGAATAGAAACTGGCTTGGAAAGTTGACCAATAACTATCAGATCAGTTGAGCGTTGAGTATAGCATAGTTTATATGCCTTTAGGAACAAATTTGCCAACATTGGCTTGTTCGAGAAGAGAAAAAAGGAAGGAATGACAAACACGATCAAAAGCTTTTGCTAGGTCTACCAGTAGCATTGCAAGATGTTTTTGAAAACCATGACAGTATCGAAGCACTGTACGAACAACATGTATATTGGTTTGCACGGATCGACCCCTGATTCCACTTGTCAGATGAGACCCAATGAGGATTTTCATAGCAAATCGCATTCTATTTGATAATACCTTTGCGAAAATTTTGAAGCCCGCGTTTGACAGCTATATTGATCTGTAACCCTTAGACGAAGTGAAGTTTTTCCTTGTCAGTTGTTTTCGGTTTTACAACAGTGTGACGTTTGCAAAAGAATTGTGGGAGTGTATCTGTGTCATAACTTATCTGAAAAATATTCAGCAATATATGAGCTAGCGTATTCTTGAAAGATTTGCAAAACTCTCCAGAGATGCCATCAGGGCCAGATGTTTTCAATAAATGCAAGTTATTGATTGCCTGCTCGCTTTCCTGTATAGTAATGGGTTTAATAATGACTGCACAATCATTGTCCTTCAAGGGGTTCACAAGATCAACAAAACTAGCCTTGAGATGAATGCCAGGATCATCAGAGGGAGAGCTAAATAAACAGTGATAGTACTTTTCGAATACGGAAGTAATGTCTCTATTATTTTTTATGAGCACACCGTTAGAGTACAAGTTTGAAATAACTTTAGAAATCACATGGCGTTGCTCATGAAATAAAGCTTGGCGCATCGGTTGCTCAGAATTTAAAGTGCGCTGGTTCCGGGATCTAATAAGTGCTCCTTGGTTGCGAGCAGCATCATATCTCTGTAGTTGGCACTTAAGATTATTACGGAAAAGAAGAGACGCCGTATCGATGAGGCAGTGGATGAAATATATTTCAAACCAGCAGCAGCAGCAGCGTGACTGGTTCACCATACACCGAGCGGAGAGCACTCTTCGTCTTCTTCGTCAGGCACCCATGCGCATCGTTCTACAAAATGTCAACATGCATGTAGCATAATCCCCGGCGGCAGAACCGCCGTGTCGGCGCATTTAGATGACAACGTCAGTGGGAGAGTAGGAGGAGGAGAAGGAAGGAAAGAAATGAAAGGCAGGGAGGTCAAGCAGACGCACGTCCGGTTTGCTACCCTGCACTGGGGGAAGGTGTGAGGGGAGTAAAGGAGAAGAGAGAGAAAAGTGAAGGGCAACGTGTGTGTAGATGTGACCTTGTCCCTTGCACGCTTATAAACGGTCGCGTAGTCCGGTCGTCTTTAGAAAACTTAGCAATGCCCGCATCGCTTTCATGGCCAGCGACGCGTATAGCCATGAGCCAAGGATCTTCTCTTCGGAAAAACGTCTACTGTCTAGTGTCTCTAACGTTTCGCGTAGCAAGTTGCGTTCGCTTGCAAAACGTTCGCATGAACACAGTAGATTTTCTATTGTCTCGTCAGTGTCACACGATTCACATCGGGAGCTATCCGCCATTTCTATGCGAAAGGAGTACGCCTTTGTAAAAACTACTCCTAACCACAGGCGGCACAGTAAAGTTGCATCCTGTCGGGAGAGGTCCGATAGAACTTGAAGCTTTCTAGATGGGTCCAATTTGTGTAGGCGGCGTTTCCGGACACTGGGGCCACTTAGCCAAGTTTCCGACATGGTGTTAGCGAACGAGTGAAGGCCCCTTGCAGCGTCGGTTCTCGACAATGAAATTGGGGTTGTCTGGGCGTCCGCGTGGGCGGATCAGGCAGCAATATCAGCAAGGTCATTACCGACAATGCCACAATGTCCCGGTAACTGCGCTGTTAATGTACCACCTGCATGTACAATCTGTACGCCCACCTGCTATGGTCTCGGAATGAGACTGGCAGTATTGAAAATAAATAAATAAAATAAATTACCATTGTAACACCACGCCATGTCCTTTCCATAAAACTTTGTGAATCACTTCTCTTGTTTCATTCACTAGTTGTTGATGCTACCTTTGTCGTAAAGCTGATTGCAAGCTCTGAAGGGATGCCTTGGAGTCGCAGAACACAGCCCATTTTTGAGGTCGGGCTTCCGCGATATAAATTATAGCAGCACGTAAGGCGGCAAGCTCCGCTGCTGTGGATGTTGTCCTATGCGACAGTTTGAACTTTATAGTGACCTGGTACGTCGGGATGACAACAGCACCTGTGGAGCTGTCAGCCGATACCGATCCATCGGTGTAATAGTGGGTCCTCTGGCCGTATTTGTCGTTGAGTAGCGACAATTTCACCTGTCGCAGGACCACTGTTGAATGACGGTCCTTGTTCGTTATTCCCGGAATAGTGAGGCACACCTGTGGTTGTTGTAGGCACCACGGAGGTGACGCTGGTCTTGTTGCTGGAGCGAAGCCACAAGGAAGGCATTTTCTATGGGCAGAAATAATCTTTGAAAACATCGCTTGTGGTATTTGAAGTGGCAACACTGCAACATGGTGACCAGGAACTCGGCAGAGGTGTCTTATGTGGGCTCTCAAATTGCCAGTGGTGATGTATGTTTGAATTGGATGCTCTCTTGCGATCATAATTGCCCCGTAGGTTGAGGTGCATCGCGGCAGTCCTAAGCACACGCGTAGTGCTTGTCCTTGCAGACTTTCGAGGGTGCGGATGTTCGTCTTGCACGTACTTGCCAGTAACGGCAAGCTGTAGCGCAAAAATCCCAGAAACAGTGTCCTGTATAGCTGCATCATTGACTTTACCGATGTGCCCCAAGATTTTCCGTAGGGTAACCGCATTATATGGACGATGGCAGTTAGTCTTTTCTTCAGGTGATTGCAGTGGGCACTCCACGAAAGGTCCCTGTCAATAATCACACCCAGCAAGCTATGGTTCTTCTGGTATGGAATATTTTGTCCGTTGATGGTAACGGGGTATTGTGTCATGGCTCGGCGAGTAAACGCAACCAATGCACATTTCTCTGTTGAGACGGAAAGACCTTGCTTGCGTAGATATGAGCATGTCAGGGTGGCAGCCTGCTGGACTCTTGCACGTACTTGTAGACGAGTTACAGCCGAATTCCATAGACAAATATCGTCAGCATATATGGATATGAGGATAGTACTTGGCAAAATTTCATGAATTCCTACCATCACGAGGTTAAATAATGTGGGACTTTATACGGCGCCCCGAGCGACGCCACAGGACGTATAGTAATTGGTGGTAGGTCCATCGGAGGTTTGTACAAAAAAAAATTCCGCCTTATCCACGAAGTGAATGATGATGAGTGGGCGAAGCTCCGGAGGTAAACCTGGTAAACCATGAATCCTCTGTACATTTTGCCCACTCGATTTTATTACATCGCTCCCCCTAGAGTACGTCGCCGCACTAAATCGAACGATTGCCTTCAACCAATGACACGCGCCATATGTGACATCATTCCTATTTTATAAGATCTCGCGTCTTTCATCAACAACAAGTACCGCTTTCTAGTTTATAACATCTTGCATCTTTTCATCATCAGCTACAAGTACCACCATCTAGTAAACACTACAAGAACTAAACGAGAGGTGGCTACATATAGGAGACGGTACCACCATCTAGTGAACACTGCAAGAACTAAACTAGAGGTGGCTACATACAGGGGACGGTACCGCCATCTAGTAAACACTGCAAGATTTAAACTAGAGGTGGCTACATACAGGCTACAGGGGGCGCACAGTCCACGCCCTAAGGAGCTTCACCCCTAAAAGAACTTCTCGTCGAATAATCCTGGATCCATTGGAACATGCGACCACCAATTCCGACAGCTTCCAACGAGTCTAGGAGAGCTTTATGTGTTACGTTATCATAAGCCCCTTTGACGTCGAGGAAAAGTGCCAGTGGTACGCGCTTGAGGCTCTTCTATTGCTGGATAAATGTTGTGAGATCAATCACGTTATCAAGAGATGACCTACCTCGCCGAAAACCCGTCATACAGTTTAGGTATACCTTGTAGCGCTCGAAGTACCACTTTAGGTGTGTAAGTATCATCTTTTCTATGACTTTTCCTACGCAACTTGCGAGGCAACAGGGCGAAATGATGTCAAATCAAATGGTGACTTTCCTGCTTTGAGTAGTGGCACAAGCGGACTTATCTTCTAATCCTGGGGAACAATGCCCGCCTGCCATGAGTGCTTGTAATTGCTTAACAACTGTCCCTTAGCCTCCTGTTGACGGCTGGCTATAGCGGAGTAGGTGATGCCATCGGGTCCTGGTGAAGATGATCGTCGGGAAGCCGCCAAAGATGCGTCAAGTTCTTGTATAGTGAAAAGATTGTCCATTTTGTAGATGCGGGGTTCAGGGATAACACTCCTAATGGTGCTAGCGGACAAGGCGGACACACCAGCGATTCACGTACAGAACTCATTTGCCACTTCAAGTTGGGTGTGGCCTAAATGTAGGGCTAAAGCCATAAAAGGATGTCTTTGTTGGGGAGTCGAGCGCAGGCCACGAATAGTGCTACATATGCGTGACAACGGCTTTCGCGGATCCAATGATTCTCAGAATGATTTCCAGCGTTCCTGTTCAAGTTTGTCGAAACGTCGTTGGACTTTTTTCTATATGCATCGTGCCAGCCAGAAGTCGCATATTGCTTTCGTCCGCCTGTATCTCCTTTCCACCCTTCGGCGAAGCGCGCGCAATTTTTCCAGTTCAACGTCGAAATCTCAACGCTTGCCGGTGAACGGGAGGAGACAGGAAGCTTCCCTCATTGCCTGTTTGATGACATCCTCCAAGTTTTATTCAGGGTCCTCACGGCATGTATTTTCCATCAGTCGCTGAAATTTGGACCAATCAATTCTTTGTATTGTGGTCTTAGCAGAGGAGTTAGTAAGACCCCTTATTCGCATATAAGTTGGAATGTGGCCTCTCCCATGCGCTTCGATGTCTGAAAACCAGTGCACTTGCGACCGGAAGTTTCTGGACACCAGAGTCAAATCGAGGCAACTGCTGTACGTAAGGCCCCGCCGGTATGTAGGACTGCCATCATTTAAGAAACATAGGTCATGCTTGAAGGCAAATGACACGAGGTTTCTTCCTTTAGTGTTGATCGTCGAACTACCCCAGATTAAGTGATGTGCGTTGAAGTCGCAAGTTATGACCCATGAGCCCGTAGTTGTTGTCAGTATGTCTCGTAGGCGGTGTTGTTGAAATCGTCCGGATGGTGATATGTAGACACCAATGAGTGTGTATGACACTTTTTCCTTTTTCACACGTAAGCAGACATATTGATTGTCATCATGTGGTTGAACTGTGTGATGCACATATGTAAAATCTGTGCGAATGTAAACAACCACCTTGCTGCGTTCCTCGCACGTTGAAGAAACGAAAGATTCATACCCTGATAGTTTAGGAGGTTGTTGCACGTTTGGTTCACATATAACTATTATAGAAAAACGATTCATGAATATATACTGACGGAATGAAGAGATGCGGGATCTCAGGCCTCTCGCGTTTCACTGCATTATCGACGCTTGTCGGACCTCGTTGCGGAAGGAGAAAATGGGTCGATCCAAGGTTGCGACTGGAGATTTTCAAACACTGGACTAAGAGCATCCAGTACTTGTAGTGCACTCTGAGCGAGTGGAGAAGACTTCAGACTGCTGCACAGCTTTCACATGGCATTCAGCAGTGTTCGGAACATTCTAATGACCTCTGTGTCCTCCTCAGGCAGCTTGTCAGCGGCTGGCTGGAGTGATGTGATTGTCCATGTGCGCTTGGAATTCGCAGGTGGCTGTGATTTCGGCAATGAAGGCCAAACTGATTCATCTGCAACAGTGCTGCTGGTTGATTAGTCGACCGCGCTGGCCGCCTTCGGTCTGGGAGGCGAGGGCGGTAGAAGAGAAGGGTGGTGGAGTGGCGCTTTCGATGCAGCATCTGCGGCATTCTTAGATGAACTGCGGCGACGATGACGCCTCTTTCGGACGGTCCTGGCAGCCTCTCGATGCGACAAATTGTCTCTGACCATTTGTTTTAATACCGCTATTTCTTTTTGGATTTTAGGGCATTCTTTTGATGAAGCTGCATGTGACCCATGACAATTTGAGCATTTGAGGGTAGTTGCTTCGCAGTCATCCGCAGAGTAGGCTTCCGCGCAACGAGGACACACCGTCCTATTTTCGCATACGCTTCTCACGTGGCCCATCTTCATGCACTTATAACACTGTAAGAGCTTCGGTACGAAAGGTCACACAGAATGCTGAAAATGGCCCACTTTTACGTGTGAAGGAAGAGAGTCGCCCTCGGACATGATCTTCAAGCGTGAGTTTCCCAAACGGACAACTTCTGCGATGACGCTGGCTTCATTTGCCGGTTTGGCCAGAACATCGAAGTCGGAGCTGGGAATGGCAGTATCCACAACGTAGATGACTCCAGTGATGACGTTAGGGCTCACAGGAATGTAGGACCGAACTTTTGTTCCCCCCCCCCCGGTCGTTGACGTTGCGCAGTATAATAAGTGCCGCAGCATGTAAAACGTCGATGGCCAATACGTTCTTACGCGTGTTCACTCTGATGTCTGTGATCTCGTTTGGCACGAGTCCTTCCAGCATCACCGAAACAGATTGCCTGTTGAGGCGCTTCATGTTACCGTCCGGTACCTCAGGGACAAAAAGGATAGTGTTTGTCATGGGTCTCCTTGGCACTCTGTCGTTCAACGTACTCCATGACGAAGATGTTCTGACGTTCCGCCTTTTCGCTTTACGGCTCAGCACCAGCTTAAAATTGTCGTCGTCGGAAGGCTCTTCGCTGCTCGTTGGGTAAAATGGAGTGCCCTCGCTGTCATAGCCGCTGTAGAGTCCCGTACGCTTCCTGGATGCGGCCACCGCCGACGCCGCCTAAATTGGCGGACGTCCATGGGGGTCCAAGTTCATCACCGACGGACACGTATGTGATATTCGCGAAGTTCACTTATAATTAGGTGAAAAAAGAGAGCACTTACTGAAACAACGATCTGCTAAGCAATCACTTCGTCGTCGTCGTAAGGCTTCAAGCGTGTCACATGTACAATATCGGTGGTCTGTGGGGCAGTTGAAGGCGTTGAAGTAGCAGGGGCAATTTCGTATGTCACAGGTGTAACCTCACGAAGGACTCTATATGGACCTGTGTAGCGGGAAAGAAGATTTTCCGACAAGCCGACTTGACGGGTCGGGGACCACAGCAGGACCAATGAACCGGGTAAGAAGTGCACGTCGTGGTTCCGTTGATCGTACAAACGCCACTGGTTCTCTTGAAAGGCCGGAAAGCGAGTGCGGGCGATTTCAAGTGCGTGGGCAGCCCGAGTGATAGCGTCAAGGGCATATCCGCTGGTCGGTGTTGTGGTAGACGGAATGACTGTATCTAGGGATAATGTAGGTTCTCAGCGAAGCAACAGGAAAAATGGAAAGTAAGCGGTAGCGTCATGGCGAGAAGAATTATATGCAAATGCCATGTATGGCAAAGCAAGTTGCCAGTCAGAGGGGTTGGAAGAAACATACTTCGCAAGCATATCTGTAAGTGTTCGATTCACACGCTCCGTGAGTCCATTTGTCTGCGGGTGGTAGGACGTAGTGAGCTTGTGGCTTGTTTTACATGGCTGATGGATATCGGCTATGACTTTTCATAGAAAGGTGCGGCCACGGTTTGTAAGCAGCTGACGTGGAGCTCCATGTTGCAAGATCACGTCGTATTGGAGGAAGTTGGCGACATCTGTGGCGCAGCTTGTTGGAAGTGCTCGTGTGATGGCGTAGCCCGTGACATAATCTGTGGCTACAGCTATCCACCTGTTGCCAGAAGAAGGCAAAGGAAAAGGGTCTAAGAGGTCTAAGCTAACGCGGAAGAAATGTTCTGACGAAATGTCAAGTGGTTGAAGGTGCCGGGCGGGCAGCGTCGATGATGTTTCGCGGCGCTGACATTTATCACGAGCCACAACTTATCTTCTGACTGAGCGTGAAAGCCCTGGCCAAAAGAAGCGTTGGCGAATCCCGTTGAAAGTGCGTGACACACCAAAATGACCGGCAGTTGGAAGGTCATAGAGTTCGTGGAGCACTGCCGAGCGGAGGTGTTTTGGAATGACGAGCGGCTGGGCTGATCCACCTGGGTAGAAGTTCTGTCGGTATAGTACACCATCATAAAGGATGTATGAGCGATAGGGCTTGTCAAAAAATGGTGATTCGAGATGTTCGAATATTGCACGCAAATGTGCATCACGGCGTTGCTCGTCACCGATGCGGGTCATTTGCGAAACAGAGAAGACGCAAGCGTCGGTATCGGTGTCAGGAACGGTGCTCAATTCATCGACCGGGTAGCGGGAGAGGCAGTCTGCGTCCTGATGTAGACGTCCTGACTTATACGTGACTGTATAGGTATATTCTTGCAGTCGCAGAGCCCAGCGCCCAAGCCGGCCAGTAGGATCCTTCAGTGAGTAAAGCCAACATAGCGCGTGGTGGTCCGTTATTACAGGGAAATTCGTGTCATATAAATATGAACGGCATTTCGTGATTGCCCAAACAATAGGAAGACATTCACGCTCTATTATTGAATAGTTGTGCTCAGCAGCTGTGAGAAGGCGGCTAACAGAGGCGATCACTCGGTCGTGTCTCTGCTGGCGTTGGGCTAGGATGGCTCCAATCCCGTGAGCACTCGCCATCGGTTTGGACTTCTGTCGGAGTGGACAAATCGAAGTGGTCCAATATATGTGGAGTAGTGAGCAGGGCGATGAGGTGAGAAAAAGCAGCAGCTTGAGTGGAACCCCACTTAAAAGTCACGTCTTTTTTCAGAAGGTCGGTCAGTAGTCGAGCCATTGTTGCTAAATCTTTCGCGAACCTTCTAAAACATGAACAAAGTCCCCCAAAGCTCCGGACGTCCTTGACAGACTGGGGTACACAGGAAATCTCGGTATGGCACGAATTTTCTCCGGGTGCGGCGATAAGGTGGCCCAACACTGTGATCTGCTGGTGGTTGAAGTGACATTTCGACGAGTTTAGTTGTAGGCCAGCAGTGCGGAAGATGTCGAGAATTGCTGGTAAACGCTGAAGGTTCATCCCAAATGTAGGCGAATGTACAAAGACATCATCCAGGTAGCACGGGCATGTTGTCCACTTGAACCCTTGTAATAAGTCTCTCATACATTCGGACGTGGCTGGGGCATTGCATAGCCCAAACGGCATCGCCTTGAATTGGTATAGGCCATCGGGAGTTAAAAATGCAGTTTTTTGTCCTTCTCGTCCACCGCAATCTGCCAGTAGCCAGAACGCAGGTCAATTGAAGAAATGTATTGTGCGTAGTGAAGACAATTGAGGGCGTCATCAATTCGGGGCAAAGGATAAACGTCCTTTTTCGTGGTTCGATAAAGATGGCGGTAGTCAACGCAGAAGTGCCACGTGTGATCTTCCTTTTTAACGAGCACGACAGGAGATGCCCATGGGCTCGAGGAGGGTTCCATAATTATTTTGGCTAGTACCTTGTTGACTTCTTCTTGAATTACTTTACGCTCTGAGGCAGACACCCGGTATGATCGGCGGTGAATGGGAGGTGAATCAGCAGTAATGTTGCGGTACTTCACGAGGGAAGCCAGACCGAGTGGACTGTTGTCGATGTCAAATATGTCACGGTAGGAAACCAGAAAGTGGCATAGGGCTTCGGATTGCTCAGGTTTGAGTTTCGGGTCGATCATGGGGCGCAAGGTCGCATTGAGGGATGTGGCATTCTGTGGGCGATGTGGAAGATTGGAGCATACGTCTGCCGCAAAATCGGTGACGTAGGCGTACGTCTATTAGGGGTTGCAGCGTGGCAACTGAAATTCCCTGTGGTAGTACTTGCTGCGTGAAACCTAAATTGATAATGGGCAGACATGTTCTGTTAGAGGCTATGGTTACGACTGAGTGTGGCACAGTGATGTTGCGCGCCAGGAGAACATTATGAATAGGCGTGACGACATAATCATTGTCAATAACGGGTGAACTTGTTGCCAATTCAGTGAATTTGAGGGATTTTGGCGGTATCCGACTGAAATCTGTGGTACAGAGGCTTTTCGGCAGCTCGGGGCGAGAATCTGGAAGAAGAAGAAGAAGTTCTAAACAGAGTGTGCCGGCAGAACAGTCGATCAGGGCAGCATGCGTCGATAAGAAGTCCACCCCGAGCATGCGGTAATGAAGGCAGTTGTAGAGCACAATAAATAAAACAGGTACATGGCGGCTGGCAAGGCTAATATGAGCGGTACACATTCCAATGACGGCCACAGTTGCACAATCGGCGACACGAATGGCTTGTGTTGCAGTAGGCGTGAGTACTTTTTTGGGGCGGCAAAAAGACGAAAGAGCGGCCACTTGGGCTGGTTGGTATTGCATTTCGAAATACATTTACTCTTCTTAGTGCGCAGGGAACGTTTGAGAAAGAATCTAGAGCAGTGGGATAGAACAGAGCGCGCCTGTCCTATCCCACTGCTCTACCTTCTTCTCAAACTTTCCCTGCGCACTAAGAACAGTAAATGTCTTTCGAAAACACAGAGACCAGCACTTATTATAGACACCTGACCTCCAGTGTCAACAAAAAAGTCAAAGAAAGACCATCCACATACACTTCCAGCAAAATCTTATTAGAAGAGAGCGTCAACGGAGGATTTGGGTCAGTCACACTTGTTGCAGCACTACCTCCAGGAGCTGCATAATCTAGTTTTCCGTCCGGGAAGATCTCTAAATAGTCGGCGATGGATAACGGAGGGTTTGGGGTCACGGAGAACGACGGAGTTGCGGTGACAGTGAATGAGCGTTAGAGCAGCTGTTAGGTGCGTAGCAGGATACTCATGGCTGGGCGAGCACCGGCGGGGGTATGCGTATAGCCGAGGAGAATAAGAAAATTGGCTCCAACGGGGGAGGGGGGGCTGTAGCGGGAGACATGGCTAACTCGGGGATAGTGGAAGCAGATTGGTTTGTCATCTGCTGTTCTCCATTCCGTTGGATTGCGGTATCTGGGCCGAAAATATGGGTCATGGCTTGTGGATTCATTAGCATCGGTCTGTAGTCCGGTCGAGAGACGGAGCAGGTGACCAGAAAACCAATGTTAGCAATTTCTTCCCGCATGACTGTCTGACTAACTGACACCGCCGGAGCTGTTTGCACGGTGCCGTGATCAAGTGGAAGTGGATGAAACGGCGCCAATGCGTTTAACATTCTCGTGTAGGGGGGTATGGCACCGAGATCGGTGAAGATTGACGTGACAGCCGTATTTGGGAGCAGCGAAAATAGACGCAGAACTCGGCAATTTTTGGCCATTTCGAAGCGACGGCATTCGTTAATTATTAGATCGACGGTCGTGACGTTGTTGTACACGAGCTAGTTGAAAGCGTCGTCCGCTATGCCCTTGAGTATGTGGCTGACCTTGTCGCTCTCAGTCATTTGCTCGTCTACTTTGCAGCAAAACGCGAGCACATCCTGTATGTACGAGACATACGACTCGGTGGATGACTTGTACACGAGTGGCGAGTTCTAGTCGCGCGGCCATTTGTCAACCGGATAGGTCCCCAAAGATGTCGCGTAGTTGTCCCTTGAAGATGTCCCAGCAGGTTAGCTCGGCCTCATGGGCGTCAAACCATACACGCGAGGGGCCATCCAAGTAAAATATTACGTTGGCGGGCATCATGGTTGAGTCCCATCAGTGAGTCAGGCTAACGCACTCGTACATGCGGAGCCAGTAGTCGACGTCAAGGCCAGGCTGGGCGGCAAACGTACCGGGATCACGGGGGTGGGGCATTGTAAGGTACGTAGCAGCGGGCGCTCCAGCTGAAGGTGGTGACGGGTTGTCCTCAATGGAAGTCATGGCCGGACGCTGGTCGGGCGGCCACTGCGAAGCTTCGTGGTGAAGACGCGGAACGTTCCGCTTCTACCAAACATGTTACGAAAAAGAAGACAAGCCGCATTGACGAGGCTTAGGATGAAATATATTTCAAACCCGCAGCAACAGCAGCGTGACTGGTTGACCAGACACCAAGCGGAGAGTACTCTTCGTCCTCTTCGTCAGGCACAGACGCGCATCATTCCATGAACTTCCAACATACTTGTAGCAATATCCTCGATGTCTTTGATGTACTTTCCCGGCATTCCGCATTCCATCTCATAAAGATTGCAAAGACTTTTAAAAAGTATCTTTTCATCATTCTTTCTATAGAAAGACTTAACAGCCCCAATTTTTAAGACTATAGCACGAACCTCTTGTTTAAAAGCTCCCAAGCAGCGAAGATAGGCAAACCAATCGAAAAGGATTGCCTCATTGTCATCTGGATATGATTCATAAATTCCTGATCACAAAGGAGCTTCGCATTCATTTTCCAAAGGACCCACTGGGGACGGAATTGTTTGTGACGTTTTTCACCAATTTGCGCAATAACAGTATAATGGTCTGAGAATGATACAGCTTCAGTGCAGCAGGACATTTGCGAGTGAGGAGTGATAAGGACATGTAAATCCAGTCAAGGCAAGAATAAATCGCCCTGTACTCTTGTATATGCCGTTGCCCGATTCGAGACACCGATGTCAATTAGTCCTGCATTATCTACGATACCGGATAAAATCTTTCCACTCTTGCCTCTCCTTCCAGAAGGATTATTACGATCAATAGCTTCACATACACAGTTGAAATCTCCCATAAGTACCATGCATCTGTCGACTTCACTTAAACTACGCTCTTTTTCAAATAATTCAAGTCGTTTTGGAACCTCAATAAATGCATATAGATTTAGAGTTCACCATGGCACTCCTTGCAACAAGAAATCACAGCATATATACCTGCCCTCTTCATCAACACTAGAGCAGAATGCTGAACAGGGTAGGCTCTTTCTCAGAAACAACCAACAGCCCGCAGATAAACCTTTTGCATGTAAGACACGCACATTCTACTGAGACAGAAAAGGCCGCAGAGCCTTCTCGGTGTCTTCCTCGCTCTCGATCTTTGTCTCTTACACGGCGACAAAGTCGAGACACTTCCGATTGAGAAGTCTACGGAGCTGTGCCTGTTTCTACGAAGACCTAAGGCCGCGTGCGTTCAAGGTATCAAAGATAAGTCACCCAGACTGCGCCATGTTGACTACCTTCTAATGCCCTTATTGTCCCACTTGATCACTCTCAACAGTTGGCGCTGAGGCTTCCCGTGAACCCTCACCAGGACTCTTAGATCGGGATCGGCGACACTTCCTTTTGGGCATGGACTTTCTGCGACAGCATGACTTCCTAGTCACTGACGCTGGGTCACTCCCTTTGCTTGAATCCTAGCTGTACGATGCGCGACGCTTCGGTATTGCTGCATCCATACAGATCTGCATATCATCTTCTGACACCGCACCATAATGACAAAGCTGCTGCTGAGCTGCAGTGCAAGCAGGTGATGAACGTTCTGCGGAATGCAACTCATAGTGTCTGTCTTGTACTGGTGGTTGTTCAGGGTCTTTATGGGTCAGCGCAACAGCGCTCTTCGTAGGAACTTCAACTTGTGCTAGGGGTTGTGCGGAGTCATTTTGGGTATGCTGCTTGCAGAATTCACTTGACTCTTTGCACGCAGAAGTTTCAACTGTGTCAACAGCGAGTGACTTTCTTTTCTCTTCTAGTCTTTTATTTGTAGAGCCCGCAGCATCTGATATTGTCAGAGGGTCTCCCGTCGCGTGGCATCCATAATGTGCTCTTGTAGGCTATCATCTGGCTGTTGTGTGTGCTGTCGCAGCATGCTGGCGTATGTCATAACACAATTCTCGGCCGAATGACCGAAGCGTCGACAGTTGTCACAACGAGGGGTCCTGCAGTTTTGGCGGTTGTGTCCAACCTTACTGCACCGAAGGCAAAGTGGCGGGCGGCCAGGTATCAGGACAAGGCTTCGCACTCCACAGACAACAAGAATATGAGGAATATCAGCAACGCGAACTCTATCAGCAAGGTACAAAACAACATCCCTATTTAATTGACGCATTTGTTCCATGTCCGCTACTTTCCAGCTTTCTTGGGATACTGTCTTGACTTTCCCAAAAACTTGCAGTGCCTCGCAAACATAGGCGTCCTCCAAGCGCTCAGGAAGCTACATAAGCTTCACCTTTACTTCCATGGGATCCGGGTCAATAACGAGGCATCGACGACTTTTGAAAAAAATTTGCCTCTTGTGACCAACTTTGTTTTCGTCAGCGCTGACTTGCATTTGACCATCCAAACATGATACATTTGGAATAGTCCTAGATAGCTTATTTCCTTCAAGTCAATGATGTCCCGAAGAGCATCTCTGAAATCTTGAACCCAGTGGGGGCGCCCAGTTAAGTCCGCATATAGAAAAACAGAGTCCACAACGAGCTTACTGGAGGGAAGGTGAGGAAGTACAACACGGTAGTCATTGCCGCTAGCTCAAGGCTGAGCAGCACCTTGGCCCATGGCCGATAAATCCTTCGAAGCGGAGAACATGAAACACGTGATCGTTCACAACGTCGTCTTCGTCTTTCTCTCGATACGTCACTTGCAGATACAAGAGAAAAAAACACTACATAAATGCCATGTAGCGAAAGTAGTCTTCTTAAAGGACAACTCCAGTGATTTTTTCAGCTCAATGAATCTCCATGAAATTCGCTGGATGTGTTCCTTTGCACATTTTCGTCCTTTGTGCCAAATCACAGGTTTGAGTGATGCACTGATCGTTTAAAAATGAATTTTAAAGGTTGCCTCGAAAAGCTCACTTCAATTGCCAGAATTATTGGCAACACTGTCTGTGTGACGTCATGTTTGGTACGTCAATGGAAGTGACGCAGCCGATGGCATCGGTACTCTGGCCGATACAGCGTTTATTGTGCTTTCCACAAGGCGAAAGCGGTGGTGTTTGGCATGACTATAGTATAGGAATGTTTTATTTTGTCATATGTGGTGTTTGGTCGATGCTTCGCTGGACTGGCTTCAACATATTTTATTCTCCGCGCCGGCGTAACCAGTAGACGGCCTCCGGCTCTACCAAATAATACGTCATACGCAGACAGGGCACAAGGTTGAGTTTCGGTTTCGGTATTGCACGTTTTTGCATATTAAAGATTATTTTCGAATTTCCTGAGCATTTCAGCGATGGGGCCGGGTACAAGAGTGTCTCAGGAACATAAATACACCATAACCTTGTCATGGTCAAAAAATCGCCGGAGTTGGCCTTTAACGTATTTCGTTCGACAGGTGTCACGAGGAAAACAAGCCAATTCAACGATTCGTAGGCGCATTTGGGAGACCATCACACTACGTCGAAAAAGGCCGTGATAGCGCAGCCATCGCTGCTAGAAACACACAGAAACTTTTAAACAGCTCTAAAATGGGCAGCTATGTCCATCTAGCAGAAAACATGCCATGCATTTCCAGAGGCGTTGATCAAGCAAATAGCAAAAGCTAGATAATGTGCTGCCATATGTGCACATGGCCTCCAAGATGGCGAGCACAGCGCGTGTATATTGGACTCTTCATTTTGATCGAAAACCTGTATGTACCATTCGCGTGTGTGTGTGTCTGTGGGCCATCTGTGAGGCATTGTGAAAAACACGTCTCGACTTCAGCAAAGCGCCGTTTTAGCAGAGGGAAGGGGCCACACTACACAGTCACTCTATTATTGTAAATACATGGCACTTGCGCGCGCGTGCGCGTGTGTGTGCGTGTGTGTGTGTGTGTGTGTGTGTGTGTGTGTTTGTGTGTGTGTGTGTGTGTGTGTGTATGCGTGTGTGTGTGTGTGCGTGCGTGCGCGCGCGCGTGTGTGTGTGTGTGTGTGTGTGTGTGTGTGTGTGTGTGTGTGTGTGTGTGTGTAACAAAGCATAATAATTTGTATGCACTTAGTGGTTGAAGGGCGCAATAGGGGCCATATTTTGCCATCGCGTTCAACTCTTAAAGGCGAAGCTTAAGGGTCCCCCGATTATTTACTGACACGTTCACTTGCTCCACGCATAGAGGTCAACCACATGTTCTACTTTATTTTTAGATGCCTTTACTCGCGGTGACGTGAATTTTCACTAATTATTGGAACTTTTTCGCCAGGTGTGTTTTTAGGTTTTAGGAGTTTACAATGGAGGCCGCCACAACAATATGCTTTAGTGCCCTTGGGGCTGACCATGCATGAATCACTCGTAGCTTTACTAATTTTAGCTGTGCTTCTAATGTTCAGCTTTTGTTAATTAACACTGTTCCACAAATGTCTCCTAGGCAATTAAGCCGCTAAATGAAACGGCTAACTCGAACCACGCTTTCAACACTGTGTCTGCTGCAAGAACTTTTATATGTGACACTTGTTTCCTAAAATAGCCCAGGAACAAAATATATTGTCTGTTGTAGAAACATGTTGTAGAGCGGGGCAAGCACAGAAATTGTAAGTCATTTTTTATTAAGTTGTGTACAGTACCGCATCAAGCCTTTCTTTCATGATCTAGAAAATGTTACTCTCAATTGGATAGCCACATTTTTACGTCATGATGACTGCATGCTCTAACTACGTTGTACCTGATGTTTCATTGTGCTTTCAGTCATTTTCTCTCCGCGAAGTTAATACGGGATTCATACAGTTATGTGCTTTATTAGCCATGTGTCTATATGTTTCTTAGTCCTCAATTTATAGTTTAATACTGGTTCCCACAATGTGACACATTGTGTACGCCTTCTTTAATGCGGCTGTGACAGCACCACGTTGTTTCTTCATTGTAGATGCTCACAGAATTGAGAATTTTCTAAAGGTAGCTTTTACCGCCGGCAGCTCGGCTATCGTGTTTTCTTTTGATGGTGAAAATAAACGAAACGGAATTTAACATCGATCCTTTCTATATCTTGACACCTTTTGCACTTCGAATCTTGTTGAGCTCAACTAAGTAGAAATCTCTTCAGTCCTATAGTTTCAGCGAGCAAGGTTAAGAGATATAATAGTGTTTGAGTTGCCCAGAGAAATCGCTCCTTCTTGGCATCTTTCAGTGAAATTCGTTTTATTTACAATCACGTGTCTACCTGATTGAAGGTTTTCGGTTGCTTCCTTGCGACATTGCAACTGCTTCCTTTGTTTAACTAAGTGTGTTGTATTTGTTTGAAATCCCCAAGTTTAGCTGCAGCTCGTAGGCCGGGCTGACAGAATGAATTAGCGAGAAAATACGAATCCATGCATACAACGGCGAGCTCTGCACAACATCACAATTTTCGGTAAGTGGGAGCACTGTACTCTGCTGGTTTTTGCATGCATTTCAAAAACCAATTTTGGCAATTATTTATTTGCCGTTTTTCCTCTGTTTATTTTTTCAAAAACAGCAAATGCATACGCTGGCTGCTTTACCATGTAACAAAGTGCGATATTACAGGGGCCATTTTTAGCACCATTGTTCTGCATCCCCAGTTTTCGTAACCGCAATCACTCAAAAGGAAAACAAAAAAAAAACAAAATAATGATGTACGTCGAGGATGGAATTGGTTTGTTACCTGGGTCCTCTATATATCAGCTCAGCATTCGACCACAGAGCCACGCTACTGCTTGGACTTTTATTCTACAAAAAACCTATACAGATGTTATGTCGGAAAAGAACCACGTAAACTTGATCTGTATAATGTGGTTGAATAGATAAAATCCCGCCACCTCTACGAAATTAGTGATGATAGAGGAGCTTGGATCATCACCCGTGAATCATCAGTACAAGCCATCTACCATCATATAAAGACATGACACGTTGTTATAGGGTATACACACCTATATATACACAAGGTCTAATCATTCGCTTACCGATGTCATTGCATACAAGGCCTACATCAGTGATTACAAAACTATTGGATGCATTTTTCTATGAAGATTACAACATCATGGTCGGAGAAGTATGTGGCGAGGGTATCTCGACTTAGAGGTGCAGATAAAGTTGGAAAAGGCAATTTCAATACAGGTGGAAGGCGAGTTGAGGTTCTCTTGGCACAGCTTGCATGCCACCTCTTCTTTCCGGGCTCTCACTTCGGGTTTCACCGGTTGACGAGCCTTCTTCGCAATACAAAGTGCGGAAAATTTCCTGATGACAGATGTGCAGTGGCAACCCCGATTATCAGCAGAATGAAGAATGGCATAGTGGCACAGTGAGTACATCCCTATTTCATAAAATTACGGTGCGCATGTGTACATGCCCACAATTGGTTACCTTGCACAGCTGCACATCTAGCGTACTCGCCAAGATACATGCCCCAAGCATAAAAACCCTGGCGAGCAAGCTCTTAAAATGACAACCAAGCGTCACACAATATAAATTTTGTAACCAGACATCGCACCATTGTACAATACAAAAGTTGAAACCAGTGGGTCGTTGAATGCATCTTACCTTTACGAAGGGCTCAGCCGAAATCCTTTATTGTCATTGTCATCACCAGTAAAAATCTTAAACGCCCCGGAAATTCTAAATATTTTTTTCATTCTATACCATCAGCCACCGCATCAACAACGACACATAATGTCTTGCAAATGCTTAGCGGATATCTTGTTCATCACAGAAGGACGAATATGGCATAGTAGAGGCTGCCAAATTTTACTAAAATTATTACTTATGGCATCATCGGTGCCTTTCAAGTGTTCTTGAATTGGTCAACAGCAGAAAGTTTAAAACGGTTCTATATATAACTTTGACGTTTTTAGCTTTCACATTTAGTGCACTGCGCTTTCCAAGCAGGCGAGCCATTTTTCGGAGAATGAACGTCTCCAGACGGCAAATGATGCAATGTGACTCGGTGGTCTCCCGGGAAGTTCCTCAATGTAGCAGCACCTGTCTTGCGTTCAACGTCACTGCAAAGCGTTCCGCCTGTCTATGAAGCACCTTCGGAATAATTTCAGCTCCAAGGTGAACAATAGCGTAGCCTTTTCTTTACCCTTTGGTCGAGACGGGATTGTATAATCGGCTCATTCAATAACTCTCTCTCTCTCTCTCTCTCTCTCTCTCTCAACGCTGCGGTATATAAAATAAAATAATGAAGTAATAACTGCCATAACGCGCTCCGCTTTTTAAGCGTACGAGTGCTTTGATTGTTCATGTTACTTATTTAGCTTACACATTTTTTTTCTTGATGACAGACAGAAGTACTTTCATCGAATCCTTTCGGTATATTTAGGTATAAGCGAGCTATGATTTTCGACAATAGAAGATAAGCTCTGATCTTCAAGCACAGGTACAAACCCATCTAATCATTATTAGATCTTACTGCTTACCTAAAATATTATAATTTTGCGAGGCTTTAGGGCTCACGTAACCAAAGAAATTTTATTAAGCAAATTCAAAATAGTGCCGTATTTATTGGTAGTTCTAACATACGTAATGAACTAGTTCTTCATCCTTATACGAGTTGCACTGAATGACGCAACAGGTGTTTTTGACGCAGATTTTTAAAGTCGAGGTTTCAGTACTGTTTTGTCTTGCTTCGTGATGTATTTTATGGGAACTACCATCAAATTATTTGCTAGTAGGCAAGTGTGCGTGCAAACATTGAACATTCCTGATTACATAAGTGTTCCTTGTTGTCTTCTAAACGGCCTCTAACTTAAGTAGCCCATATTCATTATCGGTCTTCAAATGCCATTGTGACTACGAAAATACAAACTTTTTTTAAGTGTATCAACCCTATACTTGGGCGTGTTTTAAATTCCAAGTGGCAATAAAATAATAAAATTTGAAATACCAAACGTGTGGTATTTTTGTCAAACTTAAACCTAAAAAACAATTGAGAAACATCTGTTGTTTTTTGCACAACGCATACTGCTCTTCCTATAGACAATAACTTAGCAGTAGTATGTTGGTTAGAAAACCTATGCCTGGCTATGGGCATTGTTCAGTGCTATTTTTACGCTAACATAATCGTGGTAAAGGTCGAGCTAAAAGTGAAACCTCATCGACGCCACATATTTTAAAGAACAGTTGCACAACAGTTGTGGGAATACGAACAAAACAGAATTTATTGTTACTTCATTGCCTTTCTTAATAACTCCGCATGTTTGTTGCCAAGTTGTGCAGGAATTTAAACTGGACAGTCAGCTTACTTTCTCCAACTTTGAGTAGTACCATGCCACCTCTTCGTAAAAGCCTCAATTTTCTTCAATACACAGCTCCGTGTCAATCACTGCTAACGTGCTATTTGTAGCTTTAATTAGGCATACTATAGAATGGTACAGTGGCGTGGAGGCTCATGACGAAAAGAACACAATAATTTGGGTAGGCAGCGCTGTAAATTATTCGCAAATGCTACGAAATCTGTTCGTTTGTATTCTCTTTAAAGCTGGACCATACACGGCCTTTAATAACTTGTGCCAATCTTTATGGTATACTTGATCTGCGGCCTAAACAGAGAGTTTCAATTGTTGCGTGAAGTTGTATATAACTGCGTCATCCGTAACTCCACAAATAATATACCCTCGAACGAAAAATTCTAGCAGGTGTGGGGCACAGAAAAGTGGCAAACGCTACAATGTACCAGTGATTCATTAAAGACACCTAAAATGTATATAATAACTATACACGTACAAATGTTCATATCATTTAAAATCAACTCAAGATAGGTCACTGATTATTCAATAAGTCACCTTTATGCTACAGGCTCAAGAGAATTAATGTGGCAGTTCTCTGAGAAGTGTACGCCTCATTGCGAAGAAAATTTCTGTACCTTGAATGAAAATTCTGCTTTTTGGCCGTGCCCTGTTAAACACGTCTGCTTCTTCGGAGTACAATTAACAACTAATGAGTTTTCAGTGGAGTGAGCAGGCAGCTTGTTCGTCCAAATTTCTCTGAAACCATACATCCTGCTAAGTTATGTTACTTCATATCAAGCAGTTTGATGTGATGTGAGTGAAAGACAGGTGACTTAAAAAATTAAATATTACACTTCATAGCTCATTAACTTTTTGGCTATCCCATATATTGTTGCGCACATGCACGAAGACAAAGAAGCGTACATGGTGAACGCACTTGTCGCCGAGAGCGAGAAAGGAAGAAGAGGATCAGGAGGATCTTTAACCAGTCGGCTGCTTCTGAGCTGCCCCTAACGACCTAATAAACGGCCCCCTTTCAACGTCTACCAGTCTCTTTCAAATGTAACATAGTAGTGGAGGAGCTGGGTAAGCGCTTCAACTACGGAACGATCACTGCCACAGCTTCGACGAAGCCGTCGACTTGCCGGTCTCCCACCATCTGCCGTGAGTGACTTCGACATGCCCGAAGAAGCAGGCGTTTCCAGGACGGCACCGTATGGCCCGCCTCCGTACTACCGAGTTCCACCGCCCTTCGGAGGAAAAGCTGAAGAATATGTAGACGCCTGGCTCACCAAGTACAAACGTGTGGGCAAGTTTAACGGTTGGGATGCAGCCTCTATGCTAGCCAACGTAGTGTTCTCCCTGACCGACACCGCACTGGTATGGTACGAGAACCACGAGGACGCACTCACGACGTGGGATCTTTTTGTTGAAGAGCTCAGGGCGTGTTTCGGCGACTCGGTTGCTGGAAAGAAGCAGGCTGAGCAAACACTGTCGCAACGGGCACAGCTACCAGGTGAGACATGCACCATTTACATAGAATAAGTGTTAAGGTTGTGCAAGGTGGTCTGCGCTACCATGTCGGAAGAGGACAAAGTAGGGCATCTGCTCGAAGGGATCGCTGAAGGCGTGTATAATTTTCTAATTGGAAAAGAAAGCCTCAGTTCTGTGTCCGACGTTATTCAGCATTGCCGAACGTTTGAAACACTCAAGATGCGTCGAATCGCGCCCACGTTTGGTCGGCTGGCTAACGTTACAACTGTTGCCAGTGTGGACACGAATCCTGGCCTCGAACTTTTTTCTGCCATTCGACAGATTGTTCGTGAGGAACTATCGCACCGAGAAATGTCGTGTTCGACAGCTGACCATCGCGAGTTGTCTCTGCCACGCGAGGCTATGGATGTGCCTCCTTTGACCCCATGGCAACCGACGATGAGCGCGGCAACTGTGGAGTACAGCCCAGCCCCACAGTCAAGGATGACAACCAGATTTCTCGCGTTGCAGTATGACCGATGCTCTCAGCGCATGCCTCCTCGACACCCGACGTCTCGGTACGACGTACCCGACCAGTACATTCGTTACACAAGAACAAATAATGACGCTCGATTCAACGACGAGCGACCAACGTTTCGACCTCGGCCGGTGTGCTATTGCTGCGGTGTGACAGGCCACATATCGCGATTTTGCAACCGTCGGGTGACTCCTCGGTATCACCGACCATCTGACTTTTCACGATCCTTCTAACAGCCTCATGGTGTCCGGCGGCCGGCCCATATACCACCTGATGACAACTATTGGCCCAGCAACTTCCGCAACATCTCCCCGGCATCTGGCAGGAGTTTAACGCCCCCACCGCGACCTCGTGCTCATCGTTCTCCTTCACCGCTGCGTCGCAAAGCGCCCTCTTCGCCACCGGAAAACTAGCCAGCGCGGCCAATGGGGGTGAGGTCACTGGAAACGTGCTACTGACAGAAATACCTCCTGTGTGTATGTTTAAAAACAAAGTGCGTGTTTTGGTGGATTATGTGCCTGTGATGGCCTTGGTAGACACAGGCGCAACGATTTCTGTGATGAGTGCTTCCTTTAAAGACGTGTTAGGGCGGAAAGTTGTTTTACCTGGGATGAAACTTCGACGTTCTGTGGAGTGAGTGGAGAGCCGTTGCGCCCTATTGGTGTATGTAGTGCTGAAGTATTTTTGGGAGGCCTTGTGATAACGAGAGAGTTTGCGATTATTGCTTGGTCGACACATGATGTCATTCTCGGCATGGACTTCTTGCGAGAATGTGGTGCCACTGTAGACTGTCACACGGGGAAAGTCTTTGTGAGTGGCCAGATGTCGTCAGAACTTCTGGAAACTCCAGCGAATGATCAAACTACGCTCTGTGTCTGTGTCGATACGTTCATACCTGCGTTGTCTACCGTACGTGTTCCTGTTGTTTGTCGTGGAGCGTATTCTGACAGCTTCGATGCGAGCGTAGAACCAATGCACATAAACTGCGTGAAGAAGAATGTGTTAGTTCCCCATTGTGTGGTGTCGATAGATGGCAGACGAACTGACCTATGGACTGTAAACTGTTCCTCTGAGCCCGTAACACTACCCAATGGTTTGAGATTAGCTTCGGTCAGCGAAGAACACGCCACCTTATGAGTGGTCGAGCTCACAGACGTGCCGCAAGAACGTGACGGAACTGGTTGTCACAATTTGGACGGGGCGCTTATGGCAACGATAATTAAGTCACTTAGCTCAAGCGAGCACCGAACTTTAATGAATGTGCTGTTGAAGCACGCTTCGGTATTTGACTTTGCGCAGAAGGGCAAAGTAATCCCTGTCCCCCTGTCTCGAACGCGCCATACCATCAACACGGGCGTGGCAAGTCCGATTCGCCAAAAAAAATCATATCGTGTGTCCCCGTCAGAAAGACAAATTATCAACGACCAAGTGCAGGAAATGATGCAAAAGGGAGTGGTACAAGAGTAAGCCAGTCCGTGGGCAGCACCGGTAATCCTTGTTAAGAAGAAAGATGGATCTTGGAGATTTTGCGTTGACTATCGCCGACTGAATGCCGTGACTAAAAAGGACGTATATCCGCTGCCCCGTATAGAGGACGCAATAGACTGCTTACAATCGGCCTCTTATTTTTCCTCCGTAGAATTACGATCCGGTTATTGGCGAATTCCGATGCACCCAGAGGACAAGGAACAGACTGCTTTTGTAACCCCAGATGGGCTCTTCGAATTCAACGTGATGCCATTTGGACTGTGCAATGCACCAGCAACGTTCGAGAGGTGTATGGACGCCATTCTTCGTGGCTTGAAGTGGAACATCTGCATGTGCTACCTCGACGACGTCATCTTAGGCCGCACGTTCAGTGAACACAACTCTCGTCTGGATACTGTTTTGAACTGTATCCGAAATGCTGGCTTAATTTTAAATTCGAAGAAATGCCAGTTCGGAGACCGTCAGACGCTTGTGCTCGGGCATCTCGTTGACAAGGATGGCATCCGCCCTGACCATCAAAAGACAGCAGCAGTTGAGGCGTTCAATGCGCCGCGTTCCATCAAGGAGCTTCGTAGTTTACTGGGGCTTTGTTCGTACTTCCGCCGCTTTATTCCAAAGTTTGCCGATGTTGCGTATTCTCTCACATGCCTCTTACGAAAGGACAATTCCTTTGAGTGGACTCCGGAGTGCGATTCTTCATTCCGTCAATTGAAGTTTTTGCTGACGTCACGACCCGTCCTTCAGCACTTCAGTCCTTCTGCTCCGACAGAGCTTCATACGGATGCTAGCGGCATAGGTATTGGAGCCGTCCTAGTACAACGTTACGGCGACCGCGAACACGTCATCGCATACGCAAGTCGCTCCCGAAGCAGACCGGAAGAAAACTACACTGTTACGGAACAAGAATGTCTGTCGGTATTATTTGCGATTCAGCGGTTTAGGTCTTACCTGTACGGACGCCCATTTACAGTCGTAACCGACCACCACTCGTTGTGTTGGCTTGTCAACTTTCGTGACCCTTGTGGCCGCCTTGCGCGCTGGGTCCTCCGGCTACAAGAATACAGTTTTACCTTCACTTACAAGAGTGGTCGTCGACATGCTGACGCGGACTGTCTTTCTCGTATGCCACTTAGCACAACGGACTGTGAATCCGATGACCTTGACCTGCTTTTAGCGTCTGTGTCGCCTACATTCCCAGACTATCCCAGTTTCAGAGCGGAAGGACGCTAAACTAGCACCACTATTCACCGCTGCATCCGCTTCCACTAGTGCACGCCGTTTCTGTATGCGTGATGGACTGTTGTTCAAAGGAAACCTCTCCAGCACTGGCGCGCGTTTCCTTCTAGTGGTCCCGGAGAGCCTGCGAACCGTTAATATGAGTGTCATGCACGACGACCCTACATCTGGACATTTAGGTTTGGCGCGGACGCTTCACCGGACTAAAGAGCGCTTTTATTGGCCTGGTATGCAAAAGTCCGTTGAGAGTAATGTGGCAAGCTGCATGCAATGTCAGCGTCACAAACGTCCATCAACTGGTCCAGCTGGTCTTCTACAACCGATGCCTACTCCAAGCGCACCTTTCGAACAAGCGGGGATTGACTTTCTGGGCCCATTTCCAAAATAGGCTAAGGGCAACCGATGGATAATTGTTTGCGTCGACTACCACACACGCTACCGCGAGACGGCGGCCGTCCCCTCCGCAACCGCCAGTGAAGTCTCATCGTTCTTGTTACAGTACGTCATCCTCCGACACGGCCCACCTCGCCTGATTATCAGCGATCGTGGCCGACAATTCACAGCGGATGTCGTGGAGGAGCTACTCCGTTTATGTGAATCCCGCCTGCGTCACTCAACACCATGCCACCCCCAAACTTATGGGCTGACGGAGCGTACCAACCACACCATTATTAACATGTTGTCTATGTATGTCTCATGCGACCGCAAGAACTGGGATGACGTACTCCCGTTCATTACTTACGCGTTCAACACCGCGAAGCACGAGATTACAGGCTATAGCCCTTTCTTTTTGCTTCATGCACGTTCGCCCCGGCACACAATCGACACAGATTACCATTCTGTGATCACGACAACGTCACTGTCGCCGAGACTCTCTGCCTCGCCGAAGAGGCGCGTCGCATAGCTAGACTACGCACATTGGCATCACAAGACAAAGCGAAGGCACGCTATGACATTCACCATCGACCTGTGATTTATCGCCGTGGTGATCTGGTGTGGTTGTGGACTCCGATACGCAAGCGCGGGTTATGCCAAAAGTTTTTGGCCACATACGATGAACCTTTTGTCATTGTCGACAAACTTACAGAGGTCAAATATGTAATAGCTCGTCTCACGGCGAGTGGTTGACGAGCTGCCAAAACTCAAGTGGTTCATGTTTCCCGCCTAAAACTGTACACGCCACGACAACTTGACTGATTCGTCCGGCGGCCTTCGTCTGCGCGGAGAGGAATGTTGCGCACATGCACGAAGACAAAGAAGCGTACATGGTGAACGCACTTGTCGCCGAGAGCGAGAAAGGAAGAAGAGGGTCAGGAGGACCTTTAACCAGTCGGCCGCTTCTGATCTGCCCCTAACGACCTAATAAACGGCCCCCTTTCAACGTCCACTTGTCTCTTTCAAACGTTACAATATTTTCTTCAAATTTTAATCTTCCTGTGTATGCTTTCATCTCCGACATTTCGCAGTTATATTTAGACAGCTGAGTTTAACACTGCGCAAACACAGATGTAGTGTCCACAACGCACATCCTAAACTACGCTGCACTAAGCACGCACTAAGATAAAGTTGATGTAGTCTCTATTGTCTGCTAGCGTAGCGCCGCAAACACCAGTGCTGTTTAACCATGGCATTGTTAGGGGACTCGTTTCAGACTGGTAGAGGTGATAGGGCACTCCTTGCAATAAAAAAAAATTGCCCGCAGCTTCCCTCGGGGGAACACTGAGGAGGATGCGGAGCATATAATTGGTTAACGGGGTGTTAAAGTGCGACTTACTTGGGTCGATGGCTAAATTAGTTAACGTGGTTGTGAAATGGGGTGTTAAATTGCGACTTACTTGGGTCGATGGCTAAATTGGTTAACGTGGTTGTAGGAGGGGGTGTTAAATGAGTGAACACGTACACACGTGTGCGAAAGGACGGCGCTGGTCGAAGGGACGTCGATCATTGTGTTTGTGGATTCGTTGGAATTCATTTCACCGCGACTTTGGACGTCGACGCGCCGTACAAACCAACCGACGAGCGGCAAATGAGCGAGCGAGCGGCGACCTTGAGTATATATACAGCGATACAGCGCGACGGCGCATGCACTGTCAGCTGTAGAATGTTCTCGAAGGAGAAGCGCGCGCGCGGCACAGATGGCGACGGCGCGACGGCGCATGCGCTGTCAGCTGTCGAATGTTCTCGAAGGAGAAGCGCGCGCGGCACAGATGGTGGGCGACGGCGCGACGGCGCATGCGCGCGCGTCAGCTGTCGAATGTTCGAGAAGCGGTGCGGACGGCGCGGACGGCGCGGACGGCGCACTACAAGGCGCGAGTATAAGATGCTTCCGCATCTAAAAATGGAAGGGGGGGGGCAGTGCCACAAAAGAGGGTCATCATGAAAACTAAAATGGGGGTGCACTTTATTTTTACCCGAATAAACACCAGTGTTCAAGCACAACTACCGCATCGCTTCGACTTCAGCAGCGTGTCATTACGTCGTGTGGTCCGCAGCAACACTAAGCGTATCGCCATCTTTCTTTTTCAACTTTTCAACCCAAAAACGCTTGTTCGCATGCATATGTCGTAGAAAACTCTAACAACGGCAATCTTCATAAGGAGGCACAGCATAAGTTAGCACCAACGCAATGTTGATGTGTGAAGCAGCAAAGCATACCAATAGACCAGAAGCGGCCACCTAGCCGTGCATACAGTGACTACGAATATTTTAATTCGCGCATTTTGCCTGTAGGGCTGTTAAGAACAACATTTGCCCCGTGTCTAAAATGCAAATAATTTTCAACCTTAACCGGCACAAACTTAGTGACCCTCCATCATTCGCTACACATGCTTAACAAGGGTGGCTGTAACATTGGGGATGTGTCCAATGTAGTGGTACGTACATACAAGCCAAATGTGTTTCGCCGAAGGGTTGCCAAGCTTTATACAGGTGGCTGAGAAGAGGAGCTAAATAGGATCTGATTTTGCCAATATCTGTGGCACTTACGACCTACATAAACTTCGCACCAGAGCTCTTATGTTCTCAACAAAGAGAACCAAGAGTTACCAAGAGTAGTTGAAACATTATGAAATTTTTCTGTTGCACTTTCGGACTGGAGGAATTTTACAGGCGAGCTGTTATAGTTAATAATGCTTCGCCATGTGTCATATAGAGAAAATTACTATCGTCATGAACCACACGAGCCTAAATACCGCCCAAGTATTCGCTGAAGATCGTCACCAATCGAAGGTACAACCTGCCTCCCAGGTTTGATGTGACCCGGCCTTGCGCGACTTAGTCCTAGCCACGCTAATTCTTTGTTTCTAGGTGTATATGTTTGTGGGTTTTTTTTTGTTTGCCTGTTTATTTTATTGATTTAGCGTTGGTTTCTTAGGTTTTTTTTTGTTAATATGGATTTTGTAGAACGTCATAGGTGGCTTTGCGCATACTCTTGCGTACGGTCCCCTCATTTCCAAACCCTTTCTTTATCCCACCAGACATTATTTCCAAAAAACCACGATGACGTGCCACTATACTTTTTTTAGAATCGACCGTGCCGCCGCACTTTTCTGTATATACTAGCAAGCGCAAGTTATGCAAATACTTATGCCTATTGCAGACTTTTTTTAGAATATTTCAATAACATCTCACATAGCGTGATAGGTAAGAAAGGAATGAAACTGGCTTTGTGACAACAAAGCACACTGTGTTTAACCTAAGCCCCTGCACTTAATACAATGGCGATGACGTGAGTTGGTGCAGAGTATCCACTTTATCGCAGTTAAGCCCAAAATGTTTTGCAGGAAACAGTGTGCAAAAGCCCACCCTTGTGGTCATACATTTCGACCTCTCTTACTCTCTTTCAAGAGATACACATATTTCACCATTTTATGCAATCATTATACCCGTAGAAAAATACGATCGTGAACCTGTTCTCTTGGATTCACATCAAGCTTTTTTTACAAGCACGCCATTCTAAAAATGCACAGCTCTACTTATTACGTCGATACCAGCCTATTCGACAAAACTGATCCCGTGCTCTATAGGGCGAAAAATCTTTAATTATCTACTACGAGGTTCTAACCTTCTCATTTATAAGCCACCATATATTCATCGTTGCTATATGGGTCGGTTTGCGAAATCGCGTTCTGCGTGTGCCAGTAGCCACTAGAGCACAGGCGCAGCGACGGCGTCTTAAAAAGTCAACCACTGCTACATTTTGGAACTCGGAGTACCAATCAATGACTTCTTTGTGGCATCGCAAACGCATCCATATCTTTTTTTGTTGTTTTGCAAGCACTAAGCCACGCTGTGAGCAGGGGCGGCGCTAGGGAGGGGCAAGGGTGGGCTGGAGCCCCCCCAAAATTCTCGCCTGCCCCCCCTATGCCCACCCAAGTGCCCGGAAGCATATATTGAAAACCTAGTAGGAGCAGAGCTAGCTTGCCCCCCCGGAGGAACTCACTTTTCGTGGTTGCCCCCCCCAGTAAAAACATTCTGGCGCCGCCCCTGGCTGTGAGCGTGAGCGCGCGTTGTGATAGCGTGCCGAACCATATGCATGCATGCTATGACGTGTACCAGTGCATGTGTATACGTATACTTTGTGTGTGTGTATGTGTGTGTGTGTGTGTGTGTGTGTGTACGTGTGTGTGTCCGCGCATGTGTGTGCGTGTTTGTGTGTGTGCGTGTATGTGTGTGCGTGTGTGTGCGTGTGCGTGTGTGCGTGCGTGTATGTGCGTCTGTGTGTGTGTGTGCGCGCGTGTGCTTGTGCGTGTGTGTGGGTGTGAACGTGCGTGTGTGTGTATGCGTGTGCGTGTGTGTGGGAGTGTGTGTGTGTCTCGGTGTGTCTGTGCGTGCGTGTGTGCGTGTGTGTGTGCGTGTGTGTGCGTGTGTGCGCGTGTGTGTGTGTGCGTGTGCGTGTGTGCATGTGCGTGTGTGTGTGCGTGTGTGCGTCTGTAAGTGTGTGTGTGCGTGTGTGTGTGTGTGCGTGTGCGAGTGTGCGCATGTGCTTGTGTGTGTGCCTGTGTATGTGCGTGTGTGTGTGCGTGCGTGTACGTTGTGTGTGTGTGTGCGTGTGTGTGTGCCTGTGTGGCTGTGTGCGTGTGCGTGTGCGTACGTACGTGTGTGTGTGCGTGTGGGTGCATGTTTGTGTGTGTGTGCGTGTGTGTGCGCGTGTGAGTGTGCGTGTGTGTGTGTGCGTGTGCGTGTGTGTGCGTGTGCTTGTGTGTGTGTGTCTGTGTGTGTGTGTGCGTGTGTGTGTATGCGTGTGCGTGTGTGTGTCTGTGTGTGTGTGCGTGTGTCTGTGCATGTGTGTGCGTGCGTGTGTGTGTGCATGTGTGCGTGTGTGTGTGGGTGTGTGTGCGTGTACGTGTGTGTGTGTGTGCATATGTGTGCGTGTGTGTGTGCATGTGTGTGCGTGTGTGCGTGTGTGTGTGCGTGTGTGTGCATGTGCTTGTGTCTGTGTTTGTGTGCGTGTGTGTGCATGTGCTTGTGTCTGTGTGTGTGTGTGCGTGTGTGTGTGTGTGTGTGCGTGTGTGTGTGCGTGTGTGTGTGTGTGCGTGTGCTTTTGTGTATGTCTGCGTGTGTGTGCGCGTGTGTGTGTGTGTGCGTGTGTGTGTGTGCATGTGTGCGTGCGTGTGTGTGCATGTGCGTGTGTGCATGTGCGTGTGTGCGTGTCTGTGTGCGTGTGCGTGTGCGTTTGTGTGCAAGTGTGTGTGTGTATGTGTGTGTGCGCATGTGTGTGTGCGCGCGCGTGTGTGTGTGTGTGTGTGCGTGCGTGTGTGCGTCTGTGTGTGTGTGTGCGTGTGTGTGTGTGTGCGTGTGCGTGTGTGTGCATGTGCTTGTGTGTGTGTGTGTGTGTGCGTGTGTGTGTGCTTGTGGGTGTTTGTGTATGCGTGGCGTGTGTGTGCGTGTGTGTGTGTCTGTTTGTGTGTGTGTGTGTGAGCGTGTGCGTGTGCGTGTGTGCGTGTGCGTGTGCGTTTGTGCGCGCGTGTGTGCGTCTGTGTGTGTGCATGTGCGTGTGTGTGTGCATGTGCGTGTGTGTGTGTGTGTGTGCGTGTGTGCGTGTGTGTGTGTGTGTGTGTGTGTGTGTGTGTGTGTGTGTGTGTGTTGTCTGCTGGCACGCCTGTCAGGACTTGGGTCTCTTTGGGCGGCCTACGCAGGTACTCGCGTGTCCGTCTATATAGGCGCGCGTGTGGTGGGCTTGTATGAGTGCATATGTATGCTTACATGATCGTGTGTAAGTTTGCGTCTTTGCTAGTGTGCGCTGAGGGAGCACATGTGTGTCACGGATCTGCGGACACCGGTCAGCCGGAAGGAGTGAACCAGCCGCTATCGTAATAGACACAAATACCTAATTACGAACTAGTAGAAAATACGGATTATCTCAAAATAACTAACAGTAAAAAGGAACATACTATACAAAACATGCACTAAACAAAATCATCACACAGACTACGATTACAAGAAATAAGCAATAGAAAGTAGGAAGCATTCCTGCTTTCCTAACTCATGGTGTTCGAAGAGGATGCCTGAGGAGGTGAAGCGTTGCGTAGACCGCAGGTTTTACGTCGGCGTCTCAGTCAGTAACGCCTTCTTTTTCCGGTTAGCAACACGATATAAGTTATATGTTCACGTGTTGCTCCGGTATCTTAAACCATCGCACAAAATGACGCGTGTACACGAAGTTTCTAAACTATGCGCGCACCTAACGACTTGAAGGCATGCACGCTTTGCATAGCTGTCCTCTTGTCGCAAGTCCCCGGGCTGATCGGTCAACGTATAAGAGTCCGATGAAGCAATCTGATCTGAAATGTACGAGCACGCAACAAAAATCCGCGGAGAGTACCAACCTTAATACGAGATTCTGCACTCTAGTTTTGTTTAATCTAAACAGCAGCGCGTAATCTCTGAAGTTTCACAATCACATTTTTTATCGTTCTTCCACGTAAATGCTAAGTGTACGAACCAGCACCGCTAAGTCATGCCAGTCGGCGCATAACAGATAAAATTGAACTTGTCCAAAAATAGATATTTCTCATGGTAGTATGTGCCAAATTTGGGTTAGCAAGACATCAACGACATGTGGTGAATTCATAAAAGCGCACGTTTGTTTTTTGGCTTGCGGCACGACAGACGACAAACCGAATTGCTAACTCAGGTGCTAAGCAGTTCATGACATCATGCGAAATACTAACTTTACGCACGCGCTGTACACGCTGATTACGCAAGAACACTAGAAGCAAGCTTCACTGCTTTTTCCCGAACTACTTTATAAAGTTTGAAAAAAACTTAGGAAGACTGTGTTTTGCGTCTGCTCATGAACACGTGGTAACTGTATCATCTAGCCAACTAGCCGATGGTGACGCCCTATGTTGCCCCTGCCTTTCGCTGCACTTCTCGTGGGATTCTCGTCATCTCCTGTCTGCTCAGGTTGTCCCATGGCTGCACGCTTCTGCCCAATTGCAATACAACTGCAAAATCAATGACGTTACCCAAGGGGATGACTGTAGTGGTGATAGACGCCTCTCCAATGACCTCCATCGCAGCACTTTTCCCGTCTTCCTCGTCACTGCCCACGTGAGGTGTGAGTTACTCCTTTTTGCACGCAATCATCGGTTTAGATCTAATACCTGCCTAGTCCGCAGCGTTATTGGCGCTTTTAGCTAAGCATAAGGCCTGCTTCGATAGACGTGCCGTGACACTTAGCCAGACTTCCGTAGCTTTACACCACATTGAAACCGATGGCTCTGGTGAAATACGCCGTCAGCCTTATCGTGTCTTGCGATCAGAAAGAATTTCATTGAAGAACAACTTGACGATATCCTATCATGCAAGATAATGCGGCCATCCTCCCGCTCCTGGAGTTCTCCGGTCGTCTTAGGGGAAAAAAAAGATGGTTCCATTCGTTTCTGCGTTGATTATTCAGCTCTAAATAAGACCACGCTTGAGGATGTATATCAAATACCTTAAGTAGATGACGCCTTGGAAACGCTACAAGGAGCGAAATATTTTTTCCACATTGACCTACGATCGGGGTATTGGCACATCCCTATGAATGAGGCTGACAAAGAGAAAAACCGTCTTTGATATGCCGGATGGGCTCACCGAATTGAACGTAATGCCACTTGGGCCTGTGCAACGCTCCGGCAACCTTTGAGCACGTGATAGATGCTGTTCTTCGTGCCCTAAAATGGAAGACTTGTTGCCTTTATTATTTAGATGATATTGTTGTGTTTTCATCTATCTTTACCCAACATCTTCAACGATTACATGAAGTACCTCAGTGCCTTTTGAACGACGGGCTCCAGATAAATACCGAAAACTGCCTGTTTGCCAACAAAACTATAGACATCCTCGTGGTCCTGTTGTTTCAAAACACGGAGTACGGCCAGATCACGACAATGTAGTTACTGTATTGCAGTTTCCTCAGCCTTCAACCCAAAAAACGCTGTGCAGTTTGCTTAGCCTGGCGTCCTACTTTCGTCACCCTATACGCAACTTCGTGACAATAGCGGCTTCCCTAAATAAGCTATTAGTCGTTGGTGTTCCTTTTGCTTAATCCAACGACAGCGAGTTTACATTTAAAGTCCATGGGTAGTCCACATCGCACAGAAGCCAAATGGCTACAAGCAATAACAGCAGGCCAAGATGGGACCACAGGAGACGGAATCGCAGCTATATCAGCATATGTGAGCGTCAGTGGTTGATCAACCGATACTGTCGGAGTCGTCATGGAGGCAACATCAGCGTATGTGGGCAGTGGGCAGTGCTGGTGGAGCAACCGACGCTGTCGGTGTTGTCATGCCTGGTAACTCCTGCTTCACAAGATTCCGCAAGTCCAACGGTGCGGATGGAGTTGAGACATGAGTGGACCGCTGCTGTTCCAGGTCTCGAAGTTCTTCACGGATGATCGCGCGGATTAGGCCTTTCAAGTCGGACGGAGGCATAAGGTGGAGATCGCTGTCTTGTTGAAGGCGGAGCGACTGCAATTGATCAAGGCGTTGACATGTCGAAATGATGTCTAATCGTAGAGGGATTGCCAACAGCCAAGGCATTGAATGCAATAGGGCCGATTCCTTTAAGGATGTGGCGAACGCGCTCGGCTCCCGTCATATTGCTGTTCGCATGGTGACAGAAGGCCAAAACATCTTCAATATACGAAGTGTATGTCTCGTGTGGATGTTGAACCCGTGTTGCCAGTTTCTGTTTCGCGGTTTCGAAATGACCTGACGTGCTCCCGAAGACCTGTCGCAGATTCGTGGCAAAGGTCAACCAATCAACGAAGTTAGTTTCGTGGTTGAAATACCAAGTTTTGGCTACGCCGGTCAGATAGAATGGGAAATAACTCAATTTCTCCGGTTCTGTCCGCCGATTGGATGAACTCACACGGTTGTAAAAGCCGAGCTAGTCCTCGACACCGTCACCGTGGATACTCACGAACATGGGTGGTTAGCGCTGAGGGCTGGTGACAGTGGACTAAGGGAGGCCGCCGCAGGCATTGGTGCGAAAGGGTTAGAGCTAAGTGTTGGTTCCGTTGTCGGCATAGCTGTGAAGGTTGTTGGGCACAATCGGTGACCGGATTGTAGCTCCAGGTGGTACACGAACGTAGGAGGACGTCGGGATCTTTACCCAGCACATCCATCACTCTGAAAGACGCAGGAAAACTTCACCAGGCAGCACCAGCAGGAGCGTTTCTTCCGCAATGATTGCCTCGGCTCAGAACGGCAACGAACGAGCCCAATCGCGATGATGATAGTTATGTACAAGTGAGAACAATGAAGTACGATAAATGTGCTTACACTCGCTTTAGCATGCAGTGTCTCTGTGGTGTAGTGCTCACAACAAACTCAGGCAGCAGTCTACCTAGCCTTATTTGGCGTACAAGTAGCAGTAAAGAATCTCTTGTGTCACGAAAAAAGGAACCTGTTTACTAACAACTGCTTGATAAACAGGTGTGCCAACTGACGGCCACCTCTCTTCAGCCGTCTAGACAAATTTGTGTGACGGCACCTTTGCCAGTTAGACTAGCACACAAATATTGCGAAAATCCGATGTAGTTTTTGCACATTTACCGGGAACAGCACAGCACTTGCATCATATATCGTAGCTTAGAAAAAAAAACAGTTGTATACAGTAGTCCCAGCAAACGTGGACATATAGGTTGCCTTTTACCCATTCCCTTTCCCTTTTATTTCTTTAGTTTGCTCTTTCTAATAATCATCAGCATTTTTATATGACTCCAGTGCCACTAGAAGATATTTACCTGCCATTTTGTCCATTTAATGGCTGCACAAAAGCATGGGTTGAAGGCCAAGATTAAGGACAAAAGCCGAGGCATTTACCAGATTTTATGTGGCTTCCTGTAACTTCAGAGAAAGATTTAGAAACTCTTGGTGATTCTTCAACACCTTTATAAGATGTACTACATATTGCAACATTGTCAGCATATGCCAGTAGCCTGACCTCTGAGGATTGTTATCTAAACCCAATAATGATATCATTTTGCAGTATCGACAGACATATAGTTTCTATGTATATGTAAAATAACAGTAGACTAACAGGGCGACCATGATGCACTGAACGCTCAATTTCATCAGGGAGGGGGGAGCATTGCTTTGTTTATCATTAGCCTTGTGCTAGCATTCTGATAGGCCATGGCTACGCCACTCACAATTATATTGACAACATTAATGTGCCCCAACGCCGCAAACAAAAGAGTGTGGGCGACACAATCAAGTGCTTTCTCCAAATCCAGCTGTAGTATGGCCACAAGAGCCCTCCAGTTATGACAGGTGCAGGACAAGACTTCTCGAAGAAAATTGCGGCCAGCATGTGGTTCTTGTGTGTTCATTTTTCGACTGACTACCTGTGGTCCGTCGGGAAGAAAAAAAAAACTTTACAAAAAATAATACTACACTATGCTCCCCTTCACACTGCACAGAGCGTCATATACAGAAAGTAAGGGTCAAAATGTACATAACAAGTAAAGAAAATGCTGGTCGCTTCAAGTGAAAAACGTTCTTTTTTTAAATTACACACCGGAACACTTCCTGTAAAAACCTTCCTAGAGGATCACGGTTTTTATACGCCATGGGGATCTGACTGTCTAATCTTTAGCATACGGGAAACAATTGATTACGTTTTTCTTCACTGTTCAGAAAGCGTATACGTTTGACATGTTTTATAGAGGAAAGTTAATAAAATTATTACTGTTAAACCCTCATGCAACCAGGTGCTTAGCCATAAAGAACAATGATGGGTTACTTATTTATTTAATAATAAGACTACTTTGCACAGTACATGCACTCTCGAATGGCTGGATTTCACTCTGACCTTGACAGGAGACCCGAAAATCAGTATTTTAAAGAGAATATATCAACGTTTCTCGAGGTAGTAAGAACAAATAGTATTGTTTCTTTATGGTTAGAAAAGGTACAAGCCCTGCTTACTATGAAGGAAGTTTAAGGTGTTATGTGGTTTAGCAGCGCTTGATGGTCATAGTAATTGTTCTGTTATGTTTGTTTTGTATTATAATATATGTACCTCATCATACCGTGTGTGAAGTTTAACCAAAAATATGCTTTGCTATAGTAGTTAGTGCATTTGCTTGAGATGCTTGTGGTCAGTGGTTCGAATCCAGTGTTGTATTTTTATATAGATATATGCATTGATGTCGATATTTTAATTACATATATTGGACAGTTTAATATCAGAGAACTTAAGCCTTGAACTGTTTTTACAGTTTCAATCTTTTTTATATATTTTCGCCTAATGACAGGACGCTTCACGTAACAGCCGCAAGTGAAAGCCACGTCTTGCGAAAGCCGCGTCCACGTTATAAGGCAATTTTAGTTTTACGTACGTATGGACATCACGTACGCAAACCTGAAAAGCGCACGCACGTTACGTGCATGCGTGCCATTTGAAACGCGCTTAGCAACACGTACGCTACGCACGGGGAGATCTATCACCTGGCTCTAGCAGAGGGTACCAACTTTTTCGCGAGGGGGGGGGGGGGGGCAAATCTTTCTGAATCGTGAGCCGGGATATATATATATATATATATATATATATATATATATATATATATATATATATATATATATATATATATATATATATATATATATATATATATATATATATATATGTTTTTTTATTTATTTATTTATTTACTTATTTATTTATTATTTATTTATTTAGTTAGTTAATTAGTTAGTTAGTTAGTTAGTTAGTTATTTATGATGAGAAACGAACAAGGCCCGGAATGATCAGAATGCCTCGATGTATCGTGTGGCCATAAGGTAGTAGAAGCACGTCGCCATCCACAATGTTGATGCAATCAACGCTAATTACTTCTTCTTGGGATGGCCAAAGATTATAGTCTGAAGTGGTGACAAGACGAATGCGCTGTTCGTGTTCCGATACAGAATAGTCGGTGGGATTGAGGTAGATGGGGCGCTGACGCCAAGATATAGAAGCGCGTGCAGACGACAGAAAATCCCACCCCAAAATGAGTTCGTGGGTGCACTCACGGAGAACTGCAACAGCAATATGATGACGAATACCGTCTATGAAAACATGAACTGTACACTGGGCGAGTGGGCGACAAGTGGCGTTCGTCGCAGCACGGAGAGACGGGCCCGAGTAAGGTGTTGTTACTTTGCGGGACGGGAGCAAAGGCCAGACTCAATAATAGAAATAGCAGCGCCAGTATCCACTAGAACTTTGACGCGTATACGTTCTACTAACACTGTTAACAACTTCGATGGTCTGTCTGGAGGTATTGCTGGCTGTCCGGTGGATGCAGTTTCCCCTCCTAAAACTGCATTAAGAAGTTTTCTGCGTGGGTAATCATAACGTTGGAGGCGGGTTGCAGAGGCGACTTGGAACGGCGATTGGGAGATGGTGAGTGGTGAGACTCACGGGAGTTTACAGGCAGACCACTACTGTAAGGTGGAGAGGGTGAACGCTGAAAAGAAAACAGGTAAGGCATGCGCTGGTAGTTCGCGAGTGTACTGAAGCGTCCGCGTTCCTCTGCAGCATAGCCACGTTGCTCGTCCTGCTGGCGCCGTCGGCATAAGCGATTGTGATATGGAGAAGCCGAGGCAATAGGCACCTCAACCTCTCCACAGCAAAACAGTTAAAAGAGAAGAGAACAGAACAGAGATATATGTCCCCTATGGCCGCAATAGTAACAGATTGGGCGTTGGGGACGCGGCATGGCGTAATACGGCTGTGGGCACTACAGTGGTAACACTGACGCCACGGGTACATGGCCACCTAGTGTAGCCACCGGGATAATGATGGGTGCTGAGAGCGCCGCGACTTCTGTGTACGTTGGTACCTGACGAGTATTGAATTCGGCAGAACAAAGTGGATGTGACGCAGATGCAATCTCTTGCCTAGTGATGTCTCGAAAGTTGGTTGAGCTGGGGCTAAAATAGATGGTGGGGAGCAGGAAGAGCAGCGCCCATAAATCTCCTCACGAACGATGTCGCGGACCAGGGCACGGAAGTCGAGGGCCGCAGGAAGACGAATGTCCGAGGCATCATGGCAAAGACGAAAAGACTGAAGTTCTTCTAGTCTCTAACAAATGGTGATGACATCTTGAGTCGTGGTAGGATTTTGTAACGCAAGGGCGTTGATTGTGACGGTATTTATGCCTTTGATAACATGACGTATTTGGTCGCTTTGAGGCATAGCTGAATTTACACGCTTGCACAAGGCAAGAACATCCCCAATGTAAGAGGTGCATGATTCACCCGCCAGCTGAATGCGTTCAGCAAGCTTCTACGTTGCTGCTTCAGCGCGAACACTGGGGAACTGAAAATCTGACGGAGCTGCCGTGCGAACATGTCCCAGTCGGGAAATTCTTGGAAATGGTTCTTCAACGCCATTCTTCAAAGTCATCTCCTTTGAGACCCGAGAATACTGGCGGATCACGTTGGTGGCTGTGGACGGCCAGGGTAGACGGCGGAGGCCGCACTGGGCTGGTGGTGTTGGATGGTCCAGGATTGTCTTGCACTTCCATGGCAGGTGGTAGTAGACGATGACTTGAGCGGAGCTCCAGTGGTAACGTGCGAGAGGACTTGGGGATCGAGAAGCGCCGTCCACCACTTACGAGGAAGGGCTTTATTCGAGACTAGCTCGAGCTGACACACACTGATGATGATATCTACTGATGAGAAAATTATACAAATGATGATGACACGTCCAATTGATAAAGAAGAGTCGGTAACTGCGCTTACAATATATATATATATATATATATATATATATATATATTGGGCATTTGTTACTTACATCGTCCTCATCCCTGCACGATCACAATCACCATCATCCGCTTGTCTCTCTGTCCTCATTGCCACTCTGGGTCATCATCATCGTCATCGTCTGTGTACTGGCTCTGCCCGTTCGTTTTGCGAGGTCTTTCCTCATTACTTAAATTTTACTTAATCCGAGTAAATGTGCCCTCCTTGTTTTCCCGCTGCAATACCCTGTGAACATCTCTCTGTCTTACCACCATGAGGACATACCACAGCTGGAATCTGTTAAATACCTTGGAGTAATTTATCACACGTCGCTTAACTGGCGACCTCATATCGAATATATCGCCGGAAAAGGAGTGCGGGCCATTGGCATATTACGTAGGCTAAGCAACCGCCGCATAGGTATGAGAAGGGACACATTTATAATGATATATCGTATGTACGTTCGTCCCACTTCGGAATTTGGATGTGTACATTTCTCTGGAGTTCCAGCTTACAAGTTGCGGCCTCTAATTCTTGTGGAAAAAGGAGCTTTGCACTTATGCCTTGGCCTTCCCAAAACAGTTGCCAACAATGTGTTGTATCTCGAATCGAGGGTCCCTCCGCTTTCTTGTAGAATTCGCCTTGTGACTGTTCAGACATTCTTAAGAATTTACGAATCACCATTACGACATTCAGAAACAGCCTTTATTTCCACTCCGGAATCATTTTTTTCTGCTAGATGGCCGCGATTTCACACGCCACAAATTATATTTCTGTAAAATTTACTGGAGCCTCTAAACGTACGTATAAGCGACATCATGCCGAGTCGTGATAATTTAACCCCGGTGGAAATTCAATTCGACGACATTTTTCCTAATAATGCCAAATTACTTCCCCATAATATTTCGGATGGTTTACTACAAGATCACCTGCGCCGTATTACAACGAACGTTATTATTGCTACAGACGCATCGCAATACGACGAAAAGTCAGGGGTTGGTATTTTCAGCCCGATTTTAAATTGGATTTATTCCCTTCGACTACCCGATTTTATACCCGTTTTTGTGGCTGAGTTTCTGGCAGTGGTGCTCGCCTTACGCAAGTTAGATACAGCAATTACATCAGCTGTCATAACAACAGATTCCCTATCTCTCTGTGCGGCACTTTCTGTTGGTGCTGATAATAAAGTAACAAAGGCGTTCCCTGCTCTAGTACCTGCGCATTTGAGAAAAGTATGATTAGTTTGGGTGCCTGCACATAAAGGTTTGTTTCTAAATGAAATAGCCGATTCCTTAGCTAAGTCGTCAATCAGCGAACCAATTCTACCACTCTGTCCATCATCCGCTTATGTGACTGCTGCTCGATTCCGCAGACGTACGCTTATGCAAGTCTTTAAAGGTTCAGCACTAACAAACTCTACAGAATATCGCCATTTCTTATATCCCTGGCGAAGAGACTTTTGCCGCACTCGAAAACAAGAAGTAGCTATCACAAGGCTGCGTTGCCGGGTACCAAATCTAAATTTCTATAATACACAGGTCTGGTCAGGCACCGTCGCCACTGTGTGCATTCTGTGATGAACTGGAAACAATAGACCATTTCTTTTTGACCTGCAGGCGATTTAACACATTACGAAAAACCCTATTAGAAATACCTTTACGTGGTATTGGTATCGACTTATCTCTGCCTGTAATTTTGTCTTTTGGAGCTTCCATTTCTGGTTTCTCTAATGCGACAGTATGTGTGGCCGTCCGGGACTATATTTATGAAACTAATACGTTGACTAATTAACCAGTTTCCTTATCCTAACAGGTCCACATAGTTATATAGGTATAAAATCATATTATTGCTCTATTCTAAGAATAAATTCGTTTATGTAAATATTTGCACGCATTACATTAAGCAACACACTTTCCTAGGCTATCGGTAATCTTTCTGTTAAACCTCCATCATTCAAAATCTGAACAGAAAACTTTGAAACCACTCAATTCTTGGCCAATCCCCCACAGTTGGTATGCGCCACTTACAATAGGAGAACAACAACAACAATAAACGCTGTCGCAACCAAGACTACCAAGACTTCATACGTGGTGGAGGTGCATTTTTGGTCCTCGTACCTCCCACAGCCCGCTATACCCCCTGGAGCTTCGTTCAGGCCGCCGCTTGCGCCCACAGTCAGGCAGCATGTCCCAGAACAAGCCTGCTGGCATTGAGGTCATCAACCACGCACCGACGCAAGCTGCCCCTCCTATTTACATACACGGACATCAGCGGAAACCCCCGCTCTTCGCTGATCTTCGTGGAGAAGACGTAGAAGACTGGCTCGACGACTACGACCGCGTATGTGTCGCTAATCAGTGGGACGAGGCCGCCAAACTGCGTTACATCCCTTTTTATCTGACCGGAGTCGCAAAGACATGGCATTTTAACCACGTCATTGACTTACCCGACTGGGCTACCTTTCATCAGCAGCTGCGACACGTTTTTGGGACCCCGGACATTCGATCCGCCGTCGCGAAGAGGACACTTGATACTCGCCGACAACATCCCGGTGAATCGTACACTTCATACATTGAGGATGTCTTCGCATTGTGCTGGCGTGTCAATCAATACATGCCGGAATCAGACAAAGTGCGCCACATATTGAAAGGCATTGGGCCTGTTGCCTTTAATGTACTTGCTGTACAAAACCAAGCTACCATCGCTGATGTCGTGACGACATGCCAGTGCCTTGATACGCTGGACTCTCTTCGCCTCCAAGCGGACATTGACGACCACCACTCTACGTCTCATGGCCACCTGCGTGACCTCATCCGGGACATTATACGTGAAGAATTGCGGTCTGTGGGCTTCACACCTCCGACATCGCGTCCTACACAGTCTTCGGGAGTGCCCTTGCGTGACATCGTCAGGGAGGAACTTACATTGCTGACCGGCTTTGCACCCATACAGCCACCTGCTTCACGCCCCGTACCCACGTACCCTGAAGTTGCTGCCGTGCCTCCCAGTGACGCCCACGTGACATTGCTGCGTCCATCCTACGCATCAGTTGCTGCCGCTCCCCCGGTAAACTACCATTTCGTGCTCACTGACCCTCCGGCCCACCTGACCGCGCTATCTCCAGGTGCCCGAATGCCTTCTATTCCCCACCGTGGCGCTTGTCTCGCCCTGTATGCTACTACTGTGGCTATCGCGGCCACATATCTCGTTTCTGCCGAAAGCGCCAGCAAGATGAGCGTCAGAACGACGTGCGCGAACGGGATTCGTACACAGGGGCGTATTATCAAGGTCGGCGTTATTCGTCTCCCCCGCACCGGTCTCCATCTCCTTCGGCATCGACTGCACCACGAAACAGCCGAAACACTGAACGCCGCTCGCCTTCGCCCTTCCGCCGTTCCACTTCTCCACTCCGGCCCGCCTTATTCTCATCTGATATTCATTCGGGAAACTAATAAGTGATGCAGTTTGTGGAGAAAAAACTGCATTTGGAATTAGAACTGAAATTCCTCCATCAGGCCCGTGTTACACGCTTTCTGTGGAAGTGGAAGGAGTGCGAGTCGATGCTTTGGTGGACACAGGTGCGACATTGTCTGTGATACGTGCTGATTTGTGTGAACATTTAAGGAAAGTAATGACGCCTTACGATGGCCCCACGTTAGTTGCTGCCCAGGGGAACATCATTCGCCCTTCCGCGTTTTGTACTGTGCGTGTTTTCATCGACAGCATCCGCCAGCATGTCCAGTTTGCTGTCCTGTCCCACTGCTCTCACCAACTAATTTTAGGGTAGAATTTTCTATCATCAGCTTACGCGGCGATTTGTTGTGGACAACGCGTCGTTCACCTCACTGACACCGACTACATGCTTGACGAAGACAATCGGAAGCCACTTCGTCTGGTCGCTGCGAATGACATCGAACTGCCTCCACTACAAGAGCAAATCGTCAGCATTACGTCCAATGACATCTATCACGGTGATGTATTGGTCTCACCGTCACCACTTTGAGTTCGTAAAGGTATAGTTCTTCCGTCCGGTGTCGTTCGTTTTTGCAATGGCTCCGCACTTGTCACCGCTGTCAACTCTACACCGGAGAAAATCTTACTGCCACAGGGCACTACTGTGGCCCATGTTGCCGACTTTGAGCCTGTATTTGTCACGCCACTTCAGGCCATCGCATTCAAAGAACCTTCCTTCGGTGAGCATGTTTCTTCCTCCGCCTTCACCACCGCTATCAGCAGCGAATTGACATATTCACAGAGGCAGCAGCTGCTCGCATTGTTACAGAAACATGCAAACTCTTTCTATTTTTGCTCGTCTAAGCTGGGCCGCATTAATACTACAGCACATTGAATTCAAACTGTTGGGACATCTATCGTACACCGCCGACCCTACCGCTGTCTCTAGCTGAAAGAAAAATTATAGAAGAAAACGTTGCGGACAAGCTTAAACGGGAAGTCATCCGTCCTTCATCTAGCCCTTGGTCGTCTCCTATCGTTTTGATTCGCAAAAAGGATGGCTCTGTCGTTTTTGCGTGGACTACCGGGCACTGAATAAGATCACACGCAAGGACGTGTACCCTATGCCACGCATTGACGACGCCCTTGATTCCTTACAAGGCGCGGAATTCTTTTCAAGCATCGACTTGCGTTCTGGGTACTGGCAGATCCCCATGCATGAAGACGATACAGAGAAAACGGCGTTTGCAACCCCCGACGGGCTATATGAATTCAACGTGATGCCTTTCGGGCTCTGAAACGCACCCGCGACTTTTGAGCGCATGATAGCTACCGTGCTGCGCGGCCTGAAATGAAAAAGTTGCCTTCGCTACCTGGACGACATTATTATCTTTTCGTCAACGTTTCTTGAGCACCTAGAACGACTGGATCAAGTTCTGACGTGCCTTGCCGGCGCCGGGCTTCAAAGAAACACTAATAAATGCTCTTTCGCTAGCAAATCTATCAAGGTCTTAGGACATGTCGTTAGCAAAGATGGCATCCGGCCCAACCCTGACAAGATTTCTGCAGTCCTTCACTTTCCGCGTCCCGAAAAACCAAAGGAGCTTCGCAGTTTCCTTGGCCTTGCCTCCTATTCTAGCCGGTTTATCCAGAACTTCGCTTCTATTGTTGCTCCATTACACAAACTACTCGATTCGAATGTCCCCTTTCTGTGGTCTAAATAATGTCAAACGGCATCCGAGCTGTTGAAGCGGGCACTCACGTTTGAACCTCTGCTCTGCCACTTTGACGAAGCCGCACCGACTATCCTTCATACCGACGCTAGAGGCCTTGGTATAGGAGCCGTTCTTCTACAACGCGACAAGTCTTCCCTAGAGAAAGTTGTTGCATATGCCAGTCGCGTACTCACCCCTGCTGAAAAGAACTACAATATAACTGAGCAAGAGTGTTTGGCTGTGGTTTGGTCGTTCCAGAAGTTCCGTCCCTATCTCCACGGCCATCACTTCACAATCATTACGGACCACCATGCCTTATGCTGGCTTTCTACACTGAAGAACTTGTCCGGACGCTTGGGTCGGCGGATACTATGCTTGCAGGAGTACGACTTTGACATAACTTACAAGTCAGGCAGAAAACATCAAGACACCGATGCTTTATTTCGTTGCCCGCTTCCAACTACCCATATCAGCGTTGGTGAGAACTCAACTGCCACATCTACCAAAGTTCATACCCTCGCATCAATAACGCAACCCTTTTCGGACGACGAGCCAACATTTATCTCCCGCCAGAGGTCCGATCCATACTGCAGACGCATGATGGACCACCTTTCGGGAGTTTCTCATCCACCAAACGCGCGACTTCGTCGTCAACTCCTGCACTTTAAGCTGGACAATTGGGTTCTCTACCGCCACGTCTACCACCCTGATGGTCAGCGCTGGGTTGCTGTACTGCCACGCTCTCTTTAACTTCAGGTGCTCGAAGCCTTCCACGACGACTTGACTGCTGGTCATCTTGGTTTTTAAAAAACTCTTGACCGCATTCAATGTCGTTATTACTGGCCTGGCCTTTCTTCTAGTGTAGCGCGGTACGTCGGTTCCTGCTACCCATGCCAGCGTCGTAAACTCCCCACGTCTGCACCTGCTGGACCTCTACAGCCACTTCCGTGCCCTTCAATCCCTTTCGAGGTTGTAGGTGTTGACCTTTACGAGCCTCTCCCCGTCACATCTGCTGGCGAACGATGGATAGTGACCGCCGTGAACCACCTGACACGCTACGCTGAGACTTCCTCAGCTATTACAGGCTCTGCTGTGGAAGTTGCAGACTTTATTCTTCACGCCATAATCCTGCGTCATGGGGCTCCTCGTGTACTGCTTAGTGATCGCGGCAAAGTGTGCCTGTCACAAATAGTAAATGAGGTACTGCGCGTTTCTGGAACTACTCACAAGACAGCTTCAAGCTACCAGCCTCAGACAAATGGTCTCATAGAAAGATTTCACCGAACCCTTGCAGACGTGATAGCCGTTTACGTCCAACCCGACCACAAATACTGGGATACTCTTTCACCATTCCTGACATTCTCTTACAGCACCGCCGTTCAGCGAACAACTTGCTACTCACCGTTTTACCTCGCGTACGGACGCACCCCGACTACCTTTTTTTGACGTCTCCTTCTTTAGCAGCCATGGGAATTCATGTCAGTCTTCTAGCGAAGAATACATTTCCCGCCTGTACCAGTCTCGCCATCAGGCTCGCATCAATACTGAAGCGAGAAATCACGAGCGGAAGATCATCTATGACGAATCCCACCGCATTGTGTCTTTCCAACCTGGTGACGAGGTGCTGCTTTTGACACCTATTCCCACTCCTGGTCTCTGTGACAAATTCCAACCACGCTTCATCGAGCTATACATTGTTTTAGAACAGACTTCGCCGGTTAATCATCGTGTGACACCACTCGTCACCCCAACAGACCGCCGCCACCGCAGCACAGAGATTGTCCACGTTTGTCGCATGAAACCTTTCACGCGACGTTCCCCGTCACTTTGACTTACGGCGGCCAGGGTGTCCGCTTCCAAGTGGGGGGAATTAGTGTGGGCATTTGTTACTCACATCGTCGTCATCCCTGGATGATCACAATCACCATCATCCGCTTGTCTCTTTGTTCTCATTGCCACTCTGGGCCATCATCATCGTCATCGTCTGTGTACTGGCTCTGCCCGTTCGTTTTGCGAGGTCTTTCCTCAATTAAACGCTGTCGCAACCAAGACTACCAAGACTTAATATATATATATATATATATATATATATATATATATATATATATATATATATATAACAGACAATAATGCCAAGGAAAGTATAGGAAGGTTATTAGACCGAATGGTAAGGTGAACGTGAAGAAAGAAAAGTGGGTGAAAAGATAACTTGGCCTGGGCAGAACCTGAACCTGCGACCTTCGAATAACCCGTTCGATGTTCTGCCACTGAGCTACCACGGCGGCTTTCCTCCCAGCCACTTTATTGGGTATATATGTGAATATAAACATAGGAGTGTCATTCAGCGCCATCTGCAGCAATGGTGGCGAGCGTGGCACACGCTTTTATGAGCCTGTGTGGCGTCACGTGACGCTACACAGGCTCATAAAATAGTGTGCTTATGGGCCCTATCTGCTGAGAATCATGAACACTGCGGTATCTGTCTCTCAACCCGCTATCTTGTTATCGTGCTCGTCACGCTGTCTTGCTCGTATGCCTGGGCGATTACGGTCTATGTGCGCATGGAATACACTCAAATCATCGAATCGCAAGTACGTCCGTGAGGGCAGAGCGTGACCGCTACTTTCTGTGCTTGTCCACTGCTTATACGTAGAATCTCCACGTACGCAAAGCTGTTTCATACATGAAACTAATGGCGTATTCAGGTGGGTGTTTACGAGTGCTCTGGAGTGCTCTGAAAAGTGACTGCGCGTTCGGTTGGTAGAATTGAAGCGCCCGGACTACCTACCAACGTTACTAGAATAGCTACCTACGGCTGCTTTTTTGAGGTCGTCCGCCTGTGACTCGGAGCACTCCCGAGCACTCTGACTTTGAAGTGAGGGCGTGGCGCGATCTGATCTGGAAGACGGATCACATGACACATGCCAGTGATTCACGTGACTTCCGGCAGGTGAACCAGGTGAACAACTGCAACAGCGCCAGCGTGTGCTTCTGAAGGGGACATTGCTGGGCGCGTACCACTTCCTGCACGTGCGTTGTTAGTAGCGTTTATTAGCGATTTTGCAGTGAGTGTACATACATCTACGAAGCCATAAATTCACCATGGTAATAAGGAGTTTTGAAAACGAAGAAATGGGGCGGGGGCACGCGGGATGCGACAGAAGTAGAAAAAGAGAAGAACGAAGGGAGGTATGGTGGAGCTAGCCCTGATGAAGTAAACATCGTCGTCCAGTTCTATGACCACAGGTCCTTGTTCTTAATATTTGTCATGGGTTTCATCACCAACTGTTAAAAGCAGAGATGAACGACATGTCTGCCATCTTCCTCTACGCTTAATCCTACACTCCGTTCTAATGATGATAGTAGGTGCACAGTGCGAGGCCATCTTCGTCTTCCATTTTTAATAAGCAAGCGGCAGCTAGCGAAGGTGGAAGAAACGCCAATGCTGTCGGTACTGCATCTAGTAGACAGCCACGTGATTTGTCTCGAAAGATAGCAGCTCGGCCGATGACGGTCGCCAGATTGTTGTACTGAGCTCGAACATCTGTCCCTGCGTCCAGCTATGTCGGAGGTGGCCACGGAATTGGTCGGCACCATTTGTGTAAGTGGTGCAGGGCTGTTCACCAAACAGCTTCCCGTGCTGGCTGCACGTTGGCGCCACAGGCGCGCTGCTCTGAAATCGCCGACGTATTCGGTTAATACGCTGCCTCTCGTGCCATGATTGCTAGCCGCCTCGGCATCCAGCGACTTCGAGCCAGGGGACCAGAGCAGCCAACCAAATACGAAATGAAATAGTATATTTTGTTGATTTCTTTGGGAGTACGCAATGGAGTCACATATCATGAATCGCCTAGGAGCAGACGTAATTTCAACAGATTTTCTGCCTTAAAGAACCCCAGGTGGTCAAAATTTCCGGAGCCCTCCACTACGGCGTCTCTCATAATCAAATGGTGGTTTTGGGACGTTAAACCCCACAAATCAATCAACAGATTTTCTGCCTGTTCGAGTGAGATCGCGCGAGTATTTGGCTTTACCAGTGTAACGAAACGCTCTCGAACATCACGCCTGCATTGAGCTTTCCTCTGAAGAAAGTGGGAAGGTTCTGCTTTAATTTGCATGTTCTAGTTGCGAGCACTCTATGTGTTTTGTCAGCGTGGATGTGTAATTCACTATTTTTGTGCTCAATTCATTTGATAGCAAAGCTCTTTCAGTGTGCAAGCTTTACTCTGTCGACGGAATGATTTCACACTATCACGGACAGAGTACTGTACTGCATGAGGGAGCGTTGAATCCCTCTCATTAGATGGAGTAGTTTCGCCCTGGAGTAAGGAGTGCCGAGCGGGACAAGCCAAGCTCTCGCAAAGGGAGTCAGTCGATTCTCTTTGTTCTACGAGTGCACTTTGCTATCACGTTAAGGCCTCTTCGCTGTGGCCCCTTGGCCGTGTTCACCACGTACTATAGTCTAACCACAAAGATTTATCTCGTACAAGGTCAGCAAACAGTGTACTCTCTCTATGTGAACGTGGCCACGGCTAATGCAGCGTAAGTTGTTGGGGTGTGCCTCGCGAACGTGCGCAATGTTGCAGCTATAGTACATTCTCCAACCAATCAGATTTGGTGGTGGACATTGTGTGCTTACATCAGCTATAGATTACGGGTAAGGCCTATCAATTTTCAGCTTAACTGCCCCGATTACCTCTTCGTCATTTTTTGTTCAATTTACCAGTTTTCTCAAAATATATTTATTCACCTTTTCATCACTTTCCTTCCAAGAATATTGTTTTATTCATGTTTCGTTTTTTATCTTTATACGACTGGGACCGCTTGTTGAAAGTTCTGCCCTTCAATAAATATATTATCTTTCTTCGTGTGTACTTGTTCGAAAGAAACCGACGTTTTATTTTTGATTGGAGCTTCATACACCCTACAGCTGGTGTATAAACCTATCTTTATGAGTGGGTAAAATGTACTGTGGTGGAGCAGTGGTTAAGGTGAACGGCTGCCGACCCGAAGGCCGCAGGTGGAATACTTCTCGTGGTGGTCGAACCTAGATGGGGAAAAATCGTAGCAACCCGTGTACTGTGCTAGGACAGTGCACGTTAAGAACACCAGATGGTCTGACCCCCGTTTTCTAAAACCTCCCCTCCCTCGACGCTTCGCCTTCACTTGAGAAAGCCTATAGGAGCGCCATCTATAGGTACGGCAAGTCACTGCATATCAGCAATAGTCTTCTGCGATTCTTGAGTAGCGGAGCGTAATTTTCAGCCGAGCTGTGACGCAGTGCTCAACTGTGACAAGTGAAGCGTAAAAGTCGAGTGGAGGAGCGTTTGTGAATTCGGGGGTAACCTTTCGAAGCCCTCCACTATATCGTCCTTCAAAACCATAACGTTTTTTTGGGACGTCAAGACCCGGATGTCAGTATGGATGTTCCAAGAAGACTTGTCTTGTCGCATGACCAGCGAAACATCTCTAAATCAACCATTCACTCCTCAGAAATAAACATGCCTTATTATATTTGCTTGCTGGATTGGTCACTTCAAGGGGCTTCGACATTTGCGGTACGAAAAACATATGTATTAGGCCCTTCCCATGGTAAAAAAAATGCGCCAAGAAAGCTTGCCGTGCACATGCCGCATCAACTATTTAAGTTCATTATCTCTCTCATTCTTTCATTAATTTTTTCTTTCTTTCTTTCTTTCTTCCTTTCTTTTTTTTCTTTTTCTTTCTTTTCATCGCATTGTGGAAGCTTCAATCTCTATTTTTTCTTACTTCATGCCAGGAAGTATACCTTCGTTCGCGTGTTTAGCAGTGCAACGCTTTTCTTGCTACGAGCGAGAACGATGAGCACGTGTGAAACAATTATATTAAACAACAAAAAAACATTATTTTGCAATGTGAAATGGCTTGTAGCTGTATGGGTGGGCGAGTATATGAAAAATTCGAATAAGAAATTGAATATTGTTCTATTCAATTTGGTGTCACCGCCGATCTATTCGTATTCTATTCGACTCCGAAATTCACTATTTGTGCTCCCCTACTTGAAATAACCGCCTCAAAAATCAGGATTCCATTTGAGAAATGGCTGATTGATTGTAATCCATCCCGAGATATCATAGTAATGGAAAACGACCCGTATATGTACGGTTTAGTTAGGCGCACATTCGAGGGCCTATTTGTTCACAATCGTAATTCTGTACACTCTCCGGTGCGGTGTTGTTTTGCATATTGCCGCTAGCATCACGACAATATCATAGAACCGTTGCTAAACCACATGAATGATCCGTTTTTTGTGATAGACTAAGCAATGAAAAAAACTACAGTACTTATGTTAGTGCACAAGCTGGCTAATGTATTTATTACACGGAAGCGTTTCAAAACCGCATCGTCGCAACACTACCACATCTGCACCTGTTGCTGACGGCCATACCAGCCGCCACCTAGTGCATTGCCTGGATTGTAGTAAGAGCCCGAAGGATAGTAGGACCCGTATCCGAAGTTATCGCCGCTGCCATCGTTTCCATAAACGCTCAGTCCTCCGAGACCACCAGCGAAGGGATAATAACCTCCTGAAACGCTGCCTCTGTAGCCACCATATCCGCCGCTGCCATATCCTCCGCTGCCTGTAAGCAGGAAGTTCACAGTTTTAATTAGCAACGTTGATAAGCCGTGTTCAAAAACGCCAATTCTTACAATCATAAACACAGCGCTAAGGTCCTTTTTTGCTGTTCTGCAGTCTTAAAGAAGAACGCGCCAAAGAAACAAACCATGAAGAGTTCCATCTATAGCATTTACGACATCGATCACTGATAAAACTACTCTCTAGGCGATTAACCATGACTGACAAACATTCCAAAAACCTTTGGTAACTAAGCCAACGCTCGCACAAGAAATTAGCTTTGAATCAGGTCAATGTAACTATGCGCTTGTATATTAAGTAGCTATGCCATTCTAACCACTGTACTTGGCGATCTTTCGGTGCCTTCTACTGTTCTGGTCCAAAAGCGCTGTTCCATAACGCTTGAATATGGGTGTCGTAGTTTTACCGCACTGTATTGATCTCTACATTATCGTCGTCTTGCCACACTGCTACCTCTCACAAATATACATTTTCTTTGCCATTAACTGAAATGACTCGCCCCTCACAATGCAGCAACAAGGTGGTCACAAAGACAATTAAGGCCGTCCTTTGCAGCATATCTGCTTTCAATATATAAACACTTCAGTTTAGATGTACGACTTCTACTGACGCCATATGTCCCGTATTTTTGGCCGTTACTTGAGCTTTATTGTTTTTGTCTGATTGTCTACTGCTTTCGAGAACCGTGAAGAACCGAAATAATTTCAAACAGGACATCTTAAAAATAATTTTTTTTACTAGATACCTCAGCGTATACCTCAAGGTATACGTGCATAATTCAGTGAAAGGAATATAATGGTTATATTGTTTTCCCGTTTCAGAAGTGTTATGTTGCCGCGTCTGGAAAGAGGCCTGCCTGTTGTGCAATGTTACTTAGATCTAGATATTATTGTGAGTAATCTAAGAATGTGAAGTGAAATTCTTTATGGCGCCTGGGACACTCATATAAGCTTAGAGTTCCAAACGCGACAGTCGCGTTACGCTCAGCTAATCATTGTTGCTATGTTATCTACTTATATTTACGGTTACGTAATGTATTCTACAAACAAGTACTAATAGGTCACACTACACAGTATGTCAACAAAACAATATCTTAAGATATTTTTGCTTGCGTTTTTTGCCTCCCATACATTACGTATTTGTCTAATGCATCACTCCATGAGTAGAAATTTATTGCACAAGTGGTCGTTGCTTCGGTGTTTCTACTTTCGTCGTTAAAGATTAGCTTTATCAATTTCCTACCCTCGTGTTGTATTCAATCGGCATAAATATATATGCGCCCTCAAAGCACTCCATACAAATGTTGAACCAGCGAAAGCAGAAAGCTAAAGCGTACGGCCTTGTTGTTTAACAGTGGGCTCAACCCGACGCTCAGAACTATTGGTTACTTGTTCGCCTTTCTTCATGAGGTTGGGCTTGTGTATACCACAGTGTTTATTTCACATGCTCAACATTGTACCTCGCAGGATTGCAGTCATGGGGGAGTTTAATGAGCAGTTGCGCGCGCTTCACTATGCCTTATTCACCATGGTTGTTCTCGAACCACAGGTGGTCACAGACGTTGGAGCCGAAGCCAACGTGCTGCTGGAAAAACTCCCGCCGAAACCGGGCGTTGGCCACGGTGAACGCACTCTCACAATCGTCACGTTGATGCCCTCGTGCCGGCAACGGCGCTTGTTCGGCGCGGCGTTATTGCAAGCGTTCGAGATCACTATTTCACACTGTGGCGTGGTTTACCATACCTGCCCGCGACCGGCGCTTGCGTTCTCGTTAATGATTTAGCGTAGCTCGGAAAGCTGCCGGATCACCGGAGCGCCGTTCTTGCCTTCACTCGTCATTTCTGGCCTGTTTTTGTTGCCGGACTGCACCATCGGCCCGGTGAGTGCGAGCTCTCTCACGTTTCCTATGTCGGCGCTCTTCTAGACTTGTCCGTGGCATACTCATATGTGGAAGATTTCAGGAGGAACTGATGTGCGCGTGCTCTGCGCCCCGGCTGCGATGGGATGGATGCGTCGCCCTTCCCAACGCAGCGAATGGCACGTGTGCTTGTATATCACGCTGAGAACAAAATAACAAATTAACTGAGAGCACAGTCGTTAGAGACTGCTCGAGACAGCGATGCCAACAGGTTTTTTTGTTTCTTCTAGTCATATTTAGCTTTCGTTGTAAAATATGCTGGTAGGAGTAAACGACTTGTAAAAACTCTTACTGTATATATTTTCTCCTCGCAAAATATTCATTTAAGAACGATGAGCCGATTTTTTTCACATTAAAACACACAAATAAAAACAGCTAGGCCTGCGCTGAACGCACAGCACTGTCACAGCGAAGGCTGAAAGAGTGGCCTTTCAGAACCTTTTTAACGCTCTTCGGGTAGCTGCTCTAAGCACACTTGCAGAGTACCCACTACGCCATGAATCGTTGTTTAGTAGGCAGCCATTCACACTGCCATTTTTTATCCTTTTTCGGAGAAACATGGTACCCGCTGCACACTCGCATTTTTTTTGTGTGTGGCAGCTGCCGACGACGAAAAATTATGCAAGGAGGTTTCGCGATCCCCACAATCCCCCGCAGTAGGTATGCGCTAAATTATAGGTGAACAAGTTCAAGCTTTTGCATAGGGTCGGAGCTTTTAAGACCCGCTCGTTGCGCAATTCGCATTATGTGACACCTGGCTGTTCCTTTGCCGTTCTAAACGTTTTATTACTCATATTAACGCAATTACTTTCCAGACATGAGGCCTGCTTTAGGACAGTCTGCAGAGGAGTTTCAAGCGCCGTAGTGGCTTTGTAGTAAAATACTGGGCTGGCAAGCTGAGGACCCGGGTTTGATTCACATTGTCCTGAATGTTCTTGTTTATGTTTTTTTCCTTATTCGTGCGATGGTGATTACGGACATTGGTGACGGCGGACAACTATGGCGCACGCGCAAGCCGCCTTGGGATCTCATAACAGCTTTCGCTGTGAAATATTTGATCTTACAAAAATATATGCTCACCGTAGCCATATGGGTCGTAGCTGTTGGAGCCCACACCCCACTGTATGGTCTGCTGATACGAGGCCACGAAGGCCACGGACACTGCCAGCACGGAAACTATGAGAATGCGGCTCATGGTTGTAGTTTCAATGTCCAACTATTGCACTGACTCTGAGAGCTACTACGCTCTTTATAGGCAAACTATTATCTCAGTGCTGGCCACTTGTCATCTCAAAGGGTGATGTCAAATCTACAATCTGTCGAACACATTGTCCCGACTGTCATCACTCAAGAAAATCACAAAATTCTTTGTCCTTTTATAACATGTAGTTCCGGCATCAATTGGATGCTTTGTATATTTTGATGAATTGCCTTTGTTCGGCAACAGCCAACCCACTTGACATGGTTTTATTGAACAAGGCTGCCGCAAAACTCGTCCTGTATGATGGATTGATGGGAGAAGTAAAATGCGACAATATATTTTGTCCACCCAGGCACGTGCCGTTCTAGCATGGCTCAGTCATTAAGACAATGCCGTAGCTATGATGTTAGGGACGTCCTGCTTTATTAGGGGTTTAAAACAATTCCGTATTATTTGAGTGAGCCAGCTGTCCTTCATATTAAAATAGAACGGCGAGGAGCACAAGCATGACGACAGTTCGACCCTTTTAGAAAAGCAATATTGCAAAAGACCTTACCTACTTTATTAGATGCGAAGCGTCTTGGGATCAAGCTCAATTCAGTGTGCCTTGTGACCACCCTTTCAGCGCATGCGTGCCCTTCCCGCTCTCACTCCTCTCTTACGCTCACCCTTCTTTTTCGGGTCACCGGTGCAGGATACGAAACACCTGTACAGCAGTACCGCATTCGCACCTCCACTGCAAATGTGTACCCTCCTTCCCCATTCTCTACTGTTCTATGCTCCCCTTCCCTATGCTCCCCATGTTAACGCATTCTACGTTTTCATGAGAAAGAGCGTGCCTGCGTCCTCCGTAGCCCTTGATTGCCGGCCTCCTTCCACGTGAAGGCGAGTAGGTTGGAGGATAAGGTCCTCACGTGAGTGACCCACACCTCCCGTGCAGCTTCGCTTCGCCCATGATCCTCTTAACCGGGATATAGGCAAACACAGACCGACAGACAAAAACCTTTATTGGGTCCTGAGAAACGCTACACTTTTAGAGCAATGTCGCGGGCCGCTCCCACGTAGGAACGGTGGTGCCTAGCCTCACCGCCAAATCGTGGGCTCTCTCGACAGTCCGTAGTTGTGGTAGCAACTCTGAACTTCGTAAAACAGAGTCCCAATCCTCTTCTGTGTGCCGACTTAAGCCCCGTTACGAGGGGCACTGCCAGAGCATATGTGCTAAGTCACTAACCTCACCACAATCAGGACAAGTAGAATCAAAAGCCTCTGAGGAGACCATGCTGTGGAAATATAAGCTTAGATAGGACCTGGCCTGGAGCATTCTAAACGTGATGGCGTGACGTCTAGACAACTTTCTGTGCGGAGGAGCAAATGACCGCCTACTCAACAGGTAGTGTTTAGCCACTTCACTGAATGCAAGTAAAGCGTCCCTAAACATCTCACTGCCAACCTGCGGACCTGCGTCTTCTCCACCACGGAGGGTTAGTGCACGCGCCCGGGAGTGAGCAGTGTCATTCAGGTTTACTAGAGAGTCCAGTAGGGGTTCGAGATATGCAGAAAACCAGGTAATGGTATGTGAGAAAAGTGTCCTATTTTCAAGAGGTTTAAATACTTCAGCACAGATGGAACAGGAAGTGAATGCCTTGACCGCTGACTTTGAATAAATGAAGATTTGCGATCTACAGTCATCAAAAAGGGCAAGCGCTACAGTCAACAGTTCGGCTCTTGAGAGAGTAGTGACCTTAACTGACGCAGCATTGATAATAGAACCCATGTGATTGAAAGAGATAACAGAAAACCTAGCTGGCGACTGTACTGAGGGGCATCGACAAAACGCACTCAATTAGGATCGTTGCTGATGTTCTTCAGAAGTGTGATGGCCTTAGCTCGGCGCCTGCCAATGTTGTGCTGAGGATGGACGTTTCGCGGAAACGGAGTGACTTGGATGGCAGTACGCTGTTCATTCGGCAGTTGAAGACGGTGATACTCTACGAGCTCCGGACTGACACCTAGGATGGACAAAATCTTCCTATCAGTCGGTATAAACGACAGGCGCAATAGCTGTGCAGTCTCTTGGGCTTCAATGATCTCATCTAGGGTGTTATGAACTCCTAGCTGCATAGTTGTTCAGTGCTTGTGCGCATGGGGATGCCCAACACCCTCTTCATGCTTCTTATTAGCAGAGTTTCCAGCTTCTTCTTTTCGAATCCATACCATCAGTGCGTGGTAGCAACGTCCGTTATATGACTCATGAGGAATGCATGAAAGAGCCTCGGTATATTGTCCTCTCTGAGTACTCAACCCCCTTTCTGTTGAAAACCCTATTAATCAACTTGATCATGTCCTCGGTTTTGGTTCAAAATCTTAGCGATGGTTTGCCCTTTGTACCCATGCGACTCTATAATCGTGCCCAGCACTCTAATAGCGTCTGCTCAGAGTCGGAATGTGAAGTAAAATGTCCACCTCTGATAAAGGCTTCCAGTTTTTGCCTTGGCTCCTTTTCTGCGTGGCCTCAATAAAAGCAGCTCTCATTTGCTCGAGGATCACCTCAGCCCTTTGCCAGCAAGGAAGAGCTTCGTTTGATCGACAGCTTCCTGGAGTGCTGTTTTGACTTCCCCTTCGCTACCTCCAGGACACCAGATGGCAATATCATCAGCATAAAGCGTATTGCTAATGCCCTTCACGTTTGATAGCAGTGTGGACAACTTGCAAATAGCGATGTTAAAAAGAAGTGGTGATATCACCGCTCCTTGCGGCGTGCCTTCAGGACCCAGTGCTATGGCAGAAAACTTGAGGTCCCCGATATTGAGTGTGGTCTTGGATTCGAGAAAAGAGCTGACGTATCTGTGGAAGGCTTCGCTCAGTCCAAGCTCTGAAACAGAGTTTAGGATGCGCGCGTGAGAGATGTTGTCAAACGCTTTTTCCGAGTCAAAACCCAGGATTCCTCTTACGTCCGTTGTGTTGACATCTATGATTTGATGTTTGAGTAGCTACATTGTGTCTTGTGTGGACAAAGATGGGCAAAACCTACCACGTTTAAGGGAAAAGACCTTTCTTCTCGATGTACTTAGAGACATGCTTGTGAATGACATGCTCCGCCACCTTGCCGACACAGGACGTTAGCGATATGGGCCTAAGATTGGCTAAACCTGGAGGTCACCCCAGCTTGGAAATGAAGACGACCGACGTCATTTTCCAAGAGTCTGGTACAGAAGCTTCTCTTCATATGCGATTGATCTCATTGGTAAGAATATTGATGGATTTGTCTTTCAGGTTCCCGAGGGCCCTGTTAGAGATGCCATCCGGCCCCGGAGCCGATCGTCCATTAAGGTTTTGAAGAACTTGCTAAGTGGCGCTGGTGGTAAAGGACTCTCTGAGCTCAGCGCCAGGGGGTCCAGTGTAATACAGTCTGAACAGCTCAAGGAGCTAATGGGTAAATATCTGTGAGCCAAACTATCCAGTATAGCGTCTTCAGAATCACTGTCTGGTGGCATGTATGAGTTTAGCAATGCCTTGTCTTTCATTACTTTTGGCATTCAACTCGTTCAAATGTGCTTTAGCAAATTCCACTTCCCTGTTATTCTCAATTAGCCATCAACAGAATTGCACACCTCATCCCACTGCTGTCTTGAGATGGTTTGGCAGTGGTCCTCGATGGTTCGGTTAAGTTCTGCAATTTTCTTGCAGAGCCAACGATTGAGCCTCTGCCCCTTCCACCTATTGAGTACTGATTTCTTGGCCTCTAGCAGTTGCGCAAGGCAGCTGTCCATCCTATCTGTTTCGCAATCCGTGTGTATCTTTTCTTGTCACCTCACTAACGTCTCCCTTGAGCTGCTTTGCCCATTGATCCAGGCTGGGGTTGAGCCTTCAGCATGCGCGCGTTATTTTCTAATATGCCAGAAATAATCCTAATCTGCGAAGCTAAACTCTCTTACGGGCGTGTCTTTTACACTGATATGGGTAGGTAGGACATTATGGTCACTACCCAGATCCACGTGCAAGTTGCGCCAAGTAGCAGATTCGACATTTTAATCAAAAGTAAGATCTGGCGTGGTGTTCCTCGTGCAGGAGCTACCCATTATGGTCGGAAATGCTGGGTCCCCTATCGGAAAAATTGCCATGGTGGATACTGGAAAACATGGTGGGAGTAGTGGAAATAATAGTGGGCATGGTGGAAATTATGATGGCTATGGTGGGACGTAGTGGAAAATATGGTGGTTATGCTGGGACATACTGGGTGGTATGGTGTACAGATGATGGGTAAAGTGGAAATGATGGTGGAAAGCAGAGGCTAGATAGTGGGCAATAATGGGACACTCTGCCCACCATTGCGATAATGCTGGGAAGCCCCAAGTATATGGTGGGTGGTGCTTATTATGGTGGGTTACATGGTGTACCAAGTTGAGAAACTCTTCCCACCATTGCGATAATGCTGGGAAGCACTAAGCAGATGATGGGTGCTGCTTGTGATGGTGGGCCACATGGTGTGCCAAGCTGAGAAGCTCTGCCCACCATCGCGATAATGCTGGGAAGCAGTAAGCAGATGATGGGTGGGCTTATAATGGCGTGCAATTTATATAGTGTACAAAGCTGGGATCTGTACGCTACATGTTCTACCACCATGATTTCCACCAAAGGTTAGGCCTACTGACCGAGCCCGTACAATTGTGTTATCCGTGCTTCCGGGTTTCAGAATACATGATTACGACGATTAAGTATGACAATACAGCACAGCCATATGGCATCAATTAACCTAAATGAAGCATTTTTCATTGTGTATGGTGTCCGCACAAGAAGCAACAAACATCGATGCGATGCGATTAAAGCACTCCCAGAGAACGTAATTAAGTGTCTTCTCACCGACAGCCGCCGGTCACACTCGCCGGCATTTCTCTAGCTTTTGTACGAGAACTCAGACGTGCAATTCGTGTGCTTGGTGAACCAATATGATAGCGTAATGTTTCCGGCACACTGCATTTGTTTTGGCCAAGCCGTTATGTAGTTGTTGCTTTAGCGAAAGAGCTACAGCATTGCGCTGGAGCGACCGCCCTCTACATTGCGCGAGAAGCATCCAAATACTCAATCAAATAAATTAGGCGTATCTATGGAATGAGCCTAGAAGCGTCATAAAGCGTGAGCAGATGTCGCCCTTTAGAACGAGCGCGAAACGGATATTAAACTTGGCAGACCCCGCCGGTAAACTGTTGCTGCTCCCCAGTCCACTTGGTTTTTTTTTTCTTGAAGTTGTGAATTTTAAAAAGTAGCACTAGTGCCATTAACATAGTGGCAATCGTTACAGGCCGCAGTTGCTTGTGTTTAATAAATGTGCAATATTTAGTAGCAGGTGTAGATCTTGTCTATGTTGTTTGTGTACACGACAAACATAACTAAGTTGAACCTTATGTTTGTATGGCAACTAAGTATTTAACATGCAATCAACGTCATGTTGGTGTGGCACAGTGGTTGGCGTCTTCGAATGGGAATCCGCAGGTTGCAAGTTCGATCCTCCGTGGCGCCTTGTTTTTTTTACGGGACGGGTGTTTTTTATACCGTTTTTATAGAATTCTTTTTTATTTTTTGTGGCAGCTCGACACGGTGATTCTGACGTCATTTCGCGCTCAAGTGTTGCCGGCACTGCAGCACCCACCATACCCACCATGCGCCATGGTGGGCATTTCTCACCATTCACCCACTACATTAATCCACTATAATGGTGGGTGGTGGTTTCCACCATGCCCACCATTCGTTTTTTTCCGATAGGGGATCCGTGGCCAGGGTGAGGTTCAAGTTTGTCGCCGCTTGCCACAAATTCTCGCCTTTACGGGACGACCGCAGATAACCTCAAGCCTTATGAGGAGTGTTGAAATAACCCGCAACCAGGAGCCAGGAGATAACGGCCTTGGCGACAGCCCTACTCAACATCGCCGCAGACCTTTGTCTCGAGTCATTTGATGAACTATAAATATGAAGAATGAAAACACTACTTTTGAAATTACACCCTGGAATAGTTTCGACCAATGAGTGTTCCACCTTACTACTGTCCATAGAAAGATTGTGAGAGATATAGGTGTACTCCTTAGACACGAGCGTGCAAATGCCCCTCCGTCTATCGCCATAAAGATCATGGGATTTGTACCCCGGCAAAATGACAGAATCCCAAAGCGTCTCCAGAGGCAAAATGACTTGCGCCTTTTCAGAGTGAGAACGAATGAACGGCCGAAGAACCTTCTTGCTGGTGAACCCTCAGCAGTCCCACAAGGAAATCCTGAACTATCTAAGTGGACGCGCTATGTTTAGGCTCCAAAGATCGTTCGGAACCGTTGACCTAAGCATCCAAAGCACAGAAGTTAGCGTCCAGCGCTTTGACCTAAGCATCCAGCGCACGGAACTTGTCCGTCAATGTATCGGCCTTGACATGAACCAATGTGACTGTTTGCTAAGCGACCAGAACGTTTCTCTGATCTCCGTTTTAAAACTATGCAGTTCCTCATCAAGTGCGAGCCTCGTCAAAGGCCTATTTTTGGCTGGACGAACAGTACACTGCGCTTTCATAGGCGTTTCGACGGGTGTCTCCGCGGGTCTTTCCACGGGCCCCGTTACCTGTTTCTGGGATCTTTTGACGCGGTCAGTTCACTTGGTCGCCGTGGCAGCAGGCACCTGAGTAATCACGGCTGGGCCCCGTGATCGGGAACAGCTCCGGGACTGGGAACGGCTTGTTGGTCAGGGACCACTCCTGCATCGAGAGAACTTTTTCGAACTTCTGAACTTGGACCTGGACTTGTTGGCCAGTTCAGACAGCTCATGTATCGGTGGGAAGTCTTTGTCAAAGTCGCGTCTCTCTCTTCTGCGCTGTCTGACAATGAAAGGTATCTCGAATCTTAATGTACAAGTTCTGTCAGCCGTTAGATGAGGCCTTCCACAGAAGGCACACTTTGGCGAGCAAACCTGCTGGCTGCCTTGGGAGGCCATTTCGCAACCCCGGCAGATAACATTTCCTGGGTTGGGGAACACGTGGGTCTGTGGCCGAGTCTACCACAGGCATAGCAGACGTTCATCTGCCGTCGGTAGAGGGTGCACTTGACTATGCTGGGACCCAACCTGACGTAATATGGTATTTGAAGTCCTTCGAAACGAATAGCGACTGTGGTAGAATTGTTGATTCTCCGCACTTCGAGAACAGTGGGATTCCTTGGCTAAGTAAGAAGTCTTCTGTGCTCTTTGTCGTCAATTTCCATATCGATGTTTTATGATGTCTTTGCATGAGCGGTCGGGTGCAGCAATGCATGAGCTAACCTTGTACCCTGCATTATTAATGATGATGGCCTCTAGACTTGCGTAAGCCTTGGCGTTTGCTTCCGATGGCGTACTAATCACATATTCTGCAGAGCGTTAGGAGAAATGAAGTATTCTGTCATATGCGCAGCAGAGAGACGCATCGCTGTCGTGGGAGCTTGAGAAATCTGGACGTTACTGATATTGGTAACGTTTAGGCCTCCCCAAGGCTTAAAAATGATTCGAAAATGCTTCCTTGGTAGATGAGGCAGCTTTGACGTGTTGGCGAGGCGTTTCTTCATGTTGGTGGGAGATTGGGTGCCACCGTTCTTGCCATATGGTGGGCCTTGAACGTCAGCGCCCGCCACAAATTCTTTAGTTGATTTAGGTTTAGAGAGCGCCATTATCCATTCAGAACTCTAGAATTCTCCGGAAGAAATGTCCGCCCTTGCACAGTGACTTGTGTAGCCATCTTGATAGCTCAAACGCGATAAGCCTAGCGTTAGGCTTACCTAAGTCTGAAGTTAGGCCTAGCAATCCACGGCGTGGTCGAGCGAGAAAGTCCTTCAAAAGTCGGCAAAAGGTCCACCCACTGTGACAAAATTGTTTCCATGTGATCATCAAGGCTTCAGGCATCGACTGCAGCAAAGGGATTAAAACACACTGCTAACTCTTCACAGAAAAAAGGTGAACTAGCGGGAGCTGATATTTAGACGACCACAAGAATTGGCGCCCCCTAGCATTTCCCAAGTGGCAGGTGGTGTAATTTTAAAGTCTTTCTCGCGGACCTTCGCCGCAAAAATTTGTTTGTATGTCTCTACATTTGTCTTCTTCGCCTATAACGGTACCCCAAACGACACGAAACGATATCCTAAAAGGCTGACCCCATCCGCAGCACCCACCAATATTGCTCAAGTTTTAGTGTTCATATTTGTGCGATTGTCAACGAAAAACAATTATTGCGCACATCTGAGGCTTCATAACAACACGGCAATATTCTAACGTGTGTCTTTATACCAGAAAATGCATAAGTATTTCTAAGGACCGTAGCGTTTAGCACGCTGTGCTGATAATGCACCGCTTGCACGAAAAGGCAAGCTTTTCTAACACTTTGCTAAGACGACACGGTGGCGGCACCTACCCGTCGCCTTAAGTTCTACAACTTAACGCCTCCAAGACGGGCGCGCAGGCCGCGCTCTTCATTTTCTAAGATAACTGCTAGATAGCGCTCATGTCTCACGTGTGACGTGACTTGATGTGCTCGTTCGCCTCCGCTACACGCTCGACGCACTCTGACGCAGCACCTCCAGAATACCATTTACCGATTTTGTTGCGCAGAACATCAAATAAACGTTTCGTTCACTCTCTCCAGACGCAAGACAGTCGTCTTTCGACGACATTTGTAGTGTAACATGCCATTTGTTTTCAAGAAACCTATATCTTATAAATTCTACACCTTTAAAGGCCACATTGATTGATATGCAGAGTAAAATCCCAAAACCACCATATGATTATGAGTGACGCCGTAGTGGAGGGCTTCGGAAATTTGGACCACCTGGGGTTCTTTAACGTGAACCCAAACCTGACCAAATGGGGCTACGGCATTTTTAACTCCATATAAAATCCAGCTGCCACATCCGGGATTCGATCCCGCGACCTGTGGATCAGCAGCCGAGTACCTTATGCACTTAGCTTTCGCGGCAGGGCTTTAAAGACCACATCAGTGATAATATTTCAGGAGAACAGAATAAATATCGCTAAAGAATATCGAAGGCGAAGTACTGACAGGCCTTATCAAATGCGTGACTTGACCGGCTTCGAGCGTTCGCGTGCCACACCAGTGGCCTTCTCATGTGCCGTACAAGAACATTACTCATGTTCTCGTAGGACATTTCAATGACTTCACTGAGTGCCACAATTTGTGACTTGATGATGACAATATGGTGACGTGACCTAACATGATGTGGCATGGTGGTGTCGACACATCTCACTGTTTTGTCGCAGCTTCCGTGGGAAACAAGGTAAGGTGAAGAAAGCTTGCGATGCCTCCTATCTTGGATAAATGGCAGAATTATGTTAGTTGCAAAAAGCTTTCGTTGGGTTATGTGGCGCATAAAGCTTCCTATAATAAACTGAAGGGACCTCTGGCACTGATGTCTATGGGAGTGCAAAGCACGGTGCTTCAGTAAACATGGGAATTACGGGTATTACATAAATGGACCTAGTTTTTGTCCTTTCGGCTCTGTTTGGTTTCGCGTGGCATGGAGTGGCTTTGTCTCGAAACAACAATGAGCAACGTTCTGCAGTTGGACTTCCACACTTACACTTTTTTGACTAACGAATTCAAATGCGCTCACAAAGTTGAAAATAGTCCGTTATTTTTTAGAACAAAACCAAAACACACCAATACACAAAGCCACAAGAGAGTTCGAAGGCCGTAAGTGCGAAGACTTATTTACGACACCAACGCGTATAACTGTGGTATCGACGTCTTTAATCGACCACACACTGACAAATCTGGACATGGGGGTCACCGGAGGCGTTTACTTAGAGCCAATCTCTGATCACCTACTTATAATTGCTGTTTTAGATTCCCTTACAAGCACCATGAACAAAAAGTAACATTGTAACCAAAATAGATTACAAGATATTATGCCAAGAAATTTGTGGCATTAAATACAACGAAATACACAATGAGAACATAGACATCGGAACTGATAACCTAATCAAATACCTACAAAACGCTATAGAAAGGAGTAATCGCAAGGTAAAGAAAAGCTGCCACGAAAAACTATGTGCCCTAGGATGACTGAAAAGATACTTCAAACACTTGAAGCCAAAAAATACTCGCATGACAAATGGCGCCATAACAAAGGCAATCCCTACTACTTACAGCAATTTAAAGCTCAGCGGAATAAGTCTGTCGCTATGATTCGATTGCGCAAAAGGCAGTATTATACTCAACTAATTGCACAGACCACTGGCAACACGAAAAACTGTGGGAAATTATAAACTAAATCATAGGTAAAGAACGTAAGCAAGCTGTGCTTCCCGAAGTCATTGATGAAGACGCTGTAGAAAATTTAGGTATTGGTTCATCACTGGCCAAACAAATTTAATGACTCGAGCAACATTTCTATATCGCAGAGCCCTCTGCCCAACACCTTCGTTATGTATAACATTGAGCCTGAAGACGTGATATCGGCAATTAATAAAATGTCTATTTTTAAAGCTTCTGGACTAGACGGCATTCCTGTTCGTATGATCAGAGAAAATATAGATGTATTAGGAGCAGTATTAAGCCACTTATTCAATCACTCCGTCAGCTTCTCCAGATATCCATCCCAGCTGAAGATTGCTAAGGTTGTCCCTATCTACAAAGACGGAGACCGCAATGACCCTTCTAATTACAGGCCAATATCCTTGCTCGGTACCATTAATATTATATTTGAAAAAATTCTGATCAGCTGGTTCCACAAATTGATTCAAAAATATCAGGTTATGTGCCCGCAGCAACATGGTTGTGCCCGCAGCAACAATGAGCCGAGTCTGCCTTTGTTTACGAAAATTAATATTTTGCCTTATGATAAGGTACACGAATTAAAAATTGCCACGTGTGTATTCAATGTTGTCAAAAACAACCTGCCTTTTCATGTTTCCTTACTTTGCACATCCTCTCGTGTAACCAGAAATCAAATATATGGAAATTTTATTCTTCCTCCAACTAAGTATACTTACGGACAACGGTCGCTACAGTTTTCAGGGCCAAAAGTTTAGAATAAACTACCAGCAGAAATAAAACAGTTGAATAATTTTTCATCAGTGCTCAAGAAATACTTCCTTCCACAGAACAATGTTTATCAATTAAAACAATTATGATGTCATTTGTGTGTGTGTATGCATGTGTGTCTACCAGAAACTTGTGAAATCGTTTAAAAATACCATTGTCATTCAATGATTAGGTTTTTGTTTTCGGTATTACCCATGCATATTTCAACCTTCAAACCTTCATAATATTGTAACAATCTACTTTGTTTACTTGTGTTTTCGTAAGTTAGAATTGTTAAAAACAATCGTGCACTTACCGACACTTTCGCTCTCCCTTTGTTTCACTCGTGCAAATTAAGGATGCACGATAAATATCTGTATGCGTGTGATATATCTTTTTTGTACTTGGAACACTTAGTTATTTATTTCTTTTGACCCCCAACTAGCCTTCGGCTATCGGTACAACCAGTCGTGATGTTTCTGTATGTTTCACAGTTTGCAAATAAAGAATTGAATTCAATTGAATTGAAATTTGTTTGCTACCCAGCATACCCATGGCAGTTGAACGATCACTTTGCCACATTTTGCTCTAGCTAGTTTTAGGAAACTATATGACCTGAAAAGCCCCAGGATACCAAGTGAAGTCAAAAAAAGAAAAAAAAATACATGTTTGCCTCCAAGTACACTAAAAAAGGCAAATTCTAACCATTATAGCTTTTTTTGCTCGAGAGGAAGGCGCTGCGGGATATCATGTGGGATATTATGTGTTCATGTAGCAGTGGGATGTCATGTGTTCCTAGTACAGTCGCCTTCGTATGCTCCGTATTGTGGTCATATTGAATGGAGCTGATAATGTTCACGCGTGCGCGGTGGACAGCCAGCCTGTGACACAGCAGCCGATACAACGCATCTAAAAATTGAAGCGATCAACTGGCTTCCGTGCGTGTGGAGCGTCATAGTATACTTGAGCCGGTTGACTTCTCACTTCAGATTCGGTGGATGGACGTGCCGGTACTAATTTGCGGGCAGGATCATCTGGTTCTAAAGTTGGGGAATTCGACCTTGTTTTCAGGCTTCTATCAGGATGGGGCGCCGATTTTTTCTTTTTTTTTTTATTACTGGCTTGCCCGTGCGAACGTGTTCTTCCGGGACCAGCGATTGCGCTTCCGTAGGCAGCAGGTGTGTTTGAACGACATGCCATTGAACTATCGCTCCAGGTGTTTTCACAGTTACCATTCGAATCTCAGATGTACATATCCCCTGTCCTCGTATTCATCTACTTTCGGCACCATAGTTGCGCGCCTGCACGGGGCTGTGTACATGGGGCACGCGTTTCTGGCTTTCACACAGTGCTGATCCACTGTACTATCGAGACGCCATTGGGTCTGGAAGCCTAGAAGCATTTCTAATGGCGACTTACCACTTTTGGGGGGCGTTCTTTTGTAGCTTGATCATAGCCGCAGCAGTTCATGCTACAATTTTCCTCCCTTCATCTTCCGAAGCCCAATTCGTGCACCTTATTCAGCAGCCCTATTAGATTGCAGGTGGAAAGGTGCTGTCCTGACGTACGAAGTGTTTTTGTTTTTGACGAACGTTGCAAATTCACGGCTAGTGAATTGCGTCCCGTTATCGGAAATAGTCGTTCGGAACACGCCTAACCGACGAATATGTCCCGTAAACCACTGCCGTAAACCACTGCCGGCTTGCATCAGATAAATTGCTGCTGTCCACTTTGTATGGGAATCAGTTACAATCAAAACCATCATGCCTTCTATTGATCCGGCAAAATCCACGCGAGTACGTGACCACTTCTCATGTGTTTGTGGTCAGCTATCTGGTGGTACGATCAGAGGCATGAGTAAATTGTCGATGTAGTTCTTGCATCTCACCGACACTTTCTCGATTTCTCGTCCAGGCTTTGCCATCAAAACCATGATCGTGCTGTAGACTTCATCGCCGGTGAAACTCGGTGGTTTTCATACAGTTGCTGTAGTAAACGTTTCCACGATCCAGCGGGCACAACAACTCGATGGCCCCAATCGACTAGCTCGCGTGCCAAAGAAAATTCCAACCGGTGGTAAAAATTACAATCATGTCCAGTTCTATGCTTTTGGATCTTCGGGCCAACCCTGCAGCACTGCTGGTCTTAAGCATTTCGCTTTGTCGTATATTGCTTATATCTACGGATATACAGTGCACCTTTTTGCAGATGACTCTGTCACGCAGACCTCCTCCGCAGCAGCTTTCACTGTGCCTCAAATGGGAATAACCCAACCCTTCAAAATAGCACACCAGACATAATCTACTGCCGCTGAGCTGACCGGCATCCGAGAAGCTGCGGGTTACATTTTAAAGCAGAGTACAGCGAAATGGACCTCACTTTGCAACTGCAAGCCGGTACTTCAGCTAATTAGAAACTAGATGAAGCAAGACACTGCATACAGTCCTCTGGTGTGTGACATAATAAATATGTCGAATGAGGCATTTCAATCCTGACATACCATTGCGTTGCAATAGATTACCAGTCATTGTGGCATACCTGGGAATGAACTAGCTGGTGCAGAAACAAAAATGATGCACACTAGTGGCGAAGTGATATCAGTTCACTTTTCCTGATATGACATCAACGTCTTGCTGTCAGAAGTTATAAGTACATCTATGAGACAACTATGAAATAATCCGGATTATTGCCGCGAGCGCATTTGTAGGCTTGAGTTATGTCGTGCTTTTCACCTTCCGTTCCGGCTAAGGAGATACCAGGAAACGCTACTACATAGTCTGCGGCTAGGTGTTGCATACACGCGACGATACTTATGCAACATTGGACAAAAGCAAAATTCTAATGACCACTTGTGTAACACGCCAGTGGCTGTTAATCACATCCTGTGTGTGTTCCCTTTATACGCAGTTGAAAGAGAATCTATTAAGTGCCTCACAGATGACCAAGACTGCCGACACTTTTCGAAAGAGAAGTTTTGGGTGCTTGGGAACGTTTGTATCACGTTCAACGCAGCTTAAAGGGCCTGCTCACATTTCTAAGCAAGAAATATTTAGATTCCTGTCTTTAAAGCACTTGCTAATGTAGAGACTTCTGTGCGTGTCGTACACCGAACGAGACATTGTGTGCAGTGACTCATTCTGCTATATCACAATCACCCGTCATCATTCCCTCCTCTTTTTCAACATCTTCCACATCTTCTTTTTCCAAACTTCCACATCTTCTGCATTCCCAGCAACTTGCGAGCCCCATCGCGATGGTCTAGTGGCTTAGATACTTGGCTGCTGACCCGCAGGTCGCGGGATCTAATCCTGGTGGCGGCAGCTGCATTTTCGATGGAGGTGAAAATGCTGTAGGCTCATGTGCTCATGTTTGAGTGCACGCTTAAAAACCCCGGATCGTCGCAATTTTCGGAGCCCTTTACTAACGCTTCTCACATAATCATATACTGGTTTGCGATGTTAAACCACACATATCAATCAATTGAATCGGCAGCTTTCAAAATCAGTGCTTTGTTTCAGAAGTGTTCGTCGATGCACCTGCATTATTAATATTACCAGTGTTGTGTGAAGTAATAGTCCGACAGGTCTCTCTAATGTTGCAACCTTTTCACTGTCGAAACCACGTGACATGAAAATCAGCGTTATGTTTCTCCCACATTGAAGAGAGACGAAAGGCATGTTATAATATAAATCACAGAAATAAAAAAATTGAAATCCATTTCTGGTATCGATTGTGGCATTACAGCATGATGGCGTAAACATACAATTCAGTGGAAACTAGGCATGTAGGGAATGTGTGGTTCCACCACGAAAACTTGTCACATTTATTTAGACCGTAATGAATGCCAGTGGCTGTCTTTGTGATATTTGGAAGCGGCAACAGGCTATTCATCAACAGGGTTGCACTTTTCTCACTTTTTCCGACCAGTAACTGAAAAGTTATTTAACGTAATTTTTTAATGCATGCCAGGATTACTGCGTGTGCTAAGCTTTAAATGGCTGCAGCCACAAAAAAAAGTAATGACGAAGGAACAGCAAAAAATAATTATTTTATTTCTTACAATTTTCGGACATGTTTCTTGAAACACCCCGTAGATATTGACTGCACTCTGTACACAAAATTTTGTCGTATAATCAATTGCACCAGCACCTTAGATGAGATGGCAATACTGTTGTAGGAATTCATGAAATTTGAAAAAAAAAAGCTCAGCTAGCGTCACACACGCTCGATTGTAGACCTAGTTGGGCATCGATCAGAATTGTTCGTGTGATCGCTCAGCTGGGATTTAATCTCTAGAGCCATCGATTCCCTAGTGTGCTATAACAAGAAAACATTAAGACGACGGTGTGAAGTAGATAATTTAGTAACACTGAAACAAATACTAAGTCCCTTTTTCTATCGGTGTTGTCGGGGCAAGCTTTGCTTACCCCGGCTTCGAGGAGCTGAACCCGCTCCTTAAATTTTTAATTATTTATTTTTTGTTTATTATATGTTTCGATTTGCGCAATGCTTTCTTCTAACGTAAGCATTTAGTTTTCTTATAGGCACGTTTTTTTTTAGCTGAGAAGTCATGGCATTTCCTCATTTTCGTTTGAACAGTACCATGGCGTGATTGCTGAAACAAGTGTTATGAATTCAATTCTCTTGAAGTCGCAAGTTGTTGGCTAGCTTGTTGTTCACGAACAAAATATATTTCAATGAGGTGTCTTTAGAATGTGAACTTGAATTAATAAATGAATCAATGAATGAACAGACTTTAAATAAAGTCCCGCAGTTTTAGCAGGCGAGGTGGGGGAAGAGGAGAATAACACCTGTTCCTTCCCACTCTCTGTTGATTATGATAGCGGGGCCTCAAGTGACCGCTCGAAGTCCTTGCACCCAGGTGGCATCTTCAGCTTGCCGGACGGCCCACAGCTGCTCGGCCAGCTCGTCGCTTGTGAGTGCCGCCTCCCAGCGGCAGCGCCGCTGACGCCGCCGATCGGCAACAGTGACCGCAGCCGCGGTGGAGGCCGGCCCCTGTCCTCGCGCGGTGGTGGCAGCAGCAATTGGCCTCGGATTTGGTCCCTGCCTAACATGCGTCGCGAAGGGAGTGGCGGCAGTGACGGTTAACTTTTTCAGCACACTCCCAATGCATGTGCTGCAGTGTGGCCCTTTCCCCGCACGCTTTATACGTGCCCGTCTGGTATATGTGAGGATAACACAGGCTTAGGATCACCGGGCTGGTACGTATTTGTTTGTAACAACCTCAAAGTTGCGGCCTATTTTTTTATCCAATTTGTTGTGTGTGGGTTGGTATTTGCGTCTGTTTCGTCTGTAATGTTGTGTAATGTCGTTGAATGTAATCAGGCGATCCCCACACGACCATTCTTCGCAATTTTTTTCACATCGTTTCTAGAAATCATTATTGTGCTTTTGTTCAGTGTACAGTAACCAATCATAGCCACGTGGTCTGATGATCGAGGCTCTCTCTTTGAGAGCGGTGGGCCTCGGGTACAACCGGGCACGTGTGGAGGCCTGGCTTCTGCTGTTTTGCTAATTTTTGCTTATTTTCTTATCAATTCATTATCAATTTCTTTTTGCTTCTTTCTTTTTTTCTCTATATTACTTAGTTTCTTTTTTGCTTCTTTCTGTTTTTCTCTATATTTGTCACTCTGCTTCTTTCAACTCGTTTATTTATATCTCTCTATTTGTTTGTTTGTTTTACTTTTCTTTCATCTTATTTCATCCTTATTTCTTTTTCTCTTGCTCCTGCTGTATTTCTCTTGTTTCTTCCTTCTCGCTGCCCTTTTCTTTTTCTTTCTATGTTTCATTCTATTTTTCATTCCTGTCGTTTTATTTCACTCTCTCTTCCTTACTAGCTTTTTTTCTTACATCTCTCTGACTCATTAATCTCCACATTAGGTGTTACTACATACCTTGGTCATTTCCTTTCCTTTTCCTGCCTCTTTTCCACCATCTCACCTACGCATCTTTTGTCCTCACGCTCGCTTCCCTTACCCAGTTCCTTGCTGCACTCACTTTACAAGGTTGTGGTGTGGTCTGCGAGCCTTCCTCTACAGCTGATTGGTTAGGAAGCTTGCCTTGGAATTGTGAGTACGTTGTTTTGAATGTCATCTCATAAAGAGCTCATTCGTGTCTTAATTTGTTTCCCTTCTATTAAATAACTTTGCTTTTTTTCTCTGTTTCTGTATCCCCTATGACATTTTTTCTAATTTTTCAGGATTATTGCAGGCCACCCTGAAAAAATAGACGCACGTGTTCTGATAGCGAAGAAGAGCTCGATGATTATGAAGGAGATGTAAAGAGTGCGAGTGGGTCATGATGGGGATCTCTTTTTTTCCGACAGGCAAATTATATTGAGCTGGGACAGTTTTGCTGTTTGAGCTTGACGTAAGCATGCGTGTTCAGTTCGAAGAACCTTGCTGAAAGATGCACTCCTTATCATTCCCTTAGTCTGCAGCCAAAGCTGCTTTATTGAGCTACAACCGAGACATTGACAGTGCTTCTCCCTTGTTTGTGCATTTCGGGGCTCAAAGACGCTGTCGCTGTTGCACCTGGCCTCCCAAACTTCCGATGCTACCGGAACCGCCGTAACTGCCGAAACCACTTGAGCCTCCAAGTGGTCCAAAGTCAAATCTCGGTCCACTGGAGCTACTGCCTCCGAAGGTGGAGCCCCCACGGAGGCCACTGCCGCCGAGTCCACCACCAAGTCCACCACCGAGGCCACTGCTGCCGAGTCCACCGAGTCCACCGCTGAGTCCACCGCTGAGTCCACCACCGAGCCCACCGCCGAGTCCACCGCCGAGTCCACCGCCAAGTCCACCACCAAAGCCACTGCTGCCGAGTCGACCACCGAGGCTACTGCCGCCGAGTCCACTACCAAGGTTACCCTGCGGCCCACCTCCGAGGCCACCTCCGAAGCCACTGCCGAGACTACTTCCGGTGCCAAAGAGACTGCCGCTGGATGTCGGACTGCCACTGCCGAAGCCGCCATAGCCTGAGCCGTAGCCACTACCAAGTCGTCCACTGCCAGAGCCCCAGCTACTGCCACTGTCGCTGTACAAGCCACTTCCAAGACCACCTCTGCCGTAGCCGGCCCCATAGTTGCCACTACCGAGGCCAAAACCACCAACTCCACTTCCGGAGCCAAAACTGCCAAGACTGCTGGTACTACCTGCAAATGTGTTTACACAATACTCAGTCCCATTATATTTTATATATTTTTGAATTTAAGCACTCTATTGTTGTTACTTAGGAACACATTCGTCATATGCGACAATTTCTCGTATTGCGTTTTGCGTGAGAATCTTTCATCATTCAATATAATCACTGTTAGCTTTTTACAACCAAAGACCCAATACGACTATGAAAGGCGCTGTAGGATGACCCTGAAAATTTCGACTACCTGGGGTTCATTTCATGATATTACACGGGCATCTAACGTACATGAAATTACACGGGCTTCTAACATACTACCTCCAAACTGTGGCCTCCACGGCCGGAATTCCACCCTGCATCTTTAACATTATATGACCAAAAACTTGCTCATGTTAACAGCAATAAGAGACAGCACCATAGAGTAATGTAAGTCTACAAACTTATTAGAAGTATAAGCCATGAGCAGTTAGGGCTGTTTTGTCACAATGAAAAACATTTCGTACGTCATACGCACGTGCTAGGGTCAGCTTGGTTGTGCCTATTTTAGAATATGAATATCTTAGAATGTGGTGTTACACTTCACTGCCCTCATACCAGACTTAAGCATTCAGGATAATATTTGTAGGTGGATGTATTTTTAGATATATTTTTACTACAGTCTCTTATCAATTACACAAATGTAGTGTAAATATTTTGGCTACGTACGGTTGAAAGTATATATATAGGTCAATGTACATGCACTTAAATTGGCTTCGCAGACATCTGAGACTATAGTGTTTTAATGTGCTTGCTCATAAAAGACTGAAGTTTAAAAGTCAACTCGTTGGTCATATTAAGCTACGTTTTTTATTGCCTTAGTTTACCCTATCTATTCAATAAACAATACACAAAATATTGCAACTGCTTTTACACTTGTCGAATGCCAAAAAAGTTTTAAGTCTAGTGACCGTGCAAGGAAACATATAAATGTGAGTGAAAGCTTGTTCGGAAAAACTATTCACCAGTACTGAATTTTCAAAGAGTTCAGGTGCCATATATACCATATCGCAACTTTACACAAAACATGGCTCTGGCATTGTCACATGCACCGTCCCTTAGAGCAACCCGTGTGTACGAATTCAGCATAGGTATTAGCTTCCTATATATAATGTTGCAAATGTGTTTTTTTTTACTGAATAACTTATTTTAACCACGGATTGTCAAATAATGAACTTTTCAGTTTGCGATCTACGCCCTAATGTAACTAAAATTATCTGTGAAGCTCTTAAGCTTTCTTCGGATTGACTAAAATATAAATTGTGAATAAAAAACACCGCCTTTGATTCAATCATTGCAGGCTAAAAGAAGCATTGATCTAATATTTTTTAAAGAACAAAACTTATACAAGGTTAACTGAACCCAAACCGAGAAATCTGCTTTGGTACTGATCTCGATGAATGAAAATATCCATGATAAATTGCTCTTAGTGCCGACCCAAGCAATATTTATTCTTTCACCCACTGCACCCACAACATTTTCATATCGAGTTTTGTGTCCAATAGTGAAATTTACGATAAGCGTGATTCTTAGCCGTGGTGGGTTCTTTCAGATTAAAAATATGAAAATCGCCAGAAATGTATAACCTTTAGTTTATATGCAGATTCAGTTTACCTGCACAATGCAAGACCATCGCAAATTTAGTTGAGTCATACCTCCATAAACCAAACAATTTTAAAAATTTAGTCAACTGTTCTAGGAGCCTAATGTAAAATACATCCTTCTGAAAGCAAATTGTTGGAGTATATCATGCGAACATTACCTTAATTCTCAGATTGGTGCGCAATAATGTCGAACTGCTGCCGAATATGATGAATCAAAGATTCCGAGATAAGTATGGTAGTCATTAGTTTCGGTGATAGGGCGAGGATGACTTTTAAATAAGGAATTGTAACCAGCAGACGATTAAATTTAGTTCATTTTGTGTATATATTAAATTTTGTGGACAAGCACAATCGTTTTCACACCAACAATACAATACGAATAACTGATATGACTTTGAGATGTTTCTGATACGGTGTGGAAAGGCCAAAGTTATAACGCCTAGTTCTTGGCATATTTATTATTTTAGAAAATTATTGAAATGCAAGAAAATCATGTGCGGCATAAATGTTTCCCTTTTCTTCAGGTGAAACACGCCTCATATAATTTAAGAAAATACATTCATCGATGATTCGGTGAACTATGTCACACAAGTTTGCTAAAATACGACATACTCGAAATCGAGAGCATGAAATGCTTCAGTTCATCTATCATTTGTTTCGTCCGTGCACTAGATGAAAACTAAACTTACCCAAGCCAAAGCTTCCCCCTGATCCCCGCAGCACGTTCTGCTGGTAGGAAGCCACGCAGGCCACAGACATTGCGAAAACGCACGAAGCGAAGAGACGAGCCATGGCTGTGGCGTTGACCTGTGTAAGGCTTGTGAAAAAGCTGTGGGGCACCGCCACAGTTTAAGTACAAAATCTTTGGAGAATATCACCTGTCTGCCACGAGCTCAAGGCATAGTTACGCGAAAAACATGCTTGACGGCAAAAAATAGCTTTTGTACACATTTCTCTTTGAGATATTTTGGGCAGATGAAAACGACCGAACATTGTTTTAAAGTTTTCTCGCATTGTGCTTAAGCAAACTTTCTAGCCTTCTTCGAACTGACAGCAATGACAGGGCTTCCGGAGCGAATTCGTCCAGAATGAGTGATTATCAAGAAAAAGCTAAAAACAGGGAAAATTGTTCCTTTCTCCTTCGATACCGACATTCGTCTCAGCGCATTGTTATTGAAGCAGCCACGTGTAGTGGTGCAGCTTCAAATACACTGCCGCCAAGAGTTTCATTCGTTTCCGTATTGTCCTCGAAAAGTGTTTTACAATCTTGATCTATCGTGGGAAACATCATATCAAACACATAATTTGTTTCTTTTTGGCATTTTGTACATATTTGAGCCCAGCTTGCTTTTGCTAGTTGTATCGACTGGTGGCCGAGAAGGCCGGATATATTCTGCGTTTGGGGAACTTAACCCCTGGAGTAATAAATATTTCTTTTAGTTTCCATGAGATATCCCGCGTATTATAACATTCCTTAACCCACATCCATTTTTGGTGAGTGAATGAACGTGCTGCTTTGCATGACCGAATTTCAGAGAATATTTCCGGCGTTGCTTTCAGTGGATATGTCGGAAAACTGCCACCAACTGTATTTCCAGTCTGGGATTTATTGCTGACTACGTAGAAACCAAGCATGAGTGATTCCAGAGTCGAAAGCTTTGTAATAAAGGTCTCAAAAAAGTTCATTGCTGAAAATGCGCAGAGCATTATATCATGGCATTATTTTTGTCGCAGTGAAATATCAAGTGTCTTCGAAAATTTGCGTATTCCCGCCACTTAAGAGTGTATCGCGAAAGGCTTTTACCTAAGGCGTAACCACCCAAGATGTTATCGACTTCTTCGGGGATCTTCGTAATTATGTCGATATACGAAGAAGTGGAAGCATTGCTTGTATTGCATCATCAGTCGGTAATCAACTTTCATGAAATTGTCATTTCTATTACGAATAACTAAGAACGAAAAAAAAGAAAGAAAGAAAGAAAGAATGAAAGAAAGAAAGAAAGAAGAAAGAAAGAAAGGAATAAGAAAGAAAGAAAGAAAGAAAGAAAGAAAGGAAGAAAGAAAGAAAGAAAGAAAGAAAGAAAGAAAGAAAGAAAGAAAGAAAGAAAGAAAGAAAGAAAGAAAGAAAGAAAGAAAGAAAGAAAGAAAGACGGTGGCGTCTAGAACGATTACAAATTTACATCAATGGGCCCCTTCACCGTAGTTATTGCTTTACGGTGACGGGGCACGTCGATGTAGCTGCATCGCTGTTATCACGGGCCCCGACGCTGTTATGGTTTCGCTCTGGTGACGGGCCCCCTCACTTTAACGATAGTACTGCACTGACGGGCCCCGTCACTGTAGTCACGATTACACAACGCTGACGGTCCCCTCACTCTAACGACAGTACTGAATGGACGGGCCCCGTTCCCATAGTCACTGCTTAATTCTTTGCTGTGCAAGCTGTAGTGCTACCCTTTATCAAACGAAGCTGCTGTGATCGTTCCCCCTGAACATTTTTTATTTCAAATGCGTTCGTAAACATGCCCACAACCGCCCACGCGAGTGTTGCGCGTGCTTAGCGGACGTGTAGGATTTGTTGCGTGTATTTGTTTATTGCTGCAATCCTTCAATAAGTTTTGTTATCACCGGTTACAATGTAAGTATTTCTCAGCGAAAATCCACGCCTGCAGTGTTCGACAAGATTTAGGACTCTAAAAGAACCTCGCCGCGGTGGTCTGCCGCGGCTAAGGTACTCGGCTGCTGACCCGCAGGTCGAGGGATCGAATCCCGGCTGTGGTGGCTACATTTCCGATGGAGGCGGAAATGTTGTAGGCCCGTGTACTCAGATTTGGGTGCACGTTAAAGAACCCCAGGTGGTCTAAATTTTTAGAGCCCTCCACTACGGCGTCTTTCATAATCATATGGTGGTTTTAGGACGCTAAACGCCACATATCAATCGGAAATGAACTAGATTATTTTGTCAAAATTTGGCGCAATACGCGAACATTAGAGATTGATCTCGACCTTCGTGACCACCAGCGATAAAACTGAAATATTCGGCAGCAAATGTATAAATGCCGACGCGCTTCACCACTTGTGAATTGATCGACGGCCGGTGCCCTGTTCATCACTATCAATGCCCCTGTGTATCGATGTAATCTGACTTTCAATTCACCGGCCGCAAGTCTGGCCAAATAAACAGTTTCATCTTAGACCTACAGTCTGCTCCCTTCGTCGACGTCCCGACCCCGTGACGATATCGTGTCCGTGCATTCGTAGCATTCGTAATGTGCGTCCTTATATCTGCTTTAAATATCGACGACCGCCAACACAAACAAGTGAGTATTCGGAAGCATACTGCCTTATTCGTTAGAAGCTTCGAAACTTAGATTCGCCTTATATTAAGATACCCTGACCCAGCCATACCTCCATTCTGTAATCAAGGGCGCATCGTGCGTATTCAGCTTTTGACGTGACAACAAAACTCAGTGGGATACATGCAATCGGCAGAACTATTCGCAGCGTAGTTACCTCGATAACTGTTAAGAACTTGCTTGTAGCAGCGTAGCGCAAAAGTTCTAGCACTTTCTAAGAAGTCCACTACACATAAGCACTTGCTTTCTTCAACATTGACTCTCTAGACAGGTTTTTTTTTGCCTTGAAGTAAATCTGATGTGGTTTGCAAAGCAGGCTGGATGTTCAAGCGAACAGCGCCATGATTTCCACTGTTTGGCAAGTAAAATAATTTATGCCGATGAGAATGAGGTGGTCTGTGGACAGCCACCCTTCACCTTCGACGAAGCAACGCGACGCGACGCCACAATCAAGAAACTTCAGCACAGCGCCAAGCGAAAGTGCCACGTTGACGCCATTCAGCGCAGCCATCTTTGTTTTTCAACCAGTGTTGCAAGCACTAGGAGTGTTTTCTGGAGTTGCGAATAGGGAGGCGAAGAATTTCAGTGACACATGTCTGTGGGAAAAGCACTGTTCAATCCAAAAGTGAACATTCTTAGCGTGGCCGCTGTCTGTGTAGCGCCTGTACTGCCAGCGCGGCCACGCATCGAAACGTTTACCACACGGGAACCTAGTGGTCATAGTATATTGACTCAATGCTACGGGATATACTTTACGTCGTCTGATGCACAAAATGTTGCCTGTTGATAGCTAATAAGGCTGAAGTACTTCACTCGCTCGGATGATGTAGCACAAGAGCGGCGCGCTCGTGTGCACCTGAGCCGCTTCGATTCGAATAATGATCTCACCAAGCGCACTTGAGAGTACATCTTGGGGGTGTTCATTATCAATACGCCTAAATCAGATATGCTCGTGGGAGTTATCAATAGCAAGAATGACAAAATGAAATAAAACTGTGGTCACTCAAGGCCACTTAGATTTATACGCGGACGTTTGGTACTCGTAGCAGTGAAGTCAAGTTACACACAGTAAGATAGATTGCCCACGAAGATTATTTTATGTTCGTGTGAGTGTATACTTTTGAGTGCTGTTTCGTTAAACTTCTTTATTGACACAAATCTTTTTTGTTTTTGTTTCTTCGTGGCGCGCAGCTTCCGCAGCCATACAGCTAACTTCGGAAAAAAAATGCCTCAGTTGCACCCAGTTGGAAATCTGCAGAATTAGCGAAGCTGTGGTTCTTTCGTATGTCCCTTGTGGTTTTCTGTTTTTTCTGTGGTGGGTGATTTAGGGTGGCTGTCTGCAATTACGTCCATTGTAAAGCTTATATCTGTGGGTAAGACCGTGCGACAGCCTCTGGCGCACTCGACTCTACTGCAGTGACTTAAGACTCGGCAGTAGTCGAGTCCAGAGAAGGAATCCCAACATGAGAACACAACGACTGTTTATTCGCACATGAGCAGCAGCGGGCAAGCGTAACGACGCCGCGCTGGCCTGGCTAGTGAAGGAATAATCTAGCCATCTTGACAGTCGGTTTTAGTAGCCACCCCGGGTGATGTATGTCTCTGGTGATGCTGCGGTGGTGCTGTGGTTAAGGAAGGATGAAGTAGCGCGTAGTCATGTTATGCCGTGCTTAAAGATATGATGCGGAGCCTCTGCGGGAGTATGCTCAAAGTATGCCGCTTGCCACACCCCATTCACGCTCGAGCCAACCATTCTACGCTTGAGTGCGTAGCCAGGGGTGTGTTCCAGTACCAATCAAAGAAGGCTAAATAGACAACCAAGTGGACGGCAGTCGTATTAAGTCTCATTTCAGTTCTGACGTAGATGGCAAAATAGACAGGTCTGAAAGGATGGCATGGTAGACAAAAACGATGCAGGCTACATTGCTGTTCAAACAAGAGGTCGGCTCAGTGAATCACTCCTCAGATAGATCTAATCTCGTCGGAATGGTCGTCTGCAACAAACAGACGCTTCTCCAGATGCTCAATGTGAGTAACGTTCATTTTTTTTAGATTTTAGCTAGAAAAAAGCCGGGAAAATAACAGTTACGTTTGTTGGTGCCTCATCACGTAGAAACCATCCAGAAGTTTTCCATTTCTCGGAAAGCATGGGTTCGGTGCTCTACTTTATGCTGTCAGCGTAGACAGTCTACGATGCTGTCTAAGAATGGGAACACAGCCCATGCACCACTTCGTCAGCGCGTGAGACAGTTGCACCATCTGCGGCTTCTCTTGGAACTGGAGCTTGACATGAGAAGCAGACACTGAATTGTCTCTAACGCCAGCCCTAGAAAGTTTCACTGCTAAAGAAATGCGGTGACCAAATGCAGCAGTTTTGCTTGTAGACAGTTCTAAATGAGTCGCAAAGAAAATGGTCTCTATGTCGACATATTTTTTTTCCACGGAAAAAGCTATCTGACATATTTACGTGATTTGCTGCCATAAGTTAATTTGCTTCCTTTCTTTCCCCTGTGTTTTCAGTGAGCTTTTTTTTTTCACTTCAACTGGGCAGAATGTGGACGCAATAAGGTTGTTCGTCAATTGTTACTATGTTTGTTCTCTTTTTTACTTAGTTCACATAATTTATATGTTGTGTGTCCATCTGCTTGTCCGCTGCCCAGCTGACCTGTAGATGACGTGGTCAGGCTTCACTAAAGCTCCAAAATGCAGTATTTTCACCTGGTTCTCATCGCAACCTAAGAGCTTTATCGGCAAAATCTGTCGCTGTGATTATTCGTTCGTTTACTGCGAGGAAAAATTGAGATAGTGCTCAAACCTGCAGCGTGTAGGGTCTGCGCTTGAAAAATAATCATCAACGTATTATAACACTGTATCCACTTCACAAACCAGAAATAAAAATATTTTTAGCAAAGTTCGCTTCACCTGTTTTTCTTTGCCTTTTAAAAGAGGCATGTAGCCGTCCATCATGCGCATCTGTCCCAATACAACGTATGAAAAATTATTTCTCTCCTTTCGTTGTGTTCTTCCAAAGATCCCTATGTGGTCGTCTCAGAACGGTGTTCATCATCCATACGTGATGCAATGCTGACACAGACGCTATCCATTCGAAGCACCTCAAAAGCTATCTACGTTCACGTTCGCCCACATTCAAACGACGGACGAATTCGGCAGCAGTTGTCACATGCATTTGGGAATTCCCCAAAACTGCCGTGCAGGTTACAAACATTCTGGCTTGTTTCATCAGGCTTTTCTACCCCGATGACACTTGTGAGGTGCAGCTTCTTTTCACCATGAAATCTTCGTGGTAGCTTATCCTATGCCAAACGGAAATGTTTTGAAACCTCAATGCCCTATCACTTTCTCTATTACATGCGATGCGTTAGGAGTCTACGGTAAGATCATCGTCAGCTGGTGGAGAGGGCTGTCGAAACGGTGAAAACTATGGTTTCCAGGAAGGGGCAGACCACCCCGAAGACAAAACCTAAAGAATAACGAAATAAAGATGTTTGTTCTGTCTCTCTCTATTATAAATAATGAAGTCTTCCTAAGCTTCGCAGGGAAACGTGTCAAGCCTTACATACCTGAGGTGGCTATTATTTGGAGCGGACTGGAAGATGACACCTATGACTCCTGAATTGAGTTTTTTTTTTTAGGGTGCGAAATGGCAGAAAGTAACTTTTTGCGGGGTGAGGGGGAGGAGGAGGCGTGCTTTGTTCACGCTAAACAGGTTTGCTTGGACTTTCAAGGGTGGGTATGTCATGTAGCATAATTTTTTTTTCTTTCGTGGGTACTCGTCCGCAGCAAATTTACCCTGATAGTTAGGAATAATAATAATAATAATAATAATAATAATAATAACGAGTTTTAAATCCCACACTCAAGGTAATATTTGAGACGCCATAGCGGACACCTCCGGAAATTTTGACCACCTGGTGTTATTTAACTTTCAGAGACATCACACATCACAAGTACCTCTGCCAAGTGTATATATATATATATATATATATATATATATATATCTGTATGTATATATATATAATGTCACGGGCTAAGTAGATGCCTAAGGATGACGACGACGAAGTGCTGAACGGGAACGTGCTCGGACTGCAGCAGCGTCGTACGCATTAGCTCGCCAGTATATTCGCCAGTACGCTTTTGCTCACCAGTGCATACTTTATTCCCCGTAACATCATTGGTGGAAGGTGCGGGGTACCACTCGCTATACAGCCCAACGAGCTGGATCTTCGAAGCGGACGGCGCATTGCAGCTACCACGATGACTGACCAGGCTACTCAATGTCAACAAGATCCGTCAGCCCCGCAGCCGATCGTTGTGGTGCAATCTCGTGACCCAGGTCCATTCAACGGCACAAGTGGCATAGACGTCGATGACTGGCTGGTTCAATATGAGCGCGTCAGCAGCAGCAACCATTGGGGTCCGACGCTTATGTTGGCGAACATCATCTTCTACTTGCATGGCACGGCAAAACTCTGGTACGAGACACATCAAGAAGAGTTGACTAGCTGGGACGTCTGAAAGCAGAAATTGCGCTATCTATCTGGGAAACCAATCGGACGTCAAGTGGCCGCAAAAAAAGAGCTTGCGACTCGTGCCCAGACATCCACAGAGCCATACATCGCATACATCCAGGACGTGTTGGCTTTGTGCCGCAAGGTCGACAAGGACATGCTCGACGAGGACAAAGTCGGACACATCCTGAAAGGAATTGCGGATGACGCCTTCAATTTTCTCCTGTGCAAAGACTGCTCGACGGTGGAGTCGGTCATCGAAGCATGTCGTCGCTTCGAACTGGCAAAAAGTAGGCGCATAGTTCACCGATTTGACCGCCTTCCCAACACGGTGGCTACGTCCTCTTGCGAAGATTAGCCCACACTACACCAACCACCAGCGCCAGAAAACGTCACCAGAATAGTCCGTCGGGAACTCGAGGCTATGGCTCCCGCTATGTCTAGCGTCAGCGCGCCAGGACACAACCTCGATGCTGTTTCAATGATACAGGCCGTGGTTCGCCAAGAGATCACGAATATGGGCATTTCGCCACCTCATCAAAATGCCCCTGCTACTTCCAGCTCGGCTCTAGTCGTTGCGGCTGCCACTCCGAACCGCACGTTCGCGCCACGACGAAACCCAGCTGAATGGCGCACTCATGACGATCGGCCCATATGTTTCACGTGCCATCGGATAGGACACATCGCTCGCCATTGTCGCAGCCGTTGGACCTCATCACCTCGACCGAGCTTCTATGATTGGTGGCCTCGCTCTGAACGTGCACCTTATGCCCCGTCCTACTGTGCTGAGACAGGTGCAGAGCATAATCCAGAACGTCGGACCAGCCGCTCGCCATCGCCCATGCGTCGTCAGTCCCGCTCGCCCCAACCCCGCAGTTCTCGGTCTCCCTACGACCGTCGCTCGGAAAACTAGCCGGTGCAGCCCCCGGAGGTGACGCTGCATACACGACTCGGACTGCAAATCCTCTGATTACTCCCGACCAGCGGTGCAACCTCCTTACAATTCTCGTTGATGGTTTACCTATAACTGCTCTTATTGATACCGGTGCACAAATATCTGTGATGAGCTCAGACCTCCGCCGCCGCCTCCAAAAAGTTCTGACACCTGCGATTGCACCTACCGTTCGCACAGCGGATGGGAGTACTCCTGCTGTGCTTGGAATGTGCACTGCGCGATTAACAATTTCTGAGTATCAAACTTCAGTTCTGTTCGCTGTACTGGAAAATTGCCCTCATGACCTCATCCTTGGACTCGACTTTCTGACTTCACACGCTGCGCTCATTGACTGTTCCAAAGGTCTTCTTCGGCTCGAACTACCATCCTTTTCGGAGACCGTCTCTACCAGCCCACCTCGTCTAGGCTCTGTCAATTTCCTTAGACTTCCGCCGCAAGCCGCAGTCCAAGTCCAACTCTCGCCATATCCTGCAGTACCCGATGGTGATTATGTTGATGCCCCAATTTCTGACGTCATCATGACACGCAATGTTGCACTCCCCAACACGGTGGTTACCGTTAAGGACAACCGGACTTCGTTTCCCGTCCTCAATTTCGGCCTCTCAGCGCAAGTTATTCCTCGCGGCATGTCACTTGCGCATCTTACACCACTGGTCGACCACACAGTTTCCGCTCTAACCACCGATTCGCCGCCCGATTTTTCATCAACGTCGTTCTCGTCACGTTCCTGTTCCGACCTTTTCAAGCCAATGCTATCTGACAAGCTCACCTCTGAACAAGTTTCTGCTTTCTGCCGTGTGCTTGCTTCTTATCAGGACATCTTTGACTTCGGCGACCGTAATTTGGGCCAGACATCCGTGGTAACCCATCGCATCGACACCAGTGACGCTCGACCCATTCGCCGACGACCCTACCGTGTGTCGGCCCCGGAGCGTGCTATTATACAGCGAGAAGTCGATAAAATGCTTGGCAAGGGCATAATCGAACCCTCATCTAGTCCCTGGTCCTCCCCCGTTGTACTTGTTAAAAAGAAGGACAATAGCTGGAGATTCTGTGTTGATTACTGCCATCTCAACCATATTACCAAGAAAGATGTATATCCCCTACCGCGCATAGATGATGCACTCGATTGCTTGCACGGTGCCAAATATTTCTCTTCAATAGACCTTCGCTCAGGCTACTGGCAGATCGCTGTGGACGACAAACACAGAGAGAAGACGGTCTTCGGGACTCCTGGTGGACTTTATCAGTTCAAGATGATGCCTTTTGGATTATGCAATGCCCCCGCGACATTTGAGTGCATGATGGACTCTCTCCTTCGAGGCATGAAGTGGACTATCTGCCTCTGCTATCTTGATGACGTTATTGTTTTTTCGACTACTTTCGACGACCATCTTACCCGTCTGTCCGCAGTGCTTGATGTTTTTCGACGTGCCAACTTGCAACTTAACTCGTCCAAATGCCGCTTTGGGCAACGCCAAATCTGCGTACTCGGCCATCTTGTTAACGCTGCGGGCGTTCAACCAGACCCTGCGAAAGTCCGAGCAGTTCGCGACTTCCCCACACCCCGCTCAGCCAAGGACGTCCAAAGTTTTCTGGGACTGTGCTCCTATTTCCGTCGTTTTGTCGAGAAGTTCGCTGAAGTAGCCCGTCCTCTAACCTGCCTCCTCAAAACGGATGTCGCATTCACCTGGGGCCAACAGCAAGCAAACGCCTTCTCGTCGCTCGTTGACATTCTCACCAATCCACCAGTCCTAGCACACTTCGACCCATCTGCCGCCACGGAGCTTCGTACTGACGCCAGTGGCCATGGCATAGGCGCAGTGCTCGTGCAGCGGCAACAAGGCATGCATCGCGTCGTCGCGTATGCAAGCCGACTGTTGTCGCGCTCGGAACAAAATTATTCCATCACAGAACGCGAGTGCTTAGCTCTCGTCTGGGCCATTGCGAAATTCCGACCGTACCTGTATGGCCAACCATTCTCAGTTATTACCGACCACCACGCGCTTTGCTGGCTCTCCTCACTCAAGGACCCTACGGGACGCCTTGGTCGCTGGGCGCTGCGCTTACAAGAGTACACTTTTTCCGTATCCTATAAATCCGGACAACTTCACAAGGATGCCGACTGCTTGTCCCGTTACCCAGTCGATCCCCCTGACACGAGGGAAGATGAGCAAGAGGCCCTTGTTCTTTCAATTACCGACTTCACCGACATAGCTGCTGAACAACGCCGCGACCCCTCTTTGCGTGCTATTATCAATGGTCTGCATTCTCCCCACCCTGACCACTCCTTACAACTGTTCGTTCTTCACAACGACATCTTGCACCGCTACAACACCCGCCCTGATGGTGCTGAGCTTTTACTCGTTGTTCCTGTGCATCTTCGCTCAGACGTTTTGGCCCAGCCGCATGATGCCCCCTCCGCTGGACAACTAGGGGTGTCACGCACGTATGACCGCATTCGCCGCCGATTCTTTTGGCCTGGCCTCTACCGTTCTGTGCGACAGTACGTTGCGGCATGCGACCTCTGCCAGCGCCGCAAGACACCTGCTCTGAGACCTGCTGGTACCCTCCAGCCCATTGAAGTACCAGATGAGCCATTTTTCCGAGTCGGCCTCGATCTTCTAGGACCCTTTCCCGTGTCGGCCACTGGTAATAAGTGGATTGCTATTGCTACCGACTACGCAACGCGGTATGCCGTTACACGCGCCCTCCCCACCAGCTGCGCTACTGATGTAGCCGATTTCCTTCTTCATGACATCATTCTGCGTCATGGTGCTCCTCGTCAGTTGACCACCGACCGCGGCAGCTGTTTTCTATCTAAAGTAGTCGACGAGTTCCTGCGATCCTGCTCTACCCACCACAAGTTCACTACAGCGTACCATCCGCAAACCAACGGCCTCACGGAACGCCTCAACCGTACCTTGACGAATATGTTAGCGATGTACGTCTCCAAGGATCACAAAGATTGGGACATCCACTTACCTTTCGTTACCTTCGCATACAACAATTCACGTCATGATACAGCTGGATTTTCCCCTTTTTACCTACTGTTCGGTTATGACCCGCCTTTGCCCATAGACACCATGCTCCAATCTGACGCCCCCTCATCGACTGCTTATGCTCGTGATGCCCTGGCCCGAGCTGACATCGCCCGCCAAGTCGCCAGGGATCGTTTATGTGCCTCGCAGCTTAACCAAAAGAGTGCTTACGATCGCTGGCAGCGCGACGTACAGTACTCTCCGGGGTCACTCGTCTTGCTGTGGTTCCCATCACGTCGTGTTGGTCTCGCCGAAAAACTAATGTCTCGTTACGTTGGCCCCTACCGCGTCATGCGCAAGGTCACCAGCGTGACCTATGAGATAGCTCCACTCCATACCACGTCAGTACCAGCTTCAGTCCCGACCAATATAGTGCACGTCTCACGGCTTAAACCATACTTCTCACGCCTCGAGGATTGATCACACCGGGACGGTGCTTCTGTCGCCGGCGGGTAATGTCACGGGCTAAGTAGATGCCTGAGGATGACGACGACGAAGTGCTGAACGGGAACGTGCTCGGACTACAGCAGCGTCGTACGCATTAGCTCGCCAGTATATTCGCCTGTACGCTTTTGCTCACCAGTGCATACTTTATTCCCCGTAACAATATATATGTATGAAATAGATGATGAGAGTTTCTTCCGGCTACCGTAATAAAACTTATAAACTTCGAGAATAGTGCAGTATAGGAAACAAAACAATAAAATATTTATTTAATCCTAACAGTTTCGGCTGGTGGACCAGCCTTCTTCGGAGGATGTAAGTGAAATGGTACAAGTTCCCGTAGCAGAGGGTCACCCTCACAGTTTGAAGACCCTCCAAAACAATAAAAAAACGAGACAAATGGGCGAACGAGGTAGCAACAGACAACAAGAAGCAGAAGAAGGAGAGGAACTAGAAAGGAGCGGCGGAGAGCCGCCGGAAACGAGCGGGTAATTCTGGCATTGTTACTGGGTATAGGTAAGACGCGCCGCCAGCGGAGGCGACCAAGAAAAACGAAAAAATGTGAAACATGTTGCTGCTTACTCGCATCCCGCACATGGATCGAGTTTAAGTTCACGTGGTTCGGCGGCTGGCCCGTGGCATCGGGCCACACACACACACACACACACAAGAAGCATACGACCCGCTCCAGCTTTCGTAAAATAATGGCCACGTTGTAGAGCTACTGTGCCCTCTCCCCCTCCCTCCACCTGCCCTCTCTTGCAGAAAACTGTACAACCAGTCATACTGAAAATAAATGTATGGGTATTCTTGTAAAGGATGAACAAACAAAAACGTAAACAAAAAAATAAAAAGTAAATAATACTAAAAAGTACTCAGAAATGAAAATAAAGTCTAATAATACTAACACACGCCGTTTGGTTCACGTAGTATCGAATTCGTTTAGTTTCACGCGCTATATTGACTAACTTACGTGTGCGACTTCACGTATGTATAAATAAATTAATTGAGTAATTCAATTTCTGTGTTTCACGAAACGTCGCGGAGGCACGTCAGTCGTCCAGGGCTTTCGTTGATTCCGTGGGTACGTGATCTGAATTTCTTTACGAAGTATGACTCCCGCTGTTCGCGCTCCCGTGTGTTCTGGAAGCCGGATTGTTGGAGTATGACACTTACGCGTTCGAAAGAGTGACCAGGAAGATTGATATGTTTGGAGAACGGCAAATTGGAGAGGCCCTTTACGTGTGCCTTGTGGTTGTTGAAACGCAAACAGTACGCGGTTTCCGTGTGTCCAATATATTCCTGTTTGCACACCTCACAGCGAATTTTGTATACCACACTGGCTGAGTCACAGTTAAGGTCGTCTTTAATTTGGTACACATAGTCTGAACAGGAGGCTTCGGCCGTATCTGTGGTCACCATGTGAGTGCACACCCTGCAGTGAGGTTTCCCGCAGGTGTGCAAACAGGAATATATTGGACACACGGAAACCGCGTTCCTGCTCACGGCTGGTTATTTTTTCATACACTTTTCTTTCTTCCTATTTGCATTCAATTGGTTCTAATAACTTCCCCTGTACATTCCTTGGCATTACTGTCTGCTATATCTCAATAATATTGTGTTAAAACACGGAAAAACGAGCCCTTAGGTATACACTCCTTTCACTTATTTTATATATATATATATATATATATATATATATATATATATATATATATATATATATATATATATATATAAGGGAAAGAAGTGTATACCTAAGGGCTCGTTTTTCCGTGTTTTGGCACAATAATAATGAGATATAACTGACAGTAATGCCAAGGAATGTACAGGGGAAGGTAATGGAACCAATGGAATGTAAATAAGAAGAAAGAAAGTGGGTGAAAAAATAACCAGCCGTGAGCAGGAATCGAACCTACAACCTTCGAATAACGCGTACGATGCTCTAACCACTGAGCTACCACAGCGGCCTTCCCTCCATCCACTTTTTTGGGTTTATATGTGAATTTAGAAGTAGGAGTGTTACTCAGCGCCATCTATAGGCCAAGCGACGAGTGTGAAACACTTTTTTATGCGCATGTATGACGTCACGTAGCACGTGAACTTATTACGAGCGGGCAGCTGATTAATAGTCCCTCGTATACAACCTAATGGCCCCAAGTCGGCCAGTACGAGACCCTCGTTTAATGAAATAAGGGAAAGAAGTGTATACCTAAGGGCTCGTTTTTCCGTGTTTTTGACACAATATTAATGAGACCTAACAGACAGTAATGCCAAAGAATGTACAGGGGAAGTTAATAGAACCAATGGAATGTAAATAAGAAGAAAGAAAAGCGGGTGAAAAAATAACCAGCCGTGAGCATGAATCGAACCTACGACCTTCGAATAACGCGTTCGATGATCTAATCACTGAGCTACTACAGCGGCCTTCCCTCCATTCACTTTTTTGGATTTATATGTGAATTTAGAAGTAGGAGTGTCGGTCAGCGCCATCTATAAGCCAAGCGACGAGCGCGAAACACTCTTTTGTGCGCATGTTTGGCGTCACGTAGCACGTGAACTTATTACGAGCGGGCAGCTGAATAATAGTCCCTCGCCCCGCCGCGGTGGTCTAGTGGCTAAGGTACTCGGCTGCTGACCCGCAGGTCGCGGGTTCGATTCCCGGCTGCGGCGGCTGCATTTCCGATGGAGGCGGAAATGTCGAGGCCTGTGTGCTCAGATTTGGGTGCACGTTAAAGAACACCAGGTGGTCAAAATTTCCGGAGCCCTCCACTACGGCGTCTCTCATAATCATATGGTGGTTTTGGGACGTTAAACCCCACAAATCAATCAATCAATAATAGTCCCTCGTATATAACCTAATGGCACCAAGTCTGCCAGTACGAGACCCTCGTTTAATGAAATAAGGAAAAGAAATGTATACCTAAGGGCTCGTTTTTCCGTGTTTTTGACACAATATTAATGAGATCTAACCCACAGTAATGCCAAGTAATGTACAGGGGAAGTTAATAGAACAATGGAATGTAAATAGGAAGAAAGAAAAGAGGGTGAAAAAATAACCAGCCGTGAGCAGAAATCGACCCTACGACCTTCGAATAACGCGTTCGATGCTCTAACCACTGAGCTACCACAGCGGCCTTTCCTCCATCCACTTTTTTTGGGTTTATATGTGAATTTAGAAGTAGGAGTGTCAGTCAGCGCCATCTATAAGCCAAGCGACGAGTGTGAAACACTCTTTTATGCGCATGTTTGGCGTCACGTAGCACGTGAACTTATTACGAGCGGGCAGCTGATTAACAGTCCCTCGTATACAACCTAATGGCACCAAGTCTGCCAGTACGAGACCCTCGTTTAATGAAATAAGGGAAAGAAGTGTATACCTAAGGGCTCATTTTTCCGTGTTTTTGACACAATAATAATGAGACCTAACAGACAGTAATGCCAAGGAATGTACAGGGGAAGTTAATAGAACCAATGGAATGTAAATAAGAAGAAAGAAAAGTGGGTGAAAAAATAACCAGCCGTGAGCAGGAATCGAACCTACGACTTTCGAATAACGCGTTCGATGCTCTAACCACTCAGCTACCACAGCGGCCGTCCCTCCATCCACTTTTTTGGGTTTATATGTGAATTTAGAAGTAGTAGTGTCAGTCAGCGCCATCTTTTCTTTCTTCTTATTTACATTCCATTGGTTCTATTAACTTCCCCTGTACATTCCTTGGCATTACTGTCTGTTAGATCTCATTAATATTGTGTCAAAAACATGGAAAAATGAGCCCTTAGGTATACACTTCTTTCCCTTATTTCATTAAACGAGGGTCTCGTACTGGCAAACTTGGGGCCATTAGGTTGTATACGAGGGACTATTAATCAGCTGCCCACTCGTAATAAGTTCACGTGCTACGTGACGCCAAACATGCGCATAAAATAGTGTTTCACACTCGTCGCTTGGCTTATAGATGGCGCTGACTGACACTCCTACTTCTAAATTCACATATAAACCCAAAAAATAGGATGGAGGGAAGGCCGCTGTGGTAGCTCAGTGGTTAGAGCATCGAACACGTTATTCGAAGGTCGTAGGTTCGATTCCTGCTCACGGCTGGTTATTTTTTCACCCACTTTTCTTTCTTCTTATTTACATTCCATTGGTTCTATTAACTTCCCCTGTACATTCCTTGGCATTACTGTCTGTTAGATCTCATGATTTATATATATATATATATATATATATATATATATATATATATATATATATATATATATATATATATATATATATATATATATATATATATATATATATAGTGATCTATTATAATGATCTGTATAACACAATATTGAAACGTGTCTTCACAAAAGTAGTTGATTGTTTCTTGTGCATTTATATATGAGAGCTTGCACCATGAATATTCGCATACGACGTCTATAGCATCGTTCAACGAGGATGCACCAGGCGGCGCTTCTTCATTTCCTGGGCCAACGCTCATTCTCATAAATATAGCATCGTAATAGCTGAAGTATCAATAAAGTTCTAAATGCCATAAGAATCTAGCACTCCACGGCAGAGCAGCGTCTGAGACTATGTTCAAATACGTGGACGAATGAAATGATATGGGTTCTTTTAGCATGTCCCCCTCAGAATAAAAACAAAAGCATTCCTGACGTAAGCAGCGAAAACCACCTTGAGAGTAGCCCGACCACAAAGCGGGAGGGGTGACGAACAATAGTTCTCGCCGGGTGCCAGTCGGGGTACTGAGCGCACCCCCGCAAATGCTGACCCTGCAACGTCAGAAGGGGAGTCCCGGTCTACGTGAAACCACCGAAAATGTCGATTGCACTTGGATAGTCTGAAGAGCACGCACCCTTACTTTAAAACCAAATGAAAATATTTTTTAGGCTACGCTTGCGACTAATAATCGGTCGGAGTTGGTCCCGCAAGCAGGACTATCAAACAACACAAGCATTTCAAGTTTCCAATTTTGGTGTCAGGGTTCCTTCAGTAGCACAGTGAAACCAGTTGCAATAACATGTCAACGTAAAGTTTGCTTGCAGCAGTTTACTCTGGGTATATGCGCTAACTGTCAGTATAAGCGCTAACGCGTCATTTCATATATATCAACCCCTGGCTGTGTATCACAAGTGCTTATCCAGCCAGGTCTCCACTGAGAAGTCTGTCAGGAAGATCTTCGCTTTCTTCTGAAAATGCATCTCAGGCCATCATGCGAGTATTTTTTTAATATGAGAAGCCGAATGTAAAACTTCCTAATTTCTTCCTTAATAAGCTTTCTCTTTCATTAGTGTACCTTACGCACTCCGAAAGAATATGGCGAACATTTTTCTTCTGCATGACCACAATGGCATGCCATGGAGATGGATCGATGTATATTGTGCAGGAAGCTGTCTGTGTATGCTACTTTCAGTCGAAGTCTGTCGATTAATGTCTCCAAGTGTCATGGGAAATCTGTCGCTATTAAAAATTTTTTGCGGATCAACTTCATAAAGTACTGATTCCTTTGACTTAGGGCAATCAAAACACTTTTCTACAGAACAATGGTTTGCGCCTTGCGTTATAGAACGTCGAATATCGACCCCATACACAGGAATTGCGCAATCCCATCCTTCGTTGAATGCTTTCTTATTGAGGCGGTCTGCCTCTTCATTACCCTTTATTCCGATGTGACCGAGTATCCATTGGGATACGATGTTGAGATGATTCTGTACTAAAGTATATTCCACAGTTTCTGCAATACATTGTGTTCTTTCGCCATTTTTGTGAAGTGATCTCGCATGTTTGATTAGCTGGAAGGCGGGTTTGCCATCTGTGCATACCACCCGCTTTTGTGTTCCAGAATTCTCGCACACAAAATTAATTGCTTCACAAATAGCCACCAATTCTGCTGCCACTGATGAAGACTTGTGTAATAATTGTTACATTATGATGTCTTAAATTTCGGGCATGAAGACCGCACAGGCTGATGCTTCTTCAGTGCGTGACCTATCTGTATATATATTCTTTTTTTTATTGTGCATTATATGAAAATGATCAAGCACCATCTTTGCTGCCACTAAAGACGCCACTAGAGGCGCCAGTATATTGACATTTACTGTGAATCGAATGGAAAAAAAACACATTTAGTGTAACCATGAAAGTCTTTCTTTATTGTATAACTGCGATCATCATTCAAAGCATCTCATCTCCTTCAGTGCACTGTTTACCATCTGGACTTCACTCCCCACAGGTTTCCTTGACCTCCAAATCCTCCAAGCAGGCTTCCGAAGCCACTGCCGTAGCTGCCGTAACCACCGTAGCCTCTGCCGCCAAAGCCTCTGCTGTCATAGAGGCCACTACCAAATCCAAGACCACCAAGGAGGCCGCTGCCATAGCCTCCGTAGCCTCCAAGTCCATAGCTTCCGTAGCCTCCGTATCCTCCAAGGCCACTGCCGTAGCTGCCATAGCTTCCGAGACCACTTCCATAGCTTCCGTAACCTCCGTAGTTTCCAAGACTGCTACCATAGCTTCCGTAGCCTCTGAGACCGCTACCATAGCCTCCATAACGAAGACCACCGCTTAAGTAGCCAAGACTGCCAAGACCACCAAGCCCACTGCTGCCATAGCCTAGGCTGCCAAGGTTTCCGTATCTACCACTGCCAAAACTTAGACTACCGAGGCCACTGCTTCCATAGCCAAGACTGCCAAGACCACGACCGTAGCTGCCGTAGCTACCACTTCCATAGCCGCTGCTACCGAAGCCAAGACCACTCAGCCCACTGCTGCCGTAGCCGAGGCTGTCATAACTGCCATAACTGCCACTTCCGAGGCCAAGACCACTGAGGCCGCTGCTTCCATAGATAAGACTGTCAAGTCCACGGCCGTAGCGGCGATAGCTACCACTTCCATAGCCACTGCTACCAAAGCCAAGACCGCTTAGCCCACTGCTACCATAGCCGAGACTGCCAAGGTTGTCATAACTGCCATAGCTGCCACTGCCGAGACCAAGACCACTGAGGCCACTGCTTCCATAGATGAGACTGTCAAGTCCACGGCCATAGCGGCCATAGCTACCAATTCCATAGCCACTGCTACCGAAGCCTAGACCGCTGAGCCCACTGCTGCCATAGCCGAGACTGCCAAGGCTGCCAAGGCTGCCATAGCTGCCGTAGCTACCACTGCCGAAGCCGAGACCACTGAGGCCACTGCTGCCGTAGCTGCCGCTTCCAAATCCAAGACTGCCAAGTCCACTGCCGTAGCTACCGAGTCCACTGCCGAAGCCTCCATAGCCGCCGCTGCCGTACCCTCCGTAGCCGCTGCTGCCGTAACTGCCGAGACCCGCGCCGTAACCACCATAGCTTCCACTGCCATAGCTGCTACCACCTGAAAGTAAGTCATTGTTTATTAAGCATAACCTCATGTCACATCACGAGGCGATACGCAAATACAGTTTTCTGAGAAAGATATTGCGCTGCGTAACATCTTTTTATCGTAAAATTTTCCTTTCACCTGGGCGCGCGCCAGTAACTATGCACCAAAGAAAATGCATTCAAACAAGCTGGCCCAAAATGCTGTTGACAAAGATCGATGTTGACAGCCGTTATAAGAGTTATTTGTAGATACCATTATTTGTAGACACTGCGTGTCGCTGAAGTGGGCTTGAATTACATGAAACCATTGCTGTCAATAAATTACGATCGCCAGAGTGTTTGCTCTTATTTTCACGATAATGTGAGCGGGGGTAGCCATGTGAGAGGGCACCTCGAGACCTCCAAAAATAATGCATCATGTTCTGATAGTATGCATCGCATTTCTCATCACTACCATGCAGCTGACTCCGGATTGTGTAAAGCAATGGATTGACATTTTATGTCTGCTAATAACACAACCTTGAGCACTTCACACAGCAGGCTCTTATCCGAAATAAACGGTCGGTATTACTTTGCTTGTGAGGATCATTGAAGTGAGAGCACTTAAGTCGTGTCTCGGTCTAACTACGGCTACAGCAGAAAATGCACCAGCCTGGTGTACCCTTTGCCTCAGCAGTTGACTTTGTAAATTCATTAAAAAAACTTGCGTGCTGCTCTAACTAAAACGAGTGTGCGCATGTCGTACATTTCTTCATTTCTTGGCTTGGTTTGACCAAAGTAGTGTTCCTGGTTTCGATAAAGCACCTGAGACGTGGTAATATTGCATATTTAAATCCGTCAACATATCTTCGCAGTTTCATGAATACACTATTCACTAATAAAATTTATTTCAGTTACAGGGGAAATAGCGAACGACAGTAGCAATAACAAACGAATTCAAAAACAAGGTGAACTATGACACTGCTTAACCTGACCAGCATGCTATTTGGCGCTGCTTTATTGGTGTTATCACTATCGCAGTCGTACTTGCTTTGGTGTGGTTCAGCAGTATTCGCACGTAGAAACTACTTGGAAAGAAGACTTGACTGACACCGATACTTCTCTGAACACAACGCTTCAAAATATATTCTACCTTCTTCACTATAATCCTATGTACGTACGATTTGCTTCTTTTACAAATTCCTCTCAAAAAGAGTGTCTGTCGTAGTGTGATTATCAGTGCAGCAATCTAGTAACTCATAGCATTTACCAGCTAGAACGCGTCAACTGTGACACATGCCACCGGGATTGTCTTTCGTGCGTTAATCTAAACACGCGACGCCATAGAAAAACGTGTCATCGTGAGCTATATGCACAGTGAGTGTTCGTATACTCACTGAAGCAAAATTGCAAATTACTTATGTGTGTTTGATTTCTCCATGTGCGAGACGAACGAAATCCGTAGCGTATTCACAGGCAGGTACCCTGTGACCAATATTCATTCGATGAATAAATCTTTCTAGCATGTGCACAAGTTTATATCAAAAAAGTTTAAAGAAAGTTGGCACCATCGAATTACACTCAGTCAGTAACACTTACTGAATGACCAAGACAACATCAGCAGATCCTCTGTCAGACACTCCCATAAAAGCGTTAGTTCACCGCTGGTGCTACGTGTGCGCTTTCACTGTGCTTTTATTAATCGGGCTGAATTAGCTTCGCAAGCTATTAAGCAAGTGGCGTGCACCCAGAAATATGAATCGGTTTGATAGAGACTCATTGATAACCAGCACCTATACGGGGCAGCGTATGTAAAACGTTTGCTCTCAACGACAGCTTTGGTGGAATGATATAATGCTTTGCTGCCGCGACACAGTTGACTACAAATTTATTCATGCTTCCGGCACAACAATTTAACTTATCCTAGAAAGTACATGGCTCTTCCAAATGGTGATTGGTCTTCAGGCGTCTGCAGTTGTATGTAATGAAACCTAAAAATTCTGTGTTATAGCATTAACCCCGTTTCGCCTCATCGGTGCCCCCCCCCCAAAAGAGAGCATTCAAATTCTCCTCATTTTTCATCCATTTACTTTGAATCAATGTGTGCTCAGATAAAACAACATTTTCCGTCTTTTCAATTTATGTGTTTGAAACTTCCAATTTAATTGTTTTAAGGTGTGAGCTGCTAACCATTCTGGTTAACTAAGGTTTGGAGTTCACAAATTTAAAGCTGGCTCTACCGCCATTGTACTTCTCGACTAAGAAAAATATTTCTTCGAGTAATGTTTCTCCTGTGAGCACACTTCCAGCAGGCAGACTATAGCTTCGTGTTATAATTATCTGCGAGACCTCTCCACTTTCACCAGAACGCAGCTCTCCGAGGCACTTCAACGTGTGATCGCTTGGCTATACGAAAATCATATCCACGACATCTGATTTAAAAATAAGACTCACCGAAGGAGCTGCCGCCATCGTACAGGCCATTGCTAATCTTGAACTGGTAAGACGTGGCACAGGCCACGGAGACGGCCAGCACGCAGACTACCAAGAGGCGAGCCATGTTTCTGGACTTGTTGCGAGATGATCGTGAACCCACAGCAGACGCTGCGGCCTTTTATACCTAAATTTTGCGCCACCTCTTGCTCCCTTCGCTAAAAAGAATTCTCACGAAACACGTGTATACCACAAAAAATATACATTGTCACTAAACTTTCTTGAATACATGTCAACTTTTCCATTGTTTGTCTTCAAAAGCTTTCTTTTGTAATTTCTTCATTAGTGGTGTGCACAATACGTCAGATGCTTAGAACAGTTCTTCATATGTTTCGATAACGGTGAGTGACCTAGCTTTCACCTTACTGAAAGGACAGAAAAAGATGCGGAACGTGCCTGCCCTTGAAGGATAATTGATCGATGTGTGTAAGAACGTTGTCAAGGCTTTGTTTCCTTCCTGCCTCGTGTACCAAGTTGCAGCCTTCCTAGTCATTTACAACAACGTGTCTTTAGTAATTTTAAAGAGAATGTGGTGCGCTTACTAAAAAGACATAATATGCTGGCGGTTTAATTGAATAGTTGTGACACAGTGATATGGTAGACCAGAAATTAAGTTCCTAATAGACAACATTTGAACTCCTTCTCTCGTGTTTTTTGTAAGGTTTTATGCAGCTGTGAAATCACTATTTCATATGTATGATCTGTGTAGTGGTCGGCAATGGGGCATGGTGGAAGTTTTCTGAAGGGTTACATACATGAAAACAGACACAAACTATTGAATTGCACAGCCTATGTTTCACATGGCGTGACCTTCTTAAGCAATGATACAGTGTTTCCGTTTTATGGTAGCATTGAAATGAACGACCTGGGTTATTGATAGTAGCAAGATGCTAGATAGCGTTTGGTAATGATCGCTTGTATCATAATGATTGATGTAAACTTATAACTATCTCTTCAGGTAGGGTATTTCTTTCGAACAACTAACATTACTTTAAGGAAAAACTAACTGCCTTCAAACCATTTTTTAGGTTGAACATAGCTGCGGCGGCTGAATTTTCGATGGAGGCAAAAACACTTTAGGACCGTGTTTTCAAGTTTGGGCGCACGTAAAGAACCCCAGGTGGTCAAAATTTTCGGAGCCCTCCCCTATGGCGTCTCTCACCATCATGTGGTAATTTTGGGATGTTAAACCCCACTTATCAATCAATCAATAGATTGAACATCGTTGTAGTGTAAGTTAATTGAATGCAGAATATGTGCTAGCCATTTCATATACAATGTATTTTTCCTCTAACCCCTGAAGCGTCGAGATTTAGTGGGTACTATTCTAAAAATAGAACGGCCATCGTGCAATGCATGAACTTAATATTATATGAACAAAGTTGTCAAGGACTTCTACTTTTGTATCGTGGTGTTCGTATCGTGCACTTTAGCAAGAGGCACAGCGGCTTCACAAAGTGCCAAACGTATCTACGTAAATTGTAGCAGGAATGCGCCTTTTAGGCTTACATTAGTGAAAGTACTCTCGAACGCATACCAACGGTAGCAAAGGAGCCAAAAAAAATTCGGAGAGGCTCGATGCTCCGCTTCCACTAGAATGATTTGAATGAAAACTGAAGCCGTGAGCAAGTTGCGTATATTATTTGACTGACTGATTGATTGATTGATCAATTGATTGATTGATTGATTGATTGATTGATTGATTGATTGATTGATTGATTGATTGATATATGAGGTTTAACGTCCCAAAACCACCATCTGATTACGAGAGACGCCGTAGTGGAGGGCTGCGAAAATTTCGACCACCTGGGGTTCTTTAACGTGCACCCAAATAGTAGCGCACGGGCCTACAACATTTCCGCCTCCATCGAAAATGCAGCCGCCGCAGCCGTGATCCGATCCCGCGAGGTGCGGGTCTGTAGCCGAGTAACTTAGCCACTAGACCAACGTGCCGAGACAAGTTCAGTATATGCGCAGAGGCTTTCTTCCATAGCTTCGAATGCCTTAATAAGTGAGAAGAGTTTTGCGCATACTTTAAAAGGGAGCCCGTAACACAGAACAACAGGACGGAAGCCACCTCTTCGATCAATTTGAGCGAAGAAGTTTTCTCGGTTAAGGGCCAGTACCATCTAGCTGAAACTTCACTTCTAAGAGGACCACTAAGTTATTAATGCCAGAATTCGGCATAACTAGTTAGCACCCTTCTCTGTCTTCTCCTAACTTCAATCAGAAATCTTGCATTGTGGTTCGACGTCCTTTCTGAATGTTTAGTTGAACAAATGAGAGGCAACAATTTTCGATAGTGAATACAGCCGGAAAAGCCTTATAATGTTTGTTACTCCTTCATTACCGAAATCCTGCATAAAATCATCCGAATTGACAATATTAAAAGATTAGGTATATGGACCTTTTCACTGAATGACAACCACAAACATCAAGTGGCGTAAATCAATAAAGACCACATGGGGTGAAACATATGTTGTAATGGCAGCCATTTTGTTCTTAAAAGTATGGTTTAGTTTTTTTTTTCATATGAGATCAAACTATGCATTCTCCTTTATTAGGATGAATAATATGATAATAATCTTATCGGTAATAACAATAGTAATAAAACCAGTATAAGCATCGCATTTTGGTCCAAATGACCAGCACTGAGCATTCAACACCATGTAAGCAGAAGTTTTCTTTCTAATACCAACTCATAAGCAGCTGATAGCACTTCTGCAGCTGCAGCATTCAGATTCGGTGTTTATTACCTCTTTTTCCAAAACATTTTGTTATCTTAACAAATACAATGCTCTTAGCACACCCCTTATGATAATCCTGGTTATAGATTGGCCATTAGTATCAGTGAAGTAAGATGACAGAAAAGGAAAACGTTTTAGACGTGCTGTTGAAACGTGTTCCTCAGAAGTACTTTTTCTGGTTACGCTGACGAAAAGATGTGGCGAATGCATTGTTTAGGGCACTTCATAGCTGTTTGGGACGCAATATGCAGCACTAAGATTCTTTTGTGCAGTACACCTGTCTGTCAAGCTGTTTTGAGATTTTTCAACATAAAACAAAGGAAGGTTACATTACTCTACTCTTTTCAGGCCAGTGTGACCTTTACTGTAGGTCATAATAAAATAAACACGCTATATCTATATTTGTAGGCAACGGAAAAACTATGCTTAATTTTTACATTTATAGCTACAAGTTTGTTGTTCGCAAAAACCTTTGCCTTCAGGAAAACTTGGACTTAGTCTTTCCTGATGGCAATACCTCCAGCAAATGTTTTTGTGGGACAAACCTTGAATGGTTTTAACGAAACATGTTCTTTTCATGTGAGTGTTTAGGTTGAGTGACTGAAGGAATCTGAATTCTCCTTTGAGACAGAGTATTTTTTACCATATATCATTTTAAAGAGAGAGTTATCTAGAAAGCAGTCGGTAAAAGGTGTTTCAGGAACAGACCAGGTGTACCGGTTTCGATTTGATGCCTACATTGAATGTAACATTTGTAGATAGGAGGTTAGAAGTGTACGAGAAAGGGCTCATTTTTCTTGTTAAACACAATATTTATGAAATTTTACACACAATCATGCCACGGGAAGTATAGGGAATGTTATTAGAAGCAATTATAATATAAATATGAAGAGAGAAATAACATTTAAGTAACACGTCCAATGCTCCCCTAACTGAGCTTCCACGGCGGCTATCCTCCCGGTCACTTTGTGGGGTGTAGAGAGAGAGAAGTAAATAAAAAGAAGAGACAGGGAGGTTAACCTAGAAGAACTGGTTTGCTACTCTATAGAGGGGTGGGGAAATGAGGGTCGGAAAGAGGATAGAGATCGAGATATACAAAATAAGTCGGGAAAAAAATACACATGCACACATGCAGGGCGTTCTGATCACAGTCGTTTGGAGAGGCTGAATGAACGCAAGTAGTGCAGGAGCGCCTTCACAGCCTTCTTCTCCGACATAGTCTTCTCGGTAGTGCAGGATTCTTTCTTCCGAAAAAGTCTGGTCGTTCAGCTCGTTTAGTGCATTGCAGAGTGAGTGTCCCTTCGAGCGCTATTGTGGGCATTCGCACAGAGCGTATAGGTGCAATAAACGCTGGAGTTTCACGATTGTCTGTTAGATTTCATTCATTTTGTGCCAAACAGAGAGCAAGCAGTCTGTGACTTACGGCAACCCCTTCGAACCATCCTCTCGAATCCTAAACAAATATACTTAAACATGGATGAAGACTTGACATAATTACGGAAGCATTTTTTCTATTGGTATAATTAAGTGTAACATAGCTTAGTCGTTTACTGCAGTGCTCTCAATTTCGGATAGTACTAATATTGCTTGTTAAAAGTGCACGTAATATAATTTATCGAATCTATTTACTGGAGGCTCCTTGCCCGACCGTTGCCTAAAAGGCACTAAAAAGAAACAATTACTTCGTCTAAATTAACACACTACTGTCTGAGAACTTTGAAACCATAAGTTTCAACACCATATGTTTTTTAGTAAGATAGAAAATTCAAGTTGGAGAGTCATTTTTTAAGTTTCGCGCCATAATCTCCTCACCTGGTGAGAAATTTTAAAAACTTTTTTTTCGTATTTTCGTGACATTGGCTGCACAAAACTATCGTATCCTCCAGTGACCACGCACTTCATTTTTAACTATTAGAAAATAATTAGGACCCAGCTGACGCTTTCAAAGTTTGTGACATTATGTCTTTCTGGTGCGTGAATCTCAGGGTGGATTTCCACCCACATTGTCTTTTCTCGCGTTTTCTCGCTTGGCAAACGTTATCTCGCGGTAGGAGTGGTGTTTTGGGGAATGTGTGAAAATTTACTTTACTAACACGCAAAAAAATTATTTTTTATATGGTGCCCCATCTATGTCTGAATTCGAGCACACTTGCTAACAATTGTTCACCAGAGGCATGTTATGAACATGATTGGTCAATATGAAATATACTGTTGAGGTCATCGAGCTCTTTAGCTGGTTCTTTTGTTAATAACTAATTTACTTATGAGCACGTGAAGCTGCAGAAGATGAGTCGTGTACAAACAACCATCAGCGTACAGCAAAGTGATGTTTGTGTAGTAAAGAGGAATGATCTACTTCTTAACGCAAAGAGCCGTTGTGTACGAATTCTACCATATAAATATAAGTATGAAAACTTATAACAACCGTTGTTATCGGTCATTTACAACGGCCGTTGATATCGGCGCATCTTAGTGAGTGTTCGGACCACAAACGTGAAATAACTAAGTACGTAAAACGAACAAAAGCCCCCAATAGAACGGACTTCCATGCTCGTTTCTAAGCATTTATTGTCTGAACCACGCTTACTGTTGCCTGAATGTATTACCTTTAGCCAATGACGTATACCAGCACGACTTTTGTAATGACTGTGCTGACTGTCGCATTCAATTTTAGGTGCCGATATGAACCGGAACGTTACTGCTTCGTTATGTGCGATATCACCTGCTTTGACACTATCGCGGTACTCGCGTAGTACTGAACAGTAGTGTTGGTGCAGCTACGTTTAAATTACAGGTTTCGCTGTACTACTCCGTATATGCTATGACGATAATACTTTGTGTGCTTCTACGGGCCAGAGCGACCAACGATATGATTAAGTCTCCGGAATATGTGGCTATCTGAGCAGCTTTTACATGCACGGAAATCGGAAAGTACGCCCGTGGCGTCAAGCATTTCGCCTCCATCGAAATGCAAGCACTAGGACTGGCGTCGAACCCACGACCTTCGTATCAGCCTAGCGTCATAACCACAAGACTACCACGCCGCGTTAACGAAACATTCCGCGACGTTGTAAGCTTCATAACGTTTTAATAATTTTGTAAAAGCACTTTTATTGATGCCAATGGTTGAAATTCACGTCATTCCAATGCGTCCACCACGGCCGGTATTGGGCGTGCGACCTTCCACTGATCATCCGAGCACCATAACCGGTGCACCACTACGAAAGATATGCTTCTACGAGCAGTACTTGCGATGCCACGAATACAAGCAATAGATAAAAAGAAATCACGGCATTCCACGAAGTTAGTGATGATGAGTGGGCGAAGCAGGGGAGTCGATCGGTGTTACCGTAAATCACCCGTGACATTAATTACTCATGTATGCAAATGAGTGACAAAGCGGTGTACAGTTATATACAATGTTTATTCATCATAATTTATATGCCGTGATGAGTTGTGAACATCGTTTTGTCACTGCTTTGTGGTATTGCATCTAGCCTGAAGTGGACAAAGACGATGTCTGTGCACATTCTCCTGGTGGTTCTTGGTTGTTTCCAGTCATACGAAGTGAATCGTAGAGCATATCGAGACGTGATACGGTAAACAGCTAGTCATTGTCCGTGATTGTCATCCTCATCATCTTCATTATCATCAGCGTGATCATCAGTGTCATGCTGATAGTGGATACATCTTATGTGCTCTGCCATGAGGGTCGAATTAACGCGTCGTCCAGAATGCGCTTGTACTTCTTGGTCATCATCGAAGGACGACGTCGAACGTCGCTCGACACTAAAGAGCTTAAACTTTAAGCTAAAGCCCAAGCTAAGTAATGTTCGCTCACGGCCGCTGAGGGCCAGTTCTCTAAAGCTCGGAGCTGAACGACCAGGTCTGGGCCGTTCGGCTCACCGAAGATGCCACCCGAATCCAGGGGCCCGTGGCCACCATCTGAAGCAACGAAGACTAAACTGCCAGCCAGCAGTGTGAAAAAAAGACTTTCTCTCTTTATCTCTATCATAGGAGCATGACAGAAGCCACAAAACAGTATATAAGTTCTATACTCAGAGTAAATTCAAGGGCTCGGTCAGTAGAAGTATAGATGGTGGAGCACTTTTGTTCGACGATGAAGCGTGCGTGCAGTGGAGACAGCTTGGGCGGAGGGTAACGGCTGTAGCAAAGATACCTCGATATGTTAATAAAGATACCTCGAAGACGCGATGAGCGATTTCGGCCAGCTCATCGAGAGGTAGGGGTAGCTGGGCCCGTAGAATGGCCTGGACTATGACAGAAAATTTTGCAGCCAAAGAGCTCGCAGGAACGATTCATGGACTTGCATGTTGCCGACGAGAGCACGCATGTGACGAATAAATTGCGAAGGCGTGTGCTCTTTGAGTTCTACTGACTGAAGTTGTCGTACCTTCTGGTCATCCGAGAGTGACAGGGTGTATAAGTTCACTCTCCAGGTGTTCGTGAGGAGTGGTTGTTGCTGGGTTGATGAGGACGTGTCGGACCTCATCGGCGAAGCGGGCATCGAGGTGGGCAATGACATAGGTGTAACAGGTTTGGTCTTGTGCGATGCATGTCAAGGAGAATCTGGCCTCGACTTGAGCAAATCATAGTTCGGGCGAGTCCAGTCAAAATGTCGGAAAGTCGATAGCGTCTCTCAAGATGCTATTTGCAGACGTTGTGACGTCTTCAGCGGAGCTGGCAGGCACGGACGGAGTTGAGGAGTCGTAACCAGGGGGCTGCTGCGGAGAATATCTGCGTTGCTGCAGACGTTGAAGAAGCGGTTGTCTTTGTTTCTGGATGAGCTCGTGCTTGGTGCGCAGCTGGCTCTGAAGTTGTTCAAGCCGATGTTGTAGGGTCTCTTGCTCGTCCATGGCGTTACGTCGCATTCGGATTCCGGGTCACCAGATATGGGATACCGTGTCGAGAGAAGGACGCATCCCAACATAAAACGTAACGACATCTATTAAAGGGCAGCAGCAGCGGTGCAAGCCTACCAATCTTAGAGAAACGAAGAAGGAACTGAGCTTGGAATTTATAGGCAGCAGCGGTGACGTAACCCTCCTGTTAAACTGTGGTGGCGCTGTCTTTATTCATTGGTATGTTGCAGCAAGTGGCCGTGTCACGCTGGGCTGATGAGTGACGAAAAGGTGTCTGCGCAGGTCTGTGCGAAGTGGTCGCCACATTGCCATAGCTGTTGGTCCCCTTGCTGGTGCCAGCCGGGGAAAAACGTGTTTTGTTTGAACGGGTTTTTGAGTAGGTGAATATCGAAGACAAGTGCGAAATTTCGAGGCCCACGTTAAAGCTTTGTAACTTGTATGAGCGATTGCCTTTGTGTGCTACTACAGTAGAGCTCACACGAAACTAATGTTAGTGTAATTGCTTGTGATGTTGGCGTACAATTGTGCTAATTGTCGTGCGCAAGTTTCTTCGTTGAGGGGTGCCCAGTTTCACCCTCCCCATTGTTAAGAACACTTCTAGTACACTCTAATCTTGCTCAAACCCGAGAAAAAAACGTACTTTGCGATAGATGCAAAATGCGAATGAGCCTACGTGTGATGTGAGTGCACACGAAAGATCGGCAGTGCTCCGGGGCGGGGTGGAATAGAAGACGACGATGTCAGTTGTGCTGGTGCGGATAAGCGTGAACGAGGGGAGTGGAGGAAAAGACACGTGCGAAGACGAGGCAACGCAGAAAAAAAGTGAAAAGCGCGTGGGCTGGAGTGCCACGTTGTTCGGAGGTGGTGTTCGTTTGGAAGGAAGGAAGCAAGTTGGTGGCAGTTCACCAGAGTCACGGTCGTGGTTATCCCTGAATGCCTGGCAAACGTCAAGAGTCGGAAGACCCTGCATCACATGACTTGAAGCTTCGATAGTCCATGGAGCCAGCGAGAACATTTCGCAGCCACCAGGTCATGGTCGTGGTTTGTCCCGAGTGCTTGGCTGTGGTCCCTGGTTCTCTGTCCGAGAAGAAAACTGCCTGCCTTCGTCGGCCCTGTCTTCGGCACCTGCCTGCACCGTCCTGCCTGTATCTCAGCGACGCTTCGCTTTTCGCAAAATTCTTCGGACGACGACTTCCCCTTGTTCGTGTCTCCTCCCCGTGGACCTCTCCGACACTTCAGTAGCAATTATTGCGCATGTCTGGGGCATCATAACAACACGTATGTATTCTGCATGTGCGTCTTTTACTAGAAAAGGCCTACATAAGTAATTTTAAGGGCCGTAGAGCTTATCAGGCTGCTCTGACAATGCTACGCTTGCACGGAACGGGGAGTGTTTCCAACGCTTTGCTTAGACGCGACGGTGGTGGCACCTACCGTCACCTTGCGTTCTACACGTTATCTTCTCTGAGTTGTGCGCGCACGCCCATCTCAGAGCCACGCGCCTTGTTTTCTAAGAAAACTGCCAGATGGCGCTCATGTCTCACGTGTGACGTTACTTGATGCGCTCGTTCGCCTCCGCTGCACGCCCGAGGCACTCTATTTAAATATTAAGTCTAGATATTTTATTAAGTCGGCTTTGTTTAGAATTGTGGAATTCATCTCATAATTACATTTGATTACTTGCTTTTTTGAGTTGATAACTCTGAGCTGATTTAGATTCATTAATTTTCACTTGTAGTTTAGGGGATTACTTGCTTTTTTGAGTTCATAATTCTCAGCTGATTTAGATTCATTAATTTTCACTTGTAGTTTAGAGGCCCTTCCTTGAACAGCTTTAAGAGTTTGGTTAACGGACGCCTGATAATTCTGGTTTTTAATTTCACGGTATATTAGGTAATCTTCTGCGAAGAACCTGACAGTATGTCATCACTTATGTAACGAGCAATATCGTTTATGTATATAAAAAGCAGCGGTCCTGAGATGGATTTCTGCGGTAGGCCTGAAGGTATGTTCAGCAGATAAAATTTGATACCGTTCATTTCAACGTACTGTGCTCGACTTGTGAGGTCTCAGCAGATCCAGGCCAAAACTTCGTATTCATTTTCATTAGCTTGTTTATTAACTTTGGGAGCGCAACCCGATCAACAGCCTTCGATAAATCTAAAGATAAAGCGTTGATCGCTTTTCTGTTATTTAAACGTCAATTGAAACGTCATGATTGTTTCTATCAATTTTGTAGCAGTGAATAGGTATCTTATCACCGCCGCGGTTGTCTAGTGGCCAAGGTACTCGACTGCTGACCGGCAGGTCATGGGTTCGAATCCCGGCTGCGGCTACTGCATTTTTGATGGAGGCGGATATGTTGTAGGCCAGTGTGCTCAGACAGGGTGCACGTTGAAGAACCCCAGGTGGTCGAAATTTCCGGAGCCCTCCACTACGGCGTCTCTCATAATCATATGGTTGTTTTGGGACGTTAAAACCTCACATAACAATCAAGTCAATAGGTATTGTCGAAAATCATGCTGATTAGAAAAATTATAATGAACACGTATTTTATTATATAGCAAGCCTCACATTCTGGTCTGGCGCCTTCTTTGAATGCTGGGTTGAAAAAATGACACAAATCGCTTTGCCGATGATAGATAGAACTAAATTGAGTCACGAAATCTCTGCCTAAATTGTTTATCAATTTTGAAACACCCCACGCACTCACCAGATTCCATGTGTTTGTGACGTCGAAGAAGACAACAGCCGGTGTGTCAAAGAAGAAACACTTTACTTAGCCGAGCTTGTATTCGACAAATTGAAGGTCAGACTACAGGGACACACACTGGCACTTATAGGGGCAAACAGAGCGTCAGTGGTGACGTGCGTCGACAATTATAGATGTGCCACCGAATACTACAACATTACCGCTAGTGGCCACGCAATTTCCAGAAGAATCTGCGATGTTTGCGTATTGCGTGTCATCATCGGAAGGTTCTACGATTATCTCGATCATTTTTCTGTAAATCGGCGTGGTTGCGCCAAGCAGCACCTAAACGTGTAATGAGTCGGTGTTTCTTCAATGATAATCAGTTCTATAGCGTAGCAGGACGACAGGGATCATTCGCTTTTGTGCAGAACTCAATCCTTGAGAAGCTATTTAAAATGAATTATTTCAGCTTGCTTAGACGACCTATTTGGTCACGTATATAGAAAAAATGAAATCACAAAATTCGTTCCAAGTTTTAGTTCCATGAAGAAAATCGGTATTTTTTAACTGACCGGTTCTGCCATACTGGCGTTTGCAAAAAAAGGGAATCTCTACTCTCGCCTATAGCTGCACGCCCATCAGCCCTATTGACACCATGTAGAAATGACGCCATCCAGATTCCAGAGAATGAAAGAATACATTTTCAGTCATCTTGCTTTTTTGTTATCGGGGATTTCGGCGATTAGTATATTTTCTCACTGCTAAATAAGTAACCGTAAATATTGTGGCGTAGTTTTCAACTAAAGAGCTTTTGAACACATGAATGTCAAAGACGAATGTCTGAAATTTCAAGACACATCTCGAGGCTTTGTAACTTGCGCGATTGCCTTCGCCGGTATAACAGTAGAGCTCACACAAAATGAGCGTTAGTGCAATTTTTTTTATAAATTTCGATACAAGTGTCCTCAATGGCGTGCCCGTGATTGTTCATTATGTGGTGTAAAGCTTCATCTCTCATCTTGATGGCTATATAGCGCAAGTGATTCACTAGACACGGGACAGGTACACACAAACACAAAAGTACTAACTTTCAACAATGCTATTGTTCAAACATTGTTGAACGTTGGTGCTTGGGTGTGCGTGTGTGTACCTTTCTTGTGTCTCATCGATCAGTTGCACTATATATTCATGCTTTACCAGCACGCCCGCTCATAAACCTTAGCAAGCTTCCTCTTCCCCCTGGCAAATCACGAAAAAACAAGATGGGCTTTGCGGTACATGCTAAAATCCAAATGAAGCCATGACCTCTTTGAGACAACAAGGTGCCTTCAGTCGCTGGCTTTCCGGTCATAAATGAGAAAAGGAACAGTTCATTCGATGCTACACCGGTGGTTTTCAGCCACCACAATAATCAATACCTAATTATATATTGCTTCCACCCTGTGCAAGTATTCAAGTATGCAGATATATTGGTTGCGCTGAGATATTCGACTAATTTGCCAGCTCTACCATACTCTGTCCCCCTGTGCACATGCCTATCGGTGCGAACTGCGTCCTTGCCCATTACGTTTTGTCTTACTAGGGTAAGATTATAGACATGTGGTATTTCTCACATTCCTCAGGCTTCTTCAGCCACTGCAATGCAGCACGTACTATATTACTTTTCTTGAAATTCCAAGGTATGGTCTGAACTGCATGTCTTGTAATATTTTTTTAATGTCGAAAGAGTTGCAAGTTTCATTGAGCTTTAAATTTTTAATTATATTAGTATCTGATTTCGCTTGTGCGCCCACTTCGTCATCCGCCTCTTACACCAACTTTGTCTCAGTAATAACGCGGCCCCTCCATTGTTCTGTCGTTGTATAGTGACTTGGGCATTTCGCTTTTGTGGCGTTATAGAGTAAACGGATAGCCTACGCGATACGGACTTGAACAAGCGGCTCTAACAGCACTGTCACACACAGCGAAAGACAAGACTGGACTATGACAGAGTGTGCGCGCGTGTGCTGCCGAATGTGCTGTGTTTATCTCTCTTCCCTCTCTGCTCTCTATCTTTCATCTCCCCTGTCCCCCTCTCAAGCGCAGGGTAGCAAATCGGCTGCCTATAGGCTGGGTAACCGCCCTGCGGTTCTTTTCCTCCTAGTTTCCTTGACATTTTCCTTGCTCACATCTTTATCAACGCTGCAATCAACGCTAAATGAGCTTCTTTCAATATATAGGAATAATTCTTCAGATTTTCGGGCCAAGAACGCGATGTTGTCGATCGAACCACATTGGAGGACTCCGGACGTTCTCGACAAAATCAGTGATTTTGACGTCACAAAAATGAACGAAACAATGTAAAAAGACCTTGTATAGTACTTTATAAAGTAGTGGGTCTCTTTCGAAGGCATACCAAAGCAAGTTGCACGACTTCGAGGGAATCAAAAGGCTTGTTTATTGCTCAGCCGTTCACGGCAGTGCACTGCCGTTTTTTCGACAGCCAGTTCACTACCAAACTCGCTGCTGCAGCTGCCAGCCGTTGTTCCAGCCATCGTTCCAGCCGTTGCTCCAGCCCGGGTAAAAACCACTCCAGGATCCACCCCAGGATCCACCCCAGGGTGCACCCCAGTTACCACCCCAAGGGCCACCCCATGGTTGGCCCCAGGGTCCACCCCACGGTAGACCCCAGGATCCGCCCCATCGTCCACTCCAAGATCCGCCCCATGGACCACCCAAGTATCCACCCCCGTTGGGACGAGATCCACTTCCACCACCTGCAATAGGTCACATAAGATGGTCAGTTGTGGCCATTAAGCAACTTTGATCGTCCCGGCTGTTAAGATCTTGTCAGAATGTTGCTGTCTCCTCTTTTTAGCTGACTCTCACTCAAAGCAGTTCTACGACACAGCTTCTTCTCTACAACAAAGTTTTTTGTTGTTGTTTCATTTTTATTTCTTTTTTTATAACTATTTGCTATTACTTCGTGTTCACGTCTTGCAACCAACAGCGTTTAATATTTCTAACACTTTCATACATAGCACACTTTTCTTGTCTCCAACACAGTGCAACGCATGTTTCCCTGACTGTTGTTCTTTAAGCACTGCGCTTGAATCATGGCATGTCCTTTTGATATCTGATTGATAATATGTAAGGCCGCTTGTAATGCCTGGTATAAGGCATGGTAATGAAGAGTGATTAGCCGTACAACATAATGTGATTCGTTTACATTTTCGTTATCCTTTCTGTGTCTTCATGGAAAATGATATATTAAAAAGAACCTGCTCACTGTAGGTATGTGAGCACAATTGAGGATTGACTTGCTGGTCTGTCGCGTTTTCTATTAAACGCACATAGATGTTTTGACATTCCTCGTACTATATACAAGGTGCACCTCTAGTTTTCGCTTAGTATAAAAGTATATTACGGCCCTTTGCGACTATTCAGCCAAATGCGTGTTGTTGGCTGTCGCATAGAGTCATCCACATTGTTTTTTGTTCTGCTTCATTGTTTATATATGGAAGAATAACTATGTAACATTCGTGTATTTAGAATAGGTTGATAAAATTATTTCAGGAATGTTGTATATCAGATTGAAAAACGTGAAGGTAAAATGTTTCAAGTTTTCTGCTTATTAAGTAATAGTGTTCCTCTGCTTTCTACAGATACTCACAAAGTACAGAAAAGCATTTTTTCTGCAGTGCAATATACTTCAACTTCAGTAAAGCACCAGAATATGTATCTGCTGCTCAAGGCGTGTCATGACTCCTTCTCCTTGAAGGAGTCATGACATGATCAACCGACAACTCATGGTTTTCTGCAGAGACTGGAAATAGAGGGTCTATTATGCCTACAAAAATATAAAAATTGCGTCATAAAAATCATTCCAGTGCAAAACAAGCCACAGAAGTCACCGGCCGAAGACTTCGCACACCGCCGGCGTCCACCATTTCGCGAAGGCACGTGTGACGTCATGAGCTGGAAGGAGCGGAGCTATATAGTCTTTTAACGAGTTTTAGCCACTGCGAATTGTTCAATTTTGGTGCCAAGCAGGAGAAAGGTGAATTATCCCGATCTGACGCGTAGCTGACCATGGAGAAATATCATTCGCTGGAATACAGACGCTCGCACAGCTAGTCACCTGTTACGTCACTGCTCGCGAGTGCGCCGTGAAGACCGACTCTCAGGTATCCCACGTGTTCATAAATACGTTCGATGATAATTTAGGCGCTCAAGCAAATGAGCGAAAATTTCGCCATCTTGTTCATGAAGGCACAAAGATTAACCCACGAAACAAAGATTATGATCGGTAATTTGTTGTAATGGTCTCTTTAAGCTGAATCTTCCATTTTGTATGCCGAAACAATTATTCCTTCGATAATTATGAAGCAAACTAGATTAAATCAGCAGTTATATCTGCAGAGTAACCTGTACAATGCAATGAAAAAGCCTGTAACAAGCGATTTTTTCTTCGCTTTTATTTATTGTTATTTCTTTGTCGTGCTTTGCTTCCTTTTAGCATCATTTCAGTAGGGGTCGCGTGAACTGCTATTGAGAGAGCTGAAGCCTTCAAGACCACGTGCTGCTATAAGACTTTTTTTTTCTTTACGGGAAGGGCGCACGCGCATGACCTACTGAGACAGGCGGATCGTCCGTTAGTTCCAGTGCATTTTGATTCTGACAATCGTTCCTTGTGGAAACAAAAATTTCGACGCCACACGAAAACTCAAGCCGGAAAAAGCCAGCTTAGTTTTCAGAAATACGCATTTTTTTAATGAGTGCATGCCAGTGTCGTGTTATTTAAAATTACGAAACTATCTTACATTGGCTTCAAGTTGAATTACTTCCTAGTGTGTAAAACGCAAAAAGTATGATTTTTTAATGTGGGACGTTAAATACCAGTATATAAAAAAACTAGATGACGCCCGAGCACAATGTGTCTGACAATTATTTTGTGTTTGACGTGTTTGAAACAGAGAAATCATAACAAGCGCGAATCATCCCGAGTAAAAAAAAAACGCAGGCCTGCACGGAAGGCACAGCACAGTCTCAGCGAAAGCTAGAAGAGCGGCCTCTCAGAACATTTTCTGAACACCCATGTAGTAACTGCTGCAAGCATGCTTGCTGGGTACCCGCTGCGGCATTAACAATAATTATTGCTGGGTAGTAGGCCGGCATTCGCTGTGCTATTGTTCATCATTCTTTGGAAAAGCGTGGTATCCGCGAAACTTTTGCAAGGAAGTTCGTGCGATTGTTCATGCACTGGTTGAAAATGATTAGGAATTATGCCTGAACTGGGTATGCCACACAGTTAATAAGGGATGAAGAACAAGCTTTTTCATTGTGTTGGAGCATTGGACGACCCCCTCGTTATGCTATTGCTGTTGTGTGACACATGGTTATTCTTTTTCTCTTCTGAAACGCTTTATTACTCATATTAACGCGGTTCCTTTCCCGACATCAAGCCTGCCTATAGGGCAAGTTCTCGAAAGAGCTTCAAGCACCGGCGTGGCTCAGTGGTGGAATACTGGGCTGGCACGCAGAGGACTCAGGTTCTAGCTCCACTGTGTCCTTGGTACGAGGTTTTTTTTTCTTATTTTATGCGATAAAGGTTACGGACACCAGCTGTGGCGGCGGTGAACAACTACAGCGCCACACAAAACACGGCTTGTGATCTCATAACAGTTTTTGCTGTAAAATGTGCATGATGCACTGGATATCGGGAGGTATCAAAGACGTGTTTGACGCCTTAGTTTAGAAGGTTTTTCATGTTCCGGCTGAATTTATGCATGTAAAGAAGTTATAAAAAGATGACCTCCTCCATTTAGATAAAGTAAAATTATTCTTGTTACAGTCATGCAGACGTATCGACGTGTTGCAGCATGTAGTTAAAACTTGTTACTCTCGGATGCGCACACTTGCATAGGCGTCACGCGCAGCGAGAAATGATTGAAATCTACAATAAATTGCAATATAGATTTAAGTATAGACACACTTATAGGTTCATGATGTGACATCTTAACGGTGCTTACCGACTGTGCCTGGCCCAACTTGTGGCTTCTGCACGGGCTGCTGGACGGAGGCAATGGCGCAGGCCAGAAAGGCAGCGAATGTGCACAATATCAAGAGGCGGGCCATGGTAGTAAGTTCCGGCTAGGTGAAGCTGGTGAAGAAACTGGAGCCACTGGTGCGTCTTATATAGCGGAGTTTTGTCGCTGTCCGCCAATCATTGCTCTGCATGTATTACATAAACATTCTTCAGGGATTATGGCTCTTGTGCACGTTGTCCGATTTCTGACGCCTCAATCTATTGTGTAAGAAGAAAGACTCTTGTAATATTTTTTTAATAACTACTGACACGCCAAGACATCGGCGAATCGAAAGCTTGTTTACGTCTCAAGGTTTAAAAATGATCTCTCTTTTGCGTCATACACATCAGAAAAATAGAGCGTTTGAAAGAATTGCGAAGAACCTTTTTTTTCCCTCTAGCAACATAGTATGGTCAGCTTTTTATTTTGCGGTAACCATGCTGGAAGAAAAACGACAAGACATAGATGATTGAATGCAGCAGAAATATTAGCAATAGCTACTTTTCTTGTCTACAATTGTGCTATAGCATAGGCATTTTTGTTCGAAACTTTGAGTTATTTAACTGAAGTAGGGCTTACATCTACAGCAACGATATCAATTATATGGCTATTCGAGGGGCAGTTATGCCGTCAGCATCACCGTAATTTTTTGAATAAAGGCTATCTATCACGTCCCCCCCTCACGCCATGTGTTGTACGTGCATATGCTTAGGCTTCATACTTTATGTTTCGAAAATTGCTGAGGAGTCCGGCTCAAAGAGAGATGAAATGTGTCGGCCGGCTTCATCGAGCAAAAGAGGACGAAGCCTTGCCGATGGCAAATGGGTAAAAAGGGACTGCGTTGTTTGGGCAGAAACTGTAATCATTGATATAATTTGCTCAATCAGACGAGCTATATGTCTACAGAAGTTATAGGGCTTATACATATTTGCGAGCGGTGCTGACACCATTTCATTGTCGCTGAAGCACAAAACTAGACAGCGATAAAAAAACACTTTCCTCGGCGTAGCGTTTTTATTCTCTTACGCCAGCGTAAAAAAGTAGCGGGTACACCTTGGTCGCGCAAACGTAGGACCAGGTATATTGGCGGAACGGGAGTGAGGCATGATTAGGCGCAGTCGGTGTGGTGATCATTATGCTTAGATTGTCCCGCTTTCTACTGGCGTGTCTATCTGCATCAAAACCTTCCGCTACGTGGAAGCTGTATTCGCAACTTTCACCGCCTAGAGAGGGCACTGGTGCAAGCCCAGCATGGCTGTCGTTTGGGGGATCGTGCAGCCGGCACAACGGCAGCCGCCACCGGTGTGCCCGTCACTTGGACCATTGTAGTATTTTAGGCTGCAGCAACCGTGTTGTCAAAGCTTTGCTGAGAAGGTCATTAACTCTAGCATGTACTGTATCCCACACTGCGTGTTGAGAAACGCATGTGCCGCGTATATTGATGGAAAAGAAGTTTCGAACGACGGGTACATCGTCTACTGCGGTGTACAGCTTCGTGAACGCTGCTCATGCCACGGCCGGGGTAGAACAAGCGGCCGTGCTCGTGCAAAGCAGAAAACCTCGCCTTTGACTGCATGGCGTCTGCACAGCGGCATCCAACATATTTTGTGATTCCTCTAGCTCAGCAAGCAAACAATAAAGATTAAATCATTGCTACTAAGAGTCGCAGTAACTGTCTGACTCCATAATAGCCGTAGTAGAAATCGCAAGTGACAAAATATAAAGCACCAGCGAGCCGCCAAAGTGTGGCCGACTGAACGATGGCATGGGCTGGCTGCATGGGCATCCCCCAAACGACAGTTACGACAGATGCCACATGGCGACGCCACCATCTGTGAATGTTGTGAATAACATATAATGATGTATAACATATATGAAGTTGTTTCACATATAATGAACCTATGTTATCATTGCCGTATTTGTAAATGTAGATGTAGCGGAGATATATGGTGGAATGGTATCGCGTAATACTCGTAAATATAGCTGTGATGGCACTGCGATAGCGGTCAGTCAAGCTCAGACAGAACTTAATAAATGTGCTTCTATAATCTTCAGGGATTATAGAAACCTTGCATCAATTAGCCTGTCGAACCCAACTATCAACACAGAAAAACTAAATCGACACTTCGCAGTAAAAACTGGCAGCGCGTTTGAGTTTCGCCTTCAAGGGTCCCCCGACTTGAGGCCTAGCCAGGCGACTCATAATGTCGCCTTTTGTTTCCTGCACCACAGCCATTATGTATTGTCAAACAAAATAAATAAATAAATAAAGGAGGGTACCCATTACCGCAATCCGTCCTGGTTTAGCACCATCTTCTCATTCGCTTATCATATTTCGCTTCTTCGTGGACCCCTGGACAGCGCAGCTTTACGAAACAAACATTTGTGCGCGTCAAAGTGGACATTCTCAACTCTCTTAAGGTTCTGACTCGGGCACTTTCGAAATCTCTATCAGTGATAAGTCATCCCTTCGCAAAGTAGCCAAGTGCAGACTGCGCGTCATCAAAGAAATAAGGACACCTACGCAGCTGCACACTACCCTGATGCTGCCTGTGATTATCATTATATTGACGCAAGGCGAACGCAGTATTCAAACTACGCGCGCTAGTTCGTGCGCCCCCCCCCCCCCCCAAGAGATCAGCGGCTTGATGATGAAACAAGAAAAGGCCGTGACGGCGCGCGCTTCCTCAGCACGGGATTTTGATGAAAAAGAAGTGGACCACCGCTCGAGGGTTTTTTCTCTCGGAGATTGATCCCTTTTTTTGCTGATCGCCTGTTACAGACGCCACTACTTTTCGGGCACAAGTTCGCCCCAATAAACAGTTATTCGTACACCATTTGGATTGTACGTGACAATTCTGGTGGAAGTGCTGGGTAATGATCCCAAACCCAGTTGGACTTCGAGGAAGCAGCCCGGAACCACGAGCAGTCGAACCAACTGAGCTCACGCCAGTTCATCAGCGCTCCAGCCGTCGTCTACGTGGTGAGCCGCCGGAATTTCCCCTGCCACTAGAGCCCAGAGTGCCTCCAGCTGTCTCCGGTGAGAGTACCGAAATGTCGTCTCCAACCGATGCCGCACACGCCGTTTCGTCTCCAGTCGCTGCCACGCACGTCGTTGTCGATGAGCCACGGACGCCGGACCCTTTTCATGGCGATCCTCATGAAGACGCCGAGGATTGGCTGGAGGGTTTTGTGCACGTCGCCAACTGCAACGGATGGCCCGAAGAACGGAAGCTCCGCCGAGTTTATTTCGCATTGCAGGACAGCGCATGAACGTGGTTTGAAAACCATGAAGGTACCATTCGATCGTGGGATGATTTCCGACGGGAGCTACTGGCCACATACCCGAGTACAGACCGCAAGGAAAGAGCTGAAGCTGCCTTGCAGGCAAGAAACCAGCGCAACAATGAAAGCGTCGCAATGTATGTGGAAGACATGTGCCGGTTATTCCGCCGGTCTGATCAAAATATGAGCGAGGACAAGAAACTTCGGCACCTGATGCGTGGGGTGAAGCAGGAGATTTTTGCCGGTTTGCTCCGATGTCCCTCGCGGAACGTCGCTGAATTTCGCACCGAGGCGACAGCGGTTGAAAAGACTCTGCAACAGCGAGCGACGCACTACAATCGAGATGTTAACGTCACACCCGTAGACGCGGTGTCAGCAGCCGTCGGGAATGGCATCGACGTATTACGAGAGCTCATTCGATCGGTGGTTCGAGAAGAGCTCCATAAGCTAAACGGCAACCCCTCAACGGTCTCGTCTTTAGGGGAAGTTGTTCGGGAGGAGGTGAGACAGGCAGTCCGTGAGCAGCAGCCACAAGCCCAGCCTGTTCAAGCGTCAGTTCCAATGCAGCCCGCAGTCTCGTACGCCGAGGTACTGAGAAACACCCCTGTACCTCATTTCGTCGCCCCTGGACCTCCTTTCGCCGCCCCTGGACCTTATTTCGCCGCCCCTGGACCTTATTTCGCCGCAGCAAGCACGCATCTGCCGAAACCTCGATTTACGCCGTCTCCAGCCGAGACTAGGTTCCGAAAAGCTGATATATAGCGCACTCCTGATCGAATTCCGATTTGTTATCAATGCGGCGAAGCTGGCCATCTTTACCGGATGTGTGCATATCGCCGAGCTGGACTTCGGGGTTTTCCCGTAAACGCTGCCTGTCCACGGAATGGGGAGCGACCTTTTGAAATCGAGGAGTACTTGTCAACGCGTCAAGGGGCTCACTCCTCGCAGCAGCATCAGTCTCGGTCGACAGCGCCACTGAGGTATCGGTCACCAAGTCCGCGCCCATCTTCAAACTCTCCGAGGCGACTTCCCCAAAGCCCGCTTCGGGAAAACTAGAATCGGCGACCTGGGGAGGTAAGGCCGCTGCTGACGCAAGAAAACAACCTCCAGTGCCGATTTCAAAATGTGATGACGGACACGAGACTACGTGCGGAAATGGTAACGTCGCTTCTGATTTGTCGGTAATTATAGACGGCTACGAAACGAATGCTTTAGTAGACACAAATGCAGACTATTCCGTCATGAGCAGAGGACTTGCCAGAACGCTGAAAAAAGTGCTGACCCCTTGGATAGGACCACAAGTGCGAACCGCCGGGGGACACCTTATCGATCCGGCAGGCATGTGTACCTCTAGAGTTGGGATACGCGGCTTCACCTACGTCGCCAGCTTCATTGTCCTGTCGCAGTGTTCAAGAGATGTAATTATCGGAATGGACTTTTTGCAGGCCAATGGCGCAGTGATAAACTTACAGGAAACGTGCGTCTCGTTCTCGACGAAACACGCCATCGCGACTTTCGAGAGTGAAAAACGATTCGATGCGCTCCAGATTGCAGGTGATGATGTAACAGTACCTGCAAGATCCATCATCGTTGTCACCGTAAAAAGCAATGTGTACAATGACTATGAAGGAATGGCAGAAAGCAATACTGGGCTATTACTCGAGAAAGGGATCTGTGCAGCAAGAGGTATTGTAAGACTGCGTGATGGGTGTACGAGTGTCTTCCTGACAAATTTCCGAAATGAGGTGCAGCACCTTGCGAAGGGAACTGTGGTTGGTCACTTGCATGATTACGTTCCGATTACGGATTTGAATTCTTCCGAGAGTGCACCACTGCACCCTGACGGTATAGATTCCATACTCGCATCTATCCACATCGAAGCAGCCCTATCACCGAACCAGAAACAAAAAATCGAGAGCCTTATACGGGAGTACGCCTCATGTTTTTCCACGTCATCGAAAGTGCAAAGAACATCTGTCATCAAACACCGCATCATAGTCGATCAGTCTGTTAGACCTATTTGCCAGAACCCGTACCGAGTGTCACCAAAAGAGAGAGAAGTCATCAAAGGCCAAGTTGAAGAAATGCTCAGGGACGACGTAATTCAACCGTCGGCCAGCCCATGGGCCTCACCTGTAGTACTGGTAAAGAAAAAGGACCAGACCTTGCGCTTCTGCGTTGACTACCGAAAATTGAACGTCGTCACAAAGCGGGATGTCTATCCCCTTCCAAGGATCGATGACACCCTTGACAGACTATGAGACGCGAAATTCTTCTCCTCTCTAGACCTCAAGAGCGGATACTGGCAGATAGAGGTGGACGAACGAGATAGCGAGAAAACTGCTTTCGTGACCCCAGATGGGTTATACGAGTTCAAGGTACTCCCATTTGGCCTGTGTTCCGCACCCGCCACATTTCAGCGGATGATGGATACTGTGTTGTCCGGGTTAAAATGGCAGTCCTGCCTTGTTTATCTCGATGACGTCGTGATCTTTTCGGCCACCTTCGATCAGCATGTGGAACGACTACGTACTGTGCTCGAAGCGATGGAACGAAGCGCATGTGGAACGATCAGCATGTGGAACGAAGCGTACTGTGCTGCTGTGCTTCAGCAGGGCTGACGATAAAACCCCAAAAGTGCCATTTTGGTTTTCATGAACTGCTTTTCCTCGGTCATGTGGTTAGCTCTGAAGGCATTCGACCTGACCCCGAAAAGACAGCAGCTGTAGAAAAGTTTCTTAGACCGACAGATAAAAGGGCTGTGAGACGATTCTTAGGACTTTGTGCCTATTACAGAAGATTCGTTAAAGATTTTTCGAAGATTGCGGAGCCACTAACCCGACTGACGAAAGAAGACATGCCTTTCACCTGGACAAGCGAGCAAGAAGAGGCGTTCAATGAGCTACGACAGCGACTCCTACACCACCCTGTCCTGGCACATTTCCACGAAGAAGCCGTAACAGAGATTCACACGGACGCAAGCAATTTGGGACTAGGCGCCGTCCTTGTGCAGCTGCAAAACGGAGAGGAAAGAGTGGTCGCATATGCTAGTCGCACTCTTTCGAGAGCTGAAATAAATTATTCGGTGACGGAAAAAGAATGTCTGGCGGTAATATGGGCCATACAGAAATTCCGACCGTACTTATATGGTGGACCATTTCGAGCAGTGAGCGACCATCACTCGTTGTGCTGGCTCGCAGGCCTAAAGGACCCTTCTGGGCGACTTGCTAGATGGAGCCTCAGGTTGCAAGAATACGACATAACAGTCGTATACAAGTCGGGTCGCAAGCGCAGCGATGCTGATTGCCTATCACGCGCACCAATGGAATCTGCACCTGGGGAAGATGGAGACGACTTTCCGTTTCTTGGGGCCGTGAGCACCGCAGACATGACTGAATATCAGCGATCTGACGCGGAGTTGCTTAAACTGATCAAGCATCTGGAAGGGCAACCCGTGCGTGTTCCTCGAGTTTTCGTCCGGGGATTGTCCTTGTACCTCATGAGAGACAACGTTTTATACAAAAAAAACTTCAAGCACAGCAAGGAGAAATTCCTACTCGTCGTTCCTTCGGCCTTGCGACCCGAAATCCTGGAAGCCTGCCACGATGACCCAGCAGCAGGACACCTCGGAGTGAGTAGAACATTGGCTCGCATCCGCACAAAATACTACTGGCCAAAGTTACTGGATGCTGTACAGCATTATGTAAGGACATGTAGAGATTGCCAGAGACGCAAAACGCCTCCATTGAAACCTGCAGGATTTCTCCAACCAATTGAACCACCTGAGTCTCCGTTCGAACAAGTACGAATGGATCTACTTGGTTCATTTCCCACGTCATCAATGGGCAACCGATGGATAGTAGTGGCGACAGACTACTTAACCCGGTATGCCGAGACAGCCTCTCTCACCAGGGGCACGGCTATAGAAGTAGCTGAATTTTTCGTCACTAACATTGTACTACGGCATGGTGCCCCAAAGGTGGTTATCACGGATCGAGGAACTGCATTCACAGCCAATCTGACGCAGTCCATTATGAAACTTACCCACACAAGTCATAGGAAAACAACGGCTTACCACCCCCAAACTAATGGGCTAACCGAGCGACTCAACAGAACTCTAACCGATATGTTGTCCATTTACGTTGACTTGGAGCACCGTGCGTGGGACAAGATACTGCCGTACGCCACTTTCGCTTACAATACTGCTGTGCAGGAGACTACTAAAGTGACGCCATTCCAGCTAGTCTATGGTCGAGTAGTTACCACACCATTATATGCAATGCTGCCTGTAGGCGACAATACAGAGCACAAGCCTGACATCAGCGAATTCATTCAGCGAGCCGAAGAAGCACGGCAGTTGGCGCGACATCGCATAAAACAACAACAACGCGTGGATGCAAACCGTTACAACCTTCGTCGGAGAGGAGTCGACTACGCACCAAGCGACCTAGTTTGGATTTGGACTCCTGTGCGGACGCCTGGCCTTTCCGAAAAGCTCATGCGCCGCTATTTCGGCCCTTACCGAGTCCTTCGTCGCGTCAGCTCCTTGAACTACGAGGTGTCACCGGAAGGACAAGTGAGCTCATCAAGATGCCGAAGGAGCACAGAAATCGTGCATGTAGCCAGAATGAAGCCATACTATGACAGGCAATGAACATCGAATTATACACACCCGATTATGAGGAATACCTATTTCTTTATTGGAAATCACGCATTCAGACCATCTCAGCAACACTGCTTTTATGCATCGGGAGGATGCGTTTTCGGAGGAGGGATAATGACGCAAGGCGAACACAGTATTCAAACTACGCGCGCTAGTTCGTGCGCCCCCCCCCCCCCAAGAGATCAGCGGCTTGATGATCAAACAAGAAAAGGCCGTGACGGCGCGCGCTTCCTCAGCACGGGATTTTGATGAAAAAGAAGTGGACCACCGCTCAAGGGTTTTTTCTCTCGGAGATTGATCCCTTTTTTTGCTGATCGCCTGTTACAGACGCCACTACTTTTCGGGCACAAGTTCGCCCCAATAAACAGTTATTCGTACACCATTTGGATTGTACGTAACAATATTAATTCTGCTTAGAACAGCGATATTCCAACTGGTGGCCTCCAGGTTATGATACGAACATACGACTGGGGCTGTGCGTCATTTTAGCCCTTAGTTGAAATTAAACGGCTCTTTTTTCATGTCAAAGCCACTATAATTGCATAAATTTAAGAATTCAGGCAATTTTTTAGTTTATTTGAATGTCATAACCTTTGTCAGTTTCCAAAGATCTGAAAAACGAAGGTCCTGAACCTAACGTTGCATGTGTAATATCGTAGTGAAATCGGATGAGAGGGATAACATAGCTTGATTTGCAAGAAGCCTGAAACCATAGATCATGTTTTTTCTGCACCGTTGGGAATGGTTTTTTTTAACGTCTTGCGAAAAACAATAAATAAATATTTCCCACTGTATCCACACGGCATCAGGTATCTGGCTGTAAAGAATGACGAAAGAATTACAATTGATTTAGCGATATTGACCGGCCTCCACTGTATATGGCGTGCATGAATGGCTGGATACCACTACGACCCGGATGCTTAGCCAGCAAGAATCTATATCAGGCAAAACACGTCGGCACACATTCAGATGAAAAAAAAATGCAAGAGCGGGCCAGAGTGGCTGACGAGGTTAGAACCTCTGGCAGCTTTGAATAAACTTTAGGTAGACAACACCAGCCCATGTGGGACGAATTGTATGTTTGTATGTGTGTGTAATTGAGAAAATGTATTTGTATATTTTGTAACACCTGTTTGTGTGCATTGTCTGAGACCGGCAATAAATTTTAAAAAACGTGGATTTGACTGAGAGGTCAGGTGTTTGTTTCATAACCAGAAGGCTGGTGGTTCAAGTCCCACTGTTGGCCCCATTTCCAACTGGAATTTGTTAGAGCTTTACACTTTCATTTTTTTAAGATTTGTCATGTTGAACCATGTGGCCAGTTCGCGGCTTGAAAACCCCGTGCTTCACGATTCCATGGCGGCAAGTTACCGCTAGGTGCAGTATGACAAAACTGCAGAAAAAAAATATTTCTGTTCTAATTGTTACTAGATAAAAAAGATATAAAAGAAAAAAGTTCTTGACCCAGCATTTCAGGTTTGAAGAGGCGGTGTGACACTGGCTGAGACGATAAGGAAAAGAAAAGACACTGGCTGAGAGGTTATGTGTTCATTTCATAGCTGAGAGGTCGGTGGTTCGAACCTCACTGTCAACGTCATTTCGAACTAATTTTTTTTATGAAAGTTCGTCACATTGCATTTTGCGGCCACTTGGCGGCATGAGAACTCCGATATTCTCGGTCTTATGCCGACAAGTCACCGCTAGGTGTAGTGTGGCAAAATATCGAAATAAAAATTGTTTTTAATGAAGCCGATGGTCGGATTCAAGCCACCGACCTTCAAGTATGAAACGTACACTTAACCTCTCAGCAAATGTCACGCAGCGATATACAACCAGCAATGCTATGCTCAGAATCTTCATCTTTTAGATCTTTCGAAACTGATAATGGCATATGACCTTCAAAAAAACTCAAACATTTTCGCCTGAATCGGCAAATTGATGTACTTTACTGGCTCCAACATGGAAACAAACCAAGTAATATCAACTATGAGCCAACATAACGAACAGCCCTAGTCGTTTGTTCGTTTAGTAAACGGAAGGTTACTGGTTCGAATCCCACTGATGAGGAACACAGTGGGAGTCCAACCAGTGACCTCCTGGCTATGAGATAAACACGCAACTAAACACCGTGCAGTGATGTGCCACCTATGCGCACTTTCCGAGTTAAAAGTTTCCCTGGTACATTGGCTTATCCGCACGAATGGGCAAACACGGTTGAAAAAGTTTAGCCCCTTATCACCTTCGATAAGCCCCAACTTTTGTCTGACGTCAGCCTTGCAGTGATGCGCCATATATGCGTACTTTGTGAGTTAAAAGTTCCCCTGCTACATTGGCCTCCCCGCAGGAATGGCCAAACACGGTTGAATAAGTTTAGCCCTTTATCACCACCGATAAGGCCCAACTTTTGTCTGACGTCAGCCTTGCAGTGATGCGCCATATATGCGTACTTTTTGAGTTAAAAGTTCCCCTGGTACATTGGCTTCACCGCACGATGGCCGAAAACGGTCGAAAACTTTTAGACCCTTATCACCGCCGATAAGGCTCAGCATTTTTCTGACGGCTCACCTCATGTCACACGTTTGTTGTATCACGTCTTATCGAGTTCCAAAAGATCTAAAAGACGAAGATACTGAGCCGAAGATAGAAGGACAAGAATCACGGTCTGACATCAGCTGTGAGGTTAAGCGTTCGTTTCTTGACTGAATGGTGAGTGGTTCGAATCCCGCTGGCGGGCTTATTTCAAATCAAGAATTTTTTTTGTTATATTTTGTCACACTCTACCTAGTGTCAACTTGGCGGCACGGGACCATGATGGCCGAGGTTCCCATGCCACCAATTTGGCGCTAGGGGGAGGGTGACAAAGCTTCAGAAAATTTGAAAAAAATTCTGTTGGAAATGAACCGTACAACGGGATTCAAACCACCCACCTTCCGGTTATGAAATGAACACTCTATCTCTCAGCTGATGTCACACCATGATTTCTAACCTGCAATATTAGGTTCAGGTTATTCGTCTTTTAGATCTTTTAAAACTGATAAGGGCATGATCTTCAAAAAAACTCGAATATTTTCGCCTGAATGGAAATGAGCCGTGTTTTTTTCAACTGTGGGCCGAAATAACGCACAGCACTAGTCACTTGTTCATTTCATAAAGAAAGGTCACTGATTTGAGTCCCACTGATGATGACGACAGCGGGATTCGAACCAGTGTTAGTACTATGTTTGTGAATTGGGACTTTATTTTCAGCTGAGAACTCTTTCTTTTGGAATTAAAATAATGGTCATTTGAGAACTGCAACACAGCAGCCCCTTCATTACAGAAAAAAATTTATTCGGGGTAAGAATTTTTTATATTTACAAATATTACAAGATCAGTCCATTAAATTCGTGATCTTCTTTGAAACAAGCTTTCCGAGCATGCTCTTCTTCCTCGTCAAACATATGCCACTGGGCCACTCCTCCAGGTGGTGCCTGAAAAGAAATCAAATATAAAAAATACCAGTACGTACGAAGGAAATTTCTTAGAAGTGCTACTGAAAAAAAAGTGAAGGCAGTGTCGCTTGAGTCCTGCACCGCATGGAAGTCATGTAAATCTTCATAAAATGAGCTTAGAATCATTTTAAAAAATGAGCAGATTGCTGCTTCGAAACGTGTTACATCTGCAATTGTATCAAACTGAAAATGTTTGACGAGGTAGTTAACATATATTTGTTAATAAATATATATCAAAAACATCCTAAATCCAGGGGGCGCCATTGGTCGCTGCAAAAGAATTTGGAGATTGTGAACAGCATACGCATTGATATCAAAGAATTTGGTCATGGGGCCGAAATAATCCTTGTAGGGGACATGAATAACGTACATAACTTTGACAGATATGCAGACACCAATTGCCAAGCTAATGCTAGATATCTGCGAGCAACATAGTCTTGAACTAGCTTACACGATACAAAAGTGTGAGTGGCAGATCACGTGATAAGTGGGACACAGGCAATCGAGAATTGATTATTGTCTCATGACAGAGGAAATCTATGACAAACTTTGTGGGGTGAGAAAAAACGAGGAAGGCATTAACAGCTTGGGTAGTGATTTTAAATGCATTGTGTTAAAATAGAATATGAAACTGACTATGAGAGCAGACAATCAAAGTTTGCAGAGTCGTGTTTATATGACACACAAATAATAAATATATCCGCAGAAGTCAAGGACGAAGTAGAAAAACAACCGGGCAAGAAATAGAAGTTTAGTGAGTGATTATATGTAGTACCAAGAAGATGGAAAATGAAAAAAAAAGCTATTTGTTGGAAAGGAAAGAAAAACCCAAAAGGTTGGTGGAACAGAGAGATCCACGAAGCAATCGAGAAGTGACGTGAAGCATCACGGAAGCACAGAAAGTCAAAAAGGGAGAAGTGGCCACAGGATGAAGTCGACCAAGTATGGGAAATATATTTAAAAAAAATACCATTGAGGCGAAATTGGCCGAGGCAAAAATTTAAGGTGAAAGTGAACGCTAGCTGGATAACAAAGATTCGCAAAAAAAAAGGAGGCCGCACCTAGAATATCTTAGAGCCGCCTAAAAGAGCTAGGTAGAAAGTCTGTTACATTGCAACAGCAAATGGTAGATGAAGGAGTAAATAAACTGGAAGGTTACGAAGTGCCAGACCACATCTGAAAGTTAACAGCAGATTCGGTTAAAGAGGTTATCCAGGAGACATCTTCGATGAGTAAAAGTATGAAAAAGAGTGCAACTGCGGAAAAGATAGTACTTTAGAAGTTCTATTGCTAGAAGGCCGCAGGAAAAATTTTCTAAGCTTGCTCTAACGGGCTCAGATGGGTTTCCCGTCCGCTTCATTAATGAACTAGGAAACAACAATAAGAAGCACTGCGGAAATCCGTATAAAAGTATTTACAAGAGAAAGAAATACCACACTTGGCGGAAAAGTATACTTACCCTAATCTATAAAGGCACGCGCAATATGTGACATCGTTCCTATTTTGTAACATCTCGCATCTTTTTATTAGGTAAGATTCGCTCGTATATATGGCTAACTATTAAATCTGTGTTATACGGGTTGGGTATGCCGGCAGTAAAATAAACATAGAAACGTGCGCATAGCAAAACAATACTTTGGAAGAACTTCAGAATGTATTCCGAATCGACAGGTGGTTAGATGATAACCTGTTTGTTTTGACTTAGTGTACAGAAATATCTAAAATAGAAAATATCCCCTTATACGTAGCTTATCTGCACGTCATTGGGGAGTATGACAACGTTCATCAGGAAATTTTGGGGGATATATTGAAGGAAGTGGGCATGTGTGACGACTGTATACAGTTTTTTAAGAGATATATACTGAGAAAACAGTTTGCTTAGAATGGGAAGGAATAAGTAGCAATCACAGCGTTGAAATTAGCAAGGGGCTACGACAGGGATGTTCTTTGTCTCCGCTGTTATAGATGCTGTACATGGTGAGCATAGAAAAAGCGCTAGAAGGTAGCAACATGGCCTACATTTTCCCGCAAACAGGCTGGCGCGATGGTTGAGCAAAAGCTTCAAGGTCTATTTTATGCTGACAGTATTGTCCCTTTTGCAGATGGTCAAGAAAATATACAGCGGCTGGCAGATATGTGCGGAAGAAAAGGCGGTGCTCTAGGAATGGGATTTAGTGCAACGAAATGTGGATTGATGACATTGAATGATCACAAAGAGCAGGTGGTCTCAATACAGGGCCACGAAATGCCGAGGGTAAGCGAGTACAAGTATATACCTCGGTGTATCGTTAAGTTATGGAGATAAATATTTAGAGGTACAGGAAAAAAACATCGGCTGCAAAGATAAAAAGGATCGCTGCAACAATGAAGCACAAGGCGTTATGGGGATACAATACGTACGAAGTGCTTCGAGGTCTGGGGAAAAGCGTAATGATTCGGGTGCCTCCATTTGGTAACTCAATGGTGCGCATGACGTCAGAGGTGCAATCAGGAATGTATGTCAATCAAAAAACTGTGGGATGCCTCGCGTTGGGCGCTCACCGGTAGACGACAATTGAGGCTGTAAAGGAGAATATGGGAAGGACAAGCTTTGAAGTAAGGGAAGCTAACAGCGAAATGACATTCGAAAAGTGGTTTAGGAAAATGATGGAGAACAGATGGGCAGGGGAATCATTCGGCATTTGTATAGAAACAGCATGGACACAAAGAGGAGAAAAAGAACTAGGAAGCTCACCAGTAAATATACGGCTGGCAGTGTGGGCGATATGGCAACAAGGAACATTAGGCAAAAAATCAGAGAGGCGAAAAGGATTTATTGAATGAGAGTGATGGAAAAGAATTCGGCTCTCTGAAACTACCGAAAGCGCAAAGAGGAAATAATGACGGAGAGGTTTTATTATAATTCAAAGTGCGGTACGCCATCGTTACGTAGGCGCGAGGTTCCCATGAGCAGTGAAAAGAGTGGATTCAAAACACCACGAAATAAGAACGACAATTAACGAACCACCTTTCTTTGATTACAGCGAAAATTCCTTTGATTACAGCAAAAATTGTCTACTTGAGCACTCATTTCACGCCAAATTGCTTCTCTCTTCAAACAAACCTCATGTCTTTTCTTGAAGTGACCAGAACTTGCGAATGAGTTGCGAATGAGAATGAGTTTATATAGCATCATAGGCGATCTAAAAAAGTGCCGCCATATCCACGAAGCGGATGATGATGAGTGGGCGAAGCTCCGGAGGTAAACCTGGTAAACAATTGGTCTTCCGTACACTTTGCCCACTCGATGTTATTGCAACGCTCCCCCTACCGTACGTCGCCCTACTAAACGGACGATTGCCTTCCGCAACTGACACGCGAAATATGTGACATCGTTCCTATTTTGTAAGATCTCGCATCTTTCATCATCAACTACAAGTACCCCCATCTAGTTTATAACATCTCGCATTATTTTATCGATGGATGGATGGATGGATGGATATGGCTGTACCCTTTAGATCGGGCGGTGGCTAGCGCCACAAGGCCGTAATACCTAATGAACCAAAAACTATATTTATTTTTTTTCCTTAAAAAGTGAGTTTGAGGGTTCGTACTTTGCAGTGAAGAGTTTAATTTTCACTCGTGCCTTGACTTTAGCCACCAATCAGAAAACCTCCTTCTAGTTAAGTCTACCCGCTTGAAGTTTATTTTGCCCTCCCGGTCCCTAAACCCCAGTGCTTTGAAAAACTCTGCGCCATCATCCTGAACTATTGGGCGAAGCCCTTTACAGAACATTATCAAGTGTTCGGCAGTTTCTTCTTCCTCTCCACACGCACTGCAAACTGTGTTTACCCCTTCGTATTTGGCCCGATATGTCTTGATTCGCAGTACTCCCGTCCTGGCCTCAAACAGCAGAGAACTACCCCGAGTATTATCATAGATCCTTTCCTTGGCAATTTCCTGCTTAAAAGATCGATAGATCTCTAGTGCGGACTTCTTAATTATGCCCATTCTACACATGTCCGTCTCCGTTTCCTTCACTTTCTTCTTAACCGATAGTTCTTTTTGGTTTGGCCACCTGCTGTTTTCTAAGTATTTACCAGCAAAGTTCCTGGTTCGCTTCCTCCATTTTGTATCGACATTCTTAATGTACAAGTAGCTGAAAACCTTCCTAGCCCAACGCTCTTCCCCCATTTCTCTCAATCGCTTCTCAAATTTTATCTTGCTGCTAGCTTCCCTGCCCTCAAATGATGTCCATCCCATATCACCTTGTACTCCCTGATTTGGTGTATTCCCGTGAGCTCCTAAAGCAAGCCTAACTATTCCACGTTGCTTAATTTCTAATCTTGCTTGAACTTCTGATCTTATGCACAAGACCGCATTGCCGAACGTCAGCCCAGGAACCATGACCCCTTTCCATATTCCTCTCACAACATCATACCTATTGTAATTCCACAGTGCCCTAATTTTCATGACTGCTGCATTCCTGTTACCTTTAGTCGTCACGTATAATTCGTGTTCTCTCAGATACTCGGTCCCATTGCTTATCCATACGCCCAGATATTTGTATTTATCTGTTATCTCTAGCGTGACCTCCTGTATTCTAAGCTCACTACCTTCGTTGTCATTGAAAATCATGACTGCTGATTTTTCCTTACTGAATCTAAAATCTAACCTATCTCCCTCATTACCGCAGATGTGCATCAATCTCTGCAAATCTTCCTTGTTGTTGGCCATTAGCACTGTATCATCTGCGTACATTAATGCTGGCAGTGCCTGATCAATAAGTTTTCCTTGTTTGACTAAAGAGAGGTTGAAGCCCAGTCCACTTCCCTCTAATTTTGCCTCTAATCCTTGTAGGTATATCATGAATAATGAGGGTGACAGGGGGCACCCCTGCCTAAGCCCCCGTTTTACCTCTGCGGGCTTAGATACCTGTTTTTCCCACTTTATAACTACTTTGTTACCTCTATAGATACCCTTTAAAAGATTAGTGACTACATGTTCCACGCCTAGTGTGTCTAGTATTCCCCACAATTCATCTTGAACCACGCTATCGTACGCTCCCTTGATATCCAAAAATGCTAGCCACAGGGGCCTGTGTTCCTTTTCTGCTATTTCGATGCACTGCGTCAGTGAGAACAGATTGTCTTCCAACCTCCTGTGTTTCTGAAACCCATTCTGCAGTTCCCCCAGCAACCCCTCATCCTCTATCCACGCCTGCAGTCTTTCCTTTACAATCTGCATCGTCAGCCTGTAGACCACTGATGTCACTGTAATAGGACGGTAGTTGTTTATGTCAGCTTTGTCCCCCTTTTCTTTATAGATCATGCTCATCCTGCTAAGTTTCCATCCATCGGGAACTTCACCATCGATTATTATTGTGCTCACTGCCTCTCTCAAAGGCTGCTTAGACTTCGGACCTAATGTCTTTATCAGCCTAATTGGAATGCCATCTGGGCCTGTTGATGTACTACTAGGAACCCTTTTCTCAGCCCTTTCCCACTCTTGTTGTGAAAATGGAGCCATTGCACCACTTGATTCGTCCTTGTCTATTGTGGTGCATGAAGTACTTCTTTGTTGAAATTTTTCTGTCACCCTTGTTCTTATATATTCAATAGCTCGCCCCCTTCTAGCCTAGCACCTTGAGCTGTAGTTTTAAACCTCTGTTCTAGGCTCATCTCATTTCTTAGGGAGTTTAGATGGTTCCAAAATTTCGCAGCTGCCTTTCTATCTTTTTTATGTACTTCTGCCAGCCACTGAGCTCCCTTCTTTCTAATCTTTTCATTGATCAGAAGGGATGCATCCCTTCTACAGCTTAGAAAAGTTGCCCATTTTCTTTCAACATCATCTGTCGGTTCCCCCCGCTGCTTAGGATGTCTGTGTTCCCTAGAGGCTTCCTGACGTTTTGCGATGGCTCTCTTGACTTCGTCATCCCACCAACTTTTGGGTTTGTGTCTTCTTTTCCGGGGTGACTTGTCACGCGTCTTAGCAAGCTCTAGCTCAAAGAGTCTAATTAGATTCGTGTATGTCCACACTGTCTTATTATTCTCCGTGATTACTTTCTCAATTTGTTTAGTGGCTATTTCAATTTGCCTTTCTGGATAAAAATTTTCCTGTAGTTGCTCATCTTGTCTCCTTCCCACTTTCACTGCTCTTCCAAAACTTAGCTTGATACGTTTGTGATCGCTACCCAGACTTCTGGAACCACCTCCATCTATGTGCATTCCCCTGAGCTTATCATACATCCTATGTGACATCAGTGCATAATCTATCGTCGACTGAAGCCTTCCTACCTCCCATGTTATTTGCCCTTCACGCTTCTCGGTACTGTTGCAAATGATCAAATCAAGCCTTTCACACATATCCATGATCCTTTTGCCTGTCGGGTCGGTATACCCATCTATATCTTTTATGTGCGCATTCATGTCTCCTAGTATAATTATCTCGCACTCTCTTCCTAACTCCTGAATGTCCTTTGATATACACTCTACCATTGCCTGGTTTTCCTCTCTGGCCTTTGCTCCCGTCCACAAGTACACGAAACCAAGGAGTGTCATTTGACCTGCCACTTTCCCTTTTAGCCATAAATGTTCCTTGCACTCCTGCTTGACCCTCTGCCAGTCTGTACTTTTATGAATGAATGCCCCAATACCACTTCCTTTCTGCTGCCTTCTGTTCTATTACAATATTCCCACGCGTCGTCCGGATTGTTCGGAGGTTGTTCCGTGTCCCTGAGATGTGTTTCTACAAAACCGTATACCATCGGCCTCTCTTCCCTTAGCTGTTCTTCTATCTCTTCCTACTTCAGCCTGTTCCTACCACCCCGCATGTTAATATACCCTATGTCTGAATTGGCTCGGCGCTCGTGGCTACTGATGATATTGTATCGGATGGATGAATGGATATGGCTGTACCCTTTAGATCAGGCGGTGGCTAGCGCCACCAAGCCGTAATACCTAATGAACCAAAAACTATATTTATTTTTTTCCTTAAAAGGTGAGTTTGAGGATTCGTACTTTGCAGTGAAGAGTTTAATTTTCACTCGTGCCTTGACTTTAGCCAATCCCATAACCTCCTTCAGATCCCATAACCACCAATCAGATAACCTCCTTCTAGTTAAGTCTACCCGCTTAAAGTTTATTTTGCCCTCGCGATCCCTAAACCACAGTGCTTTGAAAAACTCTGCGCCATCATCCTAAACTATTGGGTGAAGCCCTTTACAAAACATTATCAAGTGTTCGGCAGTTTCTTCTTCCTCTCTACACGCACTGCATACTGTGTCTACCCCTTCGTATTTGGCCCGATATGTCTTGGTTCGCAGTACTCCCGTCCTGGCCTCAAACAGTAGAGAACTACCCCGAGTATTAACATAGATCCTTTCCTTGGCAATTTCCTGCTTAAAAGTTCGATAGATCTCTAGTGCGGACTTCTTAATCATGCCCATTCTCCATCTGTCAGTCTCCATTTCCTTCACTTTCTTCTTAACCGATAGTTCTTTTTGGTTTGGCCACCTGCTGTTTTCTAAGTATTTACCAGTCAACTTCCTGCTTCGCTTCCTCCATTTTGTATCGACATTCTTCATGTACAAATAGCTGAAAACCTTCCTAGCCCAACGCTCTTCCCAATTTCTCTCAATCGCTTCTCAAATTTTATCTTGCTGCTAGCTTCCCTGCCCTCAAATGATGTCCATCCCATATCACCTTGTACTCCCTGATTTGGTGTATTCCCGTGAGCTCCTAAAGCAAGCCTACCTATTCCACATTGCTTAATTTCGAATCTTGCTTGAACTTCTGATCTCATGCACAAGACCGCATTCAGGTATCATCAGCTACAAACACCGCCATCTAGTGAACACTGCAAGAACTAAACGAGAGGTGGCTACATACAGGGGACGCACAGCCCACGCCTTAAGGAGCTTCGCCCCTAATTTCTCGATTGGCACATAGGGAAGCTACTAGTCGTTTCGGGCTACAACGGGTGGTTGTCTTTTTTCCCTTTCTTAGAAGCTACATTCGCAAACATTTCCTCTGCAATGCTTCAGAAATGGCACAAGAAGTTATTCAGATATCCTACAAGGATTGTTTGTTGAGTTAGTTGGCGTGACATTCCCTAGAGAATACAAAAATAACCAGGACAAAAGATGCAAGGTCGGCAACACAAACGCACTAACAAATGTTTCTGGTGAGCGCTTCTGTTACCGCTTTTGCCTCTTGAATCCTGGTTTGTGAGTGTGTAACGTACTAGCGTTCATTGGTTGGCAGCGGAGACATGAAAATCAGGTAATGTGGCACGGCAACAAGACGAGCATTTATTTTCAGCTCGGATATATACTGGAAAGTAAGAGTATGAAAAGAAAGTTTCAATAGCGCATACGTCGAGGGTCGTCATTTCACTCAAATTGTTACCTGCACCACTCCAGTCCTAGCGTACCACGGACTTCTTGGTTCTTGTGACCAAACGTAGCTCGGGGACAGCGCTCTCAGGGAGGCTTCACATTAGGGGCATCCTCGGTTGTTCGAGGTAGTGCAACCGGAGATTGTTTTTTTTTTTGAGTCAATATTTCTCTGCTTGCACCGGTGTCCACTGCTGGCATCCACTTGTCTACTACACCATAGTTGCACACATAGACAGCCTCTCCAAGGGCGAACAACGAACTTGTTGGCTGAGCACCTGAATTTTTCGCATTTCGTGGTTCCTGGAAAAGCAAATGTCCAGTCTTGTACGGAAACGGTGACGGAAAAGTAGCTCAGATGACAAAAACCCCAAAGCATATGACGAATTCCTGTAGTGACAAAAAATCTTTGACAAAGCCGTTGAGAGTTCTGCTTAGGGCATTCTCTTCCACCTATTTTTACGCGTCCGCACGGCGCTTTCTGCGAGCCCATTCCTTTAAGGGTGGTAAGGTAGGGTGTACAAATGTGCCCGATTCTATTGGGTTTTTTTTGCAAAAGTTGAGCAAGTTCTGCCCTTGTGAAAGGTGTATGGCATCCAACAATACGTTAGATGTTGCTCGAGTTAAAGAAATAACTTCTATGTAATTGCTGTGGGTGTCCACGATTACGAACAACAACTTATTTGCAACAGGCCCTGCGTAATCTGCGTGCAACAGCGATCACCTTTCCCGCCAAATTGGCCAACTAACGCGGTTTCATTCCGGAACATAGGTAAAGCTTTTTCACTTAAATTCTGCATTCTGAAGCGGTCCTCTGAACGTCTTGATCTAGACACGGCCTCCAATACTTAGCTCTTGCCCTTGTCTTTGCTAAAGGCTCTCTCTCTGGTGAGACTCATGCAACATTTTCGATAGTTTCTCATGCGCTGCTCTTGATACCACTACACGAAGACCCCAGAATAACATGCACTTATCCAAAGACAACTTATGTCACCTTTTCTCGTATTCTGTCATTTTTTGGCTGGCATGAACAACTGAGGACCATTTTTCATTCACATACCTGCGCACTTGAAAAACGGCATTCGTTTCAGTGAGTGCTTGGAGTTCTTTGTGCGAAACCACTGGCTCATTCAACTGGTCAATGACAAGCACCATTTCAGTGAGACCTTCTGTTTCTGCTTCCGGCTCCTGCAATGTTTAGAGTAAGCGGCTTAGAGCATCCGGTATTAGCACCACTGTGCCAGGTTTAAAATAAGCTTGTGTATAATAAGCCAGGTTTAAAATACGCTCTACGCAAAATCACACATCGCTGAATGCGAGTGGCAGCCATGACAGAAGCTTGGCTGTCTGGTCTCAATAACCCCAACAAAGGACAGTGATCCGTTACCAGTGTGAACTGTCATCCTAAAAATTAATCGCGGAACCATGTCACGTCAAACACTGGGGTTAAAGCTTCTTGCTCGTCAAAATGCTAAAATGGTTGATTGCGCGAGTTGGTGATTCAAGATGGTCCTAAACACAAGCGCCAAACTTAGGCAGGGACAGCTCGATTCGAAACTACTTCTTTTCACCGTTTATGCGGGAAAAAAATGCTCACACCAATACCGTAAGAAGGGGGGGGGGGGGGGGAGCGTCGCATTGCAACAGCAACTCCCGCTGAGGATCAAAGTACGCTGAGTGTGGCTGAACAGAAAGCTCTCTTTGCCTTATGAAATGCCTTCTTTTCCTTCGTGTGCCAATACATTTCACGCCTATTTCAAGTAGTTTATACATAGGTAACAGCACAAGGAAAATATTTGACAGAAACCTGTTGAAACCTAGTGACCATTCTTAAAAAGGATCGCCGCTCCAAAACGCTTTATGGCAACGGGGCTAGTGTCATTGCGTTGACGTTCTTTTTTAGAGGATGTATACTCTCTACGTCACTGATGACACACAAAAGCTGTACTTGTCCGCACGAAACTTCATGCCGTTCTCGCGGAATCACTGCAACGTTGCTCGCATATAAACATTTGCGTTGTTGTTTCTCTCGTATATTAGGACACGATCCAGAAATTCTCGAGACGCTTTTAGTCCCTTCAGCACTGACTCAATCTTGCGCTGCAATATGGCAGGATCAGACGCGTTGCCAAACGGTAATCTGTTGTAACAGTGTAGCGGAAGCTGCTAAGCACCACCGCATTCTTTTCTATCCCGTCTGCAGCCGGCCGTCGACAGCGCGCCTACTCGCGGCGCCAGCTCCTCCTCCTCCGTGTTCGGGGAACAACGTGTTGTCGGGGCCGGCTCCGGGGATTAGACCGGCCGCATGCTACGTCTGCTCGCTCGGTGGCCCCCTTTTCCTCTTTCTTGTAGAAGAACGCGGGGGTGCCTCATTCTCTCCCTCGTCGAGGGGAGCTCTCGTCACTCGCACGGAGTGGAAATAAACAGTCTTGCCCTGCAACTCCAAACCTGCTTCACGTCTCCTTTCTCGCTGCCTCCGGCAGCCGACATTTCCGGCCGCTACAAAATTGGTGACCCGAACGCTTCAACGAACACGCCGCAATGAGCTCCGACGACAACGCTGCTGCCTCCACGCCTGCGGTCATCGCCACAGAACTGAAGCTACCAAATTTTTGGCCGAAAAATCCAAGAGTTTGGTTCAGCCAAGTGGAGGCCCGTTTTCAACTCCGGCACATCACCTCGCAGTCGACAAAATACCTTCACGTCGTCGCAGCCCTGCCCCCCGAAATCGCCGACGCTATCGACGACATTTTGGTTTCACCCCCCGCGCAAGAAGAATATGACACCCTCAAAAAGACGGTGCTGGACCGCCTCGAGGCGCCTGAAGAAAGCAGACTGCAGCAGCTCTTGTGTCGCGAAGAGCTGGGCGACCAACGACCTTCCCAACTGCTGCACCGTATGCGGCAACTACTCGGTGTGCACGCGCGTCAGGACGGCCAGCTCCCACTTCTTCGTGAACTTTTCCTGCAACGGCTCCCCCAGTCGGTGCGCGTGGTTCTCGCGGGTTCAAATGAGACGTCCCTTGATCGACTAGCGCAACTTGCCGATCGCATCACGGAATACTCAACTCCAACCTTTGCGCCCATAGCTGCTGCAAGAACACATGAGCAACCAGATCGACTGTCGCGCCTTGAGGAGAAACTGCAACACCTTACCGAGACCATGCAGAAACTTGTGCTATCTGGCGCTCCCCAACAGGACGAGCAACGACGCAACCGATCTCCTTCAAGACACCCAAGCTCTTCCGAGAGAAGCCATGCACGAGATACACAGGACGGAGTTTGCTGGTACCACCGTCGTTTCGGCACGGGTGCTAGCCGCTGCACTCAACCTTGCTCGTTTCCGGGAAACGCTCCGGCCAGTCGTTAACGGCGGCTTACGACATCGGCCCTCCACCCAGCCGCCTGTTTTTCGTAGTCGACCGCGTAAGCAACTCGCGCCTGCTAGTCGACACGGGAGCCGAAATCTCTATTGTCCCGGCAACCCCCGAGGATCGCCGACGTAGCAAGAACACATCGTCGCTGCAGGCAGTGAACAACACTGCCATCGCTACGTACGGCTTCCGCTCGCTGACAATAGACGTCGGACTCAGGCGCCTGTTTCGCTGGGTCTTCGTGGTGGCGGATGTTAATTTCGCCATACTCGGAGCAGATTTTCTCAGCCACTTCAACCTGGATGTGAGCGTACGTGACCGTTGCCTCAAGGATAACAACACATCCCTCAAAGTACGTGGTTTGGAGTCAAACATCTGCTCATCTGGCATCTGCGCCTTCCAGCCAGTATCAGCCTACCACCACGTCCTGGCCGAATTCCCCTCGCTCACCAAGCCCCGCAACACGGAACAGCCGGTGAAACATAACGTGACTCACCACATCGTCACCACCGGGCCGCCAGTCACCGCCCGGCCACGACGGCTGTCCAGCAAAAGGCTTCAAGCTGCACGCAGGGAGTTCGAGCATATGCTGCAGCTGGGAATTGTTCGCCCTTCGTCTAGCAACCATTCATCGCCGCTACACATGGTGCCTAAGGACGACGATTGGCGCCCGTGTGGTGATTACAGAGCCTTGAACGCATCGACAACGCCGGACCAGTATCCTCTGCCACACATTCACGATTTCAGCGCGCGGCTGGCAGGTACGAAAATATACAGCAAGATCGACCTTGTAGCGGCATACCACCAAATCCCCGTCGAACCGCAGGACATACCAAAAACAGCCATAACAACTCCGTTCGGCCTGTTTGAGTTTGTCCGCATGCCCTACGGCTTGAAAAATGCCGCACAGACCTTTCAAAGGTTCATGGATGAGGTCACCCGGGGTCTTCCTTTCATCTTTGTCTACCTGGATGACATTTTGGTGGCCAGCAGAACGCCTGCGGAGCACGAAGAGCACCTCCGCCAGCTCTTTCAGCGTTTGGATGAGCACGGTCTGGTGTTGAAACCTCAAAAGTGCGTGTTTGGAGTAGAGGCGCTCAACTTCCTCGGCCACCACATCACTGCTGAAGGCGTTATGCCATTGGAATCGAGGGTGGAATCCGTCAAGAAGTTTCCAGCTCCAACATCTTTTCGCAAGCTGAGGGAGTTCCTCGGGCTCTTAAACTTCCACCGGCGCTTCATTCCGTCTTGTGCTCGAGTGCTCCAGCCATTGACCGACCTGCTGCGCCGAGACGACCAAAAGGCACCAGAATTTTGTTGGTCTGACGAACACCAGAACGCTTTCCAGAAAGCTAAGGACGAGCTAGCCGCGGCTACCCTTCTCATTCATCCACGGCCTGAAGCTCCTACACGCCTCATGGTGGACGCTTCCTCCACATCGGTCGGAGCAGTGCTGCAGCAACAGGAGGGCGCCCAGTAGAAGCCACTGGGCTTCTTTTCGAAACGTCTGAAGCCTGCAGAAGCACGGTACAGCACTTTTGGAAGGGAGATGCTCGCAATATATTGTTCCATTAAGCATTTCCGCTACTTCCTCGAAGGCCGTGAGTTCTACATCTTGACAGACCACAAGCCCCTCACCTACGTATTCAAAAACAACAGTTCCTCCTACTCAGAACGAGAGATCCGTCAGCTCTCATTCATCTCCGAGTTTTCTACAGACATCCGCCACGTTCCCGGGGTCGAAAACGAAGCAGCTGACGCCTTGTCTCGCGTCAATGCTTCCAGCACAGAAGTCCTGGACTTCGAAGCTATGGCCGCAGCTCAGCGGGACGACCCCGAGTTGACAAGACTGAAGGGAGGGGGATCTTCACTCGTGCTCTCGGAGGTTGCACTTCCCTACGTCCAGAGCACGATAACCTGCGATACCTCCCAGGCAGCACCACGACCTTTTGTCCCACTGAACTTTCGCCGAGTGGTATTCAACACTTTCCACTCCATCAGCCACCCAGGTGTCCGTGCCACCCAGCGGCTGATAACGCAACGCTTCGTTTGGCCCGGAGTCAACGCGGACGTGCGACGATGGGCTCGGACATGTGAAACGTGTCAGCAAGTAAAAGTGACTCGCCACAATCGGGCTGCACTACAGGAATTTCGGACTCCTGAGTCGCGGTTTGACCACGTTCACCTTGACCTCATGGGACCACTACCGCCCTGCCAAGGATTTAGGTACCTGCTCACATGCATCGACAGGTACAGCCGGTGGCCCGAAGCTATACCAATTGCGGACATATCAGCTGAGACCGTCGCGCAGGCCTTCATTCAAACATGGGTGTCCCGCTTTGGCTGCCCCGCCCGCATAACAACTGACCGGGGACGGCAATTCCAGAGCAACCTCTTTTCCGCACTTTCAACGCTCCTCGGCACGAAGCTGCAGCATACAACCGCCTACCACCCCGCCAGCAACGGAATGGTTGAGCGCTTCCACCGGCAACTCAAAGCCGCACTGGCAGCGAAACTCGACCGCCAGCACTGGGTGCAGAAGCTCCCGCTCGTTCTTCTTGGCCTACGCTCAACGGTGAAGGAAGACCTCGGCTTCAGCGCAGCGGAAATGGTCTACGGCTCAACAGTGCGCCTCCCGGGAGAATTCTTCTCCGACCAGACACCTTCCGCCCCAACAGCCTCCGATCACATCGAGAAGCTGCGCGCATGGCTCGCGCAACTCAGGCCAACAGCACCTCGCATCGCCCGCAACAGGAAAGTTTTCACTTTTCCTGACATGGACTCTGCTACCCATGTGTTCGTGCGACACGACGCAACGAAGCCGCCCCTTACTCCGCCGTACGATGGCCCATTCAAAGTTTTGGGACGTACTAACAAAACCATCGCAATCGACGTGCGGGGGAAACGAGAAGTCGTCGCCGTTGACCGCGCCAAGCCTGCTCATATTGAAGTTTCCATTCAAGCAGCCTCTCACGTACGATTTCAGTGCTAACCATTGGACTGTGACCTTTCACTATTCAGCCCGTAACTGCTGTCCTTCTTTAAAAGCTCCGCAATCTAGGGGGGGAGCCTTTGTAGCGGAAGCTGCTAAGCACCACCGCATTCTTTTCTATCCCGTCTGCAGCCGGCCGTCGACAGCGCGCCTACTCGCGGCGCCAGCTCCTCCTCCTCCGTGTTCGGGGAACAACGTGTTGTCGGGGCCGGCTCCGGGGATTAGACCGGCCGCATGCTACGTCTGCTCGCTCGGTGGCCCCCTTTTCCTCTTTCTTGTAGAAGAACGCGGGGGTGCCTCATTCTCTCCCTCGTCGAGGGGAGCTCTCGTCACTCGCACGGAGTGGAAATAAACAGTCTTGCCCTGCAACTCCAAACCTGCTTCACGTCTCCTTTCTCGCTGCCTCCGGCAGCCGACATTTCCGGCCGCTACAACAGAACTGCCTCTTCAGTGTGTGTATCACCGCTAATTTCCTCGAGTCTTCATTTAGCTTGACCTGGTTGTATGCGTCGCGATGGTGTATTAACCCCAATTTCTTCCCTCCGGATAAGTTGGCAAAAGGTCACCTATGAAAGGCAGCGCGTCCTGCTCGATTCCACACACTGGTTTTAAAGCCGTCTTGAAGTCGCCGCATTTACGCACCGTTTCGTTCTTCCTTAAAATAGAAATCATGAACGTAGTCCGTTTGGAATGAGAGACTGTAAAAAGTATGCCCGTGGTGACGTACCTGTCCAGCTCTTTTGAGACTCTATCGCTGAGTTCAAACGAAATTTTCCTTGCCTTGAAGAACTTGGGGCTTGAACCGGTCTTGGAGTGCAGTCGGGTTGGCGAACCTTTGATAAAACAGTGACCTCAGTGGAAATGTCAGCATTTTGCTGGAGCAGCATCGGAACGACCTCCCAGCCTTGACCTGGCTTTGAAGGCTGCGAATACACGTTGAAAGGCTGGATGTGTTCATCTGTCATTTTTTTTGTGAATCCCGACCACATAGACTGGGGTCATCGCAGTCTAAAATAGTCAAACTTCACTGCCTTGTTGTACCTTTGTAGAAAACCGGCATCGCTAATGCGCCAACAAGCGGAAGTTTTCCGAGACAGCATGAAAGTTCTGATCTATGTACACCTGTGGCCATTGATTACAGTATACTTCTCGTGGATTCTCTTAGGAATGACGCAGAGAGGAGAGCCCGTATCGATGTTCATCGTTACTTCAATGCCATTTCACGTGAAAACATTTCCGATAGGAGGTATAAGTGAGTGCTTAGTGGTCAAGAACCAAATTTGTGACGCACTGTTATCACTGCCTTCATTTTCTGCCCCCTGCACTGCCACAGCTACAGCATTCTGTTTGTTTGGTCGTTCAACGCGCACATTCTGGCTAAGTGCTCTCGCCGTGTTTTGCTCGCCGCGAGATGACGCGAAAAGATACGGTGGTGGCTATCGCTACCGCTAGAACGCGCTGCCAGCAGCCACCGGAGTGCGCAGGCCACGTGTCAAAGTGTTCCCTTTCACAAAAATTGACACTGTACATTTGAAGTATCTGCGCTTGATTAGTCGACAAGTGCTCGTCTGTGATCATGCGTTGCGAAACATTTGCATTATTGTATGACCAGTGATCTTGCGAATCGCGTTCCGCACTTTCTTCGGCAAGGGCTAGAGTCTCCGCTTCTTGAAGATTAAGCTCTTTTTTTGCTAGCACTTGTTTTTTGCCCGTTAATGGACCTCACTCTGCACTGATTATATGGTTCTTTATCACTCTGTTAGCATCGTTTAAGTATTGCATTTCTGGGCCATCTTTCGCATTGCCACGATAAACTAATGTACAGACAGCCCTTCCTGTTGACCGCGGGGAAATAATGTAGGGTTTCAGCGATTTCATTTGGCACTGGGTTGTAATAGCTGCTGCCCCGCCGCGGTGGTCTAGTGGCTAAGGTACTCGGCTGCTGACCCGCAGGGCGCGGGTTTGAATCCCGGCTGCGGCGGCTGCATTTCCGATGGAGGCGGAAATGTTATAGGCCCATGTGCTCAGATTTGGGTGCACGTTAAAGAACACCAGGTGGTCTAAATTTCCTGAGCCCTCCACAACGGCGTCTCTCATAATCATATAGTGGTTTTGGGACGTTAAACCCCACATATCAATCAATGAACTGTAATAGCTGCTTAACATCTGCACAGCACCAGCATACGTCAGATTTTTTGGTTTCCGGGGTGCAACTTTTCTGTTCAAGATTTCAATTGTCTTCGTTTCAAGCACAGATAACAGCTGGGCTCTTAGTATCGTAAGGGGACGCAAACTCCCTATACCTTCCATGTATTAGCTCTTGGCAGCACTGCTTTTACCACTGGTGGTTGCCGGGCATCCTACTAGAAATAAATTGAGTGGAATTTAATAACTTTATTTACCCACTAGAAATGAATCACGAACAGAAAAGTTTTTCCATATTCTCATTCGTGACACCCAAAAATAGAGGCCAAAGATGAAAAATTAGGAGGAGGGTTACGCGGTAACCCTCCTTTCCAACTTCCAACTTCGAACGCAAGTCCAATGTGCCCGCACCTTCTTTCATGTCCACTGGCTGCTTCGGCAATGCGACTGTTTCTACAATTTTGTTAATCTTTTTCTTTGAGCTTTGGTCGTGTTTTCTGAAGGGGCGAAAGTTAAGCTGACTTGTTTCTCAGTAAGACTAAACTCGATTGGCACAAATATTAAAAGTAACTTTTTTTATTCCAGACTTAGTATGAAAAGCAGACATACACGTAGTGTGAAAAGGTCAATCTATAAAAGCAGCTTTAACTTAACCCTGACATACGGACAGAGTTAGCAAACGTTGAACCCAGAATATCGGAACCAATGCTTAAACTATCGACAATTCCGAGTAGTACACGTCGTATTCGACTCAATCACGTTTGTTATGACGGCACGCATAGCTTTCTCAACAGAACTTCAGTAGCAAACGAGACTAAAGTTCAGAGGCATGGAGAGTCATTAAAGCCATCAGAAGTTTTTCGAGAAAGAACGTCGCTGGAAACAGTGTTACGGCAAGTTGACTTGTCTTCGTCAGGGCAACAGCATTGCTTTGACGAAGAAAAGTTCACTTGTCAAAACGATGGCTCCATCAGCATTCTATGTAATAATTTTAAAAGTATTTAGTTCATCGCATGCGTTTGAGTGACACCAAAAAAAATAAAGACTAACAAATTTTGAAACCGTGGCTACAAGTATTTCATGAGCAGGAAGCAACCTATAATTATTTGACATCATTTGAACTATACGCCAAAAGTAAAAGAAACTAAAACTATGTAGCCAAGTCAACTAAAATTTAAGCCTTTCAATAAACGCATTTTCCCGTCAAGGGCTTGGCTGCAGTCTTCACCAATTGATCAAGCGACACTGCACTTTAGTTAGTCCAGTCAGGCTTGCGGAGAACTGGGTTTACTCAGATGGGCGCATGTAGAATCAATACGTGTTCAAATAATGGGTTCAAGCTCGTGTGCTTACCCGTTGCCTTTAGGAAACGCTGAAAAACCTTCGCGTAAAATCACATTCCCGGGTTAGCACACCATAGAGCCGTGGAAAACATGCGTTGCCCGATTAAGCAATCTTCGAAGAATGCATGGTTTACTTGTTCGGCGTAGCTCACTGTGGCTACCGTTCTCTGCCCTCCACAACTTGCTGTCTTTATCTATCCCGTAGCTAACATCCCAACCGAGCTAGATAACTGAGCATGATCTAACTGCTAACGTCGCTGAGCGAGAGGCGAGAAATAACGGAGGCAAGCGCTATATATACGAATGCAAGTCAATCACTTCCCGCGCTTCGCCTGGTTCAAAATTCACAAACTAAGGAATAAGAAAAGACATGTAAATAAAACAGTTCTTTACAAGAGTATCAATTCTTTTGTTACTAAAAACTCGTGAAAGCCCAAAAAATGCGAACACGCACATCAGCCTCACTTCATTCAACCAGATCTTAGAATGCGCGGCAAACGCTACGAGCGTGCATGCTGTTTGCAACCGAAACTAGCACTGAGTTACCAGGACTTAGTATCGTCCTTCCCATTAATCGCTTCAAAGTAAGCCTCTACCTTTACTAAGCACGCCTGCCACTTATCTTTCGCGCCATTGAATTCCGGTAGTTGCTGCGCCGTGGCTGGTAAGTTCACCACCCAAATCTGAGCACACGGGCCTACAGCATTGTCACCTCCGTCGGGAATGAAGCCGCCGAAGCCGCGATTCAATCCCGCGACCTGCGGGTCAGCAGCCAAGTACCTTAGCCACTAGACCACTGCGGTGGAGCGACATAACAACCGGTACATCTGGCGGGCCAAAGAGACGAGCATTTATTGCCAGCTCAAGAGTATATTGGAAAGCAAAATGAGGGAAAGATAGAAAGAGTTACAATCCCGCAACTGCCGAGGGGCGTTATTCCGCTCGAATTGTTTTCTGCAGCAAAGTGCTCACTGTAATCATAGTTAAGAACGGCACAAAAAAAAACACGGGGCGCAAAATGATGAGAACACAACGACAGCTGTCGTTGTTCTGAAAATAAGGTTCAGTAGCAGAGACATTTTGGCAAGTTGGTGTGGGAAGAACCCGCCCACACTGGAATGGTTTAAAATTTGTTCTGTACATTGCGCAGTCCATTCTTTATTATTAAATGCCGAATTTGCGTGGCTTCATCGAAGAATGAAGTGAATATATGGCTGTCCGATGGCTTTGTGATTCTTTGGGAATTTCTTAGAGTTTTCAAAAAATTATTTTTTAGAACGTGCGTCTCGAAATGGAAAGGTCTCTGGAAAACTTCGATTTTTCGACTTCTAGAAATTTGCTGTCGGGGTGCCAAGATTGATTTCCTGGCTACTTTTTACCGGAGAAGGTTTGCCTCTCTCATTAACACCTGTGAGAAGCTATAAGAATATTTACAACTGGTCGAAATGTTTTTATGTATAAATTTGTTTCCAGCTGTGTGGCGTTTCTTTTGGAAACTCCGTGTATGTTCCAATTGACGCATGTCTTCCAGGAACAGCTGAGAATTTTTTGAAAGTGCTCGTTTAAGGTATGTACCCAAACCATGCTTCTGAGTTAAATTAACTAATACACCACAAATTTAACAGTTTGCAAAATAGTGAGCTCCTCCTTGCGTAAAAATAGAGGACTTCAGTGGGTTTCATTTTTCGCAGTGATGTTTTCCAACCAGTAGTACTGCTTCCAGACTGCTCTTCTAACTCAAAGTATACGTTCACCGCTACACAATCCAGGGAAAGAGCGCCTTCTAGTGAACGCACGGAAGAACGGGCGGAAGCAAGAACTAACGGACGTGTGGACAGAAGCATGGACGGACGCTTCGCCCCGCTCATCATCATTCACACCATGGAACTACCATGATTTTTTTGCGAGTACTATCAGCACCAAATCCAACCCGAACAGCGGCAATCCTTCGCGATACTATAGTGCGCGCCGTCCACTTAACACTATGAACTGGCACGCATATATGCGGAAAGCTGTCGAACTGTGTGGACCTCTCAATCGTGATAACTAAACGGCGCGCCCTATACCACCGCAAATGATTGCCGGTGTTCGGGTTCCATTTGACGCTGATAGTACAATCTTAGCGATGGGACTGGTTGCGAGCAGCACTGGTGTACCGCTTCATTGAAACATGCCGCAAAAAGAAACGAAGAATTTGTTTGGAACATACTACAGTCAATAAAGGGGATTTCTCTGGCTTCCTATGTTAGTGTTACCGGCAAATAGTGACGTGAGCGCCGCCATTAGCTAATAGACCCAAGTGGTAAAATAAAGCATTGCTATTCCTTATCGGACCACGCAATATTTGCCTGGTCCATTTCACATTATTATATTTTAAAGAACCAGTAGATGCAGATATTGAACGTCAACCACGCTAACTCAAGCACTAACATCCTCTGACACAATTATCTTTGCTTCACGCTTCCAGACTATTTCATAATTTGATTCTGATTTTTAGCAATCAAACATCTTCGCGTGATTTGCGCCGTATTTGTTTACAAAGAATTAAAATAACCCAACAGCACTGCACGTCTGAGTTTTAGCTACTTCTATAAGTTTATCTCTTCCTTTACATGTACGTCAAGCTGAACGAGTTGCCACAGGCGTTCATTTTTAGATGTTTTGTTTCCTTCATATCTAATAATTAGGCTCGACCAAAGTGCTTTTACTTGGCAAATACTTGTAAATACTTGGTAAATACTTATCGCAAGGTATTTTCCTTCTTTTCTTCTTCACTTATCGTAAACACAAGTTTTATATTGCTTTAGTCATGGCTTTAAAAAGCAATGATTATCACTACTAGAACCACCGAGTTTCAATGAATGCGGAGAGCATAAAAACGCAGCAAATGAAATGATTAAAACAGGAAGAGAACAATTTTATTCACGTGCATAAGTTCCTGACTATTCACAAAAGCACTCTACATGCTTTTTCATTGTATCCATTTCTGAATCGCACTTATGCATGACAAGAGCATGATTCCTGAAGCAGGCTCGTGAAAATTATTCTGTAAATTGTATAGGGGAAATATTAATTGCAGTTCTCTCACTCAATGCATTGTATCCAAGAGATTACGACCAACTGATTCAAGGCGAGCCAGCAAAGTTCGTTTTGGGATGTTTATAGGAGCTTTGTCTAATATATTGCGCATATGTCCACCTAGTAAGTATCAAAGCCTGGACATGTGTTATCTTAAGGGGTGCACGCTTATCAATTACATCTCTTTAAAGCTTTACACAGTATACATATTTAAATATTGTTATACAAAAATTTGTAGCTAATATTATTTCTTACCATGAACCATGCCTGCTCTTACGCCGTGCTAGATCTTATACACTCCCAATTCTAACATTTCACCCCACCTCTTTCGATCAATTCATCATCACTATAAGCAGCCTGACTACGCCCACTGCAGGGCAAAGGCCTCTGCAGTGTTCTGCCAGTCAACTCGGCTTTGTGCTTGCTGCTTCCATTTTATACATGCCAACTTCCCAAACTTAATTGGCCCTCGGACTTTCTCTCTCCCGTTCACCCACTTGTTTTGCCTTACAATTCAGTCTGTGATCTTTTATTACCGGTGGTTATCTTACCTTCGCGCGAATCAATCCATTGTGTCTCAATTAATAAACATCTATGCCTTACCACACATACGCTCTCTAAATGTATTTCTGCGCGAGCCGTCCATATTTTTTATGTGACTGTTATCTGCATCCTTGCCCTCATAAAAGCATACAAAATTTGTAGCGGCCAGTAATAGAAATAATTTGCCGTGTAGTTGAGCCTAATGTACTCAACTGATATGAAGAGAATAAAGTTTGATCGCATGATTCTAAAAAATGCTATACTACTGCCGATTTGATAAACAAAGTGTAGAAAGCCTACCTTAAATGTATGCGGTTATATACACATACACACACACACACACATACACACACACACACACACTGTGTTGTGTGTGTGTTCTTTTTCTCTTTCTTACCCCTACTTCCCCTCCCCAGCGCTGAGGATAGCGAACCAGACGCTATTTACTGGTTTACCTCCAGGCCTTCCTCTTCACCTCTTTCTGTTGACAAACAAATAAAAAACATTGCCTTGGTAGTTATAAAAAAATTGATGATCCTTACTTTAGGTACATTTATTTATTTTATTTTCATTTTCTTTTTATTTATTCGTTATTTCCCATTTATATTCCTTTTTTCAGAATGATTGTGGTAGGTGACTATTTTTTATCAGAACTTAGTAATAAAATTAAAAATGATCTCTATAGGATTTCCGCTTATCTACAAATTATCGTTATACTGTGTTTTTACTGCCGAGTTCTACTCCGTCACAAATGATGGCTGATTTTCCCTGATGAGTTCAGCCATAAATTTTGGAACGCGAACAACCAACCGAAGGATTGGGCTGTCACATGTGTTCTTATAATTTATGCTAGGGGACACACATATTCTTCCGTCGCTGTGGTTGAGCAAACAAGTGAGACTTAGCAAAAAAAGTTTATGTGATAACTGTTTTGGCTATTCGATCAATTTGCAAGATTTAACATAATGTTGAGCGCTAGTCTAGGCTTAAGGATACCACCTCTTTGTTTCATCGTACGGCAGTGCTCTCGTAGCACTGAAGTTGCATTACGCTGTCTTTCGTGTCCTTCTTGTCTCTGTGTCGTCGTTTTGTTCTCGCGCTATAACTATCGTCATACCGCTGTTACGTTCTGATGCATCACTCCAGCTGCATTAAAAATGATATTTTGTATTGTTTTACTTCTGAAAACCATATTTTGATGATCAAGGACGCCGTAGGGGACGGCTCCGGAAATTCGGACCGTCTGCTATTGCAGTATGTGCATGGGCACCGCTCCATGCACGAACCTCTTGCCATTCACTTTCATTGAAATGCGACCGCAAGCCGACGAGCATGAGAGCCGCCATCTTCTGGTCAGCAGCCGAGCATCGTAAGCCCTGCACCACTGAGGTTGAAAGGCTGCATTGAAGAGGGCACCCGATAACACGAAGAACAAGGAAGCTGATGAAAACAACAAGCTGCTGACGAGTGATCGTTTCGGTTGGTGGCTCTGTTTGAGGCCACAAAAATGATTCTCTCTACTCGTAGTAAGTTGAAAGTCATGTTTATTACATAGTAGTTCTTGGCGGTGGGCCCCCTTTTTTCCCAGGGTGAAGTTACACTCACTGCTGGCTCTGCTGTTGCTGCTGCTTCTGTTGCAGTCCCCGGCCACGTCCCCAGCCGTGGCCCCAGCCATTGCCCCAGTTGCCCCAGCCGTTGCCCCAGCCGTTGCCCCAGCCGTTGCCCCAGCCGTTGCCCCAGCCATTGCCCCAGCCGTTGCCCCAGCCGTTGTTCCAGCCGTTGTTCCAGCTGTCGTCCCAGCCGTTGCCTCCCCAGCCCCAGCCTGGGTGCTGTCCCCAGCCGCCCCAGCTTCCCCAGCCTGGTTGGCTTCCCCAGCCGCCCCAGCTTCCCCAGCCTGAAGGCCTTCCAACTGCAGCACCTGCGTATATGTAAAGTAGGAAAGGGTTTAGGTTAGGTTGTTCAGCAGCTTGACGATGTTCTCAGCCGACTAAACTCTTTGTTTAAAGTAGCAATAATGTAATTATAAAACTATAATTATTTACATATCTCCAACGTAGGACATACACAAAAATCTTGATGCTCTTTCAGCTATATTCCATTAATATTACCTGCTAAGCGATCTAAACATAAAACAAGTGCATGGCATGGGTGTGCGAACCTCTGTTTCTTCTTCATTGCTGACATTCCTCTGTTAGCTTAGCATATATATAAACCACTGAAATACGTATTTAGTAAATATCGTTGCTGTGTACCATTAGCTGTTCCAATATTATTGTACGCCCATCGACTACTTTTCGCAGGTTCAAAGTTTGCTTCTTTCTTTTATGACTTCTTCGTGCAATGTGGGCAGTTCCAAAGCATTAACTCTTTGCCTTCAGTGTTACATGAAACCAACTCTGCAGTATAGTGGCCTTGCCAGCTAGAAACACCTGCACTGAAATTCATTTTCGTAGATCGCAAAACAATAGGAGCACATGATGGGCCTAAACGTTCCATGTGTTTTTGTCAATGTTGAGAAACCGTCTCCCACAATAATTGAAAGGGGTATCAGCATACTACATATTGCACTTTTTTCCAATTTTATGCTCTTTTAAATGTACCATAGTAATCAAAATTTCAATATTTATTTTTGGGGGAATTTTTTATTAGTAGACCAAAATTTTGGGTTAATTTGAATCTTTCAAAGTTTGTAATACAAAAATTTTGAGTGTGAAATTTCAATTCTGGTACAGTAGTAGTGTATAGCTATGCAGAATTAAAGGGAAAATATCAACCTGCTATCTTGAAATAGACAGGGAAGAATTGTTCCTTAGTATATGGTTTTGAGAATATTGAGGTAAAACTTTGAAAGCTGCTGAGAAGCAAACATCTCAGTCACAAGTACTCTCAATTGTTCCACTTAGTGGGTACAAACATAGGTAATATTGCCAAAAGTATTTTTTTCCCTTCCAAACCCGTCGCCTTGCTTGCCTTGTTTCTGTTGTAAGTGGTCATTCAACTCTATTCGCGCTGTATCGTGAAGTGCAGGCAACTTCTCTAAGTAAATTGACTGTGTTTCGTTCAAGCTATATCCTACTGATTGTAGAATTTGGGCTCATACTGTACTATCAGTATAAACGAAAGAACAGCACCCAGTGTCACCATCATTCAGGCTCTGAAGCCTGAACGAAGACTAAAAAGTCTTTTCAACGCCATTTAGAATATCTCAACACTTCATCCGCACACTTAGCACGCGGATTATATCTAATTTATTCAGAAATTATTATCATATTTTTTGGAGCATCTCTGTTGTCCTTCTGCACGCTATTTGCCTCGAAAGACGCGGAAATGGCTTATGCGTTCAACGGCGAAGAGCTCGTTCGATCAGAGCTCGTCATTTCAGTACATCACCCGAATTTATTCGTATTCACAAGAAAACTCCACTGGTAGCCGTGAAAGGTACACTTTTTGAAGTTATTTCGACTCTCAGCATTTCAGTTTCTCAACAGACACTTGAGACACAAAGCGTAATGAATCTAGGAGTTCAAATAGGTCATACATTCGGATTTCCTTATAGAGATAGACCGTAAACATGGAATGCATGCGAGGAGCTTGTCCTTGGATGCGTGTTCACTGACTACTTGTTTTCGGAATGGCCGGTTTTCAGCAACAAATCAGTGGGTTACGAAAAGCCCAAATACTTTGTGATTCGTATTTCTTTATAGAGATGGGCCGTATACATGGAATGTACGCAAGGAGCTTGTCTTTGGACGCGTGTTCACTGACAACTTGTTTTCGGAAAACCAGTTTTCGGCATCAGGTACCCCCTGCTATAACGCCTTCGGGCGCTGCGGGGTATCTGATGAATAAAGAATAAAGAACAAACCAATGGGCTACGAAAACCCCAATTATAGAAAATATGCCCAAATAAATATTTTTCACAAATTGCAAAATAAAAACATACGTCTTTTTTTCAATATTGCCCTCCCTGAACACTTAGGACTCCTCATTCAGTTTGTTCTTGCATTCCCATAATTGGCGTATTTATTATGCATACGTATATACATACGCTAGATATATAGCCGGTCGTTATTGGCAACAGGTTAGCATAAATACACTCCAGCGACTCCCCCCCCCCCCCCCGAGATGACAGAGCCAGAGCACAGTTGAGACGACACGACGACATGAGGTGACCAGGTACTTGCCGCCTTTGATGTCTGATTCGAGAGCTCTCTGGCTGAGGCATGTTCTTCATGATTAAAGCATATTTAAACAAATAAAAACTGCATTTGATAAGTATTGGCAAAAATACCTGCTAAAGAACATGGTGAAAATGGGGTAATGCACTCCGCAGTCCTTGTTCATAATTTCTTCACTTCGCCCTGCTAGGTGTCTGTGTTTTACGCGATGTTTCCTTTTTCCGTGAATATTCGCTGATAAAACTCACAGAACCGCACACAGGCCAGAATTTTGCAAACAATAAGAGCATTCATACTTGTAGTGTAGTACTGTACTAGCTGCTTCTGAATGGGCTGCAACTCTAGATTACGCCATTGGTTTTCTTTTTTCGTGTCCATCTATAATTATTAAACGCAGTAATATACCCATTGCATTTAGCAGTGCTACCTCAAATATTACAATCTATATATAGTTCCAAGGAAGCCCAATACTATCGTATGACCATCTTTCTTTTGCGTGAATCTCCGCTTTGCGTTTTGAATTGATGCTACAACAACAAATGGCATAAAATTGAAATTCCAGCTACCTGGGAAGAGCATCCTTGTCCGAGCTATCATGACGAGTCAACGAAAAAGTTCGACAATTAAACTGCACTCATGTGGCAAGAATGAGTGACTCTGAGCGATCCAAGGAGTTTTTTTAGATAAACGGGCATTCTTACTTGATGTAAACAAACCTATGGTGGTTACGAGCATCCACTGACAACGGTATATTGTCCAATGTGGTAGAACTTACGGCAACTTTATGTGCGCACTACAGCTACCATAAATAGTCTCAATATTGAAGTCGACATCAAAACATTAAATAACTTGACCACAAGCAATACCAATAAATTTATCCAACATTTTAATACGGCTTACCGGCTGATCCTGGTTTCTGTACCGCGACTGATTGAGTTGGTGCACTTTGCTGAACGCCTGCCATGGCACAAGCCGCCAATGCGGCGAATGCGCACAGTACCAAAAGACGGGCCATGATTGGTAGTTCCGGCTAGGAGCAGCTGATGAAGATCTCCAAGACACCGATGCCATTTATGTAGAAAATTTTCACCGTGGTCCACCAATCAGAAAAAAGCACATATCTAAGTAAATATTCCCAAAAGAAAATAGCTCATATACAAGTACACATTGTTCGATTTCTGGCGAATTCATCTATTGTGTGAAAAAAAATTAGTTGTTTTTCTTTTCATTACAACGACTCACATCGACAACAAACGACGAACTGAAAACAAACGATGAACTGAAAGCCTACATCTGTGTAAATATTTCCGAAATAAAAGATCTTATGTAAAAGTACACATTGTTCGATATCTGGCACCATGACCTATTGTGTGAAAAGAAAAAAAAATGTTTTTTTTTTCATTAAAACGAGTCACATCGACAACACACGAAAAATTTAAAATTTGTTTGCGTTCCACGCATAAAAAATGATATCGCTTTCGCCTCATTATCATGAGATAAAAAACGTGTTTCAACAAATATGCGAAAAAACTTTTTAGAAAAAAAATAATAGAAAACCACCTGTTTGTGGCACGAAATCTCAATGAAATCCGTACGGATTTCTCCGAAAGAAAATTGTTTCAGTCCGAGGCTTTTCTTCCTGGTTCGAGGATTTAAACCAGGACCAATGCTTTTCTGGTGCAGCCGCTGTAAATAAGCAGCGCGAGGACGAATTCATCGACCACTCGAAGCACACAGACATAAGTAATGCAGATTAGTTCTGCAGAGACCCACAAGGTAACTGAAGGATTAAGAAAGCGAAAACAGACAACCAACATTTTGTGGTATGAAGCCACAAAAAAAATTCGTACGGACTTTTCAGAAAAACGCTTCTTAGTTGCCGAAAAATTCATCCGGGTCCACGGATTTCCTTGCGCCTTCACGGCACGAACGGGTGGTTGTGTATTTTCTATTTCTTCGTCCTTCCACCATTTGTGGGTCTCCGCAGAGCTCGTTTGCAAAAAGAAGGTGTTCTCCAACAAAACAGTATGTCACACTTTTGCAGAAGAACTGTAATAGTAATACCACGTAGCCACTTGATCATGCAGTGGAATAAAAATGTTACGAAACATTATGTTCATTGTCCATTAATTTCCCAACGATCTCGATTTCAACGAAAAATTATCAGAATTATGTTTACAGTTGTCTTATTTCTCTGCGATGGTGGTCGCAATTATATCACAGATTTCTACCACTGAGAGTCCTACCGTAGAGCCCCTACATTTCAAATAATCCCTAACGTTCGCGACACGTCAATTGTGATTGCAGAGATGGGCAATCGAATGCTATACATATTACATTCAACTCCTGTGATACAGCCGTCACGTCGGGTTAACCTGTAGATTAGATAGGCGCAATTTGCTGATAATGATTTGTTTAGAAGTTTTCAGGGCTAGCGTCCTCAGGAGCACCAGCGCCTTATAGCACCTTAACACTTCTGGTGTTGCTAATACTCATGTTTCTGCTGGTTTTGTGACGCAAGAACAAAGAAGCAAGCAAATAAACAAATTAAAGTACTCAACATATGTCGCTGCGTGCGTCATTTCATAGCGTGTCACTCACTAAAAAAATTAAACCTGGTAACCCAGTCCTGTTCCGTGCAGGGAATTTCCCTTTTTAGGAAAATTTTTGCCTATCATTCTGAGCCAAAGGGGAAAAGGTAATCTTCTTGATATTGCAGGGAATTTCAGAAATGGATAAATTTTCCTGTGATGACCAACGATTAGCGGGCACAGCGCGCCTTCATCTGCTGTAATTTGTTCTGGTGCATGCACCACGCAAGCATGGCCCTTGAAATTTGTTTTTGATATTTACGTGGAGCAAGTTCTACTTCACTATTGGCGTTAGACTTGAAGCCCACATTGTGCAGTGTACTAACAGTATATGAATTAATAAAGTCATGTTTCTTTCTTGTGTGACAGTGGAAGGGCCAGTCATGATTTCAAAAGTCGCCAGTACGTCAGGCACACGTAATTGTAGTATGTACGTCCGTGGATGATCGCGGAAAGTATAGTACTGTTGTGCAGAGAAATATGCTAGGATTGTCGTGAACATTTGCAGGGGGAAATCCCTGAAATGGGGAATTTTCATGTCTATGAAAAGGAGTTTTCCGGCGTAGTACGGAACATCACTGCCGTAATCTTCCCTCAGCATGCTTCGCATGTGGGATCTGCCGAAATCAATTTTTCTCTTAGTATATCGAGTCTTTCTGCCACAAGGGTGCCTCAACACTGTCGTGGGAACTTTCTCAGTCTATTCTTACCGCTGCTGTGTTGATGGACACTAAACCGTGTGTTTTTGCATTCTATGTGCTCTGTTTGGTGGGTATGGGCCACACGTCACTAAGAAGAAATATTTCAGGTACTCGTGACAAAAAAGCTATTATATTATTTTCATGAACGCGCAATCGGCTCCTCGTGCAGTAACGCCTTCCTGCATTAGTTTTCATTTATACCGTGAAAAGACAATTCCGAGAGTGCACCGACGTAGACAGACAGACAGACAGACAGACAGACAGACAGACAGACAGACAGACAGACAGACAGACAGACAGACAGACAGACAGACAGACAGACAGACAGACAGACAGACAGACAGACAGACAGACAGACAGACAGACAGACAGACAGACAGATAGATAGATAGATAGATAGATAGATAGATAGATAGATAGATAGATAGATAGATAGATAGATAGATAGATAGATAGATAGATAGATAGATAGATAGATAGATAGATAGATAGATAGATAGATAGATAGATAGATAGATAGATAGATAGATAGATAGATAGATAGATAGATAGATAGATAGATAGATAGATAGATAGATAGATAGATAGATAGATAGATAGATAGATAGATAGATAGATAGATAGATAGATAGATAGATAGATAGATAGATAGATAGATAGATAGATAGATAGATAGATAGATAGATAGATAGATAGATAGATAGATAGATATGACGAAAGTGTCCCCTGTCGGCTTGAAAAAATGCGAAGCATTTATTATAGGTATATCTTGATATTTCAACGCATGCGTGTCACCCTTTTCTGTAACTCTATGGGGACTTTATATTTCGCACCTTTTCGAAAAAAATGAGCCATGTTTTTGTGTGTTTACCGAGTATGCAGAAGCGGATTTCAGCAATGAACGCCTTCTGACATCAATCCTCATTTGCTAGCTCGAAGAGACACTAACTGCTAGCAAGCGAGGGTTGATTTCAGAAGGAGTTTTGACAATATTTCAAAACACTTTTTTCAAATTCTCTGAGGCTTTACTATTACCTCGAGGTTAGGGATTGGCTAATATTTCTACCAGCATCTCAGGAGCAAGCACTCCATCCAGTGGCCTCCATACTTCTCTCAATAAGACCACAAATCGACAATGTGTAGACAATTCAAAAGGGATGTTGCTGCATTTTACGCTCAACCCGGAGAATAAAAGAAAACTTTTTCAATGAACATACGCAAGAGGAGCAATGCGACCTTTTTTGTGTGTTATTGCGCACGCCAGCGAGTAATACGAATTCGGATGGAGGCCGCTGAGGTCTAAAGCACGCGCATGGAAATAGACCCCCTAGAAGCGTTTCGCTGTAAATAACACCATAGTGAATAGTTTGCACATGGCGATGAATAGTTCGCAAGTTGTTCAAAATCTGCGTATTTTTCGTTAATGCCTACGCTTCGTATACTGTTCACATTCTTTCCCTTGCCAATTACTCTCATTGCAAGTAATAAATAAACAGGTGTTAACATGTATGCAGTGCGCCTCTTGTGATCTCTGATTTTCAAAAACTGGAGCTACAGTGTGGACTTTTTTGGCCGCTTTCTATCAACAACTTCCCTAGCACATTTCGTTCGCTTCATTTGTTTAATCTATTACGTGGTACGGTCACTTGTAATCTTGTCTGATATCTACTGACTTTAAATCACTTTTTTTTTACTTTTGTTTCGAGAGTTCATACAGTTGAAAACCATTCACAGGCGTGATTCTACAGCGAAGTATACCTAGCGATAGTGATGGTGTTGCTCATGCTCATAAGAACATAGAGCGCGTCGACGATGAATGTATTCTACCAGTCACCTTCACTCTCACAACATTGCATGTATAGACAAAAGGTCGTGTCACGTTATGCTTGAGTGAGGACAGGTGCAAGCCGCTGGGCTTTTCATCTCCATTCAGATGATCAGCTAACAAAACTGGCTTTAACATTTATAACTGGCAGAAAAACTCTGACTTCTTTTTGCCGCCATTTACAATGTTGATTTCCTTGTGCTTTGCAAATTGGCTATATTGACGGAACACCTAGCCTAAACCTCCTCGTTTCTGAGTAGCATAGGGTTTTCTATGAAATATAAAACTGCTCGACACTCTCATGCTATTTTTCCCGTGCGCACTTTAGCATAGTTTACAGTGCTTCAGCACCGCTGGAGAGATATTCTTAAAACATCGTTCAAATGTGCAGCAGAGAAAAACACGGCATTATTTGCTGTAACGACAACGAGAAGTTTCCATCAATAAGACCACCTGAGATAGTGTAAGGCTATTGGATGTACAGCTGCCTGGTGGAAACATGGAGTTTGCAATACACGTATACGGAGTTTTAAATATTATGGCGATGGCAGCATGCAGTCATTATAATTGCGCCTTGCCGAAATGTTATGTCCACTATATAAGCTATCTCGTCAAAGTAATGAGAGTTTCATACTCTCGCCTTTTATCTTAGCTCTGTTTCTCAATTTGCAATATAAGAAGTGAGATATCGTTGTACATGAAATATCATACTACCTTCATCGCTACGACGGGACTCGTTTTCGTAACGGTGTTATACATAGTAGGCTTCGGCATACACAAATTCAATGTTGTATACACATACACTTTAAACTGAACCTTTTGCATGTTTGTTTTTATTTTAAAACCGAGCTATATTACGAAATATCATGGGAGGTTACCTAAATAAAGCTTCTTTATAAAAAGGAGAACAAATATGCTGATGCATGGCGCTGATAACGTACAACACTGTCATGACCCACCTCGAAACACGCAGCAGTTTATTTTAATAATAACTGATATGGAAGAACTATTGATGCGCCCGCTTCACAGTCGGCAGACAACACTTTTTTAGCAGTATGCATGGTTGGTACTAAAATTTTGATGTGATCATTAAGTCTAAATTCAGATCTCTCTTCTCCCTTCTCTACTTTTTCTGACCACCCAGCAAATGTATATATTTATCAGTCCCGTTTCATCCTCAAAATGTAAGTACGGCAGCTGAATTTCACCAAATGTGACTCATTATATCACACATAAAAATAAAATATGTGCGCAGTCAGAATTATTGAAACGTAGCAAGTTCATTGACTGTTTTATTTTCTGCCCCACATACGAAAGATGTGTTAGCAGTTTCAAACTAGTATTCAAATTCCGTAGTGTGGCTAATATAAATATTTTATATTTAAAATCTTGTATCCAGTAAGCGAACATAGTTAATGTGCCCTTTGGTCGAACAATGCCCCTGTTAAGGTAAGAACCGCCCCCCTACCCAGCCTTGTTTTCTTCAAGGACTTTGGCATATTTCACACCTGTTTTTTATAGAACAAAAAGCATCCATTGTCAACACAGGTGCCGCTGAGTTGCGGAGAAAAACATATAGCACAACCATCCGGTATTGTTCTATTTGTATTGTTCTTTCATCACGCCACACATTTCAATACTGTTGGCGGCCCTTTGACGACACACTACCGGGGTTGTACCTATTTGAATATTTTGTTCACGAAAACTAGACAAATTAGCATTTGAAGTACTATAGTAGACCCCTAACGTTCCCTTGCCTTCGTAGGAAGTATAGGTACTTTATTAAAATGTATCAGTTCATCAGTAATATTTTAATGATCTGCTGGGCCCCAACTGTGATTTTAGCCACTGTTACTAAAACCTATATATTGAACAAGATGTTGATATAAGCGCCGGTGGCGATGAAAATTTGAAGAGGTGTGGCTCCAGCATGCGTGTGTGAATTGCAGTTCTATTGGTACTCGACTGGTGCCTTCATTGTAACAGATTACTGGGTGGGTCGTAAAAGCTACACCAATTGAAACTTTATATAGAGAGTAGATTATCAGGCTATGCGGTAATATAACGATAATGGTGGATTTTCACCTGCAAGCTTTTTGATTGATTGATTGATTGATTGATTGATTGATTGATTGATTGATTTATATGTGTGGTTTAACGTCCTAAAACCACCATATGGTTATGAGAGACGCCGTAGTGAAGGGCTCCGAAAATTTCGACCACCTGGGGTTCTTTAACGTGCACCCTAATCTGAGCACACGGGCCTACAACATTTCCGCTTCCATCGGAAATGCAGCCGCCGCAGCTGGAATACGAGCCCATGAACTGCGGGTCAGCAGCCGAGTACCTTAGCCACTAGACCATCGCAGTGGGGCTGCAGGCTTTTTACGTGAAGTAATTATATAAAATTGGTCTGCGGAATTCCTTCAAGGCCTTTTTTTTTATTAAGAGTGTTTTAAATTCTTCGCTGCTTCAATAGATGTCGTTTAAAAATATGTCTTTTCTTTCAATATTTACAAGTAACTATAGTAGGCTAGCCTTTACCTTTGCTTTATTTCTTGCAGGGTTTATTACGCACATTTTTTACGCAAGATACTAGAGGATCCGCAGATCCCCGAGAACTTAAAAGATGTGGTGTTGCCATCTATACAATGGTTATCCAGACTTCGCTCAAGCAGCCATAATTCAATTCAAACACTGCGCAACGATAGGACCTTAAGGTAATGACAATTATGTGGGTACATTTTACCCAAGGTTTCCAGATTATTCCTTCTCAAACATCAATACCGTTTGGGCAATTTTTATTAGGACAACGAAAGTCATGTGCAGAGGGGAATATATCGCCTTGACGTCAGCGCAAGTCATAATTTCGCAGGCACCAGTGCGTTATAGAGCTGCGTTCATCACCCCCTGCCAGCTCCATTCATACTCTGTTCTATATATGAAAGGCTCCTATAAGAACAATAGGGAAATTTCCTTCCCAGCTAACGCCATATCTTTGGCTCGCGTTCTCGACGAGAGCTTATGCAGGTAAAAAACTACATTTACAAGCCGAGAGAAGGAAATCTGTGCAAGGCATATGGCAGATGCTTGGGCTAGTTGATGATTGGGAATCAACATATCTGCACAGCGCACTTTCTGTCCTTGTCTCTCCTTCTGTAGTTACCTCGCAACTACTCGTAGTCTTGCGCTGTGCAAATATGCTGTGCAAGGCAGCTGCGAGCATAAAAACTGATCTTCACAATTACCATCTGTGCGACTACGTACTAACAGGGTAAATCACCAATGCTTCACACCACTATTCCCCCATTCAAAAGCAGTAGCCCTAAACTGGAACCTACATTCAACCACCAAGCATGCATGCTAGTCGCCATTGGTGAATGATGGGGTGTGCATTATTGGTCTACAGTTCATGCGCAAACTTGTCACGTTAAATTAGACCATGCAGGTTACACGCCTTTCTCGTGACAGACCGCCGCTCAGGCATCTGGCAACACGTCGTAGTGGGTTCGTATGATTAGGCCCATCTTGAATCCCTTATATGGGTTGCACCACAATAGAGCCTCGGACCAGCAAGACTGAATCAACAGTAGAAGTTATCACAAATACCAAAAAATATCACGTCGCCATGAAAAAGTATTTTGACTCATTTCTACGAGTTCTTACTCGTCGCAAACATGCCTTTTTTTGAAGACAAACGTGGGTCTTTATATTTTCTTCAGGGAGTCGTGTGGCCAAAAAATGAGTCAACTTGAGCGTTTAAAGAGAGTCATATACAGGGCAAGCCAGCGCTCAACGTAAGTAGGAACCCCATAATTTGTGGGGTCATACCCGACACACACAAAAAATGTATCGCTGAACCAATGTCACCTAAGGATGAAAAGCAACTCATAGCGTGCATCGTTTTTCTCCCCTCCGCTGATTCCCTGGGCAATGGCATTATGCAAGCGTACAGGCCATAAAATAATGAGACAAAAATGCTAAGCGCACCAGTCGTAACCGAAGCACGCTCAGCGTGATGTCACACTCACTGAAATTAAGTTATCAGAGTTCTAGCGGTGCAGACGCAATACCAAACTGCTCCCTGAGACGCTACGCCGAGCCTGTAAGCAAACATTTATGTCTTCACTGCGACAAGTTAGTTTGAGAACATTACTTGCCAGCTGAGGGGGAAATTGCAAAAATAACCCCAGTCATCAAATTTGGCCATGCTTCCTTACAGTCGAATTACAGGCCTATTTCTCTCACAAGTATTTACTGCATTATTTTAGAGCACGTTACATTAAAGTCCGTCACTGAGCTCGTCGAGGCAAATAGAGCTCTCCGTCTTTGTCGACCCGTTTTTGTGGGCTGCTCTGTTCGCTGTTATAAAACTTGTTTATATTTTGTGCAATTTTGATAAAAAAATCAATTACGAGGCACAAATACATACGATGTTTTTAGACTTCTCAAAGGCCTTCGACCGTGTCTGCCAGGCTAAACGTCTTGTAAAGCTTAAACATTTATTAGGCATAACCACGATTTAAGGACATCTGCAAGTTGCACCATCTTCCATCGGCCAAAGTGGCAGCCTGACGTATAGCTGAATTTGCAACTAGACGAAAGAAATCATATCTGACCAAGTAAAAAATGACTCCCGGGTCTATTGCCACCTACTTTGCCACCTACTTCAACAGTGTGGCAAAGTTACAGTGTCGCACTACAGACCGTGTGGTCAGGCAGAGTGTTTATTAATGAACAATAGAGTCCCACATATTTCCACGGGTGGTGTTCTATTGCCTTGGGAAGCTGCATGAGTATTAGTGCGATACGGCAATTTTACTATATTGTACCTGTGGCTATCTTCTACATATTACCCAGGGTCGTTTTCTATAACTAGCTTTTTTCGAAAGATGATTCTTTTTTACTGGTTCCCATTCGGTTGTGGTAGGCTGGCATTTCTGCCGCCGAGGAATGGCCCCACGTTCAGATGTCCCAATTCCTGATAATGAGATGGGCCTATTTTTCGATGGATTAAGTGCTAGTTAACCGAACATCGCCAGTTTATTTAGCTAGGCGCCAGCACTTCGGAAATTATGCTGGTCTTTTCTGGCAGGGACGTAGCGAAGGGGTGGCACACCGGGCTTGTGCCCTCCCCCCAAGAAAAACATTTCTTGCTACGCGCCAGCTTTAAGGAATACCTCAGTTGTTGGCTCCTATTTTGTTTCTTCTATATTTGAATGGATGGATGGATGAAAAACTTTTCTTGGGGTCCTGAAGGATTCCACCCCCGTTTTATAGGGATAGGATCGCGGGCCGCTCCCACGTTGGGACGGGGAGGCCCAGCCTCACCGCCGCATCGTGGGCCTTCTGGACAGCCTTGAGTTGCTGTATGAGAACCGGACTCGTGAGCAATAAATGAAAGGAGTTTTCAGAAAATTCTTCATTTTTTCTTTATAAAGAGGGGCACCTCCAGAGCATGTGGTTAAAATCACTGCGATTCTGGCAGTCAGGACAAAGTTCTGAAACATCGGAGTAATGGCTATAGGTTACGAGGCTAGGGTATGTTCCCGTCTGAAGCATGCGAAGAGAGATTGCCTGTGGCCTAGACAACTTTTCATGTGGCAATGGAAATGACCTACGGCCTGATTGATAATGCTTCGTGATATCGTTGAAGGTAGTCAAAATATCCCTAAAATGAAGGCTGGTGGCTGACTCCTCTGTCTGAGAAGCACAAGTCCCGGCGCGGTAAGTGAAGCCTCGCGCCTTGGAGTGGGCTAGCTCGTTGACATTGGGAAGGCCTCCAACCATCAAGCCAAGGTGAGCAGGGAACCAAATAATTGTGTGGTGGGTGAGTTCCTTGTGAGCGAGAATTCTCAAAACTTCCTTGCAAACGGAACCAGAATCGAAGGCCCTAGCAGCGGATTTAGAGTCCGTATAAATATCAGTCCTTTGTGGATCAAGGAGTGCTAGTGCAATGGCCATCTGTTCTGCTTTGTAAGAAGAAGGGGTTCGAACCGACGCCGAGGATAAAATCCGACCCTTAGTATCTACGGATACTACCGCAAAGTGAGCGGAAACGCCATACTGGGCGGCATCAACAAAGCTTGAAACAGACGATTGTTTGTGAGCTTGAGCTAAAAGAGAGGAGGCTCGAGCGACACGCTTGCCCGCGTTGTACTGTGGATGCATATTTCGTAGAAGGGGACATACTTTGATGCGAGAGCGTATATAATCATCGAGTGGCGTATTTTGCACTTCGAGCGTCAGGGGGTTGACTCCAGTGTCAATCAGAATCTTTCTCCCCGCTGGTGTAATCGAAAGCCTGGCAACCTGTGCCGTTTGTTGAGCCTCGATAACTTCTTCAAGCGTTTTGTGGACTCCAAGTTTCATAAGGTTCTCAGTTCTTGTGCGCATAGGAATGCCAAGAACTTTCTTGATGCTTTTCCTTATGAGGATGTTCAGTTTATTTCTTTCATGGAGTTGCCACCTGTGCATAGATGCGACATAGCTTATGTGGCTCATCAAGAATGCATGGAATAGTCTGAGGAGGTTGTGCTCTCGAAGACCACCCCGACTGTTGAAAATGCGTGAGATTAGTCGGATGACCCCTTCCGCCTTAGAAGTCAGATGGTCGATCGTGCGGCCGTTCTGTCCATTAGCCTCGATAATCATGCCCAGAACGCGTATGAAGCCCACTCTTGGAATACGCTGCCCCGATGCCATGTGCAGCCTAATGTCGATGTCAGCCACTGGTTGCCAGTTTTTGGGTTTGGGTCCCCGTCTCGTGGGTCGATATAAGAGAAGTTCGGACTTTGCTGGCGAGAGCTTGAGGCCCATTTCATTTATGTAGACTTCAACACAGTCTACGGCCTCTTGAAGAGAGCTCTCCACAGAGCCCTCCGAGCCACCGACACTCCATATGGTGATGTCGTCCGCGTAGATCGCGAACTTGATGCCCTCTTGGTTTGAGAGCTTTGCAGCAAGGCCACACATTGCAATGTTAAAAAGCAGTGGGGAGACGACTGAGCCCTGCGGGGTGCCAAAGGAACCGAGATCGTAGGGCTCAGACTTGAGATCCCCAAGCTGTATAGTGGCTTTTCTATTCCTGAGGAACGAGCTGGTGAACTTGTGAAAGTTGGCTCCTAAGTTGAGAGAAGAGATGGAGGCAAGTATGTGGGAGTGCGAGACATTGTCAAAGGCCTTTTCAAGATCCAGGCCGAGAATAGCTCTAACGTCTTTTGTCTCCTGATCTATGATGTGATGCTTCAGCATTTTCATGACGTCCTGAGTAGATAGGTGTGGTCTAAAACCTACCATGTTGTACGGAAACAGGTTAGTATTCTCTATGTGCTTTGATATTCGATCGTTGATGACATGCTCGGCGACCTTGCCTATACAGGACGTCAGTGAAATGGGTCGTAAGTCGCTAAAACTGGGACTGCGGCCAGGTTTAGGTATGAGAATAACCGACGCCCTTTTCCATTGCTCAGGGAAAGTCCCCGTCTCCCAAATACGATTGATTTCTTTAGTGAGGTAGGTGACAGAGTCATCGTCTAAATTGCGTAGTGTCTTGTTTGTAATGCCATCCGGGCCCGGGCTGGAGTTCCCATTAAGATTGTTTAAGATGTTGCGGACCTCTTCTTCCTGGAAGGGCTTGTCCAGTTCGAAGGCTGGTGATCCCGTGTATGGCGAGTAGCCAGAAGGAAGCCGGGTTGTGTCCAAAGGGAGGTATCTCTGTGCCAGACACTTCGTTATTTCCGTGTCCGATTTAACCTTCCTTTTTGAGTGCAGTATTTGGTCTACCATGCGCGTCTGGTTGGATTTAGATTTGGTCTCCTGCAGCAGGTGTTTGAGGAGGTTCCATTTTCCCCCAACTTTCATCTGACTATCCACCTTGTTGCAAATCTCGTCTCAATGCTGTTTTTCCAGCGTCTGACAGTAAGTTGTTATTTCTTGGTTAGGATTTGCTATGCGTTTTCGCAGTCTTCGATTCATACGGTGTGTTTTCCACCTGGCTAGGAGGGCGCTTTTAGCCTCAAGAAGATGAGCAAGCCTACTATCCATTTTGTTGGCCGGTAGATCAGTCTCTATCGTTTTGGTGGCCGACTTGACGTCTTCGACCAGCTGAGACAGCCACTTGTCGAAATTCGGTGAATCATTAATCTCTTCTGCGCTCTTCGCCCTGATCTTACGGAAGAGGTCCCAATCTGTAAATTTGAAAGCTTTAGGGGGCTTTGCTTGAATTTGTAATGTCGTACTCAAAATACAATGGTCACTCCCCAAGTTTTCTCCTAAGTTTAACCATGATACCTCCCCCGTGGTTGTGACAAAGGTGGGGTCTGGGGTAGTATCCCTAGAGCAAGAATTTCCAGTGCGGGTAGGAAACGCGGGGTCAGTGACCAAAGTAAGATTCAGATCCGATACCGCTTGCCAGAGCTCGGCTCCCTTGGCAGTGGTGCGAGGGTAGCCCCAAGCTTGATGGGGTGCGTTGAAATCTCCCGCTATAACTATGGGTGCCTCCACTTTCCTAGCGATCGTAACAGCTTTTGATAACAATGAGGTGAAGCGATGGTGCCTGCCTTTTGGAGAGCTATATATGTGGAGTATGAAAATGCTATTTTTAAGGTTGCGGCCAGGTATAATTTCTAAAAGAGAGTGTTCAATCTTGCTATTTGCCATGTGCAAGTTGTGCTCAATGTAAGTGTACTTCTTGGACACAAACGTGCAGATACCGCGGCCATCTGGAGGTTTCATGATGTGATGGGTGTAGCCTGGCAGGCTCATTGTTTCCGTAAGTGTCTCCTGTAGCATAATAACATGTGGTCGAATTGGCTGGGATTTAATATACTGCTGGAGAGCTGCCTTTTTTGATTGGAAGCCCCAGCAGTTCCACTGCCAAATTACGAAACCTTTAAGGTGTCCCGCCATTGTTGGGACCCTCAAAAGCTCTCTCCTGAGAGACGCTACGGGTTGCCACCTTCTGCACGATCCTGACATTAGGATTACTTGAGCCGGAGTAGCCTCGGCTGATTGTAAAGCTTTAACTTGCTCAGCCTCGATCTTTGTGACTCTGCTGTCCAATACCGCAATCGACTCAACCACCGCCCTGAGAGCATTTTTGATATCATTCAAGGTTTCCTTGACCTCTGTTTTGAAATCGCTGTCCTCGTTATTGGCCGGTTGTGCTAGCGCTCTCCTTTTTGTTGGTTTTGCCCCTGGATGGACGTCCATGGGTACCTCATCGTGACTCGCATCCGATGTGGCCTCTGTACAGGGAACTGTGCTGGAAGGAGACGGAGACGAAACCTGCTGTGATTTCCTTAAGTCGGCTATTTCAGCCCTCAGTTGCTCGACAATGGCCCTGAGGTTAGCATTTTCCCTTTGCATCTGCGCATATATATCTGAGTGTTGCTGTGGATTGGTACCCCCCTTTACCTGTGGTTGGGAGCCCTTGATCTTGGATGCCCAGGTCTGGTGCTGATTTCCTTGCTGCACACCATTGCGGACGGTAGGCACCCGTGAGTTAGAACGGCCCTTGGATCTAGAATGTCCTCTGGATCTCGAACGGCTCCTTGCTCTGCCTCTGGAACGGGATCGCCCTCGCGGTGGTTGTAGCTGTTGGCTGACGTCACGCGGGCGCCAGCTGCTGCTCGGGCGCTCAGTCGTAGCGCGGCCGCCTGCCGCGGCTGGTAGCGATAAGAAGTCTCCTCCACTATTTGTGAAGTTCATGTCGTCGGCGTCTTGTTCCGCAAATTCCATCGTATATTGCATCCGTCGCTCTCGTTTTCCTCGACGGACTATGTAGGGCACTTGAAAACGATGCTTACACGTCTTGTCTGCCGTGAGATGTGGACCCCACACAACTTGCATTCTGGAGTGCAGACGTGATCCTCCGTAGGAGATGACATACCACACCCTCTACAGACGGCCTCCTCTGGATGGGGACAAACATCGGCTCGATGACCTAGCTTTCCACAGGCATAACAGACATCCGTCTGTCGGCGATACAGGGTGCAGCGAACCAAACTATTTCCACATATGACGTAATTTGGCACTTTTAGTCCGTCAAAGAGGATGATTACCGTGGTGGAATTCTTGATTCTTTTCACTTGGAGTGCAGTCGGGTTCCTTGGGTGTACGATAAGTGAATAAAGTTGTTCTTGACTGATGTCGGCGTCAACACCTCTGATGATACCTTTTCAGGTGTCGTCGGGGGCAGCTAGGTAGGCACTAACATCAAAACTGGCGGTACCGAGAGTAATGGCGGTGATCTTGGAATACGCTCTGGCGTTCCTCTCCGCTGGAGTGCTTATAACTGCAATGTTCTGCATCATATTCGGGCATACCACGTCTTCCGTGACTTCTTCCTCACTGAGCGCTGCAGCCACTGCGAGTGCCTTTGCGAACTTAATTTGACTCACAGTTCTCATGTCCAGGCCATTTCTAGGTCTCGCGATGACTCGATGGTGATCTCTTGGAAGGTAAGGAAGTCTAGAAGCAGCGATAAGACGCTTCTTCACCGCAGCCCGGGAGCACTGAGGCGACCACGCGTCGCCGTGCATGGAGACGCTTGCTCGCGTCTCGGTCCTGGGGGTATGCGTCCCACGAAGCTTACGTTCAGTGGTAGCCACAGACCATCCAGAATCTTGAAGATAATCGGGAGTGATATCCTGCCCATCGACAGAGACTTGCATAGACATTCCGTGCGTAGAAAGCTGAAACACCCTTCCGAGAAGGGCCGGCGGCGGCTCCGCCGTAGCCTCAGCCTAGCGCGCTCAGCTGAGCAGATGGGCAAACAGAAGAGTCTCGAAAAAGGGTCGAAAAGCTCACCCACAGTGAAATACTTGGTATCGATGTAGTCCGTGTGGTGTTATGCGTCGACTGGCCCTATATTTGAATGACATAAAAATAAATTCAAACGCCTACACGTCCTACAACACTGCCAGAAAAACCCGTCATAAGCACCACCCCGCGCTTCAAGAATAATATGTGCCAACAATGAGTTTCTCGTTATTTCCGCCGGCTGTTTGAACCTTTTAAAACATAGAGTGATCACAGAACGCAATGTTTACAAAATGTTTCACATTTCTGGTCATCAGGTCATCAGGTGCTGACAGCAACACGTTAGCAATGCTATCACTATTTCATTTGTCCTTGTTCGTCTTAGCTCTATATTCGATATTTGTGATGTAACCGAATACAATTATCCTTCTTATATCAGGTATGTGTTTCTCTCTTTCTTTTAGAGTTATTTTGATTTGCAGTACTTTATTATATAACTGAGACAGTGTGATTGCGTTGCATTTCTGAGTTCCTTAACTTATAGGTCGAGAATGAATAAAATTCCATTCTTACTTTGGAACCTTAAATAAATATTGTGTAATATTGTGTGTGTATGTCACGATATTTGTATTTCTTATAAACCTATGTGGAGTAAAATTACCTGACTGGTATGAGAGTATCATTAAACAATAAAAAAAAGCTACCAGCCCTAAAAAGACTAAAAAACTATGTGTGTGAAAGACTTTATGGGACACCTTGGTCATAACTACTAGCAATTAGAAAGATTAGGTATTTTTATACCTATTAAATTTAACTCAAAGGTATCCACACTTGTGAACATAACTTGTGCATGTTGTAAAAGCGTTTTCATACGGAGAAATGTGGAGTTCACATACGGAGACATATGAAAAAATGCGTTCACATTTGGAGACAATAGCTGCTAGAATTGTGGAACTTTACAAAACAATATTTCCCGCTAAGACACCAGAAACACGGCACTTGGCGCACTTCACTCATTGTTTACCATAACAGTGTCTGCTCCTGCAGCACATTGCATTTTTTTAGGTTTAAAGATTTCGGCATACGATCCAGGTGACCATTACGTGGGTCAATATTAGGTCATTCTGCACGCCTTGAGTTGTCAGTTGCGAAAGTATCCTTCTTTATTCTGCCATTGCGTGTCATATTTCGAGTGATCATATTTTCTGCAATGTCTTGCTTTAACTCAAGCAGGGAAAGCACTTCCTTCTTTGGTATGCCTTAGGCTTGACTCTCATGGGTGTACTGACTCCATGCATTGCACAGGGTGAAGTCTAGAAGCTGATTGCAGAACCACACCATTTATTTTCTTGTTCTTACTATTTGTTTGTTTTTCTGCTGTCAACAAATTTCATGTGACTCGTGCGTTTGTCGTATTTTGCAACAGCTGATGAAGAACCCCTATTTCATTTTACGTTCCTCACAGTACCGCGGGTAGGTTCTTTGCATAATCCCTTGTAGTTTTATCCTCACTCATATAGGAGAAAGAAATCTACGTTCTTCTTTGTCTTCTAACTCCGAGAGACCCGCATCACATTCATTTAGCAAAAAGTGATCTCTTGACAAGTCGTGACCCTTCCTGTTGAGCGCGAAAAAAAGAATGTTCTGCACACGTTCATCAGTAGACGCCAGTAGTGAGTAAGCCACAGGTAGGCCACCAGTAGGCCGCCAGGAAGCCACCAGTAGGTCACCAGAAGAATGCCAGTAGGTTGCTAGTAGGGGGCTTATAGTGTACTAGAACGTATACGCATGTTCTGATAGACCTCTCTCTGTTTGTGAACAGTGTGATGTCACTGCGGGCACCCCTTCCACCATACCCTCTCTTGGAGCAGGTGCTGGTTGGCAAGAAAGTTCCGCCAGTGGCATCTTTCTGTATATCAGAGCTGCGTCTCTGCATTTCTTCGACAGAAATTTCTACATTGGCACGTTCTAAAGTCCCAGCTTTTCAAAAAAGGGGTTCGCGAAAGGGTCACTGCTCATAGTGTGGAAATTTGCTCGTCGTAGATGGGCGGATAGAGAAACTTTATTCAGAGTACTGAGAGACGGAACTAGCACGCGGTGGGCTTCACCCGCGTAGATGACAGCCATAAAAAATGTAATATTTTTTGAAAGCGAACATTTTAAATGAATGCGGTGACTGGAACTTTGAGAAATATTTGCATGGCATGGTTGTAAACTTATTAAACTTCGATCGTGGCATGTGCAATGCAGTTCAACTGAGGTACAGATTTGGCGGCAGCATGATTTTCAGTTGCTGTGCGCGACGTCACGGAGAAGATTCTCACTCTTTGTGCCAAAGTCTGATCAGATATGAATAAAAAAAAGAAGTACTTCTTGCAATTTTCACTAAGGGCTGATGGCATAGAATCAGTAACATCATGCACTGAATTTAAACATTTGAAATATCAATGGAAATCCGACTGGTGTAGTACTAGGCAACTGAAAGTCATGCTAACAAGATTGCGATGTCGTGTTTCCTCTTTAAACCTATATTCACACAGGGCTGGTCTGGGAATATCTCCCCTATGCAGCTTTTGCACAGATCTGGAATCAATAGACCATTTTTTCGTCGTATCGCCGTTACAGCCTGTTAAGAAAACATCTCCTTGTCATCCCATTCACTAATTTTGGGCTGCTCCTCAGCGTTAAGAATATACTCTCCTTTGGTGCTTCGGTTCGGAGCTACAGCCACAGGAATGTCTTTGATGCCGTTTGCAGTTATCTTCATGAAACAAAACGAATGCGCCTCTAAATTCCCATTTGTATATTAGTTATTACAATAATATTAAGCAAATTCTAAACATAAATTTTAAACGTATTCAAAATTACTGCAATTTCAAATAAACATATATATTATTCTGTCTGGTAGAAATTTTTTAACTCTTTCTGTATTTACGTGTGCTTCATCCTCTGTCTGTTAGGATTTCGTATCAATCGAAAGGCCTTAAATTTCATATCCTCAATTCTTGGCCAATTCCCCTGAGTGGGCAAGAGCCATAGGGGGGGCATCATCATCATCATCATCATCAAAATCATCATCATGCGCTAGGCTGAGGTTAACATATCCTCGGGAAATTTAACGCGAAATTCTACCGCTCCGTTTCTCACTAACCCAGTGAAATATCAAGTGATGTGAAACCCGAACACCTAATTATTGTCTGGCACAATTACCTAGCTGCATTAGACACCAATAACGTGTTTTACTATGTATATTGCTTTTTAGGCTTGATACACAAACTTCTAATGCGCATTGTCACTGTATAAGGATGTAGCCGTAAAAGTACAAAGTTGATAAGAAACGAAAATCTCCGCTGTTTCCGATAACACATATCAGGTATCTGATATTACGAGTTATAGCCGTCCTGAAGCGTATATGCAGATTCGGCAATGCTACAACATGCTTATAGCTCATGCGTAGTCGTATATATCACCCGGAGATCATGTACTTTTAGTTTTCGGCACGCCGTGCATACGCGGAGATGTACCCACTGGCAGATTATCGCGCCAAAGGCACTCTTACGTTGACCTAAATGTCTGGTCATGAAGTTCCATCGACAACCGGTTACTGCAATCGACCCACAACGACTACCGGTGTTTTCGAAAACAGCACGCATCCCGTTATTCACACTGCGCACACCACGCACAAAATTGTCAGCTTCACCGTCCGTAAATGTGAACCAATATTGTCGACGCCTGTCAACGCACACTACATGCCACAGTAAACACTGCACATTTTCGAAGACGATGCCACTGTTCTTCGCACAGACTGCCACGTGTGTTCACTTTTCTGAACTAAACCGCCAGCCAGCGGGGCGAAATTTCATCACGCACTTTACCACACCCAGATGTTCTCTGACACACACCTCAGCTAATGTTACCACTGTGAAATGAAGAATAAGCTTTCAAAAAGAAAAAAAAAGTAGCCACATCCTTGCCGCAAAGTTGATGCAAAGAACGCGATAGCAACAATTTGAAAGGTCACGCCCAGAATGGAAAGCAGATCAAAACTTGCCCCGCATTTCTTGCGCACAAATTAAACACGAAGTGTACTCACAGGCACGGATGCACGCGAATAAGCTTCCCATTTGTTACTTTTCTGAGTCTGAAAAGAGCGCATTTTTCGCGAAAGAAGGCTGCTATGATTGCAGTGACCTTTGTGCGTCCGGTAACTACAACAGAATCGTTCCACGTAAAGCTCGAAGCCAGCCAAGGCGTACGATCCTCCCCTTTTTACCCCCGCGAGATAAGGGCGTGCGAGGGAGCGTCGCTCCCTTTCTCTAAGCCGGGCAACGTACGCGTAGGAGATTAGAGCGGGAGCCGCTACGCGATGTCGCGGCGCGTTTTCACACACACACACACACACACACACACATATATATATATATATATATATATATATATATATATATATATATATTTATACCGTTGTCAATGAAATTAAGACAAACGCTAAGTGGTGTTTCTTCTCTTCGAAAAACTTCTTCAGTATATATATATATATATATATATATATATATATATATATATATATATATATATATATATATATATATATATATATATATATATATATATATATATATATATATATATATATATATATATATATATATATATATATATATATATATATATATACGGTGCATGACATTGACGCCGACACCGGCGGCAAAATCCAGCCAAAAGTGTCCATATAATTGCTATCACAATAAAACTTGCCCCAAGCACCGAGTGACTGCACCACACTCAGCCACCGGTGACGTCACGCTGTGACGTACGCCGCTAGAGGTCTATTAACTTTAGCCAACCTTGGCACAGGGCCTGCGTGTATTTACTACATTATGCTCTTCAGGCTGGGATGACTTTTTTATTCTGCTCACACTACTAATTACTAAAGCTACCAATTACAAAAACTACCACAAGCGTTTGTTTTGTTTAATAATTTATCATTGACCTTAGTCGTCGCGATTGAGATGTACCAGCTGGGGGGGATAGGCTTGCAAAAGAAGCTTCACCAGCGAAGCGAGTGGGAAGGCATACAACGTTGTCCCCTGCTGTCGCTCAAAAAGGCGCTGCGTCCGGTTTCGTCAGCAACCTGACAAGGCGAACGAGCAACCCTTCAGGCCACTCGTCAACGAACAGGGATTTATATGTCCATGATGCAGCACAGTGCGAAAATCACAGAATTGTGGATCGTTAGAGTGACTGCACAAGGCCGATCGACTACGCTTGCCTGTGGCGCCACGGTTACCACGCCAAGAGGAAACCGCCGAAGCGTGCGAAGGAGAAGTCGAAGAACTAAAAGGCTGTTGAGGTCCATACTTCTTTCAGACTTAGCACCACCAAGGCAAAGGTGCCGCAACTTTTTGTTCCTGGCATAACTATACGGGCGTGGTTACTTCGCAGCGAATGCCGGCGAGACAAGATTACATAAGCGTAGTTTCGTCCCACCTTGTAGGCCTACTAGAAGCGCCCCCTACCCGGTCCTCTAAAGGATAGCTTGTTGTCTCACGTAACATTAGGAATAATTTTAGACTAAAGACCCCAGTATTACGAAAACCAAGGGAAATTTATTCTGGTATGATGTAAATAGATTATGTATATTTTGGTCGCCTATTACTCCTGAGCAAGTGCAACATTTGCATGTAGCTCACTGAACCAAAGATTTCAAATGCAGTGTTTCTGAGGCTGCTGTGAAAGCGGGCCTGACATGCGAATCAGAAATTGTGTTTACCCGACGTAACGCCTGGATCATATGAGCACATGTGTATTATTTGTTGCTTTATATGAAGGTTAAATGCTCTTCACTGCGTCCACACTGATTTCCCATCCACATTACGCGTGAATAAGATTTTGTGCCACAGCAGTTTAAACACCGGGCGTGACTCTGTGGCAGAATTTCCCACTGCAACGCAAATCACTTGGGTACGATTTCTGCTGGGACTTCAATTTTAATTCGTCACAATCGTCGAGTCAGCACTCCGATGTCGGTTTCTCCTAACGCAATCTTTTTTAAACTACTTCTCAACGTTGCTTAGTAGATATATGTTGTCAACCACCTTCGCCGCAAACCCCCATAGCATGGCAAGGAGTATGCGGGTATGCCCCTGTGTCAGGAGGAAATAGTTTCACGACGTGCGTCCCATTATTTTTGCGATATTCACGCGATGACCGGGCATTCACATTTTTCGAACCCTTCTACCCTCCCGTAGAGATTTCACTCTACTCTACGATAAGGAAGCAATCACTGGAGCACCCAAACGTAGGTGACTAGTCAGACAGACAGACAGACAGACAGACAGACAGATTGATTGATTGATTGATTGATTGATTGATTGATT